>NC_050097.1:20113094-20738094 GCF_902167145.1 Zea mays
TCATTGAACTTCAGCATAAGGTTAATATCACCCCCAATCCTATTCCTGTCCTCTGGCCGACGGATTAAGTTGAAGTCTCCAATGAGAAGCCAAAGTTTGTCAGAAGGCATAGAGATATTATGCAACCAGTTGAGGAAATCAATTTTCCCATGGGGAGTACAAGGAGCATAAACATTTGTAATAATCCAAGAACAAGCCGACAAATTTGAAGTAAATTCCACTGACTGAGCATAATTGTTTTGAAAGATAACATTCCCCGAAAGCCTTGAACTCTTCCAAATGATAGCAGATCCACCCGAGTTCCCCACCGAGGGGACAAAAGCAAATGAGTCGAATTGAGCAGGACAGAAGTTTTTAAGGTAAGCCGAGTCAAAGAACTCCTTTTTTGTTTCTTGTAAACAAATAACCTCACAACCAGCATCCCGAATAGAACAACGAATAGCATTCCACTTAGTGGTAGAGTTAATTCCTCTAACGTTGTGGCTCAGCACAGACCACTCTAGAAAGTTAACAGCATTTAGGTTACTCATTGAGTAAACAAGTAGTTTTTGGGACATAACAATACCCAAACCAGTGGGTAAAGCAAGATTCAGTCCACAAGCAAAATATTAACAAAACAGTAAAACAAGCACGCACAGGTGCTAGCCAAGTATCCAGAAGACCTGCATGAACCGAATATAAAACCATGCACACCCAAAAGTTAATGGGGCCAACTCCAGAGCCCATACCACCCGCCGTCCACCTATTGTTTGTCTTGCTTATCTTCATCAGTTGAATCATCAGTCTTTTCATCCTCCAAATCCTTCCTGCCAACCCTCTGCTGACCAACAGATCCTACAGCCGATTTCTTCTTCTTTAACCGATGCTCAGAAAGGTCGTCCTCAGACAGGTTACAGAACCTGGAGCCCAGATTCCGCAGCACCTTGGAGGATAGCGTGGGGGCCATCGAAGTTATGTTGGCACATGAGGCAGTTCCTTTTTGGGCAGGCCCCATGTCTGAACCCAGCACGTGATTCTTTCAAGCGTTTGCTTCTTCTGAGTTCTGACTCCACAATGATTGGTGTCGGCCCACCACAACTGTCAGTATCCTTGGAGATCCCAGAAAGGACATCCTCCAGAGAGGAATCATTCGGACATTCCTTAGGGACGACAAAAGGGAGGGATTTTAGTCCCGGCTCCTGCAGAGTTGGGGGAATTTCTGACAACAGAAAGGTCTTCGACCAATTGAAGGCATCAGGTTGAAGCAGATTTGAAAGGAAAAAAGGTGCCCACTTCTTAGGGATGTCCACCGAGTGGTCAGCCAACCCAGCAGGAGCAAAGTATTTGGCCCAGAGCCTGGAGAACTGGGCAGATCTTTTTCTCTCCTCAAACATCTAGAAAACAGGGTCAGGATGCCATTCCTGAGAGAACATGAAATTCATCTCTAAATTCTGAAAGTGATTATTGTTTGGCTCGCCAACATGGGCCTGATGAGGCAGGTCATCCATATCATGGACATGGTCCACTTGAGGCACCGGTCCATCAACCTCCTGAGGCCCATTGAATGGGGCAGCATTGATAGCAAACCCATCCCCAAGCAGCACATGTCCATTCTCAACAAAATGACCATTCGAAAGGGGTGCAAGCTGACCAGCACCAATGGAGCTATCAAACGACAAGCCAGAGTGCTGGTTACTGAGTTGTAGTTCGTCCTGCTGAATGGGTTGCTCATCTGGCAGGATGGGTTGTGGAACCTGTGGGCGGAGCCCCCTAGCGCCCCTTTAGATCCGCCCCTGCCGAAAAAGACATTGGAACCTATTGGAAGATGTTTTAAGTCTTATTTTTATGGAACATATAATTTTACGGAACCCTTGTGGACTTATAGTTATGCGAATCTTGCAAAGGATGTTGTATGTGCAGCAGGTTTGATGAAGATGGCGCCCACCTACTGCTGAAATGTAAAGAAACACGGAGGGTTTGGCACGAACTGAACCTAGAACCAGTCAGATGTAAGTTGGCCGAGGAAAGACCTGCTGTAGTGTAGACACGATGGAAATGGTGTTTGCGTTGGAGAACAAAACGAAGCTGATGGTTGCCACACTGCTATGGCTGTAGTGGGGTGAGAGAAACATGCAGAGGGAGGAAGGGCATGGATCGATCGGCATTGGAAGCTGCGTACGGCACGGCTTCAATGTCTGTCCAGATTCCGACAACAGAGAAGGGAACTCATGTGCGGGCCAATGTTCAGACAAAGAGACGGAGGAAGATCGAGGAAGCCACCTGACGGTGTTCTGAAACCGAATACGGGTGGCGCCTTTCTCAGTCAGGAGAAGTCAGGGGGGCGGCCGGACGGGGATTCGTCGTCAGAGATGGCACAGAACAAGTGGTGAAGGCGGGAGGAGGGAGAGAAGAGTTTCTCCAGGATGCTTTTCACGCAGAACTGTTGCGAGTCCTATCCTATCAGGCTTGAAGAAAGCTGTTAATATGGGCATTTCACTTTTCACGCTTGTGCTTGGAAACATGTGCCACCATGGTCCGGGATGCTTTGCTAGGAGAAGACTATCTTCTATCAGCGATGGCGGGAATCATCACGGAAGCGAAGCACTTGATGTCTGCAGAGTTTGTTTTGGTTTCTATGTCAGTTTGATGATCGGGTGCAGAAGTCCTAGTGAGTCTGTAATCACTTGGGAGGTTGCCCCCCATGGTGTTGGGGTTTTGGTGTCCAGTGATTTTAGTTTACCTACTATTCATAAGTAATGGAATCCCTATTTTTTTTTTAAAAAAAAAAGAAGAAGAATCAGTTGCACCCCAAATAGTTATTCCTCGACAAAACTAGAACAGCTAACCACGCATAAAGCTAACAGAACCGAATTCTTCTGCTGGCGTTGGGCGCCACATCAGATAATCTCCTCGTCTCATCAGGGTCCCTTTCTGTCGCAAGAGTATCTATCATGACACTAAAAGAAGTTAGCAGGTTGGCTAGGCAACTAATATCGCCCACAAGAGGAAAGAGAAAAAAAAAACCGCGGCCAATGTCCCCCTCTGGCTCCAGCACCCATCACAAAGCACGAGCTTTCCAGCTTTCGATCGTCGACTCTGATCCCATTAGGGCCTGTTCGGTTAGCTCTCAATCCATGTGGATTGAGTGGGATTGGATGGGTTTGAATCCCAAATAAGTCAAACTTCTTCTCAATTTTTTCCAATCTCATCCAATCCATGTGTATTGGGAATAACCGAACAAGCCCTTAACTGGCATCTCCATCTGGCCATGATTGACCCCATGACTCTTTCCAGGTCCAGTTTGTTCAAATTCAGCAGGCGCCGTAGACAACTAGACATTATTCAGAATATGTTTTTTTATTGAGAAAGCATTTTATTAACTTAAAATAATTACATTGAGTTGATACAACCATTTTTAAGATCACTTTTGACCTCTAACACTTACACAAAATTATTTTCTCGACAGATATAGACACCTTAGTGACTATCAATACTACTAGACCGTTATCCATGTACCTTGCCTAGATAAAAAATGCCTTGACCACGCGCTCCAATTATTTCCATACCACTAAAACCAAATCGTATAAATGCAGCTGCTGGAGATTAATCCCAAATACAGAGCCAGTGGATATAAAGTAGATAGCCTGCGAAGAAAAGTTGACGTTCTTTTGTTAAAGATCATATCATTTCGATATAGCCGCAAAGACCAATTAGATGCAGTCAGCTCCTAGCAGTAGTAGTGTTCTCATGTCTACTCTAATTTCCCTTAACCGTTACCAGACAGATGTGGTATACTATGGGGTTGAGAAAGCCCTCAAGCGTATAATAGACTGATTTTTTTTTTTTGCAAATTAACATTAAAAAAGTAAGTGCTTAATCGTCTCATCCTTGACAAAAGCAACATGTCTTACTACTTCACCAATTACGTTTAGATAAATTATTTTTTATTAGTATTACATCATGTTATAAGCGTGAAGGAGTTTCTAATTGAGTTGGTTAAACGGTCTTAGTAGCATCCTTAGGTTCTGAGTTCAACTCTCTGTGGGATCGAAGTTTAGTCTATGGTTAAAAATATTCTCTCATCTATCCTACGCCAAAGTATAGATCTAAGGCTCATCCCCGTTCGGCGGTCGTGGTTCAAAAAATCTCATGTCATTATAATCAATTCATCATGTTCATGTGTATATAGATTCGTCGTCTTCATGGCTAGATCCATCGTTGTTGCTGCCTTCCTGGACAGATCTGTCGCTGCCCCTTCTATTCTATCGTCGCTGCCTCGACCGACGTGTGCTGTCTTTTTGTTGCATCACGCCACCGACATTTGTAACTCAAACGTCGACCCCTCCGAAGAACGAGGTTGCTACTACTCGACTCCAAGCCGCAACAACACCGCTCGTGGTCCAGCTACCTTCATCGGATCTGTCGCCCTCCCGGGTGGTGGAACCAGTAGTGCTTGTTCCTCTTCGTCGTCCAGCTTACTCATGGTCGCCGTCCACCACCCTCTACGATGTGCCACCCTCTCTCTTTGGCCAATCGTCCGGAGCACATTTCTCTTCGGTGGAGGACAAAGCTGGGTGTTGCGCTATCGTCTGCTCGCCTCGACGACTTTGGTTTAGCGCACCCTCTCGTCAGCTACAACCACGATCATCTCAACCTCGGCTACCTTGACATCCTGGGACTATCATCTATCTGGAGCGCACAATTGTCTGTAGGTGGGCTGGCACCAGTGTTGGGATGCCAATGGTCTATATATGTAATCATTATGGAATATAAGTGAATCTTAGGGGGTGTTTGGTTAGAGGGACTAAAGATTAGTCTCTAGTTTTTAGTCCCATTTAGTCCTTTTTTTGCCAAACACTAGGACTAAAATATGGACTAAAATGATTTAGTCTTTAGTCCTTCACATAGGTGCTAAAAGAGACTAAAAGCCCACATGAGTGTATTCCAAGAGCATTTGAGTCTTTGGACAATGTATTTAATGACTTTAGAACCTATTTAGTCCCTAGAACCAAACAAGTAGGGACTAAAGTTTACTCCTAGGACTAAAGTTTAGTCCTAAGACTAAATGAAACCAAACATGGCCTCAGTTTCTTACAAAAGTGAAAGGTGAGATATATATTACAATGTAACTATGCTATGCCAACATGTTCATAAAATCCAGGATTTTGCCATGTGAATATATATCATACATAAGCAATGCATATGTACAGTTTATTTCACGCACGCAATTCCTTGTCAACTCCAGAATGTTCACCTGTCGCTCACCAAATAGTTTTACCCATTAAAATATTAGCTTCTTTTATTACCTTAATAACACTGCTTTGGTCGCTCCGGTCCGGGCGGTGTCATCAGTTGTCAAACTTCTTTGGACTCTTGTAGTACCTCAAGAGGAGGGACCAACAGACAACACTGACGGACGAAGCTGCCATCGCGGCGCCGGCAACCCATGGTGGCAAGCGAAACCGGGTCGATGGGAAGAGCACCCCTGCAGCAATTGGTATGCCAATGACGTTGTAGCCGAGCGCCCACACGTAGTTCATCCGTATGCGGAAAAACGTTTTCCTGGAGAGATCGATAGCAGTGATCACATCCTCCAAGTTGCTCTTCATGAGGACGATGTCGGCTGCTTCAATGGCGACATCTGTTCCAGCGCCAATGGCCAGGCCTACATTAGCTGAAACTAGTGCCGGGGAGTCGTTTATTCCGTCACCAACCATCGCCACAGTTTTTCCTAACAGCTGCAAGAATTAAGGTCCGAGAAGGGTAAACAAACACTAGATCGCTGTAAGAGGAAAGCGACAGTAAGTAACGAGAGAAAACACAGTCGTCAGTACATATAGCTTACCTGAAGTTCCTTCACCTTTTCAGCCTTCTGCTCGGGTTTTGCTTCGGCGATGATCTTTTCTATTCCAACCTCTTTGCCAATGGCGTTAGCAGTCCCCCAGTTGTCCCCAGTCACCATAATGCTCTCCACATTCATGGACTTGAGGTAAGATATAACTTCACGGGCGTTTGGTTTTATCGGGTCAGATACAGAAATTATGCCCACAACTTCTTGATCCATAGCCACAATAATGCCTGTTTGCGCCTTTTCCTCTTCTTCCATGAGAATTTCTGAAGCTTCCACTGGGATATCAATGCTTGATGACAGCATGAAGCTCTTGTTCCCAACAATGACACTCCTATCGCAAACCTTGGCCCTCACACCATGTCCGGGGACCGAAATGAAATCTCTTGCTTCTGGCCAGATGTGGTTTTCTTCTGAGTAGAACTTCTTTGCATGTTCCACTATCGCCTTTGCCAGTGGGTGCTCACTGTTGTCCTGAATAAGATAAAAAAAACATGAAAATTGGAAGAAGAAGAAAAAACAAATGTCTCTTCAAAATACAAATTGATTTCACCCAAAATGACAGACGACATAAATAGAGTTGAAAAGCGTACCTCTGCAGCTGCAACATAATCAAAGAATTCACGCAAGACCATGTTTTTGAGAAGCCTGGTGTTGACAACGACTGGCTTCCCGACAGTCAGCGTTCCTGTCTTATCAAAGACGATGCAGTTTACCTGTAAAATGTCGTGTAAGTAGCGTTGTCAGTTTATCCCTAACTCGAAAGCGCTGTTTTAAGCAAGCGCATAAACATTATCATGACAAGTTTCCATACCTTTTGTGCACTCTCAAGAGCTTGTCCACCCTTGATCAGAACGCCTTGTGACGCACCAACTCCAGTTGCAACCATCACGGCAGTTGGAGTTGCCAGCCCTAAGGCACAAGGACAGGCAATCACCATAACTGATATTCCAAACTGAAGAGCAAGCTGAAAGCTATCCATGGAAGATGGTATCCATGAGTATGGGTAACCATGGAATCTCCCAGCTAAGAACCACACAAGCCAAGTAAGCAAAGAGAGAACGATAACCTGCAAACATGGGGAAGATTATTCAGCATTGATAAGTTTACCCCCATTGATTTTATTACAAAAACGTAACTGAGCATACCAGTGGGACAAAGACTCTAGATATCTGATCAGCGAACTTCTGGACAGGAGCTTTTGCCATTTGTGCGGACTCAACTAGTCTTACGATCTGTGCCAGTGCAGTCTCTGATCCGACAAATGTTGCCCGGACATGCAGCACACCATTCTCATTCACTGTTCCTCCAATTACAGTATCGCCCTTCCTCTTCGCTACTGGCCGTGATTCTCCAGTAATCATGCTTTCATTCACATGGCTCTGGCCCCAAATAACAAATCCATCAGAAGCAACTTTTCCACCTGGGACTACTTTGATCACATCATTTTTCTGAATTAGCCTGCTGTCAATCTCCTTTTCTCCTACCACATTTCCTTCATAGTCATACATTAACAGTGTTGCAGTTTCCGGTGCAAGATCCATCAGCTTGGCAATAGCCTCGGAGGTTTTTCCTTTTGCCAAGATCTCAAGGTACTTTCCAAGAAGGATAAACGAAATGAGCATGGAGCTAGTCTCAAAAAAATCAGTTGACATGTAATTCTCAGAAGTAGCTGCCCGAAGAACTGAGTAAACTGAGTAGAAGTAAGCCGTGTTCGTCCCTAGAGCAATAAGGACATCCATATTTGGTGAGCCATGGCATATTGCCTTGTAAGCACCAGTATAAAACTTTCGACCAATTACAAATTGCACTGGTGTTGATAAAATCCACCGCAATAGTTCGCCAATGCTCATCATATTGATAACCTTTTTTTCGAGCCCATCCTTCAGCCCAGGGATGTACATGAACACCATGGAAGTGAGAAACACTGGAATAGTGAATATTAAGCTCCACAAGAAAGATTGCCTGTATCGTTTGATTTCTCCATACCTGTGATGCTCCCTTCCTCCTGCTTCTGCATATATTGATGCAGTAACACCACCAGAAGTGGCTGACTCGATGACTTCAATGAGGTCCCTGGGACCTGTCTGGTCAGGCTTGTACGAGACGGTGACCTTGTGGAGTTCAGTATCGATCTTTATGTCTTCCACGCCAGGAAGAGCTTGGATAGAGCTTTTCAGTATCATTGTTAGCCTCTCGCTCAAAACGCCATCTAGTTTGAGGTCTATCCTGCTCCGATCTTCTCCTGTAGTAATTAGTATTGCTTCAAAGCCAGTTTCTTCCACTGCATGGATGAGTTGGCTGGCAGTAACAATCCTGCGATCATAATGGATCTCTGCCTCTTCAGTAGCCAACGCAACTGAAGCTCTTTGAACACCAGGAAAAGCTTGCAAGGCAGATTCTACTGTGTTTGTGCAGGACGTGCAGGTCATCCCTTTTATATGAAACCTGCATACTAGAATGTTTTTTGCTCTGACCTCCTCGTTAATCAGCTTAGCTTCAAAACCAACATCCTCGATCGCTTCCCTAATTTTTCCCTCCTGTTAAAAGCCATATTTTACAAACATTTTTTTCATAAAATGAGTTTTATGATGGTGCTAAGGAAACAAATATTAAATTTTTATTAAATTAAAAGGAGTATGTTGGTCACTTCATTTGGATCGTACTAAGTAAAAAGAGATTTAGGCTATATATTTCGTTAAGCTGTTTTTTGTGAAAAATAGGTTGGGGACGTGGAGTAGTGATTGACAGACGTCTTTTTTTATCTTAACAAAATTAATTTTATTTATGCTAGTTTCATCATCTATTGCCTGGACAGGGCTTAAGGTTGCTAGATTCTAAACATTGTTAACAAAAAGATTGTTTTGATAAACCTTGAGATCCAAACAAACTCATCAATATGTTTGCCATGATCTGGAACCAATATTGTCTTTTCCTAACCTGAAAACCGGTGTGATTTTAGATGTTGAATAATGTAAATGATAACTAGTACAATACATGTGTGTTGCGACATCACACAATCATATTTGATACCATAAAAAATAAATTTAATATCAAAATGAATATATGGTCCACATATTAGATATTAAACTGATAAAAACAAATACTATGCCAAAAGGTTGAGAAATGTGTGAGTTGAAAATAAGCTTGACCCTTTTTTATAGCTCACTTGATCGCTCGTCCTCCTTCACCTAGCGAGATGACACTATGTGGGAGTGTTTCACTATGTGTGGCTTTCTGTAGTGTTGAGTTTTAGTGTTTTTTCACTGCCCATCTATAGTATAACGGCTCATTGTTTGGTAAGAAGCGGGAGAGGGATAAACCTACGCGTTTTGCACGTGACGTGCGACACACGAAAGTGGTGCTTTAAAAGAGTATATGATTTTTTTTAAGGAGTAGGGATGTATATGAATTTTTTCTTATTGTATAAAAGAAAGTATGCAACATAGATAATATTCACGGGTAGTCATTCCGCTTGTTCATGTAAAAAGATTTCTTAAATAGTAGTATCGCAGTTGCTATAGATTTTCAATAAATGGAATTTATTACATTGTATTTACATTTAGATACGATGGATTGGCACCAATAAAATCAAATATGCATCCAATAAGATAACTTGAGAGCAAGCAACACAAGGTTGATATATGAGACGAAACTTTTTTCTAGTCGTTATGTCCTATAAAGGGCTATATCTTGCCTTTATAAACAGTTCTTTTTCAATAATGGGGGACAGGATTGCAACTTTGCATGACCAAATGCGCCACTTATGAAAGAAAGTAATCATAGAGACGTGAGTGATATTGTTCTTGAACACGACAACTTATTTCATTCTGTGCAATATAATAATTATTTGGGAATACAGCAGAAGGAACGCCAACTGAAGAGATTAAAAGATATATAGTGTAGCTTAACAAAAGAAAAAGAGTGATATGTACTGTAACAAAAAGAGCAGCGCAGAAAACAGATACACTTCACAAAAGAAAGACTACGACGTGTGTCAGTATCCAGTTGTGTGTGAATACCTTGGGAAAAGGATGTAAAACAAGTATTGATTTGACAAAAGCATGCATGTTTGGGACAGTTTTTCTTACAATTTCTGTCTAGGAGCAAAAACTCATAGCGTTTGTGGTTGATAACCAATAAATTATAAGCAAGAACCACCATTTTTTCTTTTCTTAAAAAATCCATCTGTACTGTACGCCAAGCCTGCAGCCTTTGTGAATATATTAAAAATATGAATATCAATATTATATTATTTATATCATTAGATAGATCGCTAAATATATTTCATAATAAACTTATTTAGATATAGAAATGTTGCTAATATTTTCAATAAACCTAGTAAAACTTAAGAAAGTTTGACCGGCACGAATACCATAGTGACACTTAATTTGAAACGGATGGAGTAAATCACAACAAATAAATGGAAATAAAATTCATGGAGAGCCATTTCATTTCAATTATTATTTATCAACTTACATACATTCAAATTGATTAAAATAAAAAAACTCGACCTGCGGGGGGTAAGACAGCCCCCGGGCATTGTATTAAGAAGACCTTCTCACACAGGTCGAGAAAACCCCCGAGAATCCTTGCCCTTTGGCGTGGGACAGATGAGGGGATTTTTTTAACCACAGCCTGAAATTCGCTCCCACGGGGAGTCGAACCCAGGACCTGTGGAGTGCTACTCAGACCACCTAACCAACTCAGCTAGAGACCCTTTCGCTTAAGGTCAAAAAAACATCTAGCAATAGTAGCGGTATTTGCAAGATTTTTTCTTAAAAAATACAATACATTATTATGTTAAAATTAGA
Organism: Zea mays; assembly: GCF_902167145.1. Taxonomy (NCBI): domain Eukaryota; kingdom Viridiplantae; phylum Streptophyta; class Magnoliopsida; order Poales; family Poaceae; genus Zea; species Zea mays. The sequence continues at coordinate 20,123,736 of NC_050097.1, forward strand.
TAGGGGATAGAGGCAGCGGTGGGGCAAGACTGCTCCTAAGCCCAAGAGCCTCACTCAAGCTTCTTCTAAGATTTAAAATGTACACAATATAGTATAGAATAGACTGATATATTGTAGTAGTATAATCTAGTCCAACAATTTTTTTATGACTACGTCCCTCGTAGAGATCTAACTATATGAGTTGGTCCATTCTACCGCTCTACATTCAATCAAAATTGTGGACCAACTTTAGGCGTCGTTTTGTTTCTCTAATTAAAGTTTAGTTCATGTAATATTGAATATTTAAATATCAATTATGAGTGTTAAATATATGCTTAATTAGATATAATAAATTTGTTTCGTCGTTTAATCTTCATCTATGTAATTAGTTTTATAATTAGATTATATTTGATACACATCATTGTTATTTAAACAATCGATGTGACATAACTAAACATTAATTGTCATTTAAACTATCGATGTGACACAACTAAACATTAGTTTGGTGGTACGAGACACCCCTAAATGACGCGTCTAATCTGAGCCCTGCGTCACATCTAAATTATATCACTGAATATTTTGCTAAAAATTGGAACATTAAATGCATAAAAGTTTACGCTCAATTCTCCATATGTCTGCATACATTTTATTAACACTCTTCATGTTCTAAATTATAGGTCACTCTGCCTTTTCTAGGTACATAGATTTTACTACACATGGTATATACATAAGACAGTGTTATTCATCACTACCTTAACATTGTTAAGTCATTCACTATTTTTTGTTAAGGGTCCATTTGTTTCCTCTTGTTAAACTTTAGCATTGTATTTTTTAATTAAAGTTTAGCTATAAAAAACAAACATTGTGGCTAAAAGTGTTGTGCTAAATTTTAGCAATCATTAGCACTTTAGCTTCACCAAAGATGATAAATTATGCTAAAAGTGGTCCCTAACCCTATTTTGCATTGAATATCCCCTTTCTCTCTCCCATCATTGGTTGTGTACTTCTCGTTGACCGCAAGTGCTAAAGTTTAATACTTCATCCAAACAAACCTCAAGTGCTAAACTTTAACACTAAAGAAACAAAAAGACCCTAAGCCATTCTACACTGAATAATCATCACCTAAAGTGACGAGTATATATATATATATATATATATATATATATATATATATATATATATATATAATCTATGTAATATTTAAAAACGAACTTACAATCGATAACAAGAAGAATATTAGAGAAAGACACTTAGCGCAGCGTCAAGAGAGATGTTATATGACCAGTTCAACACCATTTTCTACAAAAGCCCCCACTCGATCTGCTTTATGGCATGTTTGGCATGGCTTCGCTCCACCCCAAAGCAGCTCTACTCCAAAACTCTGGATGGAGCAGCTCTGCTCCAGAGTTTAGATTGTTTTTCATAACCGGTGACAGTGTCGGGTAAATAACTACAAATTCCATGACAGTTTTTTGGAGTTTTCGGAGCAGCAAAAGAGGTACTCAAAAAATTGTATTGTAGCTCTAAAAATCTCGTAGAGTTTACAACTCTGGAGTTAGGGTGTTTGGCATGCTTTAACCAGCTCATTCTTGGAGTTTTGCTTTGAAGACATGCCAAATAGATCCTTAATAGCATGGTTCATGGCCTTTTATTGACCATGTGGTCGTATTTTTGTAATTAAAATTATAATTTAGAAATTTTAAACATTTTTCCAGATACTATGTCGTACAAAATTGAAAGCCCGTGTAGGCATGTACAGATTTCCAGGATTAAAAGACTAGATAGAGCCGTGCAACCTAGAACAAAGAAGGTGTCCTATGCTCCACCACTAATATGTGTCTGGGACGCTTTCTTGAGTGTTTTTGTTCTCGCTCGTTTCTGTCAATTTGCTGGGCTAATGGATAGACTCACAGGCGGAGCTACTACGAGTTTGCTTTCAGGAAAAAAAATTAGAGCGGTGCGTTACATCAAAATCACATAGCGATCTGCATAAGATGTTCTAATTTAGAGTTCTGTGTCACATCGAAATTGCATAACCAAAATATTCGTCCAATATTTTTTTATAAATAATTTTCGCTCAAGGTTGGCACATAAGTATATGAAGAAAAAAATATCATAAAAGAATTAACGGTTGATCTAATCATCATCTGGAAACATCCCATATGGAAAAGAAGAAAAAAAGTAACCCGCCCATCGGAAAGCAACACCTCAAAGGCTCAAATCAACTAGAGGAGTAGAGGACCGATGCTCACCGACACGAAGGCGGGATAGAAGACGACCTGCGCGCGTCCCCCGAGGACGTCGACGGCGGCGTCATGGATGCCCGGGAGCCGCTTCACGGCCTTCTCCACCGACCCCGCGCAGGCGGCACACGTCATTCCCGTCACCGCGAACACCGACACTTTCTCCTCCTCGTCCCTATCCGCCGTCCCTTTCGCGGCCTCCAGATCACCACCGCTTCCTCCGCCTTCACCTCCTTCGCCGGCTACCACGGCCGACCTAGGGCGCCGCGGATTGGACGGGTACCGCGGCCGCAGCGCGAGGTGGCGGCTCACCTCGGCGCCGCCGCCGCCGTGGAAACAGGAGAGAAAGAGGGCTCGAGTGCTCGCCGCCATTTCGCCGCCGTAGCAGTGGCTCCACCGAGTTTTGATTGCTTCTGTTTGAAGTTTGAACTGGACCGCATTTATATAAACGAGCAGTGAGTGGAAGTATTGTAATTTGTACGCAACTACTCAGCGAAACGAGGAAAAGGAGTGCTTTTTCAATGGGCCGCGGAAAAAGAAACTGATTTTTCAAAGCTTTATATTACACAACATCCATTTTGGGAAATTCATCCATTCAGGGCAGTTCTCGGTTCAGCTAAGGGCCTGTTTAACAAGAGCCAGCTCACAGGCTGAATCCAATAGCAGCTATATCAAACATTTTTTTAGTGGGAAATAATTTTACGCTGATTTTGTGAACCGTTTCTCTGGATTAAACTAGGCCACTGAGAGCTGAAAAAACAACACTTCTTCATGCAAAAAAAGTTTACTGTATAGAATCCTAGAGAAACATTTTTAGTAAAAGTTTATGGTAAAAATTGTAGAGAAACATTTTTTGGTCAGCATAGAGTTTGTGTAGAAAATTATATTAAAACATTTTCACCCGTAGAATCACTTCTCTCAGATAATTTGCTTCTAGGAAAATTTACGAGTGGAAGGGTCTAAATAGACCCTAAAATGGCTTCGACTTCAGCTTCTTTTGTGGATTAGCTTTATTTGATTCTAGCTTCACTACCGGAATCCGAACCTTTGCCGAGTGCCGGAGGCTTTGTCGAGTGCTTTTTGTTGGACACTCGGCAAAAAAGCCTTTGCCGAGTGCCGCACTCGATAAAGTCCTGCGCTCGGTAAAGAGCTTGTTTACCGAGTGCAGGATACTGGGCACAGCGAAGCACCGGGCAAAGAATGCTTTGCCGAGCGTCAAACACTCGGCAAAGGGCCGTTAGCGGCCGTCTACAGCTGAGGTCGTCAGTCTTTGCCGGGGGCCGAAAGCCGGCACTCGGCAAAGTCTTCTCTTTGCCAAGTGTCAAATATCTGGCACTCGGCAAAGAGAGTCTTTACCGAGTGTCTTCGGTGGACACTCGGCAAAGCATATATTTATTTTTTTTATTTTGGCCACCAAACTTTTTGTGGTATGTTCCTACACTATGTAAACCTACATGTACCATTTTGGGACAATTATAACAGTATTTTGTATAGCTAGTAGATTTAGTTCGTTTATTTGAATTTCTTCGGAAAATTCAGATTTGAACTGCAGGTCACTCAAAATTTGGAAAATCGTGGATGCAAAAATGATATCCATGCTACTTAGCACAAGTTACGACCGATTTCAGGAGCGGACCGGAAACTTCGAGCACCATGCTCACTCAACATGGCCGTGAACTTGCCATCCAGGTGTTTAAAAATTGTATAAAACACAAACAAAGTCAGAAAATCATGAAACATGTCCACATGTCATGATATCATATGTAGAGGCTGTGATAAAAATTTGAAAAAGTTTTGAGAAAGCTGTGACGCACTATGTGTACAAATCTAAGAGATCTACATTGAAACTCTATGATTTCATGTGTAGTTCTCTTAGGTTTCTACACATAATGTCTCACAACTTTCTCCAAATATTCTCAATTTTTTATCACAGCCTCTACATATGATATCATGACACGTGGACATGTTTCATGATTTTCTGAATTTGTTTGTGTTTTATGAAATTTTTAAACAGCTGGATGACAAGTTCACGGCCATGTTGAGTAAGCATGTTGCTCGAAGTTTTCGGTCCGCTCCTGAAATCGGTCGTAACTTGTGCTAACTAGCATGTATATAATTTTTGCATGCACGGTTTTCCAAGTTTCGAGTGACTTGCAGTTCAAATCTAAATTTTTCGAAGAAATTCAAATAAACGAACTAAATCTACTAGCTATTAAAAACACTGTTATAATTGTCCCAAAATGGTACATATAGGTCTACATAGTGTAGGAACATACCACAAAAAGTTTGGTAAGGGAAAAAATAGAAATATTCTTTGTCGAGTGTCTAAAGTTGACGCTCGGCAAAGACCTTCTTTGCCGAGTGTCTAACGTGGAGCACTCGGCAAAGATCCTAAATATATATTTTGCCGAGTGCCTGTCCGCTGGCACTCGACAAAGACTTGTTTGCCGAGTGCCGACGATCGGGCACTCGACAAAGACTATTTTTAAATTAAAAAAAAATCTTTGCCGAGTGCCCGCGATCTTCTCCTTCTCACTCTCACTTAAAACATAACGTATACCTGAGACCCTTCTCTTCTCCTTCTCACTCTCACTCTCACTAACTCCCTCGCCGCCGCCGCTCCCCGCCGTCGCGCTCGGGCCCTCCCCGCGCTCGACCCCTCCCCGCCGCCGCCCGGCCACGCCACGCGCCACCACGCCCCTCCCCGCCGCGCGCCACCACGCCCTACCGTGTGCCACCACGCCGCCGCTCCCCGCGCATGGCACCTCCCCGCCGCGCGCCACCAACGCCGCCCCCACTCCCCGCCACCCCCACACGCGCACCAACGCGTGTCTAAGCCCCGCCACACGCACCATCGCCGGCCCCACGCGCACCACCGCCGCCGGAGGCTGCCTCCTCGCGCGCCGCCACCGCCGCCCGGCCACGCCACACGTACCATCGTCGCCCCCACGCGAGGTATGAACTTGTTATGTGTCAATTTTTATTTATTATTGATTAGATGATAGAATGTATAAATCATATAAATTGGTGAATGATAGGATATGTAAATCATGTAAGTTAGGCTATAGTCTCGTTGAAAATTTGTGAATGAAATATGTAAATCGGGCCATTGAATTATGCGTACTATAGTCTCATGGATTGAATATATATGTGTGTGTGATTGCCGGCCATCGTGCCGTTGAATTATGCGTGTATGTCAGCCATCGTGCTGATAGTTTTATTTGCAGAATTTCGAAACCTCCCGTGCAGGGGAGGTGAGAGCACCTAGAGGGGGGGGGTGAATAGGTGATCCTGTAAAAACTTAAATCTTAACACCACAAACTTGATTAGGAGTTAGAACAATGAGATCAAGTGATTAGAGAGAAGAGCTCTTGTGAAGCACAATAGACACAGTAAGAACAAGCACAAGAGACACGAGGATTTATCCCGTGGTTCGGCCAAGTACAAAACATACCTACTCCACGTTGTGGCGTCCCAACGGACGAGAGTTGCACTCAACTCCTCTCAAGTGATCCAATGATCAACTTGAATACCACAGTGTTCTTTTTTACTTTACTCTTTCCCGTTTGCGAGGAATCTCCATAACTTGGAGTCTCTCGCCCTTACAATAAGAATCAAAGTGAAGCACTAGAGTAAGGGAGCAAAGCAACACACTCAAATTCACAGCAAATACGCACACACAACGCCAAGACTTGAGCTCAAAAGAATATCACGAGGTTCTCACTAGAACGGAGCTCAAATCACTGAGAATGTCGAACAAGTGCGCAAAAATGGAGTGTGAATGATCAACAATGCTCAAAGGATGCTTGGTGTCCTCCTCCATGCGCCTAGGGGTCCCTTTTATAGCCCCAAGGCAGCTAGGAGCCATTGAGAGCATTCCAGGAAGGCAATTCTTGCCTTCTGTCGCCTAGCGCACCGGACAGTCCGGTGCACCACCGGACACTGTCCAGTGCGGATTTCTTTCCTGTTTTGGCGCAGCCGACCGTTGGCGTTTTGGAGTCGTTGGCGCACCGGACACTGTCCGGTGCACACCGGACACTGTCCGGTGCACACCGGACAGTCCGGTGCTCCCTTCAGACCGTTGGGCCGGCCACGCGTCACGCGCGGATTGCGCGGTCGACCGTTGGCTCACTGGACAGTCCGGTGCACACCGGACAGTCCGGTGAATTTTAGCCGTACGCCGCCGACGATTTCCCGAGAGCGACCTTTTCACCAGAGCCAGCCTGGCGCACCGAACACTGTCCGGTGCACCACCGGACAGTCCGGTGCTCCCAGACTGAACTGTCTTTGGCTGATCAAAGCCATCTCTTTTCCAAATTGATTTCTCCTGTTTTCAGTACTTAGACACAATACATTAGTCCTTAAAACAAAGTACTAAGTCTTAGAATCATACCTTTATGTTGATTTTCACTTTGTCCATCATTTGGCATAGATTAACACATGACCACTTGTGTTGGACACTAAATCACCAAAATACTTAGAAATGGCCTAAGGGCACATTTCCATTTCAGGAGGTGCTGCCAAAATTTTCTGTTGCTAGGTTTCTGTTAGAGGATGGAGGACCGTGAGTGGATGTACACGGCCCGTAGAGAAAGGAATGATGTCACCACTGAATGGATTAGAAAGACCGATGATTTCGTGGAATGGGCATATGGCGAAGCTGCTAAAGGAGAGAGTCTAGTCCCATGCCCGTGCAACAAATGTGCCAACCGGAAAAGAAAACCAAAGAAAGCCATGGTAGAACATATTTGGAAGAATGGATTTATGCCGGGCTATACTCGATGGATATTTCATGGTGAAGCGCATCGTACGAGAGAGGAGGTGCTAAGACAACGTGTCGAGGATTATGACGCGAATGTGGGGGTAGCGGATATGTTGAATGACTATCAGGAGGCACAATACATGGGAGGATGTATGGATGATGAGCCAGAGCCGACTGCAAAGTCGTTCTACGACATGTTCGACGCGGCACAGAAGCCCCTTCACGGCCAGACAAAGGTTTCTCAACTGGATGCCATTGGGCGTGTAATGGCGTTCAAGTCGCAGTACAACATGAGTAGAGACGCATTCGATGGCTTGTTGACGGTTATTGGGAGCCTGCTTCCGGATGATCACGTTCTGCCAAAGAGCATGTACGAGGCACAAAAACTCCTTCGTGCACTCAAGATGACGTATGAGCAGATTCATGCTTGTCCGAAGGGCTGTGTGCTATTTAGGAAAGAATACGTTGAGACAAAGTATTTTCCCAAGTGTAAATCGTCTAGGTTCATGGAGGTAGACTCTAGTGATGGACAGAAGAGGCAGCTCGACATCCCCTTGACAATCCTACGACACCTTTCGTTCATACCGAGGATCCAACGTTTGTATATGATAGAGGAATCCGCGAAACAGGTGACATGGCACAAAAATGGAAACGATACAATCCTGACAGTCCGGTGCACCACCGGACACTGTCCGGTGCGGATTTCTTTCCTGTTTTGGCGCAGCCGACCGTTGGCGTTTTGGAGCCGTTGGCGCACCGGACACTGTCTGGTGCACACCGGACAGTCCGGTGCCCCCTTCAGACCGTTGGGCCGGCCACGCGTCACGCGCGGATTGCGCGGCCGACCGTTGGCCTGGCCGACCGTTGGCTCACCGGACAGTCCGGTGCACACCGGACAGTCCGGTGCACACCGGACAGTCCGATGAATTTTAGCCGTACGCCGCCGACGATTTCCCGAGAGCGGTCTTTTCACCAAAGCCAGCCTGGCGCACCGGACACTGTCTGGTGCACCACCGGACAGTCCGATGCTCCCAGACTGAACTGTCTTTGGCTGATCAAAGCCATCTCTTTTCCAAATTGATTTCTCCTGTTTTCAGTACTTATACACAATACATTAGTCCTTAAAACAAAGTACTAAGTCTTAGAATCATACCTTTATGTTGATTTTCACTTTGTCCATCATTTGGCATAGATTAACACATGACCACTTGTGTTGGACACTAAATCACCAAAATACCTAGAAATGGCCCAAGGGCACATTTCCCTTTCAGGAGGTGCTGCCAAAATTTTCTGTTGCTAGGCTTCTGTTAGAGGATGGAGGACCGTGAGTGGATGTACACGGCCCGTAGAGAAAGGAACGATGTCACCACTGAATGGATTAGAAAGACCGATGATTTCGTGGAATGGGCATATGGCGAAGCTGCTAAAGGAGCGAGTCTAGTCCCATGCCCGTGCAACAAATGTGCCAACCAGAAAAGAAAACCAAAGAAGGCCATGGTAGAACATATTTGGAAGAATGGATTTATGTCGGGCTATACTCGGTGGATATTTCATGGTGAAGCGCATCGTACGAGAGAGGAGGTGCTGAGACAACGTGTCGAGGATTATGACGCGGATGTGGGGGTAGCGGATATGTTGAATGACTATCAGGAGGCACAATACATGGGAGGATGTATGGATGATGAGCCAGAGCCGACTGCAAAGTCGTTCTATGACATGTTCGACGCGGCACAGAAGCCCCTTCACGGCCAGACAAAGGTTTCTCAACTGGATGCCATTGGGCGTGTAATGGCGTTCAAGTCACAGTACAACATGAGTAGAGACGCACATTTCCCTTTCAATCTCCCCCTTTTTGGTGATTTATGCTAACACAACATAAAGCAACTAAAAGAAGTGCAATATCAATGCAATTTCGAACAAGAAATGATTTCGATTCAAATTTGGCATATTTGGATCATTCTTTGCCACCACTTGGTTTGTTTGTTTTTTGCAAATCAAACTCAATTTCCTATCTCTAAGTCAAACACACTTGTTGAGACATAAAGAGAGGTATTTCAAGAGAAATTGATCAAAGATTCAAAAACTCCCCCTTTTTCCCATAATCAAACATTCTCCTCCCCACAAGAGACCAACTTTTGACAAAAAGGGACATTTAGAATTTTGACAAATCAAAAGTCCTAACTCTACTATTTTTAAAATTCTCAAGTGGTAGCTGATCCATTTGTTGCTTTGGCCCTTAATTTCTCCCCCTAACATCAAGCACCAAAACGGGATCATTTTTGGCCCTTAAACCCCATTGCCTCACCAAAATCTTCAACTAAGAGTAAAAAGGCAATAAGAATATGAAGACGAACTTGGAGTGAGTTACCCTCTCATCGGAGTGCAGTGGAAGTCTTGCATGGTCCAAGTTCACCTTTCCCTTTCAATCTACCTTTGAGACCAAGTCAAGTAAACTCAAGCACACGGTTAGTCTCAAAGGGTCAAGTTGTAGCATGCCTCCCCTAAATAAGTGCATCACTTGCAATTGGACTTGTGAGGTCTGGGGATCATGAGTACAACTCGAGCACCATAAATAACCAACAAAATGCATAAGGAATATGATCAAAGGCATAAACACATGTATGCTACAAATCAATCCAAGTTCCGCGAATCTAAGACATTTAGCTCACTACACAGCATGCAAAAGGTCTTTTCATTTAAAGGCTTGGTAAAGATATCGGCTAGCTGGTTCTCGGTGCTAACATGAAGCACTTCGATATCTCCCTTTTGCTGGTGGTCTCTCAAAAAGTGATGTCGGATGTCTATGTGCTTTGTGCGGCTGTGTTCAACAGGATTATCCGCCATGCAGATAGCACTCTCATTATCACATAGGAGTGGGACTTCGCTCAGATTGTAGCCAAAGTCCCGGAGGGTTTGCCTCATCCAAAGTATTGCGCGCAACACTGTCCTGCGGCAACATACTCGGCCTCAGCGGTGGATAGGGCAACGAAAGTTTGTTTCTTAGAACTCCACGACACCAGGGACCTTCCTAAGAATTGGCACGTCCCCGATGTACTCTTCCTATCGACCTTACATCCAGCATAGTCGGAGTCTGAATATCCAATTAAGTCAAAGGTAGACCCCTTTGGATACCAGATCCCGAAGCAAGGCGTAGCGACTAAATATCTAAGAATTCGCTTCACAGCCACTAAGTGACACTCCCTTGGATCGGATTGAAATCTAGAACACATGCATACACTAAGCATAATATCCGGTCTACTAGCACATAAATAAAGTAAAGACCCTATCATGGACCGGTATACTTTTTGATCAACGAACTTACCTCCTTTGTTGAGGTCGACGTGTCCGTCAGTTCCCATTGGAGTCTTTGCGGGCTTGGCGTCCTTCATCCCAAACCGCTTGATCAAGTCTTGTGTGTACTTCGTTTGGGAGATGAAAGTGCCATCCTTGAGTTGCTTCACTTGGAACCCAAGGAAGTAGTTCAACTCGCCCATCATCGACATTTCGAACTTTTGAGTCATCACCCTGCTAAACTCTTCACAAGACTTTTGGTTAGTAGAACCAAATATTATGTCATCGACATAAATTTGGCACACAAATAAGTCACCATCACATGTCTTAGTGAAAAGAGTTGGATCGGCTTTCCCAACCTTGAAAGCATTAGCAATTAAAAAGTCTCTAAGGCATTCATACCATGCTCTTGGGGCTTGCTTAAGTCCATAGAGCGCCTTAGAGAGCTTACACACATGGTCGGGGTACCGTTCATCCTCAAAGCCAGGGGGTTGCTCCACGTACACCTCCTCCTTGATTGGCCCGTTGAGGAAAGCGCTCTTAACATCCATTTGGTACAACCTGAAAGAATGGTGAGCAGCATAGGCTAACAAAATACGAATCGACTCTAGCCTAGCCATAGGAGCAAAAGTCTCCTCAAAGTCCAAACCTGTGACTTGGGCATAACCTTTTGCCACAAGTCGTGCCTTGTTCCTTGTCACCACCCCGTGCTCGTCTTGTTTGTTGCGGAACACCCACTTGGTTCCCACAATGTTTTGCTTGGGACGAGGCACCAATGTCCAAACTTCATTTCTCTTGAAGTTGTTGAGCTCTTCCTGCATGGCCAACACCCAGTCCGGATCTAGCAAAGCCTCTTCTACCCTGAAAGGCTCAATAGAAGAGACAAAAGAGTAATGCTCACAAAAATTAACTAATCTAGAGCAAGTGGTTACTCCCTTGATAATGTCACCCAAAATCTGGTCGACGGGATGGTTCCTTCGAATCATCGCTCGAACTTGAGTTGGAGGGGCCTGTGGTGCTTCTTCCTCTTCAACTTGGACATCTTGTGTTCCCCCTTGATCACACGCCTCCTCTTGAGGTACCTGTTCATCATCTTGGGTTGGGGGGTGCACCGTCGTTGAGGAAGAAGGTTGATCTTGTTCCTTGTGTTCCTGCGGTCGTACGTCTCCAATTGCCATGGTACGAATCGCGTCCATTGGAACATCATCCTCATCTACATCATCAAGCTCAACTTGCTCTCTTGGAGAGCCATTAGTCTCATCAAATACAACGTCGCTAGAGACTTCAACCAAACCCGATGATTTGTTGAAGACTCTATACGCCTTTGTATTTGAGTCATAACCTAACAAAAACCCTTCTACAGCTTTGGGAGCAAATTTTGAATTTCTACCTTTCTTCACCAGAGTGTAGCATTTACTCCCAAAAACTCGAAAATACGAAACGTTGGGTTTGTTACCGGTTAGAAGCTCGTATGATGTCTTCTTGAGGAGGTGATGGAGATAGACCCGGTTTATGGCGTGGCAAGCTGTGTTCACAGCTTCCGACCAAAACCGCTCAGGCGTCTTAAATTCTCCAAGCATTGTCCTCGCCATGTCTATGAGCATCCGGTTCTTCCTCTCTACCACACCATTTTGCTGTGGTGTGTAGGGAGCGGAGAACTCGTGCTTGATTCCTTCCTCCTCAAGGTACTCCTCCACTTGAAGGTTTTTGAACTCGGACCCGTTGTCGCTCCTTATCTTCTTCACCTTGAGCTCAAACTCATTTTGAGCTCTCCTTAGGAAGCGCTTGAGGGTCCCTTGGGTTTCTGTTTTATCCTGCAAAAAGAATACCCAAGTGAAGCGGGAAAAGTCATCAACAATAACAAGACCATACTTACTTCCTCTTATGCTTAGATAGGCGACGGGTCCGAAGAGGTCCATATGAAACAACTCCAAAGGTCTTGATGTGGTCATCACATTTTTGGTATGATGAGAGCTTCCCACCTGTTTACCTGCTTGACAAGCTGCACAAGGTCTATCTTTTTCGAAGGTTACATTTGTTAGACCTATAACATGTTCACCCTTTAGAAGTTTGTGAAGGTTCTTCATCCCCACATGTGCTAAACGACGATGCCACAGCCAGCCCATGCTAGTCTTAGCAATTAAGCATGCATCTAGACCGGCCTCCTCTTTTGCAAAATCAACTAGGTAGAGTTTGTCGTCTAATGCACCCTTAAAAGCTAATGAACCATCACTCCTTCTAAAGACAGACACATCTACATTGGTGAATAAGCAATTATATCCCATATTACATAATTGACTAATGGACAACAAATTATATCCAAGCGATTCAACTAGAAACACATTAGAGATAGAATGCTCGGAAGAAATTGCTATTTTTCCTAGTCCTTTAACCTTGCCTTGATTCTCGTCACCGAATATGATTGAGTCTTGGGAATCTTTGTTCTTGACGTAGGAGGTGAACATCTTCTTCTCCCCCGTCATGTGGTTTGTGCATCCGCTTTCGATAATCCAGCTTGATCCCCCTGATGCATAAACCTGCAAGGCAAATTAGGCTTGGGTCTTAGGTACCCAACTCTTGTTGGGTCCTACAAGGTTAGTGACAATAGTCTTAGGAACCCAAATGCAAGTTTTGTCTCCCTTGCATTTTGCCCCTAATTTCCTAGCAACCACTTTCTTATCCTTTCTACAAATAGCAAAGGAAGCATTGCAAGCATGATAAATTGTAGAATGTTCATTACTTACTTTCCTAGGTACATGAACAACATTTCTTCTAGGCATATGATGAACAACATTTTTCCTAGCAAAATTTCTATCATGCATAATGGAAGAACTTGAAGCAAACATGACATTTGAATCATAAGCATTACAACTTCTATGAGCATTTCTAGAATATCTCTTATCACCATAAATGAAAGCATGATTCTTTTGACTACTATTAGTCATAGGAGCCTTCCCTTTCTCCTTGGCGGAGATGGGAGCCTTATGACTTGTTAAGTTCTTGGCTTCCCTCTTAAAGCCAAGTCCATCCTTAATTGAGGGGTGTCTACCGATCGTATAGGCATCCCTTGCAAATTTTAGTTTATCAAATTAACTTTTGTTAGTCTTAAGTTGAGCATTAAGACTAGCCACTTCATCCTTCAATTTAGAAATGGAGACTAGGTGTTCACTACAAGCATCAACATTAAAATATTTACACCTATTGCAAATCACAACATGTTCTACACAAGAGTTAGATCTATTTGCTACTTCTAGTTTAGCATTTAAATCATCATTAACACTTTTTAAACTAGAAATGGTCTCATGGCAAGTAGATAGTTCACAAGAAAGCATTTCATTCCTTTTAACTTCTAAAGCAAGAGATTTTTGTGCCTCTACAAATTTATCATGTTCTTCATACAAAAGATCCTCTTGCTTTTCTAACAATCTATTCTTATCATTCAAAGCATCAATCAATTCATTGATCTTATCGATTTTAGTTCTATCTAAGCCCTTGAACAAACTAGCATAGTCTATTTCATCATCACTAGATTCATCATCACTAGAAGAGGCATAAGTAATAGCATTTCGAGTGCTTACCTTCTTCTCCTTTGCCATGAGGCAGGTGTGATGCTCGTTGGGGAAGAGAGACGATTTGTTGAAGGCGGTGGCGGCGAGTCCTTCGTCGTCGGAGTCGGACGAAGAGCAATCCGAATCCCACTCCTTTCCAAGGTGTGCCTCGCCTTTAGCCTTCTTGTAAACCTTCTTGTTCTCTCTTTTCCCATTCTTTCCTTGTTCCTGGTCACTATCATTATCGGGACAGTTAGCAATAAAGTGACCAATCTTACCACACTTGAAGCAGGAGCGCTTTCCCTTCGTCTTGGTCTTTTTGGGATGCTCCTTGCGACCCTTTAGCGTCGTCTTTAAGCGCTTGATGATGAGGGCCATTTCTTCCTCATTGAGCCCCGCCGCCTCAACTTGTGCCACCTTGCTAGGTAGCGCCTCCTTGCTATTTGTTGCCTTGAGAGCAATGGCTTGAGGCTCATGAATTGGACCATTCAACGCCTCATCGACGTACCTTGCCTCCTTGATCATCATCCGCCCGCTTACGAACTTTCCAAGTATTTCTTCGGGCGACATCTTGGTGTACCTAGGATTTTCACGAATATTGTTTACAAGATGTGGATCAAGGACAGTGAAAGACCTTAGCATTAGGCGGACGACGTCGTGGTCCGTCCATCGCGTGCTTCCATAGCTCCTTATTTTGTTGACGAGGGTCTTGAGCCTGTTGTATGTTTGGGTTGGCTCCTCCCCCCTGATCATTGCGAATCTCCCAAGTTTGCCCTCCACCAACTCCATCTTGGTGAGCATGGTGACGTCATTTCCCTCATGAGAGATCCTGAGGGTGTCCCAAATCTGCTTGGCGTTATCCAAGCCACTCACCTTATGGTATTCATCCTTGCACAATGAGGCTAACAACACAGTAGTAGCTTGTGCATTTTTATGAATCTGCTCATTGATGAATAGGGGACTATCCGTGCTATCAAATTGCATTCCATTTTCTACTATCTCCCATATACTTGGATGGAGAGAGAACAAGTGACTACGCATTTTGTGACTCCAAAATCTGTAGTCCTCTCCATCAAAGTGTGGAGGTTTGCCAAGAGGAATGGAAAGCAAATGTGCATTTGAACTATGCGGAATACAAGAGTAATCAAAAGAAAAGTTCGAGTTAACCGTCTTCTTTTTCTCGTAGTCGTTGTCGTCGTTGTCCTTTTGGGAAGAAGAGGACTTGTCGCTGTCGTCGTAGTAGACGATCTTCTTGATGCGCCTCTTCTTCTTCCCATCCTTCTTCTTATGACTTGAGCCTGAGTCAGTGGGCTTGTCGTCTTTCGGCTCATTGATGAAGGACTCCTCCTTGTCATTGATCACTATCCCCTTTCCCTTAGGATCCATCCCTTCGGGCGATTAGTCCCTTCCTTGAAGAGAACGGCTCTGATACCAATTGAGAGCACCTAGAGTGGGGGGGTGAATAGGTGATCCTGTAAAAACTTAAATCTGAACACCACAAACTTGATTAGGAGTTAGAACAATGAGATCAAGTGATTAGAGAGAAGAGCTCTTGTGAAGCACAATAGACACAGTAAGAACAAGCACAAGAGACACGAGGATTTATCTCGTGGTTCGGCCAAGTACAAAACTTGCCTACTCCACGTTGTGGCGTCCCAACGGATGAGAGTTGCACTCAACTCCTCTCAAGTGATCCAATGATCAACTTGAATACCACGGTGTTCTTTTTTACTTTACTCTTTCCCGTTTGTGAGGAATCTCCACAACTTGGAGTCTCTCTCCCTTACAATAAGAATCAAAGTGAAGCACTAGAGTAAGGGAGGAAAGCAACACACTCAAATTCACAGCAAATACGCACACACAACACCAAGACTTGAGCTCAAAAGAATATCACGAGGTTCTCACTAGAACAGAGCTCAAATCACTGAGAATGTCGAACAAGTGCGCAAAAATGGAGTGTGAATGATCAACAATGCTCAAAGGATGCTTGGTGTCCTCCTCCATGCGCCTAGGGGTCCCTTTTATAGCCCCAAGGCAGCTAGGAGCCGTTGAGAGCATTCTAGGAAGGCAATTCTTGCCTTCTGTCGCCTGGCGCACCGGACACTGTCCGGTGCAGATTTCTTTCCTGTTTTGGCGCAGCCGACCGTTGGCGTTTTGGAGCCGTTGGCGCACCGGACACTATCCGGTGCACACCAGACAGTCCGGTGCCCCCTTCAGACCGTTGGGCCGACCACGCTGCGTCACGCGCGGATTGCGCGGCCGACCGTTGGCCTGGCCGACCGTTGGCTCACCGGACAGTCCGGTGAATTTTAGCCGTACGCCGCCACTGATTTCCCGAGAGCGGCCTTTTCACCAGAGCCAGCCTGGCGCACCGGACACTATCCGGTGCTCCCAAACTGAATTGTCTTTGGCTGATCAAAGCCATCTCTTTTCCAAATTGATTTCTCTTGTTTTCAGTACTTAGATACAATACATTAGTCCTTAAAACAAAGTACTAAGTCTTAGAATCATACCTTTATGTTGATTTTCACTTTGTCCATCATTTGGCATAGATTAACACATGACCACTTGTGTTGGACACTAAATCACCAAAACACTTAGAAATGGCCCAAGGGCACATTTCCCTTTCAGGAGGTGCTGCCAAAATTTTCTGTTGCTAGGCTTCTGTTAGAGGATGGAGGACCGTGAGTGGATGTACACGGCCCGTAGAGAAAGGAACGATGTCACCACTGAATGGATTAGAAAGACCGATGATTTCGTGGAATGGGCATATGGCGAAGCTGCTAAAGGAGCGAGTCTAGTCCCATGCCCGTGCAACAAATGTGCCAACCGGAAAAGAAAACCAAAGAAGGTCATGGTAGAACATATTTGGAAGAATGGATTTATGTCGGGCTATACTCGGTGGATATTTCATGGTGAAGCGCATCGTACGAGAGAGGAGGTGCTGAGACAACGTGTCGAGGATTATGACGCGGATGTGGGGGTAGCGGATATGTTGAATGACTATCAGGAGGCACAATACATGGGAGGATGTATGGATGATGAGCCAGAGCCGACTGCAAAGTCGTTCTACGACATGTTCGACGCGGCACAGAAGCCCCTTCACGGCCAGACAAAGGTTTCTCAACTGGATGCCATTGGGCGTGTAATGGCGTTCAAGTCACAGTACAACATGAGTAGAGACGCATTCGATGGCTTGTTGACGGTTATTGGGAGCCTGCTTCCGGATGATCACGTTCTGCCAAAGAGCATGTACGAGGCACAAAAACTCCTTCGTGCACTCAAGATGACGTATGAGCAGATTCATGCTTGTCCGAAGGGCTGTGTGCTATTTAGGAAAGAATACGTTGAGGCAAAGTATTGTCCCAAGTGTAAATCGTCTAGGTTCATGGAGGTAGACTCTAGTGATGGACAGAAGAGGCAGCTCGACATCCCCTTGACAATCCTACGACACCTTTCGTTCATACCGAGGATCCAGCGTCTGTATATGACAGAGGAATCCGCGAAACAGGTGACATGGCACAAAAATGGAAAACGATACAATCCTGACAAGATGGTGCACGCATCCGATGGTGAAGCATGGAAACACTTTGATGCCATTCACCGTGAGAAAGCCGAAGAGGCTCGTAATGTACGTGTTGCGTTGGCCACAGATAGGTTCAATCCCTATGGAATGAGCGCTGCCCCGTACACATGTTGGCCCATGTTTGTTATCCCAATCAATCTCCCCCCTGGTGTGTGCTTTCAAAGGCAGAATATATTCGTGTCGTTGATAATTCCTGGACACCCGGGGAATAAAATGGGCGTGTTCATGGAGCCTTTGATCAATGAATTGGTACGTGCCTGGGAGGAAGGGGTATGGACGTATGACCGAGCTACAAAGACAAACTTCAGAATGCATGTTTGGTACCAGTACTCCATGCATGACTTACCGGTGTATGGGCTATTCTGCGCCTGGTGTGTTCACGGTAAGTTTCCATGCCCAGTTTTCAAGGAAGCTCTCAGGTTCATTTGGTTGAAAAAGGGTGGCAAATATTCGTCCTTCGATAAACATCGACAATTTCTCCCTCCTGACCATCCATTCCGCCTAGACATCAAGGACTTTACGAAAGGTGTCGTAGTGACAGACCGCCCACCTGCAACGATGACTGGTGCCGAAATTCGTCAACAGATAGATGGGCTCGTGGCCAATACAGAAGGTGGTTTTGTGGGATATGGTGAACAGCATATGTGGACACATAAGTCTGGCTTGACTCGGCTCCCCTATTTTGGTGACCTGCTCCTTCCACACAACATTGACGTGATGCACACTAAAAAGAATGTTGCCGAGGCACTGTGGGCAACAATTATGGACATTCCTGATAAGTCAAAGGATAACGTGAAGGCAAGAGTGGATCTGGCAGCGTTATGTGATAGACCACACCTAGAGATGAAGCCGCCAAGTGGCGGAAAGACGTGGAGAAGGCCAAAGGCCGATTTCGTCCTAAGCAGGGCCCAGAGGAAGAAAAGTACTTCGGTGGATCAAGATGTTGATGTTCCCTGATGGGTATGCAGCTAACCTGAGTAGGGGGGGTGAACGTATCTAGTATGCGAGTCTTAGGGATGAAGAGTCTTGACTTCCACATATGGATTGAACGGATTCTTCCTGCGATGGTTCGAGGCTATGTCCCTGAGCATGTCTGGCTAGCGCTTTCAGAGTTGAGTTATTTCTTCCGTCAGCTTTGTGCAAAAGAGTTATCTCGGACCGTGGTTGCAGACTTGGAAAGATTGGCACCCGTGTTACTGTGTAAGCTTGAGAAGATATTTCCACCCGGCTTCTTCAATCCAATGCAGCATTTGATTCTTCATCTCCCCTATGAGGCACGAATGGGGGGCCCGTGCAGGGACGTTTGTGCTATCCAATCGAGAGATGTCTAAAGACTATTCGAAAGAAATGTAGAAATAAATGCAAAATCGAGGCTTCCATTGCAGAGGCATACATTCTAGAGGAGGTCTCAAACTGAGAGCACCTAGAGGGGGGTGAATAGGTGATCCTGTAAAAACTTAAGACTTAAAGTCACAAAACTTGATTAAGTGTTAGCACGATTAGAACAAGTGGCCAAGGACCGAGCTCTTGTGAAATATGATAGACACAGTGAGAATAGGCATAAGAGACACAATGATTTATCCCGTGGTTCGGCCAAGTACAAAACTTGCCTACTCCACGTCGTGGCGTCCCAACGGACGAGGGTTGCACTTAACCCCTCTCAAGTGATCCAATGATCAACTTGAATACCACGGTGTTCCTTTTCCTTGACACTTTTCCCGTTTGCGAGGAATCTCCACAAGTTGGAGTCTCTCGCCCTTACAACAAATATCAAAGTGAAAGCACTAGAGTAAGGGAGGGAAGCAACACACACACATATCCGCAGCAATACGCACACACACAAGCCAAGACTTGAGCTCAAATGAAACACAACAAGTTCACCACTAGAACGGAGCTCAAATCACTAATAATGTCAATCGAGTATGCGAGAGTGAAGTGCGGGAGTCTTAGAATGTTCAAAGTATGCTTGGTGTACTCCTCCATGCGCCTAGGGGTCCCTTTTATAGCCCCAAGGCAGCTAGGAGCCGTTGAGAGCAATCCAGGAAGGCAATTCTTGCCTTATGTCGGGTGGCGCACCGGACAGTCCGGTGTGCCACCGGACAAGCACTGTTCACTGTCCGGTGCAGATTGCTTTCCTAATTTGGCGCAGCCGACCGTTGAAGAATTGGAGCCGTTGGCGCACCGGATAGTCCGGTGCTCCTATCAGACCGTTGGCCCGGCCACGCGTCACGCGCGGATTGCGCGGCCGACCGTTGGCGCGGCCGACCATTGGCTCACCGGACAGTCCGGTGCACCACCGAACAGTCCGGTGATTTTTAGCCGTACGCCGCCGACGAAATCCCGAGAGCGGCCAGTTTGACCAAAGCCAGCCTGGCGCACCGGACACTGTCCGGTGCACCACCGGACAGTTCGGTGCACCCAGACTGCACAGAGTCTTGGCTGCACAGCCAAGTCCTTTTTCCTTTTGTCTTTTCTCTGATTCTAGCACTTAGCCAAATATGTTAGTACACAAAATACAATGTACTAAGTCTATAATCATACCTTATTGATGATTTGCACTTCATCCACCATTTTGCTCAATTTATACTTAAGCCATTTATGTTGGGCACTTAATCACCAAAATACTTAGAAATGGCCCAAGGGCACATTTCTCTTTCAATCTCCCCCTTTTTGGTGATTTATGCCAACACAACAAAAAGCAACACATAGAAGTGCAATATCAATGAAAATAAGAACAAGAATTGTTTTTATTCAAATTTGGCATATTTGGATCATTCTTTGCCACCACTTGGTTTGTTTTTGCAAATCAACTTCAATTTCCTATCTCTAAGTCAAACACACTTGTTTAGGCATAAAGAGAGGCATTCCAAGAGAAATTGATCAAAGATTCAAAAACTCCCCCTTTTTCCATAATCAAACATTCTCCCCACAAGAGACCATTTTTTTACAATAAGAGACAATAAGAGTATTTTGACAAAACAAAAGCTCTAACTCTACTATTTTCAAAATTCTCAAGTTGGTAGCTGACCCATTTGCTTTAGCCTTATTTTCTCCCCCTTTGGCATCAAACACCAAAACGGGATCATTTTTGGCCCTTTGAACCTCACTGCCTCACCAAAATTGTCAATTTAAGAGCAAAAGGCAATAAGATCATGGAGATGAACTTGGAGTAAGTTACTCTCTCAACGGAGTGCAGTGGAAGTCTTTCATGGTCCAAGTCCACCTTTCCCTTTCAATACACCCTTGAGACTAATTTAAGAAAACTCAAGCATATGGTAAGTCTCAAAGGATCAAGTTGTAGCACATCTCCCCCTAAATATGTGCATCACTCACACATGGACTTTTGAGGTCTGGGGATTGCTTGTACAACTTGAGCACCATAATCAACAAAATGCATAAAGGAACATGATCAAAGGCATAAAACACATGTATGTTTTAAATCAATCCAAGTTCCGCGAATCTAAGACATTTAGCTCACTACGCAGCCTGCAAAAGGTTGACTCATCTAGAGGCTTGGTAAAGATATCGACTAGCTGGTTCTCGGTGCTTACATAAAACACTTCGATATCTCCCTTTTGCTGGTGGTCTCTCAAAAAGTGATGTCGGATGTCTATGTGCTTAGTGCGGCTGTGTTCAACAGGATTATCCGCCATGCGGATTGCACTCTCATTATCACATAGGAGTGGGACTTTGCTCAGATTGTAGCCAAAGTCCCTGAGGGTTTGCCTCATCCAAAGTAGTTGCGCGCAACACTGTCCTGCGGCAACATATTCGGCCTCAGCGGTGGATAGGGCAACAGAAGTTTGTTTCTTAGAACTCCAAGACACCAGGGACCTTCCTAAGAATTGGCACGTCCCTGATGTACTCTTCCTTTCAACCTTGCATCCAGCATAATCGGAGTCTGAGTATCCAATTAAGTCAAAGGTTGACCCCTTTGGATACCAGATCTCGAAGCAAGGCGTAGCAACTAAATATCGAAGGATTCGCTTAATGGCCACAAGGTGACACTCCCTTGGGTTGGATTGAAATCTAGCACACATGCATACGCTTAGCATAATATCCGGTCTACTAGCACATAAGTAAAGCAAGGAACCTATCATAGACCGGCATGCCTTTTTATCAACGGACTTACCTCCTTTGTTGAGGTCAACATGTCCGTCGGTTCCCATGGGAGTCTTTGCGGGCTTGGCGTCCTTCATCCCAAACCGCTTGATCAAGTCTTGCGTGTACTTCGTTTGGGAGATGAAGGTGCCGTCCTTGAGTTGCTTCACTTGGAACCCAAGGAAGTAGTTCAACTCGCCCATCATCGACATCTCAAACTTTTGAGTCATCACCCTGCTAAACTCTTCACAAGACTTTTGGTTAGTAGAACCAAATATTATGTCATCGACATAAATTTGGCATACAAATAAGTCACCATCACAAGTCTTAGTGAATAAAGTTGGATCGGCTTTCCCAACCTTGAAAGCATTTACAATTAGAAAGTCTCTAAGACATTCATACCATGCTCTTGGGGCTTGCTTAAGTCCATAGAGCGCCTTAGAGAGCTTACACACGTGGTCGGGGTACCGTTCATCCTCAAAGCCAGGGGGTTGCTCTACGTACACCTCCTCCTTGATTGGCCCGTTGAGGAAAGCGCTCTTCACATCCATTTGGAACAACCTGAAAGAATGGTGAGCGGCATAGGCTAACAAAATGCGAATGGACTCTAGCCTAGCTACAGGAGCAAAAATCTCCTCAAAGTCCAAACCTGCGACTTGGGCATAACCTTTTGCCACAAGTCGTGCCTTGTTTCTTGTCACCACCCCGTGCTCGTCTTGTTTGTTGCGGAACACCCACTTGGTTCCCACAACGTTTTGCTTGGGACGAGGCACCAGTGTCCAAACTTCACTTCGCTTGAAGTTGTTGAGCTCTTCCTGCATGGCCAACACCCAGTCCGGATCTAGCAAGGCCTCTTCTACCCTGAAAGGCTCAATAGAAGAGACAAAAGAGTAATGCTCACAAAAATTAACTAATCTAGAGCGAGTAGTTACTCCCTTGCTTATATCACCCAATATTTGGTCGACGGGATGCTTCCTTTGAATTGTCGCTCGAACTTGGGTTGGAGGGGCTTGAGGTGCTTCTTCCTCTATAACATGATCATCTTGTGCTCCCCCTTGATCACACGCCTCTTCTTGATGAACCTGTTCATCGTCTTGAATTGGGGGGTGAACCATTGTTGAGGAAGAAGGTTGATCTTGCTCTTGGTGTTCCTGTGGTCGCACATCTCCAATCGCCATGGTGTGAATTACGTCCGTTGGAACATCATATTCATCTACATCATTAGGATCAACTTGCTCTCTTGGAGAGCCATTAGTCTCATCAAATACAACGTCGCTAGAGACTTCAACCAAACCCGATGATTTGTTGAAGACTCTATACGCCTTTGTATTTGAGTCATAACCTAACAAAAACCCTTCTACAGCCTTGGGAGCAAATTTAGAATTCCTACCTTTCTTTACTAGAATGTAGCATTTACTCCCAAATACACGAAAGTATGAAACGTTGGGTTTGTTACCGGTTAGAAGCTCATACGAAGTCTTCTTGAGGAGGCGATGAAGGTAGACCCGGTTTATGGCGTGGCAAGCCGTGTTCACGGCTTCCGACCAAAACCGCTCGGGCGTCTTGAACTCTCCAAGCATTGTCCTCGCCATGTCTATGAGCGTCCTGTTCTTCCTCTCTACCACACCGTTTTGTTGTGGTGTGTAGGGAGCGGAGAACTCGTGCTTGATTCCTTCCTCCTCAAGGTACTCCTCCACTTGAAGGTTCTTGAACTCGGACCCGTTGTCGCTCCTTATCTTCTTCACCTTGAGCTCAAATTCATTTTGAGCTCTCCTTAGGAAGCGCTTGAGAGTCCCTTGGGTTTCAGATTTATCCTGCAAAAAGAATACCCAAGTGAAGCGGGAAAAATCATCAACAATTACTAAACCATACTTACTTCCCCCGATGCTAAGGTAGGCGACGGGTCCAAAGAGGTCCATATGCAGCAGCTCCAGGGGTCTTGATGTGGTCATCACATTCTTGGTGTGATGAGCACTTCCCACTTGTTTACCTGCTTGACAAGATGCACAAGGTCTATCTTTTTCGAAAGTTACATTTTTTAGACCTAACACATGTTCTCCCTTTAAAAGTTTGTGAAGGTTCTTCATCCCCACATGTGCTAGACGGCGATGCCACAGCCAGCCCATGCTAGTCTTAGCAATTAAGCATGCATCTAGACCGGCCTCCTCCTTTGCAAAATCAACTAAATAGAGTTTGTCGTCTAGTACACCCTTAAAAGCTAATGAACCATCACTCCTTCTAAAGACAGACACATCTACATTCGTGAATAAGCAATTGTATCCCATATTGCATAATTGACTAACGGACAACAAGTTATACCCGAGCGACTCAACTAAAAACACATTAGATATGGAGTGCTCGGATGAAATAGCAATCTTTCCTAGTCCTTTAACCTTGCCTTGATTCCCGTCACCGAATATGATTGAATCTTGGGAATCTTTGTTCTTGACGTAGGAGGTGAACATCTTCTTCTCCCCCGTCATGTGGTTTGTGCATCCGCTGTCGATAATCCAGCTTGAGCCCCCGGATGCATAAACCTGCAAGGCAAATTAGGCTTGGGTTTTAGGTACCCAACTCTTGTTGGGTCCTACAAGGTTAGTTACAATAGCCTTAGGGACCCAAATGCAAGTCTTGTCTCCCTTGCATTTGGCCCCCACATTTTTAGCAATTACTTTTTCATTTCTACATGAAAGAACAAACTTAGTATTGCAAGCATGAAAGACAGTGGTAAGTCTATTATACACTTTCCTAGGCATATGATTAACAACATTTGTCCTAGGCATATGATGAGTAACATTCTTCCTAGGCATATCTCTACCATGCACAAATGAAGAACTTGAAGCAATCATGGCATTTGAGTCATACACATTACAACTCCTATCATGATGAACATTTCTAGAAAATTTCCTATCATGGTACATGAAAGCATGGTTCTTTTGACTATTACTAGTCATAGGAGCCTTCCCTTTTTCCTTGTTGAAAATGGGAGCCTTATGACTTGTTAAGTTCTTAGCTTCCCTTCGAAAGCCAAGCCCATCCTTAATAGAGGGGTGTCTACCAATAGTGTAGGCATCCCTTGCAAATTTTAGTTTGTCAAATTCATTCTTGCTAGTCTTAAGTTGGGCATTAAGAATAGCCACTTCATCATTTAATTTGGAAATGGAAATTAGGTGTTCACTACAAGCATCAACATTAAAATCCTTACACCTATTGCAAATCACAACATGGTCTACACAAGAGATTGATTTATTAGCTATTTCTAACTTAGTATTTAAATCATTATTAATACTCTTTAAGCTCGAAATAGATTCATGGCATGTAGATAATTCACATGAAAGCATTTCATTTCTTTTAACTTCTAAAGCAAGAGAATTTTGTGCACTAACAAATTTATCATGCTCTTCATATAAAAGATCCTCTTGCTTCTCTAACAATCTATTTTTCTCATTCAAAGCATCAATTAATTCATTGATCTTATCAATTTTAGTTTTATCTAAGCCTTTGAATAAGCTAGCATAGTCTACTTCATCATCACTAGACTCATCATCACTTGAAGAAGCATACATAATAGTACTTCTAGTACTTACCTTCTTTTCCTTTGCCATGAGGCAGGTGTGATGCTCGTTGGGGAAAAGAGCCGACTTGTTGAAGGCCGAGGCGGCGAGTCCTTCGTTGTCGGAGTCGGACGAGGAGCAATCTGAGTCCCACTCTATTCCAAGGTGTGCCTCGCCCTTCGCATTTTTGTAGGCCTTCTTCTTTTCCCACTTCCCACTCTTTCCTTGTTCTTGGTCACTATCATTATCGGGACAGTTAGCAATAAAGTGACCAATCTTACCACACTTGAAGCAGGAGCGCTTTCCCTTTGTCTTGCTCTTGTTGGGATGCTCCTTGCGACCTTTGAGCGCCGTCTTGAAGCGCTTGATGATGAGGGCCATTTCATCCTCATTTAGCCCGACCGCCTCGACTTGCGCCACCTTGCTAGGTAGCGCCTCCCTGCTACTTGTTGCTTTGAGAGAAACGGTTTGAGGCTCGTGGATTGGGCCATTCAACACCTCATCAATATATCTTGCCTCCTTGATCATCATTCGCCCGCTTACAAACTTTCCAAGTATTTCCTCGGGTGTCATCTTGGTGTACCTAGGATTCTCACGAATAGAGTTAACAAGATGAGGATCAAGGATAGTGAAGGACCTTAGCATAAGCCGGACGACATCGTGGTCCGTCCATCTCGTGCTTCCGTAGCTCCTTTTTTTGTTGACCAGGGTCTTGAGCCTGTTGTACGTTTGGGTTGGCTCCTCCCCCCTGATCATTGCGAACCTTCCTAGTTTGCCTTCCACCAACTCCATCTTGGTGAGCATAGTGACGTCGTTCCCCTCATGCGAGATCTTGAGGGTGTCCCAAATCTGCTTGGCGTTATCCAAGCCACTCACCTTATGATATTCATCCCTGCACAATGATGCTAAAAGAACAGTAGTAGCTTGTGCATTTTTATGGATTTGTTCATTGATAAACATAGAGTTATCCGAACTATCAAACTGCATTCCATTTTCTACTATCTCCCATATACTTGGATGAAGAGAGAACAAGTGGCTACACATTTTGTGACTCCAAAATCCGTAGTCCTCTCCATCAAAGTGTGGAGGTTTACCAAGTGGAATGGAAAGCAAATGAGTATTGGAATTTTGCGGAATACGAGAATAATCGAAAGAAAAGTTCGAGTTAACCGTTTTCTTTTTCTCCTCGTATTCGTCGTCCTTTTGAGAAGAGGAAGATTCGTCGCTGTCGTAGTAGACGATCTTCTTGATGCGCCTCTTCTTCTTTCCATCCTTCTTCTTTTGACTTGAGCCGGAGTCATTGGCTTTGTCGTCCCTCGGCTCGTTGAAGATGGACTTCTCATTGTCGTTGATCACCATCCCCTTTCTTGAAGAGAACGGCTCTGATACCAATTGAGAGCACCTAGAGGGGGGGTGAATAGGTGATCCTGTAAAAACTTAAGACTTAAAGTCACAAAACTTGATTAAGTGTTAGCACGATTAGAACAAGTGGCTAAGGACCGAGCTCTTGTGAAATACGATAGACACAGTGAAAATAGGCACAAGAGACACGATGATTTATCCCGTGGTTCGGCCAAGTACAAAACTTGCCTACTCCACGTTGTGGCGTCCCAACGGACGAGGGTTGCACTCAACCCCTCTCAAGTGATCCAATGATCAACTTGAATACCACGGTGTTCCTTTTCCTTGACACTTTTCCCGTTTGCGAGGAATCTCCACAAGTTGGAGTCTCTCACCCTTACAACAAATATCAAAGTGAAAGCACTAGAGTAAGGGAGGGAAGCAACACACACACAAATCCGCAGCAATACGCACACACACAAGCCAAGACTTGAGCTCAAATGAAACACAACAAGTTCACCACTAGAACGGAGTTCAAATCACTAAGAATGTCAATAGAGTATGCGAGAGTGAAGTGTAGGAGTCTTAGAATGTTCAAAGTATGCTTGGTGTACTCCTCCATGTGCCTAGGGGTCCCTTTTATAGCCCCAAGGCAGCTAGGAGCTGTTGAGAGCAATCCAGGAAGGCAATTCTTGCCTTCTGTCGGGTGGCGCACCGGACAGTCCGGTGTGCCACCGGACAGGCACTGTTCACTGTCCGGTGCAGATTGCTTTCCTAATTTGGCGCAGCCGACCGTTGAAGAATTGGAGTCGTTGGCGCACCGGACACTGTCTGATGCACACCGGACAGTCTGGTGCTCCCATTAGACCGTTGGCCCGGCCACGCGTCACGCGCGGATTGCGCGGCCGACCGTTGGCGCGGCCGACCGTTGGCTTACCGGACAGTCCGGTGCACCACCGGACAGTCTGATGATTTTTAGTCGTACGCCACCGACGAAATCCCAAGAGCGGCCAGTTTGACCAAAGCCAGCCTGGCGCTCCGGACACTGTCCGGTGCACCACCGGACACTGTCCGGTGCACCCAGACTATGCAGAGTCTTAGCTGCACAGCCAAGTCCTTTTTCCTTTTGTCTTTTCTTTGATTCTAGCACTTAGCCAAATATGTTAGTACACAAAATACAATGTACTAAGTCTATAATCATACCTTATTGATGATTTGCACTTCATCCACCATTTTGCTCAATTTATACTTAAGCCATTTGTGTTGGGCACTTAATTACCAAAATACTTAGAAATGGCCCAAGGGCACATTTCTCTTTCACAAACTTCACAACAACTTATTATGGTGACAATCTGGCGAGCGTGCATAATCCACCCCCTCGTTACAATGATGGCGACAATGAATCGAACCTTAGCATATTTTGAGGCCAACTCGGAAGCGCAAGTGGCTCGACCACCAAGACCCTGACACATGAAGAGTGGCGACATATCATGCTATATGTATTGACCAACCTTGAAGAGGTGACGCCATACATGGAACAATTTCTTCATGAATTCTGGCGTCGATCAAGGGACCCCACTCCACAGGAATATGACACTCTTCTTAGAAAGGGTGTGAGAAATGGGTTGCCCGATTTCATTTCCTGGTTCAAACGTAAGGTACGTGCTTAGTTTGTAAAAAAGATACGTCTTTGAACTCAATTTAGCGTCTTTGAACTTGCGAATACTTGCAGGGCCAAAGAGATCCATCTATGAGTGCCGAGTTGAGACAAGTAGCCAACGACTTTGCTTATAGGGTCAAGAAATATTCTGGGTATGACGTCAATGGATACCGTTTTCACACAACAAACTACGACAAAAGTCGGCCCAATCAGAAAATAACGTGTTCTAGAGTCTTTATGCCCGGCCTTGACAATGTCGATTATTTTGGACGAATCGAAGAAATATATGAGCTCAATTTTTATGGTTCCAAACCTCTTACTCCAGTGATATTCAAATGTCATTGGTTTGACCCTCAAGTGACGAGACGGACACATTCTAATCTTGGGATAGTCGAGATTCGACAAGATTCCACCTTACCAGGAGACGTTGTCTATATCGTGGCCCAACAGGCCACACAAGTGTATTATCTCCCATATGCGTGCCAAACGAAAGAACATCTTAAGGGTTGGGATGTTGTGTATAAGGTATCGCCGCACGGGAGGTTACCTATTCCTAACAAAGAAGATTACAACTTAGACTCGGACACATATGATGGAGAGTTCTTCCAAGCAGATGGGCTAGAAGGGCGATTTGAGATAGACTTAACCGAAGCTATCAGAATGGACGTAGATATTGAAATGGTTGTTGATGAGGAGGATGATGAGGTGCAAAATGATAATGACTTAGTAATCCTTGAAGTCAATGATATTAATGATGAACTTGCGTCTTCCGATGGTGTTGAGATTGAAATGGTTGATAGTGATGATGAGAGTTATGATCCGGCTAACCCCGACACATATGAAGATTATTTTTAATCGATGTAATGCTATATGACTTTTTATTTCGCACATGTTTTAAAATACATCTTTTTATATGTTCTTATTTGTTTACTCTTAATTGCAGGTTTTTGGACAAATATGGTCGGCGGTAATTGGCTGAGGAGGAGGAGGGGGAGGAGGAGTAGGACGGCGGACGAGGCAGAGCAGGCGGCGCAGCAGGACGACCTTGTCCAGCAGCAGGCGGTGCCTCAGGATGACGACGACCAGCAGCAGGACGACTCAGGTTCTGGCGGCTTAGGTTCGAGGAGCATCTACCTGCGAGGTCCCGCGAGTCTCCCTCAGCGTCCCATACTTCGGGACAGGCGACCGCTGATTCGGCTGGATGGGGAGAGGTATGTAACTTTATGTTCTTCATTCTTGTTCATATTATGTGTTCAAAATCATAATATAAACTAATACTTTTTATTTATCACTTGGACAGGTCTTGGACGGTTGTGGATTATGCTGGGGGTCATCGTCGCCTCCCCAATGGCATCCTCGGCCTGCTGTGCAGGGAACACTTTCCTGGACTGGTTGAGTACGCCGGAGTGACGGGCCCGGCCTACACCTTCGACCACTACGCCGTCGCCCCCGATGCAGTAGACCGGGACGGTCGGGAATTCAATAACAAGGCGGAGCGGGTTAAGCAAGAGTTGTGGGTAAGTCTTAGTATAATGTAAAATATGTCGCATTCATTGCAAATTCTTGAAATAATGTATGGATACATCATTTTTGTATGCAGGATTTCTTCAGATGCGAGGTTGTATACGAGGCTAGGGCGGATGTGGTGGCCACCACGAGCTGTAAGAAGCTCGTCGTGGACATGCACTATGAGG
Organism: Zea mays; assembly: GCF_902167145.1. Taxonomy (NCBI): domain Eukaryota; kingdom Viridiplantae; phylum Streptophyta; class Magnoliopsida; order Poales; family Poaceae; genus Zea; species Zea mays. The sequence goes on from NC_050097.1 coordinate 20,153,495, forward strand.
CCCGAATCCAGGCCATCGTCACCTACCACGGCTCCGTCCTTGGGGAGAGGGTGACCAAGCAGCAAGCCCGAACCATGTCATTGACCAGGGACCAGTACCTGCAGGTAAAGTCATGCATGTTTGGTACCAGTACTCCATGCATGAATTTTATTTTATCTTCTGATATGCACTTTACGTGTTTACTTTGTAGGTGATTCCACATTGGTGCGCCGCACATCCTCTCTGCTGGGAGCAGATGGTGGATAGGTGGTGTTCGGCTGAGTGGGACGAGGCGCACAACGCTAGCCGGGAACGGCTTATGATGATGCAAGGTCCCTCCCACCACCAAGGCAGCCGGAGCCTAGGCCAATATGCCGAAGCATGGGTACGCCCTCTTTTTTATTTAGGTATATAGCACTGGATTAGATATTATTTCTAACTATCTCGTTGAGTTACTATAACGTTGGCTTGTAATATTATAGACTCAACTAGAAGAAGAGAGGAGGAAACACCATGAGATGGAGGCGAGGATTATGGCGGAGCGGGCGGAGCGGGAGGCGGAGCGGGAGGCTCGCCTGGCAGATCATCAGAGGATGACGGAGATGTTCCAGTACATGCAGAGCCTTGGCGCCGCACAGGGCATCGCTCTGCCACCTCCATTGTTCCCTCCAGTTGACCCTGCTCTCTTCCATACTCCTGTGAGTACCAAAATTGTAGTTAGATGTTGGTAATGCATCTGGTATAACACATGCAATCTCTTCTCTGTGCAGGGCCAATCTGGGGCGGCATCCAACAACCCTCTAGAAGGGTTCAGCCCAACACAGCACCAGTCGAACCACCCACCTCCATGAGTGTTATGTTTTCAGTGTTTAGACTTCAGAACTTGTGTAGAATACTTATGTTTGTGTTGGATACTTATGTCAGAGCTTGAGACGTATGAGACTTATGTTTGTGTTGGATACTTGTGTTGAACACTTATGTTTGTGATGAATATTTATGTTTGTGTTGGCTATTTATGTTTGTGATGATATATGTGATGTATATATGTGATATCTTTTGTTTGTGTGGATGAAATATAAAAAAACAAATAAAAAAGGTGCCTATTGGTCACTTTGTCGAGTGTAACACTCGGCAAAGAGGTTCTTTGCCGAGTGTCAAGACCATAGCACTCGGCAAAGAACTAAGACCTGGGCACCGGTATAGGTTCTTTGCCGAGTGTAATGTCTCTGACACTCGGCAAAGAGGCACGCTTTGTCGAGTGCCGTACATAGCACTCGGCAAAGAACCTGACATGGGGACCCTCCCTGGCGGGTTTTTTGCCGAGTGTCCTAGGTGGCACTCGACAAAGATTGATTCTTTGCCGAGTGATGCCGGGCAGACACTCGACAAAGGTAACTCCTTTGCCGAGTGTCACCCGGGACACTCGGCAAAGACGCCGTCTCCGTCACCCGTCGCCGTAACGGCTGCTTTTATTTGTCGAGTGCCCGAGAAAAAGTACTCGGCAAAGAAGGATTTGCCGATGTACTGTATGCCGAGCCTTTTTTGCCGAGTCTTTTTTGCCGAGTGTTTTTAATGCTTTGCCGGCAAAGGCGACGATTCCGGTAGTGCTTCACTTATTAGATATGTGTTTGAAAATATGTATCATCATTTTTTTTACTTATAGACCCACTTGACACATGGACCCACCTATTATTGTGTCATTTTTTCTCTGACATGATTGTCCTTATTCCGACATGAGATAGCTTATATTCCATAATCACCTAAGTGAAGTTTAGATGAATATGCATCTCTTTAAATTTGCATCTTATGAAGTGAACCACTAAATATAGTTTGTTACATCCAAATCCTTTGAATATGATTTGGTTATCATATAAATACAAACGTTAGGACACTCAAACGCACTTGTACATCACAGACTTACCGTATCTCTCTCATCATTTGTAACCTCTACTACAAATTGGTGCAAAGTGACACAAGCAGTATGAAACGGACGTAGAGACATCTTGACTGAACAGTATAAATTCTTATGTTATCTTTGCACATCGTCATCTACACCTAGATATGTAAAACACGATAATTAACAGCCGGTGGTACAAAACACCGATAGTAAAGTAGTAGCTAGTTATGAGTAGACCTAATTGAGTAATTGTTAGTCTAACTATTAACTTCCTTTTGGACGGTTTAGGCCAATCTTAATGAAAAAATTACGGCGTTGTTTTTACAATTATCATGATATGTAAAACAAAAAAAACGAGACATTCAATTTTAATAAAAAGTTTTATTCTATAATTTTAGAGATGTTTAGTTTTACGACTTATAAAAACTCGATAATCATGTCTATAGAGTTTCATCACTCTTTCTCTTTCCTTTTTAAAAAATGTTACCATGTTATAAAAAACAACTACGTAACAACCTATTAGGGCTACTTTGGTAAGCTTATTTTTCTAAGGACAATTAGTTTATTTTTCTCTTGGAAAAATATGAATCCTTTTAAAAAATGAAGTTTCTAAAGTAGTTTTTATGGGCTAGTTTGGGAACCCATTTTCTAAAGGGATTTCCATTTTCATAAGGAAAATTAGTTTATTTTTTATTAGGAAAATTGTAATCCTTTGAAAAAAATGGAATTGTTAAACAGTTTAACTAGCTTTAACGGAAACAAAACTCACATAAAACTCCCCCTCCCCCCCCCCCCCCCCCCCATCGTTTATGGTCAGCGTTCAAATTCAAATAAATTTGATAATGCACCTGGGCGCATCAACGGGACAGATCCATTCGAAGACAAACTTGCCTCGCCTTTGAATTTCGAATTTCTTGCTCTTGTTCGAAATGCTCAACACATCAAAGTTAGGATAGGTGTTGTCCAAATGGTGTGTGAAAGCCCTGAACTGGATGACAGTACGTAGCGGGAAGAGAATAAAGTTTCGGTTCCAACTTGGCTTCGATTTTGATTCGATGTGCGCGTCTTCCAAACAATGCGTGCAAATCTGGATGATGCATATATCTTCAAACAATGCCAGGTCGTAACGAATTTTGTTCTGAATGGGCACTTGGGGTCTGCCCGGATTTTAAAAACAAACGGAGTCAAATCAAATCTGAGTAAATTAAACAACACCAAAGGTGCCGGTTCTACCTGGACAACAACCGCCGGTAATCTCTGGAACAGCTAGGGCTGACAATGGACCTCAAATTTTACACTATAAAACTTAAGGATCGAATCGGATTAGGATCGAGTTTTGTTTCTATTCATTTTTAAACTAGAAATAATTTAGGGTCTTAACAAATTGTGAAGAGGCATTTGGATCGCGATCCATTACAGCCGCGCAGCAAAGACGTGCGGTTTCAAGAGAGGGCCGTCTCTTACGATCGTTTTAAAATAAAAATAAAAAAACCTGGGAAATTTCAAAATGGAGAACTTAAGATGTCCATGTCACAAAGTCAAAACCGCATAAGGAATCGGACGGGAATGATGGGGATCGCGTGGTAAATTAGGCTCTATGCTATGCCCCCGGCCCCCCGCCTCGTTTTTACTGGCCGTGGTGCCATCAGCGTCGAGATAAATGAGCAGCTGGCAAGTGGCAATCTCAATCGAGCTTACGACGACTACTCGATGCCATCAGATTTGTTTTATAGGAACAGCGTGGACTTCCCTGTGCATCCCCAATTCCCATATGCATTCATGCGCCTGTTATTTCGCAATTTCTGCTTAGTTTATTGACTTCCTTCCCGATCGATGATCTCATTTCCATGCATGGTAACGGTCAGCTAAGGTTACTTTTGCGCAAGTTCTCGAGCTTAAACTCCACAATCATATCGATAACAACGGATTAACTGACCCGTCCGTCTACCGCGTCGTATGGGATCTTTGAGCTGAGTGCTCCGTATGTATCGATCTATACATTATATATACTGCTCCATATACATTAACTATACCGCGTCGTATGGGATCTTCAAGCAAGCATCTGCTGTCGTAGTTATTAGTCAAAACATATAAATAAACAGCCTGCCCATGGATGAATTATGACTTGACCCGAACGTTTCACAAAACACGGGGAGAACATACGGTACATACCGGGCCCGAGGGTCGTCCAGGCCAGGTTCACTGAATCTCGATACCGTTAAGGAAATCCCGGCCGCCCATCCAGAGTTTTCTTTTTTATTCGATTTGTCCTAAACAGAAACTCCATGCGAGTCCCAAAGGTCAACTCATGTGCTTGTTTGATATGATCTACGACTACGGGAAGATGCGCTACGCAGTTAGCTAGGGATGCAGGATACTGTCTCCATCTGAATCGGTAGTGAAGATCATTGTCATGGCGGTGCCGCCGGTGGCCAGTTAGGTGACCTGATGTCCATATTAATTAGCCATGTGACTGTTTGCTTTGTCGCACCTCGCACGCGTTGCCAGCAATTAGGTTAGGTTAACGTTTAAGCAGAGTATGCCGTTGCAACTGGGGGAGAGAAGGATCGCCTCCTACATGGTCCTGCATTCGGCCATCACCGGTACTGTACCCCGCCGGATAGAGGCCGATCCAAGGGTGGGGCAAAGGGGGCCATGGCCCCACCTCAATTTTTATATGCTATTATACCTATATTTAGATATACATCAAAATAAAAAACCTTTATATAGTAGGTACAACCAAATCTAATGAAACCTAGTTTTAATCTAACTTTTTCTCGACAGTCCATTGCTCAGCCCACTCTCCATACAAGTAGTTCGATTCCTTCCTCTAGCGGCTAGCTACTCGACCTACTCGTGGCTCGATAGCTCCTTCGATCATGACTGGATCGGTAGTGGGTGACCAGACCTGTCCGCTACTAGTGTCACCTTGTCTTCTCGTCACTCGTTAGTTCATCGCGTTGTCGGGATCCCACACGCAGCGCCACTACTTTGCCTCCTATTCCGCATCGACTGGTGGGCAAGCTATTGGTGGGATCCTGCCTTGGCACCATGGTGCCACCACCATCTGCCCTCACTATGTCAACAGGGTCCCACCACGTCATCGCAATGCAACAGTTGTTGTCGCTTGCCACTACCTACAGTCGCTTGCCCTTGCTGCCCCTCGCATGTTGCTGCCTCATCATCGCCATCTCAAGGCAGACTCACCACAATGACGCGTCGATGTGGCCGCTTCACCCGTCTTTCTGTAGGGTGGCCAAAATGGTTTTCTAATATTCATATCATTTTAGAACGCTCCTAGTATTATCACCTAACCTTGTTATTATCATGAAGCTATTTTTATCTAGTCGTCTAGTATCGTGGTTTGTCTCTTATAGTGTCGCCCCACCTAAAGTTTTGTTCTGCGTCCGCCACTGCCGCCGGAGATACGCCAGTGCCGGCACGCTACTGCTGTCTGCCTGCCGAGTGCCAACAGCCTGATCCGTAACCATACATGGTGCATGCCCTGTCCTATACAATCGCTTTTCCACTTTCTTTCACTCTCACTGTCGGCCGGTCGCACCTGACTCGATAGTTAGCAAGATCATATGGACTGTGATGATCAACTGATTTCTTTTTCTAGAAAGTGATAACACACAGGTCGACTGAATTTGAGACTTCAATGGGCCGAGTCTTCTGCGTGAGTAATCATCCGGTCCGATTGGTCGGCACCATGCCGACTGCCGGTCAGTAGTGCAGGACACGCAGCCCACGCAAAGCAAGCACGACGAACGCGGCCCACTCTGCAACCCACTCGAAGTCGTGTCCGATTTTTTTTTTGTATTTTGGTCTCTTTTTTTTGGAAAAAATCATGTTCAGTCCCCTAAACGACTTATTTCTAGTTTTGGACCATTTGCTCAACGACGTAGACTATGACGCGCCGAGATAACATACCTCGCCGCCACAACCTATAACACCGAGGTTCATGACCCCGCTGGCGAGGAAGGGCTCACGCAGGACTGACGTGGAGACCACCGTGACACATAGCTCAACGCCACAGATCTTGGCGTCAAGCTAGAAAAGCCTATAAATCGATAATTTTCTAGCCGATAGCTACGCCCAGCCATTTGAATCTCCCGTTTCAATCTGCTTCCATACCGCGCCAGAGGTGTTCTAATCTTCGTATTCGAGTTGAAAAACTTTGATTTGATTCTTATATCTTGAAGACCAATGTCTCACTGATTCGTTTGTTACATATATTGCGTTGTATGGTTTCGATTAATTGGTTTTGATTGGTGCGCATATTGCTATTATTTATGATTCCTAGGATATATGGTTCATATGATGAATTGATGACTATAATTTGTTAGATAGTTTATGAAAGACATGTATTTATAAGTTAAAACCATTTCTGCTATTTGTATATAGTTGTGTTAATATATAATCGTTTGTTAGATTAAATACATGTATCGAGAGTCGTTATGGCAGAAGAGAGGTCGTCCTCGGGAGTTATATCCGGATGTATCTAGTAAGGATGCTCATGTTCCTCCTGATTTCCTGTGCCTAATTGTGACTGTGGCAGACCAGCTTAGGTATGTCAATCCAAACATCCATACACGGCTGCTCGTTGTTTCTACACTTGTGGCGGTTTTAACGTACATAGCTTGTGTGTTATTGATGTTTACTAGATGTGTACTAATGTTTCGTTCCATTCCTGTAGGATCACTTGAGGTGTTTTTCCAGTGGATCGACGGTCCTGATAAATTTGACCCTCGATATCTCCTTTTCGCTAATTGGTTGTGCGAAAGGAATACACATGAACGTTTTAAGCGTTGGGTGTCTCCTCCCCTGAACCTGCCACCAATGACAGATAGGAGAAGAACTTAGCCACAAAAAATGACTGGAATCTCCGCCTCGGTGCGATTGCTGAGATCGTACTGTGATATGTGAGGACACTTTGAAGTACTTCGTGTGTCCCAACAGTAACTATGTGAGTGCATAACAAATGTCCAAAATTTTGTAATTTTTTTCACACAAATTTACTATTTTATTCTTCGTCAGCCATACGGTGAGTGTAAGTGTAATTTTAGAGAGTTGTTGTATGGTCCTAGGTACCATTGGCCTGAGCCAGAGGCAAATGAAAAAAATGAGTTGGCAGAAGAGTTGAAGTCTGATCTTGTACTCTGCAAATGTGGTATTGAAGCTAAGTACGGATTAGTTACTTCCAAGCTTGGTGTGAGTTTTTTTTGTGGACATATGGTAGATTACGATGAGATTGGTATTTCTTTTTGATTGCATGAGCTATAATGTTGCATTCGTACTTATTGTTTTTATGTAGGAGACGAAGAAATGCAATTGGGAGAGATACACCGACAAAGAATAGGTGATGCATACATGGTTGAATGGTGTTACATGTCGACCATAGCCATCAAAGCCATAGGGTTGAATGTCGGCAACCCACGATGAACCTGAAATGATACGACGTCCAAGCCAACCCTCTATAGGAGAGGAGTGTACCTGTCATCGTACCACATCTCCTCCTGAAAGCGGTCATAGGTCTAGGCCCACAGAACGGGTAGCACCTGACAATCATATTAATTTCATTAGTAAAAGATAAGTTGAATTTAGTAATTTGAAATTGTAATATATGAGCGGTCTCGCAGATATGAGCGCCCTCCTTCCTTTTCTCCCCTCCACACTTATGGCTCTCCAACCAAACAATGAACGGAGCAGCTCCACCTTATTATATTATTCAACCAAGCAAAAAAATGGAGCGGTTCTATTCTAATTATAAAACTTAAAATGAAATGGCTCTGTTACTGGATACGCTCTATTCATATTGACTCCCCGATCAAAAGCACCATAAGAGTATCTCCAAAAGACTCTTCATTTTTAGCTCTCTATATGACTATCTTTTTTTAGATAATGGAAACCAGGTTCCGGCTTTGTCCTCCATCAAAGGAGGGTACAACCTTACATACAAACTGACATCAAAAGATCAGCACTTCCAACATAGAGTGCAATCTTACACCACAAACATTAAAATAAACACGACACCCAACAGACATACTATAACCTCAATATGTAATCCTGTTCGTAAAACTCCAACCAAAATAAGAAAAAAAATTGCATAGATGCGACTTCGATCCGTTGACACGTCTCCTTGATTATCTCATGGTCTTCAACCCTCTGCAAATATCCCCAAAACCTAAGCCAATGGGTCGCCCGAAACAGAACCTGCAAATAAGTAACCATCGAGGTTTTGTTAAACACTAAGTCATTCCGACTTATCCAGATAGCCCAACATAAAGCTGCAACACCTGTAATAATCAAATTTTTAACTTTGAGGTGCACCCCATGCAACCAAGATCCAAAAATATGTTTAAATAATCTTGGGGTACTTAAACCAAAACAACAATATAAAAGCCTCCAAAAGAATCTAGCGTAATGACATTTAAAAAACAAGTGTTGTCTAGATTCATTCGAATCACAGAACACACATTTTTTACTTCCCTGCCATCTACGCTTAGCTAGATTGTCTTTCGTGAGAGCTACACCTCTAATAAGATACCACATAAAGATCTTAATTTTCAGAGGTATTTTCATCTTCCATAGCGGTTTGAAATAGAAAATCTTGGCATTATTAATAAGAGCATTATACATCGAACGGACCGTAAAGTCTCGAGGTTGACAAATTCCATTTGAACTCATCTCTCCCAGTGGATAGATGAGTATGAGCAATACTCAAGACCAATCAATTCCAACATAAAAGATTACCACCCACCAGCGCTCTGCGGAAAGAGATGTTTAGAGGAATCCTATTAAAAACATTCATCACCGTATCACTTTTTTACAAGCTATATTATATAAGGATGGTAATTTCATCATTAGAGGTCGTTTACCCGTCCACGTGTCCTCCCAAAATGTAATCTGCTTCCCATCTTTAAGAATAAAGGAACCAAGACCAAAATAACTGGTCTTTAACTTTCAGTTATCCAGACCAGAAATAAGAGTCACCAAGTTTTCTACCTACCTTTGACGAGGTACAAGATTTGAGGTATTTGTTCCTAAGTAAATTCTGCCATAGACTGTCCTCATTAATCGATTTAAATAACCATCCTCATTAATCAATCTATCTAGTTTGGCTGAGGCACACGTATTGGTGCCTCAATGTGGTCACCAGATATCCTATCTATTTACCTTTTATAAATATTACACTATATATGTAACATCTCACTCCAACAAACTATCTATCTAGTTTGGCTAGTCAGGTGGCTACCAAATTTGACTACTGAGAGAGTCAATTTAGAGAGTTAGATTTTTTTTAGATAATGGAAACTAGGTTCCGGCTTTGTCCTCCATCAAAGGAGGGTATAGCCTTACAAACAAACTGACATCAAAAGATCATCACTCCCAACATAGAGTGCAATCTTACACCACAAACATTAAAATAAACACGACACCCAACAGACATACTATAACCTCAATATGTAATCCTATTCGTAAAACTCCAACCAAAATAAGAAAAAAATTGCATAGATCATATGGACTGTGATGATCAACTGATTTCTTCTTCTAGAAAGTGATAACACACAGGTTGACTGAATTTGAGCCTTCAATGGGCCAAGTCTTCTGCGTGAGTAATCATCCGGTCCGATTGGTCGACACCATGTCGACTACCGACCAGTAGTGCAGGACACGCAGCCCACGCAAAGCAAGCACGTCGAACGCGGCCCACTCTACAACCCACTCGAAGTCGTGTCCGAATTTTATTTTATTTTTTATTTTGGTCTTTTTCAAAAAAATCATGTTCAGACCCCTAAATAACTTATTTCTAGTTTTGGACCTTTTGCTCAGCGACGTAGACTATAGCGCGCCGAGATAACATAGCTCATCGCCACAACCTATGACGCCGAGGTACATGACCCGCTGGCGAGGAAGGGCTTACGCAGGGCTGTCGCGGAGGCCGACGTGGCACCTAGCTCGATGACATGGATCTTGGCGTCGAGCTAGGTTGGCCTATAAATCGTTTGTTTCCTGGCCGAGAGCTGCGCCCAGCCATTTGAATCTCCTGTTTCAATCTGCTTCCATACCGCCCAAAGGTGCTCCAATCTTCATATTCGAGTTGGAAAACTTTGATTTGATCCTTATATCTTGAAGACCAAGGTATGGTGTCTCACTGATTCGTTTGTTACATATATTGCGTTGTATGGTTTTGATTAATTAGTTTTGATTGGTGCACATATTGTTGTTAGTTATGATTCCTAGGATATATGGTTCATATGATGACTATAGTTTGTTAGATAGTTTATGAAAGGCATGTATTTATAAGTTAAAAAACATTTCTACTATTTGTATATAGTAGTGTTAATATATAATCATTTGTTAGATGAAAGACATGTATCAAGATTTGTTATGGCAGAAGAGAGGTCGTCCTCGGGAGTTATATCTGGATGTATCTAGTAAGGATGCTCTTGTTCCTTCTGATCTTCCTGTGCCTAACTGTGACTATGGCAGACCAGCTTGGGTATGTCAATCCAAACATCCAGACACGGATGCTCGCTGTTTCTATATTTGTCGCGGTTTTAACGTACGTAGCTTATGGCTTGTGTGTTATTGATGTTTACTAGATGTGGAGTACTAATGTTTCGTTACATTTCTCTAGGATCACTTGGGGTGTTTTTTTCCAGTGGATCGACGGTCCTACTAAATTTGACCCTCAATATCTTCTTTTCGCTAATTGGTTGTGCGGAAGGAATACATGAGCGTTTTTAAGTGTTGGGTGCCTCCTCTCCCGAACCCGCCACCAATGACGGATGAGGAGAAGAACTTAGCCACAGAAAGACGACTGGAGTCCCCGCCTCGGTGCAATTGTGGAGATCGTGTTGTGATATGTGAGGACACTGCAAAGTACTTCGTATGTCCCAACAATAACTATGTGAGTGCATAAAAATGTCCAAAATTTTGTTATTTTTCACACAAATTTACTAATTTATTCTTCTGTAGTCATACGGTGGGCGTAAGTGTAATTTCAGAGAGTGGTTGTATGGTCCTAGGCCCCATTGGCCTGAGCTAGAGGCAAAGGAAAAGAAAAAACGAGTGGGCAAAAGAGTTGAAGTCTGATCATGTACTTTGCAAATGTGGTATTAAATCTAAGTATGGATTAGTTCCTTTTAAGCTTGGTGTGGATTATTTTTGTAGACATATGGTAGATTACGATAAGGTTGATATTTATTTTTGATTGCATGAGTTGTAATGTTGCATTCATACTTACTTATTGTTTTTGTGTAGGAGACGAGGAAATGCAGTTAGGAGAGATACACCGACAAAGAAGAGATGATGCATATAGGGTTGAATGACGTTACATGTCGACCATAGCCATCAAAGCCACAAGGTTGAATGTCGGCAACCCACAGTGAACCTGGAATGATATGACGTCCAAGACAACCTTCTATAGGAGAGGAGTGTACCTGTCACACTGCATCTCCTCTTGAAAGCGGTCATAGGTCCGGGCCCATAGAACGGGTAGCACCTGACAATCATATTAATTTCATTAGTCAAAAATAAGTTGCATTTAATAATTTGAAACTGTAATATATGAGCGCTCTCGCGGATGTGAGCGCTTTCCTTCCTTTTCTCCCTTCCAAACTTGTATGGCTCTCCAACCAAACAATGAATGGAGCGGCTCCACTATATTCAACTTTTTAACCAAACAAAAAATAGAGCGGTTCCGTTCTAATTGTCAAACACAAAATGAAATGACTCTATTACTAGAATTTGGACTAGAGACGCTCTAGATCCAACTGTAGATGTAATTAGGGTTGAAAACGGACGGAAAAAATTCTAGCCCGACCCGTATCGTTTTCTACATTTGACCCGACTATTTCCGTATTTACGGAAAAATATGGAAACGAGACGGAAACGGGAGAGGGCTTATTCCGTCCATTTTTGCGGGATCTTGTTTTTTTCTGGATTGAACCCGTATTTATTCCGTATTTGACAAATATGAGACGAGCCTAATATGCATTAGTATATAAACTAAATCCTCGTGTATTTAGGTGACAAATTATAACACAATTGACCATTGTAACCACCGGCTCTTTTCAAATGACAAGTGATCTAAAGTCTTAAACAACATCGGATGTAGCTAAATGTACATATTTAGCAACCAAACAACAATAGAGTGTTGTCTCTCTATATCTATTTGACAATAGAATATTGTCTCTCTATATCTATTTGTTTTATGTTATTGTTCTGCCAATTAATCTCTAGTCAAACATCAATAACATTTCTATTTGTATTAAATTATGAGTTTCTGTTAGTATTTCCGTTTCCGTTCGTTTTTCGCAATTCCGTTTATCCCTCTCGTTTCCGTTCCCGACTATTCCGGACCCGCTCCCATTTTCGATAATAAAATGCGGATACGGAAACGGGAGAGGTTTTTCCGTCCGTTTTCATCTCTAGATGTAATCGTGTTTTGTTAGGTTTTTAATAAAGCTGGCTAATGTGGTGGTGAAAGGGTTTAAATGATAAATATAATATACAATTGGTTCTAGATTGAATGGACCAAAAAAATATGCTTCCACACTTACGCTTAATGATTGACTAGGTACACGCCCGTGCGTTGCTACGGAAGTTAAAAATTAGTTTAAAACATAGGTATTGAACGACAAACATCATTATGATATGCAAAATCTGTATGATATAATATCACCGTAAGACTAATATTATATTGACGATATAAATATACAATATTATTATAAATACTTTGACTCAAATAAATTGAACTTATGTCGAACAAATATTATAATATTGTAAAATTATTTCTAAAGAATCATTATAGAAAGAAAAACAGCATGTGCACTTCTACAATTTTTTATCTATATCATATAGATAGACCTTATTTAAATAGAATAGATATTTGTCTTGTCTCATTGTTAACCACTTTATAACCAAATTTGTCATGACATCATAGGTCTTTCTTCTTTGTGTAAGTTGATGAATAGATAATATGATAAGTAGTGCATTTTTAGAGTGCAAAATAAAAAAAGGATAAACTAACTCATGTGCACTTGGAATGATAAAAAAGAAACGTACTAATAAACCAGGACTTAAAGGTTGATAACCGATTGCAGCTACCTTTTGAAAAACAAAATTAAAAATCGAAGAGTTTGTTATGGAAAGAGGCAACAAAACTCAGGGTGTTTCTCAAATATAGCAATATTCTAAACCAAAATTGATATTAATATCAGAATCGCTTGTTTGAATCATCAATATATTCTTTTATCTTTATTATGTACACATGTACTGTTGTATTGAATAAATGGCAACCTGCGGCAGTATACATATAACGGATCACATATTGGTTCCAGTTCCACCCTCCACTGTATCTAGGCAACCTAACCTAAAACATTTCAGTTGCTAAGGCTCTAGGTTACTTGCATAAGTGTAAACTTACAAAAAAAACTGTTGTAATGTATGAGTAAATAGCATAGAGACATTTCTTTTACAATGGACTACAAAGGTCACGTGGTTGAAGGCACAAGTCGGCTCTTGATAATTTCCTGGAGGTGAAACAATCCACGCCCCCCGCTCGGCTACATTTGGATCATTAGATCTTAAAAGCTTGAACTCAGCTGCCATGTCTCCAAGTCCATGATGCAGCATGAGTAGCCAGACAAAGGTGATGAGCTCACGTCCTTCACCAAGTTGGCGTGCATGCACCTCTCCGCTGCATTTGCCAGCAGCATACATGAGAAGCCTCACCCACATCTCCTTGATCTGCGTAAGTAAGTGATGCAAATAATAAAATGATCTGTGTTGGCCTGGTTCGTCTATGACCAGAATGTAAAAGGTCCTTGAGTACCCTCGCAGAATTGCTAGCTTGGTCGTCGTCGCCCCATGTCCAGGGTGGTTAGTAACCCAGCCAATAAGTTGTTGAACAAGATCTCCTGCCGCAACCGTGTTGACTGGCAACATGGAAGGATGCACCACCATCAGGTACATCATGTAGTTTGATAGTGTCTCGCATTCTTCCTTAAGTCGCATAATCTCAGGTGGAGGTGGTTGTACGACGCTACCAGTGCTGCAGTTGTTGAAGTGCCTGCTTAGATGTAGGTCAGTGTATAGGTGTAAGCCGTAGAGGACTTGCTCGAAGGATGTACTCAGCTGGTTGAACCATACTGGATGTTCAGTGGGTGCATTAATTGTAAAGTGTACAGTTGCTAGACCTGAGAATTCGTCGGGCAATGTGGCCAAATGTTCCAAAACACGGTTGATAATCCACCAGTAGCATTGCTTATCCATGTGGTGGACGTACCATTGCTTATCCAGACCAATAGCACTGAGGGCCTTTGAGAAAACTCTTGGTTTGGAGTTGACAGAGATGCAGTGATCCAATAAGTTAAACTGTGCCATGTTATTAGCGGTGGATTTGCACAGATGAACAACCTCAAACAAGGAGTCACTGAGGCCATGAAGGCAGCTGCTCTCCTTCAAGTGTGCCCTTGTCCAAGGCGACGCAATCGCCGCAGCAACACAACAGGTCTCCACAAAAATGGCGCCACTGAATAATGTGTAGGTAATCGCGACATTAACCTTGTTATTGTGGGCGCCTTCCTCACGTCGTATCATGAAGAGAACCAGGGCAACGACCATCAAGGCCTGGGAAGCACACCGGAATAGGACACCAATCCTTCTCTGGAGCACGTTGGCTTTGGTGTAGAGGAGATCGAACATCATGCCAAGCTCCATCATTACCATCATTACCATCTTCAGCTTCTCTTCTCTACCTTGATACTTTGTCTTTAAATAAAACCATAGTGTTGATGCAGGCCCCTGTCCCATCAGGAGCATAGTTCGCCCCACAAAAAATCCTCGAGCTATAAGCACCGTCCAAAGAGCATATGATTCCTTGGTACAAGTCAATACATCATCGAATGTGTCTTCATGTGAACTGGGATTAGCTGATGTCTTGTCAAGGCCCTTTCGCACTCTTCAGAGCCCACACCCTCTCCCCATACTTGATAATCCCAGAAACGAACACCAGCATCGCAGGAACCAATATACTGACACTAATCCTATCAAATGATTTCCACAACACATACAGAAAATGGAATCCTCTTGCAGGCTGTGACGCTGCTCAGAGGAACTTCCTGTACGGCCGCCCGACATCCTCATCCTGCATATGCTGCATCCAAACCAGTAGGTACGAATAGAAAATCAATCTTAGGGTTTGGGCAACGGAACAACAATAGGGGCTCATAGGAACTTCCTGTGCGGCCGGAGAGACGCGAGGGCATGGGATGCTGAGGGGATACCTGGCTAGGGCCGGCATAAACATGAATCAGCAGCGCACAAGTAAAACAAGGCAATCATTTGTAGGGGTCAGATCTGGACGAAATATGTACCCTAAACGCAGGAATTCGAAGAGGGGAGATATGCAGAATGGAATTCGAATAGGCGAGACATGTCCAATCGACAGAAGAACAATACACAGAGTGATCTAACCAAAACAAACATTGCAACCACCGATAGAAGAGCGGGTGGAGGGAACCGTCGGTAGAAGAAGAGCGGGTGAAGGGTGGCAGATGGATGTATGCGCACGCACCTGACCTGAAGCCTGGCGGGGATGAATCCGCTGTTCCCCCTCTCGTCCTTGAACGAACACGCCGACACATTGCAAGACCTCCGAGTTGCATCGCGCATCCACCATGGGGGGGCTTGAAGGCGCCATGGGCAGAGGTGAAGGCGAGCGAGTCAGGTCGGCGTCGGAGGCGAACCCGCGTGCGTCGGGGAGGGTGGAGCGAGGGATGCGGATTGGGCGACATCGACGCGTGGGTCTCGGGCGGGTGAGGGAGGAGACGCCGATGACGGGGGCGGGATCCGGATCTGGGGTGACGACACCTCGTCGGACGGCACGGAGGACGACGTCGAGGCGACTGCCACGAGCCACTCCCCCCGAGCTTGGTGACGAACCGGCTGTGCAGGTGCAGCCGCCGCACCTAAGGAGTGTGCCAGCAGCGGATGTTCTGCAGATCCAGTGCGGGCATGGCGGGGGCAGGGGAGCGTGAAAGCTGTTGCACGCCAGGGGAGGTGGGTGGCAGGCCTACGGGTATGGCACGGGCTTCCACGCGACGCCGTGCTCCTAGATCCAGTGGATGCTGTACAAGGAAGGGCGAGGAGAGATAGCGAGTGAAGGCGGCGGCCATGGAGGTACGGGGGGCACAATGGGGGAAGGCCGATGGCGCGTGGGCACGGCGGCCGCGAGATGCGGGGACGTCCGTAGGAGATTGAGGTGGGGTGCGAGGGAGGCCGCGCGGGCGTGGACAGGTTGGGGGGAGGGCGAGGGCGGAGCCATAGATGCCGCGGCGAGATTAGCGGGGGACGAAAACGGGGCCGCATGCGCGTGGTGATTAGCGGGGGGAGGGCGGAGCCACAGGGGTGTGGACGCCCTCCTTAGCATCTTAAGGAATAGTAAAGATTGCATATTAGTCGTCGCGGACGCTCTATTCATATTGACTCCTAGACAAAAGCACCCTAACAGCGTCCGCCAATCGCCAAACGGAGGAACGAGTGTCTGCCTTCCTCGACACCTCGACGGCCACCGCAGCAGGTTAGCATCTCTCCTCGCCGTTGTATCATGATCTTGGTTGCTCTACATCTTTGTACTAGGCGCTGGTCAGCGACATGGACGCCACCATCGCCCCAAGCTTTGCGTCGTGCAGCTGCGCCGAGTCACGCACCTCTTCGTGCTCTACCCGCTCGCCTGAGCCGTCCACAGCAACTCAAGGACACACCAAGACGTGGCTGCTCTACCGGTCTACCCATGCACCTGAGGCGCTCTACCCGCCAGGTTACTGATGAAATGGTTCACCAAGACGTGGTGGCTGCTCAGACACAATATGGACATGCTCAGGATTGTTGATGGTTACTAGAATGATTGAATGAAGACGATTATAAACTGTCCCCACTACTGTATGATTGCCAAGTAAAAGTGTGACGAAGGTTGTCGTCAATGTAAAATTGTCCTTCATATTAGGATATCTGGTGACCACATTTTTGTAGTAGTCCTTCTAGACAACTTCATCCACCAGTCCGCTAATAAGAACACTAAATTTAAACATCATTTTTTGCATTATGATAGTTTTGGTCAAATTTGCTGTCCACCTAAAAGTTGCATTATCTTATTATATGTCATTTTCACTTGTGTCACCATAAGAATTCTTGAGGTTGTTGGTGAGTCCATTCCTATGAAGGCAACATATTTCATGACATACATAATGGTTGATGGCTGGTCTGGTATAGCAGCTGAAGTTATTCGGTTGAAATCATTAGGCCTATTCCATGTAAAGAATGCGTTCTTGGTCAGAACGAAGCACGACCGTGAGCAGGCCATGGATAATGGAAGCCTGGATTTTTTACAACAGACTCGATGCGAAGGCAGGGGAGGGCAATATGGTCACGCAAGGATAAGTACC
Organism: Zea mays; assembly: GCF_902167145.1. NCBI lineage: Eukaryota > Viridiplantae > Streptophyta > Magnoliopsida > Poales > Poaceae > Zea > Zea mays. Next base: position 20,170,829 of record NC_050097.1, read on the forward strand.
ATTAGAAAGGAGATGAATTTAAGAATACCATATGGGAGAAGACTGTTAAAAGGAGTACTATTAGGGCTAGTTTGAAAACTCTATAAGCGTGTTTGGATTTCAGGTTTGGTCGCTTCTGAAGCCATCTAAACCTATATCTGATCTTCCGTTGATATTTGGTTTGCATCATAGAAGGATATCATCCATCATCACCATGTTTTGTTTGTAAGCCAATATACGGGATCAATCCATTCCGTATGAAATCACCAGACGGACTGCTGTCCGATCAAGTCATGCCGAATCAGTTTATCTGTGAAACCAAACGCCCTGTATTTTTTGAAGTGATTACTATTTTCTCAAAGAAAATTAGTTTATTTTCTCTTAGAAAAATAAGAATTTCTTGTGAAAAAAACTCTTCTCATCCTCCCGTTGGTACTGTACATTCTCTTCCTCGACTCCTCGTTCTCCCCTCTCCTAGTCTTTGGCGCGTAGTGGCGAACTGGAGAGGTGTACAATCGTCCGGCGATCCGGACTTCGATTGGTTCTCTGCTGTTGGTAAGGAACTCCTACTTGCCTTGGGCGGATTGTTCCACGACCCAGTCTTGCTCCACAGGATATTTTCTTTGCTGCGACCAATCAATTCGAAATCTTTCCTACTCGGCCGGATACTCCGATCCACCCAGTTTGTTGCGTGCTGGAGCTCTAGTAACAGTTTATTTTCCAATAAATTTGGGGGTTTCAACTGAGCCTGCTCTCCCGTGCTATCTTCAATCGCTCCGCACTAATAACACTATACAGAATTGATTGTCTGTGCTAGGTCTGATGGGAAGTAAAGACGGCACCGGTGACATATCGGAAGCCCAAGGCTATGCTGCCGACATTGATTCCATCAGGGAGGCGCAGGCCCGCATTGCGCCGTACGTTCACAGGACGCCCGTTATGTCGTCGACGTCCATCGATGCCATGGTGGGGAAGAAGCTCTTCTTCAAGTGCGAGTGCTTCCAGAAAGCGTGAGGGTTACTGACCGATGTGTTTTTCGGTTCTGGGATGCTCTATAATTGGTACAGTACTTATTGTTTGAGTGGGGAAATGTTGAGTTTTGTTGTGTAGGGGCGCATTCAAGATCCGAGGTGCTTCGAATTCGATATTCGCACTTGACGATGAGCAGGTATCAAAGGGCGTTGTGACACATAGCAGGTTTGGTGCTAGCTTCATTTTTTTTCCCTGCGTTTTTCTAGATGCGACATCAGTAGAACAGAAAGGTATGATATGATGGATGGTTTATTCGCAGTGGGAACCATGCCGCTGCTGTGGCTTTGGCTGCAAAGCTGCGTGGCATACCTGCGCACATTGTCATTCCAAGAAATGCACCAGCGTGTAAGGTTGAAAATGTTAAGCGCTACGGTGGTCATATTATTTGGAGCGATGCCAGCATTGAATCGAGAGAATATGTTTGTAAAAGAGTCCAGGAGGAGACCGGCGCTGTTCTTATTCATCCCTTCAATAGTAAATACACTATCAGGTGTGTTTTGGACTTTTGGTCATGAAAAAGAATCTTTTTTGTTTAGCTCTTCTGTTACATGAATATCATATTCATTCCCCAATAGATGCATCTGATATGTAATGTTATTATTTATCTATTTTATTTCACAATTGCTTAGACAGTGCTTCTGATAATGTTAAGTGGATTTAGTGTGTAACTTGACTCTATTTCCCTGTTTAATTCTTAAATCCTAAGCAACTGTCTTCTAGTGCAAGAGAAGTCAGTCCAGCATTTGGAACTGATAGTATGTTTTTTTTGGTGATCACTATGATTTGGAAGCAACACACCCGAAATGGCTTCGTTAGCAATTTACTGAAGGACAGAGCATGTAGATTTAGCAGTCAGTTCAACTTTCTGGGGTCCTGTATCCTCCCTGGAATATTGAGGATCAGTGAACCACGGATGTCCATGTACGAAGAATTTCACTCAGATGTTTACTTCAGTGCTGATGGGTTCTTCTAGTGAAATGGTTAAAAAATGATATGGAGTTACTTGATAGTTGATACTGATGTTAGCACATCAACCACTTTTGTATTTTGCTTGTTCGGCCATTTGTTGTAAATGAATACCATTTTTTGTTTTTAGACAAAAGTAAGACCCTGCTTGTATAGAAGATTACAGAATTCAGGAGAAATGTGGGTTGGGAAATGAAAGAACTTAGAGCATAAGTTTGTGGGGGCAACCAGGCACAAAAGGATGCAAAATGACATTAAATAAAAAGGCCGCTTAACCTGTTGATAGAGTGATGTAAAATATTAACCAAAAAACACAAACTACTCTATCATGTGAAACATTTTTGTATCAACCCACTCTCTCATTTTGCTTTATTGCGTTGCTGATATTTGCTCTTAATGCATGGTGTTTTGTGTTGGTTTTCCAGTGGTCAGGGTACAGTATCCCTTGAACTTTTGGAGCAAGTCCCTGAAATTGACACAATAATTGTTCCCATTAGTGGTATGTACTGCATGAACTCCTTTGTGATGTAAACGATATAATTTCATTTTTGAACTTTCATAAATATTTTTTTTTATTGAACTGTAGGTGGTGGTTTAATTTCTGGTGTGGCCCTTGCTGCAAAGGCCATAAACCCTTCGATACGCATTCTAGCAGCAGAACCAAAAGGTGCTGATGATTCTGCTCAGTCTAAGGCTGCTGGAAAGATCATCACATTGCCTTCCACAAACACCATTGCTGATGGACTACGAGCTTTTCTTGGAGACCTGACATGGTAAAGCAATTTGCATAGAACAGATATGCAAAATCCTTTTTGCTTGCTTTGTTGAGTTCTTTTGAGCCTTTCTAAAATGTTCTCCTTGTTTCTTGGTACGTTGGTGAAAAGGCTGGATAATTCGTTTGACCAGAAGGTTTCTTGAGTTAATTTCCTGAACTTATTTGCAACACTGCCAACACTCAATCTTAGGTTGTTTGGGTAGAACTTCCAGTTACACTGAGAATTATGATACTGGGAGTGAAAGGAGCATAGTATTTAATCTACACCAACAAGGGATGCACATAGTCTTTAACCCTTTAAACACGTGCACCCACAGCTCCACCACACAAAAGGTGCTTTCGCTTAGAAGGATTCTATTTAATTGCAAGTTTCTGAAGCAATACCCTAGAGAACTTCTAATATGTTACATTTGATCTCTGTATTTTAGGCCTGTGGTGCGTGACTTGGTGGACGATGTTATCGTTGTGGATGACACTGCCATTGTGGACGCCATGAAAATGTGCTATGAGATCCTGAAGGTGGCTGTTGAGCCCAGTGGCGCAATTGGCCTGGCCGCAGCACTGTCCGACGAGTTTAAGCAAAGCTCTGCTTGGCACGAGAGCAGCAAGATAGGGATAATTGTTTCTGGAGGGAATGTTGACCTTGGCACTCTCTGGCAGTCTATGTACAAACACTGATTGGAGAGAGTAGGACCGATGATATTGCCCTTGAATTTCAAACGTGATAGTTTTAGACAAGTCGTTTGTAAACTTGGAATAGTTCGTTGTAAACATCACTTATTACCTGTTTTTTTATCAATGGGTTATTCAGTTGCAGCCACATCGATCACTGAAACCGAAGGCTGGGGCAGCAGTTTTTCCTTCCAAATGTTCTTCAAATCGATTCCCCTTTTTCCTTCCAAATATTGTCTAGCTTTAAATAAATACAATTCTTTTGTCACGGAAGATTATGAGTTTGTTAAGGACATAAAAATCGCTTTAGTTTTTCAGTGTAAGGTCACAAGAAGATGTGGCAAAAGAACAGTAAAGGCTACTTTGGGAACCTTATTTTTTTCTAAAAGATTTTTATTTTTTCAAAAGAAATTAGTTCATGTTTTCTTGGGAAAATAAAAAATCCTTAGAAAAATAGAGTTCTCAGACTAGCCTTAAGTATGGTCATGAGTCAGTTTCTGATAAACTTCCTGCATCTCTGGCCTCGATTTGGGGGAAGGTTGCAGGCATGCAAGTGCTACTTGGACAAGCAGAGAAATCTCGTGCCTCTCCGCTAATGTTGGCGATGATGGACGCTTGTCCAAAGTCTCCGTTGCAAGCTGGTGATGCTGTCCTTGCAGTGAATTATTGGACCGCAGCTCAGTAGGGTATCTCCCCATCACTATCTCCAGCAGAACCACACCGAAGCTGTAGACATCGCATTTCGTCGTCACCGCTGGCGTGTGTGAAAGCTCTACAGCGTTGCACAGATAACAGCATTAGAGTGAAAATGAAGAATAATATGCTTGGTAAAATAAATCAAGCTGCATGTATACCTGGAGCTATATAACCGTATGTTCCTGCTAGTTCGCTCCAGTTTGACGAATCAGGTCTTACGATCTTTGATATGCCGAAGTCTGAAACGTAAGCCTTAAATTCTGTGTCAAGCAAGACTCGTGGTGTAAGTAATACAGAGCTTGAGCAACGTCCCTTGCAATGGCGACTCGTCTCTCCCAGCCCAGCTCCCCTGCGATCTCCACGTTTTCCAAGGACGCGCGAAGGCTCCCTCTATCGACATAATCGTACACTAAAAATCTGTACCTTGGGTGGGAGCAAAACCCATATAGCTTGACAATGCTTCGGTGCCTGATCCTTGTCAGCACATCGATTTCACCCGTGAATCTCTCCTCATCACTGACAACACAACCTTCTCCAGTTTCATGGAGCTTTTTCACTGCAACCAGTCTGCCCCCTTGTAGCTGAACTCTGTAGACGGTTCCACACCCGCCTGACCCAACAACGTACCTCTCGCTGAAGTTTTCTGTCGCCCGAACGATGTCCTCAAATGCTAGTCTTCCATCAAAATTCCACACCGAAAACACATCACCTCTACCAGCTGTGGTCGTCGTTGTTGCCTGCTTGTGTGGTTTATCGCTTCTGCGGATGATCACAATGATTCCAAAAAGAACGGTGAGCATGCACAAGGGAACAGAAATGGTCGTTGCAACCAAGATGCGAGTCCTCCTCCTTCGACTGTTGTGGTGGTACCCTATTGTTGGAGGTGAAGAGCATGCTGGAAGCCCGGTGAGATTTCCGCAGAGGCCATTGTTGTGGAGGAACCATGTTACTGGTGACGAGGCATTTGAAAACAGCCGCCCCGTTGGAAGAGGGCCTTCCAAGTCGTTGTATGTGACGTCAAGGGTTGACAAGCTAGCCATGCTGGAGAAGGAGGAAGGTATGCTGCCACTGAAGTTGTTGTGGGAGAGGTTTAAGAGCTCCAACATCACCAGGTTCCCAAGCTGCGGCGGTAGCTCACCCGTGAGTTCGTTGCTGCTGACATCCAACACAATCTGCAGCTTCCACAGGCTTCCAAGGGTTACCGGCAGATGCCCGGTCAACCTGTTGCCATTGATCCGCAAGAACAGCAGCTGAGTGCAGCTGCCAAGCTCCTGCGGTATCGGCCCACTAAGGCTGTTCAGCTGTATATCAAGGTACTGTAAGCTGCTCATCCGACCGAATTCAGGCGGGATGTTGCCTGAGAATTGGTTCTGTGACAAGCTGAGCGAGTACAGGTTGGTCAGATTGCTTAACTCTGGCGGTATGCTGCCGGTCATGTTGTTGTCGTGGAGAAGCAGTTCCTCCAGCTTCACTAGCCTTGATAGCTCAGGCGGCAAGCTTCCGGTCACCATGTTGCTGGCCACGTCGAAGATGGTCAGGTTGATGCTCGAGGCCCAGCTCTCTGCTGACAGGCGTCCATGGAGGCTGTTTCTCTCCAGGTTCGCAAAGAAAAGGTGCGGGTATGGCCCCAGACCTGATACGTCTCCTGAGAGTTGGTTGGAAGCCACGTCAAGTATATGCAGGCTCCTGCATGTCTCGATGTCTCTGGGAATAGGGCCGGTGAACATGTTCAAGGAGACAGTGAACTGTATGAGGTTCCCCTGATTGCAGAACCCAGAGGGCAAGTCTCCCGAGAAAGAGTTATTGGCAAGATCGAGCACTTCCAGCTTGCTAAGGTTTGAAAACCCTAGAGGCAGAGGACCGGAGAGCTTGTTGCTGAAGATCTGGAGCATGTTCAGATTCGTGAGGCCGGTGAGAGTTTCAGGGACTGGACCTGAAATGAGATTCTCGGCTAAATGCAGCGTCTGCAGGCCCGCCAAAGCGCCAATTTCAGCTGGGACTGAGCCTGCCAGCTCGTTCTCGTACATCCAGATTTCGTAGAGTGCGCTAAGGTTCCCCAGGCTCGGTGGGATACGGCCTACGAGCTGGTTCCTACTGAGCTGGAGACTCTGCAGCTCAACAAGGTTGCCGAGAGTGGACGGAATGGGACCTGATAGCTGGTTGTCGTAAAGGCGCAGGAGGCTTAGCTTGGTCAGGTTGCCAAGGCTTTCCGGTATCCGGCCGCTCAGTAAGTCGCCACTTAGCTGCAAATACTCTAGGCTGGTGAGCTTGCTGAGCTCCTCCGGGATGGACCCTATGAGCGAGGTTTTGTGGATGGTAAGCTGAACTAGCCTAGTTAGGTTGCCAATGGACGCAGGGATGGTTCCTGTGAGGTTGTTCAGGGAGAGCAACAGCACGGTCAGGCTTCCCATGCTGCCCATCTCCCGTGGTACGTGCCCATGGAGCCTGTTGCCGGTGAGGTCAAGGTGGGAGAGCTCCGGTAATGAGGCGATGGACCGAGGGATCTCACCGCGAAGGCTGTTGTAGCTGAGGTCGATGTATCGGAGGAACGGGAGCGCCGAGAAGTTGAGCGCACCGAGGCGCCCGTCGACACCGGCGTTCGGCAGGTCGATGCGGACCACCGCCTGAGGCGTGGCGCGGCGACCACGGTGCGCCACGGCGCCGCAAACAACGCCCGTCCAGTTGCTGCTGCACGGGCTGGTCCCGGCCCGCCATGAATCCAGCGACGCTGAGCTGCTCCGTAGGGTGGACTTCCACTGGAGGAGGGCCGCTTGCTGGGACCCTAGATGCACACCTCCAGTGGAGCTGGAGGCGTTGGCGAGCAGGCATGGCTGGAACATGGCCAGAGTAATAATTAGCGCTAACACACCCATGTAGAAAAGAGCATGCACGGATCGAACAGAACGTATCTACCGGGAACTCCGACTAAGAACCCGACAACTGGTCATGCTAAATCTAGATTCTAGAATAGGTCACAATGGGGATTTCATGTCACTGTTTCCAAAAATACCACATCAGATTTATGGATGAATGAAATACCCTCTCTCAATAGAGAGTTTCATCTCACTATTTCATATGTCAACATACTTCTTAAATGCTGCATATAAATAACCAATAGGATTTACTCAATTATATGAAGATGAAACAAAACACTCTCAGTGGAGGTTTCACACAGTTTCTAAGATCTTGGAAACGAGTTAACATGATTTCATCCCCATGAAACTCCATGAAACTCTTCCTTCTTAAATGATGTGACATGTCATCAAAATAGCTGATGTGGCAGGCTAATTAATACATGAAACACCCCATGAAACCTCCATTGTGAATAGCCTTAGCACATCAGCTATTTTGATGACATGTCACATCATTTAAGAAGGAAGAGTTTCATGGAGTTTCATGGGGATGAAATCATGTTAACTCGTTTCCAAGATCTTGGAAACTGTGTGAAACCTCCACTGAGAGTGTTTTGTTTCATCTTCATATAATTGAGTAAATCCTATTGGTTATTTATATACAGCATTTAAGAAGTATGTTGACATATGAAATAGTGAGATGAAACTCTCTATTGAGAGAGGGTATTTCATTCATCCATAAATCTGATGTGGCATTTTTGGAAACAGTGACATGAAATCCCCATTGTGAATAGCCTAACAGGCTGCACCCTCAAGTCAAAGAAGATCGCTCTCAAAGACAAATTTGTATAAGGCCCAACAACCGGAGTAAGAAAATGTTGACTCAAGATCAATGGAATTAATCTCCACTACTAACAGGCTCCTTTATTTTTTTCCCCCAATATTTGCTCTCAGAGTGTCACCTTTAAGGGCTAGTTTGGAACTCGATTTTTCCAAGTGATTTTTATTTTCCCAATAAAAAATAAGCTAATTTACTTTGGATTCTAAACTAGCCCTAAATACAAATCCTACCGTACTAAACCAGCACATTTCGCTTATAAATTACTCTATGTCCCAAATTAAAATTTATTTTAGATAATTAGTGAATTCATATAATGTATATGTTTTATATATGTGTATAGATTCATCGTCATTCATTTAAATATAGACATAAAAACAAGAGAATAAGAGCTAAAACAAATACTAATTAATATAACATTTGTACCTTCACAAATATATTTATTTTGAAGTTATATTACACAATAACCAATCTAGTGACACTACACACCAATACACCATAGATATTATACTTCTTATATAGAAACAGCAAATATAAAACGGTTCAACTTTCAAAGAAACGATATGTGTAGTTCTACCGGTAGCATATTATTGAATTGGTGTGAAGTGTAAACCTGACGAACTAAATGACTAAAACTGCCAAGTGGGTACGTAGATATTACATGATGGCTTTGACTTTCAATGCACTCCACGTCTTTATTTGACTACTAGGTGGATGTCCGTCCGTAGCAACGGGAACATATAATAACATAATAACTTATATATAAAATGTGTCTTATATTGTTATAAAAAAATGTTTCATAATCCATTTGTAATCCTAACCATACATAAATTTTGTTATTTTAATTTAGTTGTTTCACTACTACATTGTAACCATCGGTATTATGCAGACTTCGATATATGCCACGATTTGTATGGTCTCATCATTGAAAAGCACGTGCCACACCTGCCGGTATTAGTTCCCTCGTACATTGTCAGTCATCAGGTACACACCACCATACACGCTTGCTTAAACAAAAAAAAGTCAAGTGTATGTGTTTGCGGAGAGAATTAAAGGCAGACCAGCATAAAAGCTACCCCGATGATGGCGAGTGGTCATTGTTGTTGGTCCTCATCTGTGTCACCTCTGGCGCCAAGATGACGCCATAGTCATTGATATAGTAGTCGTTGGACGCGCACGACATGGCGAGTACCGATGACTCTTGGCTAGGCTGCCAAACGAAGTGCACCCCGAGCTCATCAGCGAGGTAGTACATGTTGGTTTATGAAAATGACTCACAATATTGTTATAAGAAAATGTTTCATAATCTATTTGTAATCCTAGCCATACATAAATTTTGTTATTTTAATTTAGCTGTTTCACTACTACATTGCAACCATCGGTATTATGCAGACTTCGATATATGCCACGATTTGCATGGTCTCATCATTGAAGAGCACGTGCCACACCTGTCGGCATTAGTTCCCTCGTACATTGTCAGCCATCAGGTACGCAACACCATACACACTTGCTTAAACAAAAAAGGCAAGTGTATGTGTTTGTGAAGAGGATTAAAGGCAGGCCGGCATAAAAGCTACCCCGATGATGGCGAGTGGTCATTGCTGTCGGTCCTCCTTTGTGTCACCTCTGGCGCCAAGATGACACCATAGTCCTTGATATAGTAGTCGTCGGACGCGCACGACATGGCGAGTACCGATGACTCTTGGCTGGGCTGCCAAACAAAGTGCACCCCGGGCTCATCAGCGAGGTAGTACACCTAGCCATTGCACCACCGGATGTGTTACTCCTCTACATACATCTTGTTCGAGGACACTCACACAACATCAGCAACGGTCGTCGTCCCAGCGTACAAGAATTCATGGCCGATCAGTAGTGACTTACGTGGCAGGTTGAGTTTCAGGTGGATGATGAGCTGGACATCGTGACGGCGCCGTTGTGAAAGGGAAATGTGCCCTTGGGCAATTTCTAAGTATTTTCGTGATTAAGTGCCCAACACAAATGGTTTAAGTGTTAAATTGTGCCAAAGACTCAAGAAGTGAAAATCAAGGTACAAGGTATGATTCTGTACTTAGTACATTGATTTTTGTGTACTAACATATTTGTCTAAGTGCTAGAATCAGAGAAAATACAAAAGGAAAAAAGACTTGGCTGGAGCAGCCAAGACTCTGCGCAGTCTGGGTGCACCGGACTGTCAGGTGGTGCACCGGACAGTGTCCGGTGCGCCAGGCTGGCGTCTGGTCAACTGGCCGCTCTCGGGAATTCGTCGGCGGCGTACGGCTAAAATTCACCGGACTGTCCGGTGGTGCACCAGACTGTCCGGTGAGCCAACGTTCGGCCGCGCAATCCGCGCGTGACGCGTGGCCGAGCCAACGGCCTGATGGGGGCACCGGACTGTCCGCTGTGCACCGGACAGTGTCCGGTGCGCCAACGGCTCCAAGTCTTCAACGGTCGGTTGCACCAATTTAGGAAGGCTATCTGCACCGGACAGTGAACAGGGGATGTCCGGTGGTGCACCGGACTGTCCGGTGCACCACCTGACTGAAGGCAAAAATTGCCTTCCAAGAATGCCTCCAACGGCTCCTAGCTGCCTTGGGGCTATAAAAGGGACCCCTAGGCGCATGGAGGAGTCATCCAAGCATACTTTGAGCATTCTTAATCATTCACACTCCGTCTTTGCGCACTCGATTGACTTTCTTAGTGATTTGAGCTCTGTTCTAGTGGTGAACTTTGTGCTATTCATTTGAGCTCAAGTCTTGGCTATATGTGTGCGTATTGCTGCGGTTTTGTGTGTGTTGCTTCCCTCCCTTACTCTAGTGCTTTCACTTTGATCCTTATTGTAAGGGCGAGAGACTCCAAGTTGTGGAGATTCCTCGCAAACGGGAAAGAGTAAAGAAAGAAGAACACCGTGGTATTCAAGTTGATCATTGGATCACTTGAGAGGAGTTGAGTGCAACTCTCGTCCATTGGGACGCCACAACGTGGAGTAGGCAAGTGTTATACTTGGCCGAACCACGGGATAAATCATCGTATCTCTTGTGCTTGTTCTCACTGTGACTATTGTGTTTCACAAGAGCTCGGTCCTTAGCCACTTGTTTTCATTGCGCTAACACTTAATCAAGTTTTGTGGCTTTAAGTTTTAAGTTTTTACAGGATCACCTATTCACCCCCCCTCTAGGTTCTCTCAATTGGTATCGGAGTCGTTCTCTTCACGAAGGGACTAATCGCCCGAAGAGATGGATCCTATGGGAAAGGGGATGGTGATCAATGACAAGGAGAAGGAGTCCTTCCTCAATGAGCCAAAAGATGACAAGCCCACTGACTCAGGCTCAAGTCATAAGAAGAAGGATAGGAAGAAGAAGAGGCACATCAAGAAAATAGTCTACTACGACATCGACGAGTCCTCTTCTTCCCAAAGAGACGACGACGACAAGAAAAAGAAAACGGTCAACTCAAATTTTTCTTTTGATTATTCTCGTATTCCGCAAAATTCCAATGCTCATTTGCTTTCCATTCCTCTTGGTAAACCTCCACACTTTGATGGAGAGGACTACGGATTTTGGAGTCACAAAATGCGTAGCCACTTGTTCTCTCTTCATCCAAGTATATGGGAGATAGTAGAAAATGGAATGCAATTTGATAGTACGGATAATCCCATGTTTATCAATGAACAAATTCACAAGCTACCACTGTTCTTTTAGCATCCTTGTGCAGGGAAGAGTATCATAAGGTGGGAGGCTTGGATAATGCCAAGCAAATTTGGGACACCCTCAAGATCTCACATGAGGGGAACGACGCCACCATGATCACCAAGATGGAGTTGGTGGAAGGCGAACTAGGAAGGTTCGCAATGATCAAGGGGGAGGAGCCAACTCAAACGTACAACAGGCTCAAGACCCTGGTCAACAAAATCAGGAGCTATGGAAGCACGAGATGGACGGACCACGATGCCGTCCGGCTTATGCTAAGGTCCTTCACTGTCCTTGATCCTCATCTTGTAAACTCTATCCGTGAAAATCCTAGGTACACCAAGATGACGCCCGAGGAAATACTCAGAAAGTTTGTAAGCGGACGAATGATGATCAAGGAGGCAAGATATGTTGATGAGGCGTTGAATGGCCCAATGCCGATCCACGAGCCTCAAACCGTTGCTCTCAAAGCAACAAGCAGCAAGGAGGGGCTACCTAGCAAGGTGGCGCAAGTTGAGGCGGCCAGGCTAAATGAAGATGAAATGGCCCTCATTTCAAGCGCTTCAAGACGGCGCTAAAAGGACGCAAGGAACATCCCAACAAAAGCAAGACAAAGGGAAAACGCTCCTGCTTCAAGTGTGGTAAGACTGGTCACTTTATTGCTAACTGTCCCGATAATGATAGGGACCAGGGACAAGAAAAGAGTGGGAAGAGAGAGAACAAGAAGGTTTACAAGAAGGCTAAAGTCGAGGCACACCTTGGTAAAGAGTGGGACTCGGATTGTTCGTCGTCCGACTCCGACGACGAAGGACTCGCCGCCTCAGCCTTCAACAAGTCGTCGCTCTTCCCCAACGAGCATCATACTTGTCTAATGGCAAAGGAAAAGAAGGTAAACACTAGAGAAACTCCTAAGTACATAATGGATCTACCACTGTCTTTCATGCTTGCAATACTAAGTTTGTTCTTTCATGTAAAAATGAAAAAGTGATTGCTAAAAAGGTGGGGGTCAAATGCAAGGGAGACAAGACTTGCATTTGGGTCCCTAAGGCTATTGTAACTAACCTTGTAGGACCCAACAAGAGTTGGGTACCTAAAACCCAAGCCTAATTTGCCTTGCAGGTTTATGCATCCGGGGGCTCAAGTTGGATTATCGACAGCGGATGCACAAACCACATGACGGGGGAGAAGAAGATGTTCACCTCCTACGTCAAGAACAAAGATTCCCAGGATTCAATCATATTCGGTGACGGGAATCAAGGCAAGGTTAAAGGACTAGGAAAGATAGCTATTTCATCTGAGCATTCATATCTAATGTGTTTTTAGTTGAATCGCTCGGGTATAACTTGCTGTCCGTGAGTCAATTATGTAATATGGGTTACAATTGCTTATTTACAAATGTAGATGTGTCTGTCTTTAGAAGGAGTGACTGTTCATTAGCTTTTAAGGGTGTACTAGACGGAAAACTCTATTTAGTTGATTTTTCGAAGGAGGAGGCCGATCTAGATGCATGCTTAATCGATAAGACTAGCATGGGCTGGTTGTGGCATCGCCGTCTAGCACATGTGGGGATGAAGAACCTTCACAAGCTTCTAAAGGGAGAACATGTGTTAGGTCTAACAAATGTAACTTTCGAAAAAGATAGACCTTGTTGAAAGGGAATTAGGCTTACACCTAGTTCCTAAATAATTTTGGTGGTTGAAATGCCCAACACAAATTATTGGACTAACTAGTTTGCCCAAGTTTGTAGATTATACAGGTGTAAAAGGTTCACCCTCAGCCAATAAAAACACCAAGTTTTGGATTCAATAAAGGAGCAAAGGGGCAACCGAAGGCACCCCTGGTCTGGCGCACCGGACTGTCCGGTGTGCCACCGGACAGTGAACAGTACCTGTCCGGTGCACCAGGGGACTCAGACTCAAACTCGCCACCTTCGGGAATTTCCAGGGCGACTCGGCTATAATTCACCGGACTGTCCGGTGTACACCGGACAGTGTCCGGTGCGCCAAGGGAGGTCGGCCTCAGGAACTCGCCAGCTTCGGGAAAAGCCAATGACTCGTCCACTAAAAATCACCGGACTGTCCGGTGCGACTCCGGTGCAACGGCTATCTCCGCGCCAACGGCTCTCTGCCGCGCAATAAATGCGCGCTCTGCGCGCGCAGATGGCAGGCGTGCCCATACTGGCACACCGGACAGCAAACAGTACATGTCCGGTGTGCACCGGACACCCAGGCGGGCCCACAAGTCAGAAGCTCCAACGGTCAGAATCCAACGGCAGTGATGACGTGGCAGGGGGCACCGGACTGTCCGGTGTGCACCGGACTGTCCGGTGCGCCATCGAACAGACAGCCTTCCAACGGCCACTTTTGGTGGTTGGGGCTATAAATACCCCAACCACCCCACCATTCATTGCATCCAAGTCTTCTACTTCTCAACTACTACAAGAGCTCTAGCATTCAATTCTAGACACACTAAAGAGATCAAATCCTCTCCAATTCCACACAAAGCCCTAGTGACTAGTGAGAGTGATTTGCCGTGTTCATTTGAGCTCTTGCACTTGGATTGCTTCTTTTCTTTCTCACTTGTTCTTGAGATCACAACTCCATTGTAATCAAGGCAAGAGGCACCAATTGTGTGGTGGCCCTTGCGGGGAAGTTTTGTTCCCGGCTTTGATTTGAGAAGAGAAGCTCACTCGGTCCGAGGGACCGTTTGAGAGAGGGAAGGGTTGAAAGAGACCCGGCCTTTGTGGCCTCCTCAACGGGGAGTAGGTTTGCAAGAACCGAACCTCGGTAAAACAAATCTCCGTGTCTCACTTGCTTATTCGCTTGGGATTTGTTTTGTGCCCTCTCTCGCGGACTCGTTTATATTTCTAACGCTAACCCGACTTGTAGTTGTGTTTATATTTGTAAATTTCAGTTTCGCCCTATTCACCCCCCCTCTAGGCGACTTTCAATTGGTATCAGAGCCCGGTGCTTCATTAGAGCATAACCGCTCGAAGTGATGTCGGGAGATCACGCCAAGAAGGAGATGGAGACCGGCGAAAAGCCCACTACAAGCCAAGGGAGCACTTCATCGGAAGAGTCCCGCACCAAGAGAAAGGAGAAGAAGAAGATCTCCTCCAACAAAGGGAAGGAGAAGAAATCTTCTTCTCATCACAAAGAGAAGAAGGAAAAATCTTCTTCCCACAAGCCACATCGGAGCGGTGACAAGCACAAGAGGATGAGGAAGGTGGTCTACTACGAGACCGACACTTCATCACCTTCCACCTCCGGCTCCGACGCGGCATCCGTCACTTCTAAGCGCCAAGAGCGCAAGAAGTATAGTAAGATTCCCCTACGCTACCCTCGCATTTCAAAGCATACACCTTTACTTTCCGTCCCATTAGGCAAACCACCAACTTTTGATGGTGAAGATTATGCTAGGTGGAGCGATTTAATGCGATTTCATCTAACCTCGCTCCACAAAGGTATATGGGATGTTGTTGAGTTTGGTGCGCAGGTACCGTCAGTAGGGGATCAAGACTATGATGAGGATGAGGTGGCCCAAATCGAGCACTTCAACTCACAAGCCACAACAATACTCCTCGCCTCACTAAGTAGAGAGGAATATAACAAAGTACAAGGGTTGAAGAACGCCAAGGAGGTTTGGGATGTACTCAAAACCGCGCACGAGGGAGACGAGCTCACCAAGATCACCAAGCGGGAAACGATCGAGGGGGAGCTCGGACGGTTCCGGCTTCACAAAGGGGAGGAGCCACAACACATGTACAACCGGCTCAAGACTTTGGTGAACCAAGTGCGCAACCTCGGGAGCAAGAAGTGGGACGACCACGAAGTGGTAAATGTTATTTTAAGATCTCTCATTTTTCTTAATCCCACTCAAGTTCAATTGATTCGTGGTAATCCTAGATATACTAAAATGACCCCCGAGGAAGTTATCGGGCATTTTGTAAGTTTTGAGTGCATGATAGAAGGCTCGAGGAAAATCAACGAGCTTGGAGACCCATCCGAAGCCCAACCCGTTGCATTCAAGGCAACGGAGGAGAAGAAGGAGGAGTCTACACCAAGTAGACAACCAATAGACGCCTCCAAGCTCGACAATGAGGAAATGGCGCTCGTCATCAAGAGCTTCCGCCAAATCCTAAAGCAAAGGAGGGGGAAAGACTACAAGTCCCGCTCCAAGAAGGTTTGCTACAAGTGTGGTAAGCCCGGTCATTTTATTGCTAAATGTCCTATATCAAGTGATAGTGACCGAGGCGACGACAAGAAGGGGAGAAGAAAGGAGAAGAAGAGGTACTACAAGAAGAAGGGCGGCGATGCCCATGTTTGTCGCGAGTGGGACTCCGACGAAAGCTCAAGCGACTCCTCCGACGACGAGGACGCCGCCAACATCGCCGTCACCAAGGGACTCCTCTTCCCCAACGTCGGCCACAAGTGCCTCATGGCAAAGGACGGCAAAAAGAAGGTTAAATCTAAATCCTCCACTAAATATGAATCCTCTAGTGATGACAATGCTAGTGATGAGGAAGATAATTTGCGTTCCCTTTTTGCCAACCTTAACATAGCTCAAAAGGAAAAATTGAATGAATTGGTTAGTGCTATTCATGAAAAGGATGACCTTTTGGATTCCCAAGAGGATTGTCTAATTAAAGAAAACAAAAAACATGTTAAGGTTAAAAAGGCTTATGCTCTTGAAATTGAGAAATGTGAAAAATTATCTAGTGAGCTAAGCACTTGTCGTGAGATGATTGACAACCTTAGAAATGAAAATGCTATTTTAAATGCTAAGGTTGATTCACATGTTTGTAATGTTTCAATTCCCAATCTTAGAGATGATAATGTTGACTTGCTTGCTAAGATTGATGAATTAAATGTATCTCTTGCTAGCCTTAGATTAGAGAATGAAAATTTAATTGCTAAGGCTAAAGATTTTGATGTTTGCAAAGTTACAATTTCCAATCTTAAAGATAAAAATGATATTCTTCATGCTAAGATTGTGGAACTTGATTCTTGCAAACCCTCTACATCTACCATTGAGCATGTCACTATTTGTGCTAGATGTAGAGATATTGATGTTAATGCTATTCATGATCACATAATCTTGATTAAGCAACAAAATGATCATATAGCTAAACTTGATGCTAAAATTGCCGAGCACAACTTAGAAAATGAGAAATTTAAATTTGCTCGTAGCATGCTTTATAATGGGAGACGCCCTGGCATTAAGGATGGCATTGGCTTCCAAAGGGGAGACAATGTCAAAATTAGTGCCCCTCCTAAAAGATTGTCAAATTTTGTTAAGGGCAAGGCTCCCATGCCTCAGGATAACGAGGGTTACATTTTATACCCTGCCGGTTATCCCGAGGACAAAATTAGGAAAATTCATTCTAGGAAGTCTCACTCTGGCCCTAATCATGCTTTTATGTATAAGGGTGAGACATCTAGCTCTAGGCAACCAACCCGTGCCAAGTTGCCTAGAAAGAAAACTCCTAATGCATCAAATGATCATGCCATTTCATTTAAAACTTTTGATGCTTCTTATGTGCTTACTAACAAATCCGGCAAAGTAGTTGCCAAGTTTGTTGGGGGCAAACACAAGGGTTCCAAGACTTGTGTTTGGGTACCCAAAGTTCTTGTGTCTAATGCCAAAGGACCCAAAACCGTTTGGGTACCTAAAGTCAAGAACTAAAATTGTTTTGTAGGTTTATGCATCCGGGGGCTCAAGTTGGATACTCGACAGCGGGTGCACAAACCACATGACCGGGGAGAAAAGGATGTTCTCCTCATATGAGAAAAACCAAGATCCCCAACGAGCTATCACATTCGGGGATGGAAATCAAGGTTTGGTCAAAGGACTTGGTAAAATTGCTATATCTCCTGACCATTCTATTTCCAATGTTTTTCTTGTTGATTCTTTAGATTACAACTTGCTTTCTGTTTCTCAATTATGTCAAATGGGCTACAACTGTCTATTCACTGATATAGGTGTCACTGTCTTTAGAAGAAGTGATGATTCAATAGCATTTAAGGGTGTGTTAGAGGGTCAGCTATACTTAGTAGATTTTGATAGAGCTGAGCTCGACACATGCTTAATTGCTAAGACTAACATGGGTTGGCTCTGGCACCGCCGACTAGCCCATGTTGGGATGAAGAATCTTCATAAGCTTCTAAAGGGAGAGCACATTTTAGGATTAACAAATGTTCATTTTGAGAAAGACAGGATTTGTAGCGCATGCCAAGCAGGGAAGCAAGTTGGCACTCATCATCCACACAAAAACATAATGACGACTGACAGGCCACTGGAGCTCCTACACATGGATCTATTCGGCCCGATCGCTTACATAAGCATCAGCGGGAGTAAGTACTGTCTAGTTATTGTGGATGATTATTCTCGCTTCACTTGGGTATTCTTTTTGCAGGAAAAATCTCAAACCCAAGAGACCTTAAAGGGATTCTTGAGACGGGCTCAAAATGAGTTCGGCTTAAGGATCAAGAAAATAAGAAGCGACAACGGGACGGAGTTCAAGAACTCTCAAATTGAAAGCTTTCTTGAGGAAGAGGGCATCAAGCATGAGTTCTCTTCTCCCTACACTCCACAACAAAATGGTGTAGTGGAGAGAAAGAATAGAACTCTATTGGACATGGCAAGGACCATGCTTGATGAGTACAAGACTTCGGATCGGTTTTGGGCGGAGGCAGTCAACACCGCTTGCTACGCCATCAACCGGTTATATCTACACCGAATCCTCAAGAAGACATCATATGAACTCCTAACCAGTAAAAAGCCCAACATTTCATATTTTAGAGTCTTTGGTAGCAAATGCTTTATTCTTGTTAAAAGAGGTAGAAAATCTAAATTTGCTCCTAAGACTGTAGAAGGCTTTTTACTTGGTTATGACTCAAACACAAGGGCATATAGGGTCTTTAACAAGTCCACTGGACTAGTTGAAGTCTCATGTGACGTTGTGTTTGATGAAACTAACGGCTCTCAAGTAGAGCAAGTTGATCTTGATGAGATAGGTGAAGAACAGGCTCCATGCATAGCGCTAAGGAACATGTCCATTGGGGATGTGTGTCCTAAGGAATCCGAAGAGCCTCCAAAAGCACAAGATCAACCATCCTCCTCCACGCAAGCATCTCCACCAACTCAAAATGAGGATGAAACTCAAGTTGATGAAGTAGAAGATCAAGCAAATGAGCCACCTCAAGATATTGGCAATGATCAAGGGGGAGATGCAAATGAGGAAGACAAGGAGGAAGAGGAACAAAGGCCGCCACACCCAAGAGTCCACCAAGCAATCCAACGAGATCACCCCGTCGACACCATCCTCGGCGACATTCATAAGGGGGTAACCACTCGATCTCGTGTTGCACATTTTTGTGAACATTACTCTTTTGTTTCCTCTATTGAGCCACACAGGGTAGAGGAAGCACTTCAAGATTCGGATTGGGTGGTGGCGATGCAAGAGGAGCTCAACAACTTCACTAGAAATGAGGTATGGCATTTGGTTCCACGTCCTAACCAAAATGTTGTAGGAACCAAATGGGTCTTCCGCAACAAGCAAGATGAGCATGGTGTGGTGACAAGGAATAAAGCTCGACTCGTGGTCAAAGGGTATTCACAAGTCGAAGGTTTGGATTTCGGTGAAACCTATGCACCCGTAGCTAGGCTTGAGTCAATTCGCATATTATTGGCCTATGCTACTTACCATGGCTTTAAGCTTTATCAAATGGACGTGAAAAGTGCCTTCCTCAACGGACCAATCAAGGAAGAGGTCTATGTTGAGCAACCTCCCGGCTTTGAAGACAGTAAGTATCCTAACCATGTTTATAAGCTCTCTAAGGCGCTTTATGGGCTCAAGCAAGCCCCAAGAGCATGGTATGAATGCCTTAGAGATTTCCTTATTGCTAATGGCTTCAAAGTCGGTAAAGCCGATCCTACACTCTTTACTAAAACTCTTGAAAATGACTTATTTGTATGCCAAATTTATGTTGATGATATTATATTTGGGTCTACTAACGAGTCTACTTGTGAAGAGTTTAGTAGGATTATGACACAGAAATTCGAGATGTCTATGATGGGGGAGTTGAAGTATTTCTTAGGATTCCAAGTGAAGCAACTCCAAGAGGGCACCTTCATTAGCCAAACGAAGTATACTCAAGACATTCTAAACAAGTTTGGGATGAAGGATGCCAAGCCCATCAAGACACCCATGGGAACCAATGGGCATCTCGACCTCGACACGGGAGGTAAGTCCGTGGATCAAAAGGTATACCGGTCGATGATTGGTTCATTGCTTTATTTATGTGCATCTCGACCGGACATTATGCTTTCCGTATGCATGTGTGCAAGATTCCAAGCCGACCCTAAGGAAGCTCACCTTACGGTCGTAAAACGAATCTTGAGATATCTGGCTTATACTCCTAAGTTTGGGCTTTGGTATCCTAAGGGATCCACATTTAATTTGATTGGTTATTCGGATGCCGATTGGGCGGGGTGCAAAATCAATAGGAAGAGCACATCGGGGACTTGCCAGTTCTTGGGAAGATCCTTGGTGTCTTGGGCTTCAAAGAAGCAAAATTCGGTCGCTCTTTCCACCGCCGAAGCCGAGTACATTGTCGCAGGCCATTGTTGCGCGCAATTACTTTGGATGAGGCAAACCCTGCGGGACTACGGTTACAAATTAACCAAAGTCCCTTTGCTATGTGATAATGAGAGTGCAATCAAAATGGCCGACAATCCCGTCGAGCATAGCCGCACTAAGCACATAGCCATTCGGTATCACTTTTTAAGGGATCACCAACAAAAGGGAGATATCGAGATTTCATACATTAATACTAAAGATCAATTAGCCGATATCTTTACCAAGCCTCTTGATGAACAATCGTTTAACAAACTTAGGCATGAGCTAAATATTCTTGATTCTAGGAATTTCTTTTGTTAACTTGCACTCATAACTCATATGTATACCTTTGATCATCTCTCTTTCATATGCTATGACTAATGTGTTTTCAAGTCTATTTCAAACCAAGTCATAGGTGTATTGAAAGGAATTGGAGTCTTCGGCGAAGACAAAGGCTTCCACTACGTAACTCATACTTCGCCATCACTCCAAGCAATTCTCTATCCTTGGGGGATAAATGAGCCCAAGGCAAAAGGACCGTACTTCATCTTTGGTATAATCTTAACTCATTTATTTTTAACCAAAGAGGGAGAATGTAACTTCGCGGGCTCTAATGATTCCGTTTTTGGCGATTCATGCCAAAAAGGGGGAGAAAGGAGCCCAAAGCAAAAGGACCGCACCACCACCAATTTCAAAAACTTAGTACTTTCCAAAAGTATTTTTCAATTGGTATCCTATTGTGTTCAAAAGGGGGAGAAAGTAGTATTTCAAAATGATATATCAAAACCCTCTTGAACACTAAGAGGAGTATCCCATTTAGGGGGAGTTTTGTTTAGTCAAAGGAAACGCATTTGAAACAAGGGGACAAAATTTTAAATCTTGAAAATGCTTTGCAAAATCTTATTCATTTACCTTTGACTATTTGCAAAAGAACTTTGAAATGATTTACAAAAGAGTTTGCAAAAACAAAACTTGTGGTGCAAACGTGGTCCAAAATGCTAAATAAAGAAAGAAACATTCCATGCATATCTTGTAAGTATTTATATTGGCTCAATTCCAAGCAACCTTTACACTTATGTTATGTAAACTAGTTCAATTATGCACTTCTATATTTGCTTTGGTTTGTGTTGGCATCAATCACCAAAAAGGGGGAGATTGAAAGGGAATTAGGCTTACACCTAGTTCCTAAATAATTTTGGTGGTTGAAATGCCCAACACAAATTATTGGACTAACTAGTTTGCCCAAGTTTGTAGATTATACAGGTGTAAAAGGTTCACCCTCAGCCAATAAAAACACCAAGTTTTGGATTCAATAAAGGAGCAAAGGGGCAACCGAAGGCACCCCTGGTCTAGCGCACCTGACTGTCCGGTGTGCCACCGGACAGTGAACAGTACCTGTCCGGTGCACCAGGGGACTCAGACTCAAACTCGCCACCTTCGGGAATTTCCAGGGCGACTCGGCTATAATTCACCGGACTGTCCGGTGTACACCGGACAGTGTCCGGTGCGCCAAGGGAGGTCGGCCTCAGGAACTCGCCAGCTTCGGGAAAAGCCAATGACTCGTCCACTAAAAATCACCGGACTGTCCGGTGCGACTCCGGTGCAACGGCTATCTCCGCGCCAACGGCTCTCTGCCGCGCAATAAATGCGCGCTCTGCGCGCGCAGATGGCAGGCGTGCCCATACTGGCACACCGGACAGCAAACAGTACATGTCCGGTGTGCACCGGACACCCAGGCGGGCCCACAAGTCAGAAGCTCCAACGGTCAGAATCCAACGGCAGTGATGACGTGGCAGGGGGCACCGGACTGTCCGGTGTGCACCGGACTGTCCGGTGCGCCATCGAACAGACAGCCTTCCAACGGCCACTTTTGGTGGTTGGGGCTATAAATACCCCAACCACCCCACCATTCATTGCATCCAAGTCTTCTACTTCTCAACTACTACAAGAGCTCTAGCATTCAATTCTAGACACACTAAAGAGATCAAATCCTCTCCAATTCCACACAAAGCCCTAGTGACTAGTGAGAGTGATTTGCCGTGTTCATTTGAGCTCTTGCACTTGGATTGCTTCTTTTCTTTCTCACTTGTTCTTGAGATCACAACTCCATTGTAATCAAGGCAAGAGGCACCAATTGTGTGGTGGCCCTTGCGGGGAAGTTTTGTTCCCGGCTTTGATTTGAGAAGAGAAGCTCACTCGGTCCGAGGGACCGTTTGAGAGAGGGAAGGGTTGAAAGAGACCCGGCCTTTGTGGCCTCCTCAACGGGGAGTAGGTTTGCAAGAACCGAACCTCGGTAAAACAAATCTCCGTGTCTCACTTGCTTATTCGCTTGGGATTTGTTTTGTGCCCTCTCTCGCGGACTCGTTTATATTTCTAACGCTAACCCGGCTTGTAGTTGTGTTTATATTTGTAAATTTCAGTTTCGCCCTATTCACCCCCCCCCTCTAGGCGACTTTCACTTGTGCAGCTTGTCAAGCAGGTAAATAGGTGGGAAGTACTCATCATAGCAAAAATGTGATGACCACATCAAGACCTTTGGAGTTGCTTCATATGGACCTCTTTGGACCCATCGCCTACCTCAGCATCGGGGGAAGTAAGTATGGTCTTGTTATAGTTGATGATTTTCCCGCTTCACTTGGGTATTCTTTTTGCAGGATAAATCAGAAACCCAAGGGACCCTTAAGCGCTTCCTAAGAAGAGCTCAAAACAAATTTGAGCTTAAGCTGAAAAAGATAAGAAGCGACAACGGGTCCGAATTCAAGAATCTTGAAGTGGAAGAGTACCTTGAGGAGGAAGGTGTCAAGCACGAGTTCTCCGCTCCCTACACACCACAACAAAACGGTGTGGTAGAGAGGAAGAACAGGACACTTTTAGACATGGCGAGGACGATGCTTGGTGAATTCAAGACGGCCGAACGGTTTTGGATGGAAGCTGTGAACACGGCTTGCCACGCCATAAACCGGGTCTACCTTCATCGCCTCCTCAAGAAGACGTCGTACGAACTACTAACCGGTAACAAACCCAACGTGTCATACTTTCGTGTATTTGGGAGTAAATGCTACATTCTAGTGAAGAAAGGTAGGAATTCCAAATTTGCTCCCAAAGCTGTAGAAGGGTTTTTGTTAGGTTATGACTCAAATACAAAGGCGTATAGAGTCTTCAACAAATCATCGGGTTTGGTTGAAGTCTCTAGCGATGTTGTATTTGATGAGACTAATGGCTCTCCAAGAGAGCAAGTTGATCTTGATGATGTAGATGATGAAGATGTTCCAACGGCCGCAATACGCACCATGGCAATTGGGGATGTGCGACCACAGGAACACAAAGAGCAGGATCAACCTTCTTCTTCAACAATGGTCACCCCCAACTCAAGATGATGAACAGGTTCATCAAGAAGAGGCGTGTGATCAAGGGGAGCACAAGAAGAACAAGTTGAGGAGGAAGAAGCACCTCAGGCCCCTCCAACTCAAGTCCGAGCAATGATTCAAAGAAATCATCCCGTCGACCAGATATTGGGTGATATAAGCAAGGGAGTAACTACTCGCTCTAGATTAGCTAATTTTTGTGAGCATTACTCTTTTGTCTCTTCTATTGAGCCTTTTAGGGTAGAAGAGGCCTTGCTAGATCCGGACTGGGTGTTGGCCATGCAGGAAGAGCTTAATAACTTCAAGTGAAATGAAGTTTGGACACTGGTACCACGTCCCAAGCAAAACGTTGTGGGAACCAAGTGGGTGTTCCGCAACAAACAGGACGAGCACGGGGTGGTGACAAGGAACAAGGCTAAACTTATGGCAAAAGGTTATGCCCAAGTCACACGTTTGGACTTTGAGGAGACTTTTGCTCCTGTGGCTAGGCTAGAGTCTATTCGCATTTTGTTAGCATATGCCGCTCACCATTCTTTTAGGTTGTTCCAAATGGATGTGAAGAGCGCTTTCCTCAACGGGCCAATCAAGGAGGAGGTGTACGTGGAGCAACCCCCTGGCTTTGAGGATGAACGGTACCCCGATCACGTGTGTAAGCTCTTTAAGGCGCTCTATGGACTTAAGCAAGCCCCAAGAGCATGGTATGAATGCCTTAGAGACTTTCTAATTTCTAATGCTTTCAAGGTTGGGAAAGCCGATCCAACTTTATTCACTAAGACTTGTGATGGTGACTTATTTGTATGCCAAATTTATGTCGATGACATAATATTTGGTTCTACTAACCAAAAGTCTTGTGAAGAGTTTAGCAGGGTGATGACTCAAAAGTTTGAGATGTCAATGATGGGCGAGTTAAACTACTTCCTTGGGTTCCAAGTGAAGCAACTCAAGGACGACACCTTCATCTCCCAAATGAAGTACACACAAGACTTGCTCAAGCGATTCGGAATGAAGGACGCCAAGCCCGCAAAGACTCCAATGGGAACCGACGGACATGTCGACCTCAACAAAGGAGGTAAGTCCGTTGATCAAAAGGCATACCGGTCTATGATAGGTTCCTCGCTTTACTTATGTGCTAGTAGACCGGATATTATGCTAAGCGTATGCATGTGTGCTAGATTTCAATCTGACCCAAGGGATTGTCACCTTGTGGCCGTTAAGCGAATTCTTAGATATGTAGTTGCTACGCCTTGCTTCGGGATCTGGTATCCAAAGGGGTCAACCTTTGACTTAATTGGATATTCAGACTCCGATTATGCTGGATGCAAGGTTGATAGGAAGAGTACATCAGGGACGTGCCAATTCCTAGGAAGGTCCCTGGTGTCTTGGAGTTCTAAGAAACAAACTTCTGTTGCCCTATCCACCGCTGAGGCCGAGTATGTTGCCGCAGGACTGAAAGGGAAATAGGCTTACACCTTTTCCTAAATTGATTTTGGTGGTTGAATTGCCCAACACAAATAATTGGACTAACTAGTTTGCTCTAGTCTATAAGTTTTACAGGTGCCAAAGGTTCACAACAAGCCAATAAAAAGACCAAAGATGGGTTCAAATAAAGAGAGCTAAAAGACATCCCAAAGGCACCCTGGTCTGGCGCACCGGACAGTGTCCGGTGCACCAGGGAACTCGAAGCTGAACTTGCCACCTTCGGGAAAATGGGAGGCCGCTCCGCTATAATTCACCGGACTGTCCGGTGTGCCAGCGGAGCAAC
Source organism: Zea mays (assembly GCF_902167145.1). Lineage (NCBI taxonomy): Eukaryota > Viridiplantae > Streptophyta > Magnoliopsida > Poales > Poaceae > Zea > Zea mays. The sequence continues at coordinate 20,196,072 of NC_050097.1, forward strand.
GACTAATTCGCGCCAACGGTTGACTGCAAACGCATTCAATGCGCTACAGTGTGCGCCAGAGTCAGAGCAGCGCCAGACGGTGCACCGGACAGTCTACAGGACCTGTCCGGTGCACCACCGGACAGCTCAGAGGCCCCACCAGTCAGAGCTCCAACGGTCGAACCCTAACGGCCGAGTGACGTGGTTGGCGCACCGGACTGTCCGGTGCGCCATTCGACAAACAGCCTCCCAACGGCCACTTTTGGTGGTTGGGGCTATAAATACCCCACCCACCCCACATTCAATTGCATCCAAGTTTTCCAACTTCCTACACCTTACAAGAGCTATAGCATTCAATACTAGACACACCAAAGAGATCAAATCCTCTCCCAAGTCCATAGTTCATTCCAAATCAAATAGTGACTAGTGAGAGAGTGACTTATGTTCATTTGAGCTCTTGCGCTTGGATTGCTTCTTTTTCTCATTCTTTCTTGTGATCAACTCAATTGTAACCGAGGCAAGAGACACCAATTGTGTGGTGATCCTTGCGGGGACTTTGTGTCCCGTTTGATTGAGAAGAGAAGCTCACTCGGTCTAAGTGACCATTTGAGAGAGGGAAAGGGTTGAAAGAGACCCGGTCTTTGTGACCACCTCAACGGGGAGTAGGTTTGCAAGAACCGAACCTCGGTAAAACAAATCCTTGTGTCTCGCTCTTTATTTGCTTGCGATTTGTTTTTCACCCTCTCTCTCAGACTCGTTCATATTTCTAACGCTAACCCGGCTTGTAGTTGTGCTTAAGTTTATAAATTTCAGATTCGCCCTATTCACCCCCCTCTAGGCGACTTTCAATTGGTATCAAAGCCCGGTGCTTCATTAGAGCCTAACCGCTCGAAGTGATGTCGGGAGCATCCGCCAAGAGGGAAATCGGGACTGGCGAGAAGCCCGCCACAAGCCATGGCAAGGCTCCATCCGGGGAGTCCGCCAACAGGGTGAAGGGATCCCCTTCACACGACAAGTCGCGTCGGAGCGGTGACAAGAAGAAGAAGATGAAGAAGGTGGTCTACTACGAGACCGACTCTTCGTCGCCATCCACCTCCGGCTTCGACACGCCGTCCGTAACTTCTAAGCGCCATGAGCACAAGAAGTTTAGTAAGATCCCCCTACGCTACCCTCACATTTCCAAACGTACTCCATTGCTTTCCGTCCCATTAGGCAAACCACCTATGTTTGATTGTGAAGATTATAATATGTGGAGTGATAAAATGAGGCATCATCTAACCTCACTCCACACTAGCATTTGGGATGTTGTTGAGATTGGAGTATAGGTACCATCACCGGGGGATGAAGACTATGATTCAGACGAGGTCGCCCAAATCCGACACTTCAACTCCCAAGCCACCACTATACTCCTCGCCTCTCTAAGTCGATTTGGGACGTGCTAAAGAGTGCCAAGGAGGCGAGGGTGCAAGGGTTAAAGAGTGGCACCTTATTAGTCTCAAAGGTGGATTGAAAGGGAAATGTGAACTTGGACCATGCAAGACTTCCACCGCACTCCGATGAGAGGGTAATTTACTCCAAGTTCATCTCCATGCTCTTATTGCCTTTTTACTCCTAATTGAAGATTTTGGTGGGGCAATGGGGTTAAAGGGCAAAAAATGATCCCGTTTTGGTGCTTAATGCCAAAGGGGGAGAAATTAAGGCCAAAGCAAGAAATGGATCAGCTACCACTTGAGAATTTTGAAAATAGTAGAGGTAGTACTTTGATTTGTCAAAATACTCTTATTGTCTCCTATTGTCAAAAGTTTGTCTCTTGTAGGGAGAATGTTTGATTATGGGAAAAAGGGGGGAGTTTTTTAATCTTTGATCAATTTCTCTTGGAATACCTCTCTTGATGCCTCAACAAGTGTGTTTGACATAGAGATAGGAAATTGAAGTTGATTTGCAAAAACAAACCAAGTGGTGGCAAAGAATGATCCAAATATGCCAAATTTGAATAAAAAACAATTCTTGTTCAAAATTGCATTGATGTTGCACTTCTTTTGGTTGCTTTTATTATGTTGGCATAAATCACCAAAAAGGGGGGAGATTGAAAGGGAAATGTGCCCTTGGGCCATTTCTAAGTATTTTGGTGATTAAGTGCCCAACACAAATGGTTTAAGTGTTAAATTGTGCCAAAGACTCAAGAAGTGAAAATCAAGGTACAAGGTATGATTCTATACTTAGTACATTGGTTTTTGTGTACTAACATATTTGTCTAAGTGCTAGAATCAGAGAAAATACAAAAGGAAAAAGACTTGGCTGAAGCAGCCAAGACTCCGCGCAGTCTGGGTGCACCGGACTGTCCGGTGGTGCACTGGACAGTGTCCGGTGCGCCAGGCTGGCGTCTGGTCAACTGGCCGCTCTCGAGAATTCGTCGGCGGCGTACGGCTAAAATTCACCGGACTGTCCGGTGGTGCACCGGACTATCCGGTGAGCCAACGGTCGGCCGCGCAATCCGCGCGTGACGCGTGGTCGAGCCAACGGTCTGATGGGGGCACCGGACTGTCTGGTGCGCCAACGGCTCCAAGTCTTCAACGGTCGACTGCGCCAATTTAGGAAGGCTATCTGCACCGGACAGTGAACAGGGGATGTCCGGTGGTGCACCGGACTGTCCGGTGCGCCACCTGACTGAAGGCAAAAATTGCCTTCCAAGAATGCCTCCAACGGCTCCTAGCTGCCTTGGGGCTATAAAAGGGACCCCTAGGCGCATGGAGGAGTCATCCAAGCATACTTTGAGCATTCTTAATCATTCACACTCCGTCTTTGCGCACTCGATTGACTTTCTTAGTGATTTGAGCTCCGTTCTAGTGGTGAACTTTGTGCTATTCATTTGAGCTCAAGTCTTGGCTGTGTGTGTGCGTATTGCTGCGGTTTTGTGTGTTGCTTCCCTCCCTTACTCTAGTGCTTTCACTTTAATCCTTATTGTAAGGGCGAGAGACTCCAAGTTGTGGAGATTCCTCGCAAACGGGAAAGAGTAAAAAAAAGAAGAACACCGTGGTATTAAAGTTGATCATTGGATCACTTGAGAGGAGTTGAGTGCAACTCTCGTCCATTGGGACGCCACAACATGGAGTAGGCAAGTGTTATACTTGGCCGAACCACGGGATAAATCATCGTGTCTCTTGTGCTTGTTCTCACTGTGACTATTGTGTTTCACAAGAGCTCGGTCCTTAGCCACTTGTTTTCATTGCGCTAACACTTAATCAAGTTTTGTGGCTTTAAGTTTTAAGTTTTTACAGGATCACCTATTCACCCCCCTCTAGGTTCTCTCACGTTGTCGGATGTGGTGCCCAGAACAACCCGAGAGTCGTCGGCGTTGGCGACGACCATGAGGTCCCTATGTTTGAAGATGGACAGCGCGGTGCAGCCGCTCTGGACCGCGTCCAAGTAGCGGCAGCGCCGGAGCTTGCCGAACACAGCGACGCATGTGGCCACGTAGTACTGCTTCGAGAGGTCGAACTGGCAGTCACCAAGCTTCTTCTCGTCGTCGATGAGCGACGCCAACGCGAGCGCTTCCTGCCAGTGGTGTTTGTTCGGGGTTTCCAAGTAAGAAATATGGATTCATCTTTGGGGTTGGTTTATGAAAATGACTGACAAGTCGGATCCATGGAAAAATATTACGGAGAATAAATGTCACACATATAAAAAAGGAATTTAAGTTGAAAATATTATCCAAACAAAATAAATTGCATTCAAGGCTCTTTTTTAAATACTATTCTCTCCATCCAAAAATATAATTCAGGAATATCATTGATAATTATCTACTACTACACATTGTGCAAGGGTAGCAGGTGTGCTTTGAGAGAGATGTAGTAGATATTTTTACTGTAACAGATATTAACATAAACACACATGTGGTGACACGGAATGACAACGAGCTTTCTTATGGTACTTCTAAATAACTATAAGCAGTCAAATTATTCAAATGTCGAATGGTTAGAATCACCTATTACTTTACTTTAAGCCAATATGTGAAATATATACTTATTTCATTTTTCGTTTCATAAAATATGATAAGGGATGTCGTAGGGTTTTTCAGTACAAGGAACAAGTCTTTCACGTGCTAGCCTCACAAATTCAAGTGGAGATCTGCTCATTTCGGTTGGTTTCCACAACAACTCTGTATTTCATATCCTTTGTATCCAATCAAGAATAATACTCTTCTCCCTATCTTTTTTTTATCTGCACAATCTTTTATTCTACTATAATAAAATGGTAGAGCCACTACCGAATGTTTCCTAAAAAATATTACGGCTCCATTCCAAAAATCGAGGTGGAATGAACTCTAGATAAAGTTAGAGTTATTCAAAGTGGTTGTTTAGCTACCAGCTCTGGAAATAAAATACGGAGTAGTTCAATAAAATATGGATCCCACCCGTCAACCTCACATCTAAACTTTCTCGGTCTCTTTCTTCGTCACATCTCTCTGCTCTTGCTCGTACAAACGCCATGAGCCCATGTCACTCTGCTCCTGCTCGTACACAAGGCACAGCCCTCTGCTCTTGCTCGTCACATCAGCACGTACGTAGTGGAAAGTGCAAGTGGGGAGCCAGCGCAACATCTCGCCGGCGCAGCGAACGACGTGACAGCTCGCTACAACGTCACGGTAACGCAGCGATCCCGTCATCGACCTCGCCCGATTGTGCCGGCCGGCCGGCTCCGGCTGGCGCTCGAGTCCTGCGGTCTATTCGTACACATGACGTAGTAGATGTCGACGGCATGAGACGGTGGGCGGTGGCGGATTCCGGCTTCAGATCCAGCTACCGGCGGTGGGACAGAGCCGAAGGAAAAAATAGAATGAAAAGTTATTTTTGTAGTATTGGCTATATTTTATATAAGTGTCTAGATTTATTATCATTTATTTAAATATAAACAATAAAATAAAGTTCTAAAATAACTAATATATTGAGATGGAGGGGGTATTACTTTCTTTTTAGCGCATCATCCGTGTCCAAATACTATATGTAAAATACTTCTTCCATTCATAAATATATGATATTGTTGATTTTTTTTAAATGATCACTCGTCATATTCAAAAAATAATGATTTATTATTTTTTTATTTGTTTTATCACTTTACGTGGTTTGTACTTACTTAAAATTTTACATTTTTAAATAAGATGAATAGTTAAAGGTTTAAAAAATTAATGGTGTCATATATTTTTGAACGGAGGTAATCTTCCACCAGATTTCGAGTGCAAGTCGTCTATCGCCATCCATCACTGATTGACACGTAGCTACGGCAATTATCCTGCCCCACATAGGCTGCTCGATTACAAATCTTAGGGATGGTTTGACCATTTATTTATGCAGTGTTTTTTCAGTTCATTTTTATTTATTATGTTTTAGTTTAAAAATAAACTAACGAACGACAAATATTCGATAACAGAGATAGTGTAAGATCAAGAATAATAAAAACGTTTCACATCAACTAGCCCTAATAAAAACATCTCCCCTATATAAATATAGTGAATTCATAATTTTTTATTTTTTAAAAATCTTTTAATCTAGATAAATAAAATGATGTCTGTCGTACCCTGAATTAGGGGTACCCTCTTCTACAGCATGAAGGCGCTGTACAAGTACAACGTCTCCAGGTCACACGGAGAACGACACCCGACCCCGCCACATGGGCAGGTCTAAAGGCAACATGTGGCACTCAGCCCCACAAACCGGAGCTGCCCAGTCGGGTGGCTCGGGTGTCGTCCCCCGGGACGGAAAGAAGAAAAAGAAGAAGGACCGCGACTACTAGAACCCGCGGTCCACCGCTCTGATGGTCGCAGCCACGACCGGAGGCCAGGGCGACCGCAACAAACGCCCACGGCCGCAAAGGGGTAACAGTGGCTCATGCCCTGTGCACCCCAACGGTCGCCACAGCGCCGCGGAGTGTCGCGAGATCATCGACCTCGCGAAACGCGTCAGTGAGCGGCGCGAGTAGTCTTCCAAAGACGGCTCTCCACCTTGCCGCCGACCTGGCAAAGAAAAGGTGGACGACGGTGAGGTGGCCGCGGCTGAGCGGGACCTCGGGTATCAGTCGCCCGAGGGGGACCTGAAGGATGTCTTCGCCGGAGGCTCCTACTCCGGTGAAGACATCTAGACAGACCCCAGAGGGATCCCGTGCTCCCCGGTCTACGGAGCTGAAGCATGCCTTCCTCCGGAAACCCTTCTGGATTCCCCATGGGTCCAGACTTCCGATAGGTACGTGCAGGGATGGCCACAACCAAAGACGTGGGCTCCCCTGTCAAATGCAGATGGGGACCCAGGGTCGGGACCTAGCCCTATGGCAAGTACCAAACCAAGAAGGGCTCCGCAACTCTCCCCCAGCTGGGGAGGACCCTTCAAGGTAACGGGAAAACACCGACCCAGGGGTAACCATCTAGCTACGACTGAAGGAGTGCCTTACCCCGATGCCGAAACATCTCTGTAAGTTCTATCCATAGGGCAAGGCTAAGGGGGTCGAATCTGTTTCCCTTTTTTAACTAGGTAACACATACGTGTACGACAACCCGGTGGGGTCTGTCCCCATAAACTCGGCCTATTGGTCTGCACACATGCAAGACGAGTTATAAAGAAAAACTACCCCCTCAGTTGTGCCCCTATGATAGTTCCATCTTGCTGCTCCATGGTCCTACCTTGCAGTCTTTCAGATAGTACTTTTTGTCTAACCCACCCGTACGGTTTCCATCTATCTGACATGACGACACCCGAATTGAGCAGCCAGGCTAGCAGTTTAGGGCCCCCGATACAAAAGTTGGGAGGTCCGATAGCCTGGGAGCCGGCTCCAGAGAACGGGACCCCATTCCATGGAGTGGTTCGGAGCCTGTGTGGCCGCTTAGCCTGGTTCCGTACCCGAAAACCTGCACACTCCACCACTCCGTGATGGGTACCTAGTATTTGGGGCTATAAGTCCTGTGGGTCCGACAACCTCGGGACCAGAACTAGAGAATAGACATTAGTCTCTTGGAGTGGTCCGGAGCCCGTGTAGCCGCTCAGCCTGGTCCCGTACCGTGGGCCTGCACGCTCCACCACCCTGCGACAAGTGACCTAGTATCTAGAGCCACGACCCAAGGGGGTCCGGACACGCAACTTGGCCACCCGGACTGAAACCTGCGAGTCCCGAGCTTGTATCAAAGGATGGCTAATGTCATATAGGAAACCCTATGGGTGTACTACTAACGCTCCCTAGCTGAAGCTGTGTATAGATCCAGATCCCGGCGATGTTGCCTCCTGAGAATCGTTGACAACTTTTCCAGATGCACTGGTATCCAGCCTCAACAAAACAAGCCTGCATCCCAGGCGGGGGGCCAGGTACCAGGGAGGAGTCAACAATATCGCACACATCAGAAACAAGTTGAAAATAGATAAGTGAAAGGGAAATAGGCTTACACCTTTTCCTATATGAATTTTGGTGGTTGAATTGCCCAATACAAATTAATTGGACTAACTAGTTTGCTCTAGATTATGAGATCTACAAGTGCCAAAGGTTCAGCACAAACCAATATAAAGTCCAAGAAAGGGTTCAAATAAAAAGAGCAAAAGACAACCGAATTGTGCCCTGGTCTGGCGCACCGGATAGTGTCCGGTGCACCAGGGAACCCAACTCCAAACTTGCCACCTTCGGGAATTCTGGGAGCCGCTCCGCTATAATTCACCGGACTGTCTGGTGTAGCACCGGACTGTCCGGTGCGCCAGCGGAGTAATGGCTACACAGCGCCAACGGTCGTCTGCAACGGTACAGTAAAAGTGAACAGCGCGCGCCTGCGCGCGCAGAAGTCAGAGCAGCGCCAGAAGGCGCACCGGACAATAAACAGTGACTGTCTGGTGGCCCACATGCCAGAAGCTTCAACGGTCAAACCCTAACGGCCTGGTGACGTGGCTGGCGCACCGGACAGTGTCCGATGGCGCACCGGACTGTCCGGTGCGCCATTCGACAGCAGCCTCCACCAATGGTCATTTTGGTGGTTGGGGCTATAAATACCCCCAACCACCCACCATTCATTGCATCTAAGTTTTCAGCCTTCAAACCTTATACAAGAGCTATAGCATTCAATACAAGACACAAACAAAGAGATCAAATCCTCTCCCAAGTCCGGAATCACTCCAAACAAATTAGTGACTAAAGAGAGAGACATTTGTGTTCATTTGAGCTCTTGCGCTTGGATTGCTTTTCTTCTTCCTTCTTTCCTGTTTCCAACTCAATTGTAATCAAGGCAAGAGACACCAATTGTGTGGTGGTCCTTGTGGGGACTTAGTGTCTCGATTGATTGAGAAGAGAAGCTCACTCGGTCTAGGTGACCGTTTGAGAGAGGGAAAAGGGTTGAGAGAGACCCGGTCTTTGTGACCACCTCAACGGGGAGTAGGTTTGCAAGAACCGAACCTCAATAAAATAAATCATCGTGCCATCCGCCTTATTTGCTTGTGATTTGTTTTCGCCCTCTCTTTCCGACTCGATTATATTTCTAACGCTAACCCTAGCTTGTAGTGTGTGCTTAACTTTATAAATTTCAGATTTGCCTATTCACCCCCCTCTAGGCGACTTTCAATTGGTATCAGAGCCCGGTACTTCATTAGAGCCTAACTGCTCGAAGTGATGTCGGGAGATCACGCCAAGAAGGAGATGGTGACCAGCGAGAAGCCCACCACAAGTCATGGGAAGGCTCCATCCGGGGAGTCCGACAACAAGGTGAAGGGATCCCCTTCACACGACAAGTCGCGTCGGAGTGGTGAGAAGAAAAAGAAGATGAAGAAAGTGGTCTACTACGAGACCGACTCTTCATCGCCATCCACCTCTGGCTCCGACACACCGTCCGTCACTTCTAAGCGCCATGAGCGCAAGAAGTTTAGTAAGATTCCCCTACTCTATCCTCACATTTCCAAACGTACTCCTTTACTTTCCGTCCCATTAGGCAAACCACCCATGTTTGATGGTGAAGATTATAATATGTGGAGTGACAAAATGAGGCACCATCTAACCTCACTCCACACTAGTATTTGGGATGTTGTTGAGATTGGAGTACAGGTACCATCGCCGGGGGATGAAGACTATGACTCGGACAAAGTTGCCCAAATCCGGCACTTCAACTCCCAAGCCACCACTATACTCCTCGCCTCTCTAAGTCGAGAGGAGTACAATAAAGGTGCAAGGGTTGAAGAGTGCCAAAGAGATTTGGGACGTGGTCAAAACCGCGCACGAAGGAGACGAGGTGACCAAGATCACCAAGAGGGAGACAATCGAGGGGGAGCTCGGTCGCTTCATGCTTCACCAAGGGGAGGAGCCACAAGCAATGTACAATCGGCTCAAGACATTAGTGAACCAAGTGCGCAACCTCGGGAGCACCAAGTGGGATGACCATGAAATGGTCAAGGTTATTCTTAGATCACTCATTTTTCTTAATCCCACTCAAGTTCATTTAATTCGTGATGATCCAAGATATAAACTAATGTATCCCGATGAAGTGATAGGAAAATTTGTGAGCTTTGAATTGATGATCAAAGGCTCCAAGAAAATCATCGAGCAAGGCGCCTCCTCCACACCCGATGTGCAACCCGTTGCATTCAAGGCAACGGAGGAGAAGAAAGAAGACTCTACACCAAGTAGGGTCCCCATCGACGCCTCCAAGCTCGACAATGAGGAGATGACACTCATCATCAAGAGCTTCCGCCAAATCCTCAAGCAAAGGAGGGGGAAAGACTACAAGTCCTGCTCCAAGAAGGTTTGCTACAAATATGGTAAGCCCGGTCATTTTATCGCTAAATGTCCTTTGTCTAGTGATAGTTACAGGGATAACGACAAGAGGGGGAAGAAGAAGGAGAAGAAGAGATATTACAAGAAGAAGGGCGGCGATGCCCATGTTTGCCGGGAGTGGGACTCCGGCGAGAGCTCCACCGACTCTTCCTCCAACGAGGACGCCGCCAACATCGCCGTCAACAAGGGACTTCTCTTCCCCAACGTCGGCCACAAGTTCCTCATGGCAAAGGACGGCAAGAAAAAGAAGGTAAAATCAAGATCCTCCACTAAATATGCAATCTCTAGTGATGAGGATAATTCTAGTGATGATGAGGATAACTTGCTCACTCTTTTTGCCAATCTTAACATGCAACAAAAGGAGAAATTAAATGAATTAATTAGTGCTATTCATGAGAAGGATGAACTCTTGGATAGCCAAGAGGACTTCCTTATTAAGGAAAACAAAAAGCATGTTAAGGTTAAAAATGCTTATGCTCTAGAGGTATAAAAATGTGAAAAATTAACTAGTGAGCTAAGCACTTGCCATGACACTATTTCTAGCCTTAGAAATGAAAATGCCAAATTAATTGCTAAGGTTGAGAAATCAAATGTTTGTGATGATTCAATTGTTAATCTTAGAAATGAAAATACTAGTTTAATTGCTAAGATTGATAAATCGAATGCATCCCTTTCTAGCCTTAGGAATGAGAATGAAAAATTAATTGCTAAGGCTAAAGACTTAGATGTTTGCAATGTTTCTATTACCAATCTTAGAGATGAGAATGCTATTTTACATGCTAAGATTGTTGAATTAAATGATTGCAAGCCCTCTACATCTACGATTGATCATGCTTCTATTTGCACTAGATGTAGAGATGTTAACATTGATGCTATTCATGATCACTTTGCTATGATTAAACAACAAAATGATCATATAGCTAAATTAGATGCTAAAATTGCCGAGCATGAACTAGAAAATGAGAAATTTAAATTTGCTCGTAGCATGCTTTATAGTGGGAGATGCCCTGGCATTAAGGATGGCATTGGCTTCCAACAGGGAGACAATGTCAAGCTTAATGCCCCTCCTAAAAGATTGTCTAATTTTGTTAAGGGCAAGGCTCCCATGCCTCAGGATAACGAGGGTTATATTTTATATCCTACTGGTTATCCTGAGGATAAGATTAGGAGAATTCATGCAAAGAAGACTCATTCTCATCATGCTTTTATTTATAAGAATGAGGCTTCTAGCTCTAGGCGTTCTACACATGTTAAAATGCCTAAGAAGAAAACACCTATTGCATCAAATGAACCTAATGTTTCATTTAAGACTTTTGATGCATCATATGTTTTAACTAACAAATCAGGCAAAGTAGTTGCCAAATATGTTGGGGGCAAACACAAGGGGTCAAAGACTTGTGTTTGGGTACCCAAGGTGCTTGTTTCTAATGTCAAAGGACCCAAGACCGTTTGGGTACTTAAGAACAAGGCCTAAATTTGTTTTGTAGGTTTATGCATCCGAGAGCTCAAGTTGGATCATTGACAGCGGGTGCACAAACCACATGACTGGAGAGAAAAGGATGTTCTCCTCCTATGAGAAAAACCAAGATCCCCAACGAGTTATCACATTCGGGGATGGAAATCAAGGATTGGTCAAAGGATTGGGTAAAATTGCTATATCTCCTCACCATTCTATTTCCAATGTTTTTCTTGTAGATTCTTTAGATTATAACTTGCTTTCGGTTTCTCAATTATGTAAAATGGGTTACAACTGTCTTTTTACAGATATATGTGTTACTGTCTTTAGAAGAAGTGATGATTCAGTAGCATTTAAGGGAGTGTTAAAGGGTCAGCTATACTTAGTAGATTTTAATAGAGCTGAACTCGACACTTGCTTAATTGCTAAGACTAACATGGGTTGGCTTTGGCACCGCCGACTAGCCCATGTTGGGATGAAGAATCTTCACAAGCTTCTAAAGGGAGAGCACATTTTGGGACTAACCAATGTTCATTTTGAGAAAGGCAGGGTTTGTAGCGCATGTCAAGCAGGAAAGCAAGTTGGTGTTCATCATCCACACAAGAACATCATGACGACTGATAGACCGCTTGAGCTACTCCACATGAACCTATTCGGCCCGATCGCTTACATAAGCATCGGCGGGAGTAAGTACTGTCTAGTTATTGTGGATGATTATTCTCGCTTCACTTGGGTATTCTTTTTACAGGAAAAATCTCAAACCCAAGAAACCTTAAAGGGATTCTTGAAACGGGCTCAAAATGAGTTCGGCTTGAGGATCAAGAAAATAAGAAGCGACAACGGAACGGAGTTCAAGAACTCACAAATCAAAGGATTTCTTGAGGAGGAGGGCATCAAGCATGAGTTCTCTTCTCCCTACACACCACAACAAAATGGTGTAGTGGAAAGGAAGAATATAACTATATTGGACATGGCGAGGACCATGCTTGATGAGTACAAGACCTCGGATCGGTTTTGGGCCGAGGCGGTCAACACCGCTTGCTATGCCATCAACCGGTTATATCTTCACCGAATCCTCAAGAAGACATCATATGAACTCCTCACCGGTAAAAAGCCCAATGTTTCATATTTTAGAGTCTTTGGTAGCAAATGCTTTATTCTTGTCAAAAGAGGTAGAAAATCTAAATTTACTCCTAAGGCTGTAGAAGGCTTTTTACTTGGTTATGATTCAAACACAAGGGCATATAGAGTCTTTAACAAGTCCACTGGACTAGTTGAAGTTTCTTGTGACATTGTGTTTGATGAGACTAACGGCTCTCAAGTAGAGCAAGTTGATCTTGATGAGCTAGATGATGAAGAGGCTCCGTGCATCGCACTAAGGAACATGTCCATTGGGGATGTGTGTCCTAAGGAATCCGAAGAGCCTCCACATGCACAAGATCAACCATCTTCCTCAATGCAAGCATCTCCACCAACTCAAGATGAGGATCAAGCTCAAGATGATGATGATGAAGATCAAGAGGAGCCACCTCAAGAGGAGGACAATGATCAAGGGGGAGATGCTAATGATCAAGACAAGGAAGATGATGAGGGTCGAAGACCACCACACCCAAGAGTCCACCAAGCAATTCAACGAGATCACCCCGTGAACACCATCCTCGGCGACATTCATAAGGGGGTAACTACTCGATCTCGTGTTGCTCATTTTTGTTAACATTACTTTTTTGTTTCCTCTATTGAGCCGCACAGGGTAGAGGAAGCACTTCAAGATTCGAATTGGGTGCTGGCAACGCAAGAGGAGCTCAACAACTTCACAAGGAATGAGGTATGACATTTAGTTCCACGTCCTAACCAAAATGTTGTAGGAACCAAGTGGGTCTTCCGCAACAAGCAAGACGAGCATGGTGTGGTGACAAGGAACAAAGCCCGACTTGTGGCCAAGGGATATTCACAAGTCGAAGGTTTGGATTTTGGTGAAACCTATGCACCCGTAGCTAGGCTTGAGTCAATTCATATATTACTTGCCTATGCTACTTACCATGGCTTCAAGCTTTATCAAATGGACGTGAAGAGTGCCTTCCTCAATGGACCAATCAAGGAGGAGGTCTATGTTGAGCAACCTCCCGACTTTGAAGATAGTGAGTATCCTAACCATGTCTATAAACTCTCTAAGGCGCTTTATGGGCTCAAGCAAGCCCCGAGAGCATGGTATAAATGCCTAAGAGATTTCCTTATCACTAATAACTGCAAAGTCGGCAAGGCCGATCCTACTCTCTTTACTAAAACTATTGAAAATGATTTGTTTGTATGCCAAATTTATGTTGATGATATCATATTCGGGTATACTAACAAATCCATTTGTGAAGAGTTTAGTAGGATCATGACTCAAAAGTTCGAGATGTCTATGATGGGGGAGTTGAAGTATTTCTTAGGATATCAAGTCAAGCAACTCCAAGAGGGCACCTTCATTAGCCAAACAAAGTACATTCAAGATATTCTTACCAAGTTTGGGATGAAGGATGCCAAACCCATCAAGGCACCCATGGGAACCAATGGGCATCTCGACCTCGACACGGGAGGTAAATCCATAGATCAAAAGGTATACCGGTCGATGATAGGTTCTTTACTCTATTTATGTGCTTCACGACCGGATATTATGCTTTCCGTATGCATGTGTGCAAGATTCCAAGCCGATCCTAAGGAAGTTCACCTTAGGGCCGTGAAACGAATCTTGAGATATTTAGTTTATACTCCTAAGTTTGGCCTTTGGTACCCCAGGGGATCCTCTTTTGATTTAATTGGTTATTCATATGCTGGTTGGGCAGGGTGTAAGATTGATAGAAAGAGCACATCAGAGACTTGCCAGTTCTTGGGAAGATCTCTGGTGTCTTGGGCTTCTAAGAAATAAAATTCTGTAAATCTTTCTACCGCCGAAGCCGAGTACATTGCCGCAGGCCATTGTTGCGCGCAAATGCTTTGGAGGAGGCAAACCCTTAGGGACTATGGTTACAAATTAACCAAAGTTCCTCTCCTATGTGATAATGAGAGTGCAATCCGCATGGCGGATTATCCCGCTGAGCACAGCCGCACTAAGCACATAGCCATTCGGTATCACTTTTTGAGGGATCACCAACAACGGGGAGATATCGAGATTGCTTACATTAACACCAAAGATCAATTAGCCGATATCTTTACCAAGCCATTAGATGAAAAATCCTTTACCAAACTTAGGCATGAGCTAAATATTCTTGATTCTAGGAATTTTGATTGATATTTTGCACACATAGCTCATTTATATACCTTTTGATCATATCTCTTTTATGTGCTATGACTAATGTGTTCTCAAGTGTATATTATGCTAAGTCATAGATTGAAAGGGAAATGGAGTCCTCGACGAAGACAAAAGGCTTCCACTCCATTGATTTATTCATCCTTCGCCGTCGCTCCACAACGCTCTCTAATTTGGTATAATCTTCACTCCTATTTTTATTTACCAAAAAGAGAAAGTTTGAATAAGGGCTTATATTTCACTCACAAGTATCGGTTTTTGGCGATTCATGCCAAAGGGGGAGAAAGTATTAGCCCAAAGCAAAAGGACCCGCACCACCAACCAATTTCAAAAATGTAGTCTTTCAATTTGTGTTAAGAAAAGATTTTTCAATTGGTATCTTATATTTGATATAATTTCCACCAACCAATTTCAAAAATGTAGTCTTTCAATTTGTGTTAAGAAAAGATTTTTCAATTGGTATCTTATATTTGATATAATTTCAAATCGGTACACCCTCTTCAAAAATTAATATCTAAAACACTCTTGAACACTAAGAGGAGGATTTCATTAAGGGGGAGTTTTGTTTAGTCAAAGGAAAAGCATTTGAAACAGGGGGAGAAAATTTCAAAATGCTTCTCAAAATCTTACTCATTTACCTTTGACTATTTGCAAAAGACTTTGAAAAGAATTTACAAAACATTTGCAAAACAAAACAAGTGGTGCAAGCGTGGTCCAAAATCTTAAATAAGAAGAAAGTCATCCATGCATATCCAGTAGAAATAATTATTGGTTTCATTCCAAGCAACCTTTGCACTTACCTTATGCAAACTAGTTCAACTCTGCACTTTTATATTTGCTTTGGTTTGTGTTGGCATCAATCACCAAAACGGGGGAGATTGAAAGGGAAATAGGCTTACACCTTTTCCTATATGAATTTTGGTGGTTGAATTGCCCAACACAAATTAATTGGACTAACTAGTTTGCTCTAGATTATGAGATCTACATGTGCCAAAGGTTCAGCACAAACCAATATAAAGTCCAAGAAAGGGTTCAAATAAAAAGAGCAAAAGACAACTGAAGTGTGCCATGGTCTGGCGCACCGGACTGTCCGGTGTGCCACCGGACAGTGTCCGGTGCACCAGGGAACCCAACTCCAAACTTGCCACCTTCGGGAATTATGGGAGCCGCTCCGCTATAATTCACCGGACTGTCCGGTGCGCCAGCGGAGTAACGGCTACACAACGCTAACGGTCGTCTGCAACGGTACAGTAAAAGTGAACAGTGCGCGCCTGCGCGCGCAGAAGTCAGAGCAGCGCCAGAAGGCGCACTGGACAGTGAACAGTGACTGTCCGATGCACCACCGGACTGTCCGGTGGCCCACATGTCAGAAGCTCCAACAGTCGAACCCTAACGTCCTGGTGACGTGGCTGGCGCACCGGACAGTGTCCGGTGGCGCACCAGACTGTCCGGTGTGCCATTCGACAACAGCCTCCACCAACAGTCATTTTGGTGGTTGGGGCTATAAATACCCCCAACCACCCACCATTCATTGCATCCAAGTTTTTAGCCTTCAAACCTCATACAAGAGCTATAGCATTCAATACAAGACAAACAAATAGATCAAATCCTCTCCCAAGTCCGGAATCACTCCAAACAAATTAGTGACTAGAGAGAGAGAGAGAGACATTTGTGTTCATTTGAGCTCTTGCGCTTGGATTGCTTTTCTTCTTCCTTCTTTCCTGTTTCCAACTCAATTGTAATCAAGGCAAGAGACACCAATTGTGTGGTGGTCCTTGTGGGGACTTAGTGTCCCGATTGATTGAGAAGAGAAGCTCACTCGGTCTAGGTGACCGTTTGAGAGAGGGAAAAGGGTTGAGAGAGACCCGGTCTTTGTGACCACCTCAACGGGGAGTAGGTTTGCAAGAACCGAACCTCGGTAAAACAAATCACCGTGTCATCCGCCTTATTTGCTTGTGATTTGTTTTCGCCCTCTCTTTCCGACTCGATTATATTTCTAACGCTAACCCCGGCTTGTAGTGTGGTCTTAAGTTTATAAATTTCAGATTTGCCTATTCACCCCCCCTCTAGGCGACTTTCATTAAGTGCTAATACTGCTTAATAAATGAGTACTTTTGAGTACCTTACATAAAGCAAAATTATTACATCTGTTTTCAAGTGAAGCCCTAGTTCCATCTCTACTCTACAGGTATGAACTACCTCCACACCGGTAGGGCCGCGGGATAGCTAGCTCCGGGCGACTTGCCAGCGGAGGCGACCACCTCAACACCAACGGCGGCGACCACCTCTGCACCAACGACTCGCCAGCAGTGGCGACCACCTCAGCACGTGCGCCACTGCGAAAAGGTCCTCGCCCCCGTCTTCCAATGGGGGGCGACAATGAGGCCATTAAAGCCAAAGAGTCGGGGGCCCGACAGTAGGTGGCACTAACGGTCTCGCCAGCGGAGGCAACCACCTCTGCAGTGGGGAGCCTCACTAGCGGCGACGACCACCTCAGCACCGACGACAGCGGCCACCTGCGCACCAATGCCGTACCGACGAATGGCGGCCGCCCCAGCGCGCGCGAAGAGATCCTCGCTCCCGTCCTCACTGCGGGAGTGAGGACAAGACCATCCAAGAACGCGGACGCCGCCCCCACTGCGTACGACGTCTTATACGTCCCCCTAGTGCGGCCGCCGGCGCAGGAGAAGTCATGGATGTGGCGAACCTGCGCACGGCGTGACCGTCGCCCGTGCGGTGGACGGACAGCCACGCCCTGACCAAACGGCAGGAGGCAGCGTCGGAGGCGGCGCCAAGGCCATCCAAGCCGGGGAACCGGGCACGTGGCGGCCGGCGGCACCTGCAGTCGACCGGTCCCGCGTACCCGAAGTTCGCCTCCTCCGCAAGGCTGGCGAACGCCCTTCTCCCCCGAATGCTGGAGAAAGAAGCGGGCCGCCAGCCCATGCGGAAGGCAGGACCCCAACTCGGCTCGCCCTCCTCCCCAGCATGGATGATGAACATCCTTGAAGCTGAGGGTAGGGGGAGGCCGCAACCCGACTTGCTTCTCTGCACCACAAGGCTGGTGGTCATCCCTCTAGATGATCACCGGTGGGGGGTTGGAGCCGGACTGCATGATGAAAATCCTTGAAGCCGAGCGATGGCGGAAGTGCGCCAACCTCCACGGGGTTGTGCTCCTCTAACAGCAGTAAGAAGAAGACAAGATCGACAGCACCAACTTGAGCGCGAGCTCTCCGGCGGTGAGATCGCCGGAGGGGACGACCCTGACGCGGATCCCTTCGGAGAACACCGACGCACCTCATCTGGAGGCCCGGAGGGTGGAAGGGCGCGATGAATGCAAGAGGAGCGAGGCATGGCTACTGCCCGGGAGGTCGACCCCTTTTTAAAAGGCAGATCTCCCCACTCGTGCCCCAGGGTTCCCACCTTATGACACGGGGGCCAGGTCCCACATGTCATACAGACTGACCCGAAGAAGGAGCGTGCAACTGCCCCGCGGTTATGCGCCCCTTCATTTTCGGGCAACCAGCGGTCAAGAAGAAGAATCGCCGCACAAGGAGCTTGCAACCGCCCCGCGGTTAAGCGCCCCTTCATCTTCGCCGTAACTAGCGGTCAAAAAGGTGAACCGCCACGCAAGAAGCGTACAGCCCCCGCGGTTGTGCGCCCCCTCAGCTTCTGCCAACGGTCCAACATGGGGGCCCAGGCCCACATGTCATACGATTGGCGCGTCAGTTACCGGGTGCGGAAAAATCGCACCGCCGCTCGCGCCAATGCCACGTCTTCTCGGGGCCGTCGCGGAAGACTGAAAAGATAAGTTTTCAGAACCAGTGTAGCGACTCGAGGCATCCCGCGTGTGGCCCAACAGTGGCATTGAGTACGAAGGTCACGGGCCAGTCAACCGTGGGAATAGGTGTGCCAGTCGACATGACCATAGGCGAGCCGGCAATAATCGCGCCAGCAGGCGCGCAGGAGCAGCGGACCAACCGCTAATCAAGCTTTGGCCCCACCTGCAGGATCGCATCCTCACCTGAGGCGGGCCCGGGGGCCACTGTCGGTACCCTGAATCAGGGGTACCCTCTTCTACAGCATGAAGGCGCTGTACAAGTACAACGTCTCTAGGTCACACGGAGAACGACACCCGACCCCGCCACATGGGCAGGTCTAAAGGCACCACGTGGCAAGGGAAGGTGATACACCCCAGGGTGCATCATTGGGTCCGGACCCCCACAATAGGGCACTGGACCCCCTGTGCATACAAGTCCGGGGCTCCTAAGAAGACATGTCGGGTCCCTCGGGCGGGCCCCAGGTCCCCCCAAGTAAGGTCCGGGCCTTAGCGAGGTCCCGAGACGGAGAGGACCCCGGCGCGAGCAAGGGTCCGGTACTGACACGTGTCCAGGCCTTGCCCTGCGCTCCCCGCTCAGACGGAGACCCACTGCTGCTGCGTGGCTTGAGGCCCGTGACATAAGCCAACGGGCCGAGCCTAACGTAAGGCCCATACAGGCGTGCGGCCTCTGCATTTATTGCGGAGAGGACACGTCGCCTGCCACCACGCTAACGGGCGACGTGCCCTCTCAGCATTTAATGCGCCCTGTCCAATCTACAGGCATACGACGTCAAGGTCATCCAGCAGACGACGCGCTTGTCCAGTCTATTGGCAAACAGTGCGCTCGTGCCGAGCGGCACACTGTGTTCATCATCCCTTCTACAAGAAGCTTCCCTTGTACGCCGAGGATACGGAGATCTCGGGCGTCAGGGCACGAGAAGCTTGCCCCAGCAGCAATCATTAGTAGCTCCAAGCGCTATATTATTTATGTTCCTGGGCCCACATGTCGGGGCCCAGTGCCTTTGTGCATGCCCCCCTTCAGCTATAAAAGGGGAGGCATGCGACGTTACCGGACAGACCCAATCTTAGACTCACAAGCTCACGAGCAATACATCACACAGTGGAGTAGGCTATTACGCTCCGGCGGCCCGAACCACTCTAAATCCTTGTGTTCTTGTGTTCTTCCCATTTTCCCGACTAACAAGCAAAATGCCTAGGCCCCTCCTCACATTAGGATTTAGGGCGGGTGCACTCCGCCACCCGGCCGGAGATTTGCTCTCCGACAATGCCAACCAACCATGAGCACCAAATTAGCATGATGCGATAACCAGACTCGATCGATATTGTCTCGGCCTCTAATATAATGGTCGATATCGTCCGACTCGGTCCATTCATAATTGATACCAGCCACTAGTCAGTATCCAACACACGTGAGTTGATAACGACGTGTGCTGGACCCAATTTAAATTTATGCTTTTTATATGAACTGTCTTAGAGCTTTTTCGGATATAGATAGATTGAAGAAGATTGAAAGTGATTAAATCCCTTCGTAATCAACCGAACAATTGCGCGTGAGGTGTATACATTATAACACAGTCATCTAATATGTACGTCTTTGTCAACATGGTCTGCATATTTCTCTTACTTTGGCTTGCTCCCTTTGTGTGGGCCCACTGCAAAAGACCAAGCCTACTCTAACTAAGGAGGAGCCGAGGAGATGAAAATGGCAAGGACTTTGACGCTAAAGCTTTGATGTGGAAGGCTTTATTATTTATGGCTATGTGTTGAGCATTAGATTTGATATCTGGACGGTGGGAGGGTCTATATCCACAGTGTAGTTCGAATGGTTCGTGATTAGATTAATTTAGGCTAGAGTCCTTGTCCTTTGCTTAATTATTCTAATGAACTTCACGAGAAGCTGTTGGAAATCACCTAGGAACGGGTATTGATCTTATATATACACACACTACTATATTAAGGCTACAAGGGTAGCCTACCACTCCTGGTTCTGTCTCCCATAAATCTACACGGTCCATCTATATCCATCAAATCTACACCGTTCGTTTGTGCGCCTCGTCCCCCCGCCTGATCTGCCAACATCCCACGTTCGTTCGTGCCTCCCCCTGCCTGATCCGCCTCACCCGCCCCCGCCCAAGCCGCACTCGCCCGCCCACCCGACAACCCTAGCCTCACCTGCCTCCACCGCCCGCCATGGCCTCCCTCATCTCAACCTCCACCTCACTCCTCTTCCCGCAAGCCTCCACATCCAGAAGCCACGTCTAGCGTTGACTGGCTCCGCTCCCACACGCGCCTCGACCACGTGCTCGCCTGCGACAACAACCGCATCGCCATCGCGCGCGCCTCGAGAAGGACCCCACCGCGCTTTTCCTCCTCGGCATCGAGGCGGACCCACGTGTCGGAGGCTGCCACTCCCACCCCAATGCCACCGCCCAGGAATGTGGCCAACCGGCACCCAGTGGCGACATCAGAGCCGAGCACAACCACAACACTAGAAGAGAGCAGCGCGAAGACATCGGCCACGACCGTGGCACTAGAAGAGATGGCAATGAATACTCAACTCGTTCACCTTGCCTCCACAATGAACTCGCGATGGTCACGCCCTTGCCTCGAAGATGCTGCTACGAGCCTACGACCTTCTTGCTACATCCAGGTAGGAAATGACATGCCACACAACAAAGTACGGCGTGCGTTGTATGTTTTGGACGCACATGATTGATGGTAGTTGCCCAACACGTGGCCGTAAAATAGGATCAGATTTATGATGATTGTGATGTAAAAAAGTCAATCTTTGATCGTAATGTCCAGCCCGCTTCCATCGCTAGTGGCAGGAAGTCGTTTAAGAAAGCTCCTGACATGTAGTGTCCACGGTATAAAACGCTTATGATTAATGCATAAAAAAGGCTCATGCTTGTTATATGTAGGGATATTACTATATAACCAAACTAGCATAAACGCTTCTGATTAATGTATAAAAAGTTACATGAGCAGTAAACTTGTTTGAGAAACTACATCATGTAAGCACAGAACGGTTAAAAAACATACGTGAGCATCAACTCGTTTAAGAAACGACATCATATAAGCACATAACAGTTGGCCAAGATACGATATAAATCATGCATTCCATCTAAAGTGGCATAAAAACATTCTCAAATAATTTTCCAATGATTATTCACTGATGTCTGAGGCCAATTGTATTGGTAACACAACCGATGATGTTCATCACTGATGTCTGCTACCACTACGACTAATCAGTTGATTGAGGCATTGCAAGTTTCGAGAAGGGGTGCATTAGAGCTGGATGCATGCGATTTTGCTTTCTCTGGTATATTTATGTGATCTTCTTCCTTTGTTTCCCTTAGCTAACACGTTGAACGGTTGTGTCTTAGTAATTAGGTTGATGATGACAAAATGGGTAGGGGCTTTAGTTGGCTACATGTACTTTTGTTTTTGTATACTATGTTTCTGTAATCTTGTTTCTTTGCTGGGATTGAGAGATGTGTCTCACTATGTTGCATATGAAGATGTTCTTCTTTGCTCTCTATTTTGATTGTACAGAGTAGCCAACAATGTTATAAAATTGATGAATTTTAATTTGTTTGGGGCCAAGTGGTTTAATCAGCACTAATTGTATGGTTTAGTTGATAACAGCTGTTGTAATGATCATATAGATTATTCCTCATTCTCTATTGCTTATTCCGAAGGGCCATGTTGACCACAACCAACTTCCAAACATGATCTTGATTTGGCTGTTGGTGGTAGTTGGCCACTGAGCCCGGCTGCATGATGGGTGGCAAACACTAGCTTATCTGGATCGATCTCGTTTGATATATAGACACAAACATGGTGCGTTGGACCAGCAGGACTTGGCTAGCCCAAGCCTGGTCCAGTTGGATGGGCCAAGCTGACCAGGTACGCAACCAAGTCCTAATAAATGAATCCAGTTATAGAGTTCACGGCCTGATCAAAGCTGGACCTTATGCTGCAATATAGTCAGTGGACCTCAAACTCTCATGCGTGCATTCTAAGGCGGACTCACTTCTATATTTACACCATTACCCCTCCTTGTCCCATCAATTGATATCGAGTGAGCTCGACTCGAATCGAAACTGAGCTAGAGAATCAACTCGTTAAAGAACCGAATCAAAGAATCAGATCGACTCGACTCATTTGTGAACTCGATATGGCTTGTTTAGCCGGCAAGCAAAACAACATATACACATATATAATAATATAATAAATTACTATTTAATTATAGACCAATTTAATACTAGAAAAGAGAGTATTAGTATTTACAATTTCACATACCATGCCAATCCAACTAAATTAACATAGTTTATCCAACACAAATACATGTTTTGTTTTACCGATAAATAGATGCCCATTTGAGTTAACGACTTGGCTCAAGCTCGTCTCGAGCTGAATCGTTAACCAACCGAGCTAAAATGTTAGCTTAGCTCGTCACAAAATTATAATGGTCAGAATCAAGTTGGATCGAGCAGACATGAGCCACAAGTATTTTTTATTTTTGTCTAAATCTGCCCATCAGTATTGGCGCCCACCGATATCCTGAATCTACCTATTGTGGTTTTTCATTTGCTTGTAGCGTGCACACTTGAGGCTTATTCGGTTACACCAATCCAGAGGTGGATTCGAGGTGTTTAAATCACCGCCTAGTCATTTTTTAGTAGGACGATTTAATCTCCTCCAATCCCCGTCTAGATTGATTGATGTAACCGAACATGCCCGGTTTAAGGATCCGTCGATATAGGTAGTAGGAAAACACGAATCTTAAAGCGCTCCTTGCACCCGATAGAACCCCTTCCGACTTCGACCTGCCCCAGTGCTCAGGCTGGCTCCAACAAGACCATCTAAAGGGTTCTGTACCCTAAATTTAGAGGACGAGGACGTCCTCTACTCTCTCCAGCAACGTCCTCTAAACGGTTCTCTAAATTTAGAGAACGTTGCTGGATCCTCTATATGTAGAGTTTCTCTAAACGGTTCTCTATCTATTTGAATACTTTAAACAACCGGTTTAATAAAACTAAAATATGTAAAATACATTTGAGAGTATGACAAATACGTATGTACAAAAATTAAAAAATTAAAAATGTCTTTAATATAGGTATTTACATATAGAGGACGTGATTTAGAGGACGTTGTTGGAGAGAAAGTAGATATAGGAGATGGAATCTTTTAGAGAAGACTGTAAAGTACGGATATAGAGGATGTATATAGAGGACGTTGCTGGAGATAGTCTCAGTGCTCACACACTTCTCCCTTTCCGCCGCCGCCACCGAGGAAGACACCAGGTCACCAGCCATAGGCCCATAGCAAACCAAGCGCGAGGAGGAACAGGCGTAGCTCCGTAGCCATAGATGGCTAACAAGCGTCAGCGGGATGCGCGGAAGCGCTTCCGGGAGGCGAACCCAGACCTATTCCCTCCGCAAACCGCCCCTTCTGCCGACGGAACCAAGAACAAGAGCAAGAAGAAGAAGAATAAGAGCATGTTCAAGAAGGCCAATAAGGGCGGCACGGGAAGGTTTAAGCACCCGCTACGGGTTCCCGGGATGCGGCCCGGGGAACGCTGCTTCATCTGCAAGTCCACCGACCACGTCGCCAAGGCTTGCCCCGAGAAGGCCCTCTGGGACAAGAAAAAGGTACGAACTTACAAAAATAACATAGGAATATACGCGCCGTATTTAGACATAGAAATATATGCGCCGTATTTAGAACCTGGTAAGGCTACTTTTGTTTAGGGTGGAGCCAATTGCTAAAGATTCCATGGACGCCGAATGATGTAGCATTGTAGCTGACCTTGGAAGTGGATATAAAGCAACTGTATTTTTTTTGTCACTGTTGGGTACTAGAGCTTTCGAAGTTTAGAACCAAACAAGCGATGGTGACTCTCCTTAAGGTTTCTCAAAATTTTGTAGCATGATTGGATGACGTTGATTGGTGAGATCTTCATTAATCTAGGACCGCTGTTGGGCAACTGCTAACACATATTTGCTAGATGTAAACTGTAAACTCTGACTCTGAGTTGAACTTTTGGTGCAAACATGTGCCATGTTGATTAGTGATTATATGGTGAACTGAAGCTTCATGCTGTCATATGCTCTTGTAATTGACTGCATTGTGTTAATTAGTGGTGTTTCTAATTTTTTTCTGTCTGTTGGTTTCATAACTGATAGCTCCATTTGAAGTGTTTTCTTTCGGTTTCCTTGAAAAATATATTAACAAGTTTTTTTTTCCAGATTTGCTTGCTTTGCAGGGAGCGGGGTCATAGTCTGAAGAACTGTCCTGACAAAAGCGAGGGAAATTTGATGAAATTTTGCTATAACTGTGGTGAATCTGGACACTCTCTTTCCAAGTGCCCCAAGCCCATTGAGAATGGTAATCCTCACGCACTCATTGTAGACATTCCAGGTGCTCTATGCCTGCTAGCCGTGTTATCATTGCTTATGTGGTTTCTATGTGCAGGGGGTACGAATTTTGCAAGCTGTTTTATCTGCAATCAGCAAGGGCATTTGAGCAAGAACTGCCCTGAAAACAAACATGGCATCTATCCAAAGGTACTTCATGATACTCATGCCTTCTCAATTCTCATGATACTGCGAATGGGCATGGCTTCGATTATGCAGCAATAATTTATGGGAAACAAATATGACATGTGCTCATGCCTAACATGAAGTGTTTTTGGTTAATTATCATTCTTTTTAGTTGCTAAGCTGTTGTGGTTATCCGCAGCTCGAACACAGTTTTTTCTTTCTTGTTTTGCATAACGATGCATCATGTAAACAAATGGATTGGGAAATATTCAAATATATGGGGAAATTTGATGAGATGGCAAGTAGAGGAATTTTAGATTTTTTTCTATGAATTTTAACTGATCCGCCTTTAATTCCAGCTTGAACTCATCTATACAATTCCCTCTTATGGTTATCCTTGCTCAGAATTCAGATCTGAACAGCTCATATAAACTTCTCGATTAATTCTGTAGTCCCTCACATCGTTTAAAAGGCGTCGCCTAGGCGTCCAGGCGGTGGTCCAACGCCTAGGCGGCCAGTGGCGAATCCCAAGGGGGGGGGGGGGCTCCCCCCCTACAGCCATGAAACTCTATGGGAAATGGAGGTGATGTGTAGAGGAAAATAGATGAGAAGAGAGAAAAACAAGTCTCTATCAGTTCGCAGCTCCCTATATCCATAAAACTTCATTGGAGAAAGAGGTGGATATTAGAAAAAATGGAGAAAAAAGAAGCTTGTATTGTCTCTGCCACTCGTCAGTGGGAAGTCAGCCCCCCTAACTCATTTCTGGATCCGCCATTGCAGGCGGCGGTCCAACGCCTTGTCTCGCTATACCGCTTTAAAAAACATGATCCCTCAAATAATCTCCCAAATCCATCCCCTGGGTGGTCCTGCACGTACATATCTGATGAAAATCGTGTTTTGAGACCTCAATACTCTTTAATGTTGAAGCATTTTTCTTTTATTATTGTTGATACTGTTCTACTTGATTTGTTTTGTTTTCGTATTAATTCGAGCATCCTTGCATGTGAATCTGAACCCCATACTATTTTCAGGGTGGTTGTTGTAAGGTATGTGGCGAAGTTACCCACTTGGCCAGACATTGTCCGAATAAAGGGAGACAAGATTTGATATCCTCCAGAGATGATGGTAGGCAGACCAAAAATCTACTTAACGTATCTTTGCAATATAAGAATTGTTTTTTTACACAATACTCATAATCAAGATTCGGAGCATGAACCAGCACATGTAATGTTCTTGTGATTGCTCTATATTTCAACATGCCTATTGTTATTGCCCAGTCTCTGCAGTAAGCAGACAAGTTTTTAGCAGTACTGTAATGGTTTATACGAATATGGACCCATATTCTTGTCTGCTGTATTTGAAAATGGAGATACTTTTACCATACCTGTGGAATGATGATTCAAGAAAGGAATATAATTAATAATTTGTTTTTAAGAGGTAAACTTTTTCGTTTTTATTGGAGAACTTAGTTTTGGATAGGAATTCTGTATCTGTAGTGCGTAGGCTGTATATCATGGGGTCGCACTGTTAGGGCTTGTTCGTTTTAATCTCAACCTATGTGGATTGGAGGGGATTGAGTGGGTTTAAATGTCTAGCAAGTCAAAATTCCTCCTAATCCATTTCAATCCCC
The DNA here is from genome assembly GCF_902167145.1 of Zea mays. Lineage (NCBI taxonomy): Eukaryota > Viridiplantae > Streptophyta > Magnoliopsida > Poales > Poaceae > Zea > Zea mays. Next base: position 20,222,595 of record NC_050097.1, read on the forward strand.
TCAAACCCCTATGAAATGGGAATAACCGAACAAGACCTTAGACCGTGTCGAGCAGCTTATCCATATGGTCACCCAAAACACTGTTTTGCACTATACACGCACTGTTCGTAGAGTGAAGTTTAAATATAGGGATGAAGATGGGTAAACTGCTGGAGATAGTCTTGGCGTGGATGAAATCTATTTTGTATTTGTTAATAGTGGTTGGCTTAAATAAATAAATTCTAATTTACTGTAGTGCATTGAGATGTTCATTGAACTGATCTGCTGATTCAATTGAACTTCTGTAGTTGTCCGGTGCAGGAATAAGAATAGCTAATTTCTGGGGTTTTTTTTCTTATATCAGATGTCAACATGGAAGAGCACAGTCAGGAATGTCCTGCGGTTCACCATGGTGGAGATGACCTAGAAGATGATTTCGTTAATGAAGAAGAACCAAAACCCGCCAAATCAAAGAAGGCAAAGCAATCAGGTTCAAGACCAGCCACAGGGACGGGAAATGACGTGAAGAGCGCCAGTGCCAAGACAAAAGCGAAACAAGCTCCTAAAGTTGTAAAATTCTTTGGTTAAAGAATGGGAATTTTGTTGTAGCTTAAGATACGAATGTTCCATCTGGACAACCTTGTACTGTCAAGCGGTTGTGTGTAACGCTGATGACGATGAGAATACGTCTGCCAACTGCATACGCCTCTCGTTGCCCCTAGGTGCTCTTCTGTCTTCTCATTGTTTGGCTAGCATTGGGTTATGCGAGACCAGTAGAACAATTACAATATGGAATTCGCTCAGTTTTCGCATCCAGATCACCCATCAAGATACGATTTTATGTTTACGTGTTTCCTGATCGTTCCTTGAAGAGCACGAGATCAACCAGCTGCCTTAGCAAAATATGTGTATTGTTTGAAAATATTTCTGACGCTAGAGAATGGTGTCCCGACTCATAGAACCAGTTCACTTTCTGCTTGATTGGTTGCCCGTATCATTTTATGCTGTATCAACGTGTGTGTTAACTTTATGTGAGCCATTGTTTGGTTACCAGTACGCAGGAGACGTGGCTTACATAAACAGATGCAACATAAGTCATTTCACTTGCATCCGCAGAAACGCTCAAAAATAGCATATCCACACAGCCACCCTCGCGGGAGCCTGCGCGCTCGTGTGCAGTTATCCAATCAGACTGTTTGAATCTGATGACCAGCTAGGTCGCTTCGCTGTCACAGGCTCACGGTCACCGTTAGTGTTCCCAATGTTGTGCCAGCCGGATGAAGCGACGATGGCGCGCATGCCTGCCGCGCACGAAGGAGGAGAGAGGAGGACGTGTTTGGTCAGGCGCGGCCTTCTCCTCCTAACGTGGCGGCATGGCGCCGGGCTCACGTCTCGTTTCCTATATTTAGCCTGTTCCCTTCATCTCCTTTTCTGGCCTTAAAAACCTCTGCTCCCCCGTCTCGGCGCGATTGCCATCGCCATCGCCATCGCCATCGCGCACCGCCTCCCCGTGTCCCCTCCTTCTCGCCCGGCACCGTCGAGCTCGGCTGTGGAAACAGAACAAACCCATCAACCATGGTGAGTGAGGAGCACTCGATATTTGATGATCTTTAATTTCACCCGATCAACGTACGAAGGTAATCTGCCTGCCGACGGTGATGCCTGGTGCAGGCGAACTCGGCGTCGGGGATGGCCGTGAGCGACGAGTGCAAGCTCAAGTTCCAGGAGCTCAAGTCGAAGCGAAGCTTCCGGTTCATCACGTTCAAGATCAACGAGCAGACGCAGCAGGTGGTGGTGGACAGGCTGGGGCAGCCGGGCGACACCTACGACGACTTCACCGGCTCCATGCCCGAGAGCGAGTGCCGCTACGCCGTCTTCGACTTCGACTTCACCACCGACGAGAACTGCCAGAAGAGCAAGATCTTGTTCATCTCCTGGTAATAATCGAATCAATGTCAGACCGTGTCCGATTGCCTTTCTGATCGTTCAATTATTAGTGACTCTCTTTCGCCGTATCTCGATATCATGCCTCTGTACGTACGTACGTACGTACGTGTACGGTAACGCCGACGAGCACTGCATGATGAAGCGACGGTCGGTCCATTGAATTACATCTCGCGCGCCCAGGTCCCCGGACACCTCGAGGGTCAGGAGCAAGATGCTGTACGCGAGCTCCAAGGACCGGTTCAAGAGGGAGCTGGAGGGCATCCAGCTGGAGCTGCAGGCCACCGACCCCAGCGAGATGAGCATGGACATTGTCAGGGCGCGAGCTCTCTGAAGAGGAAGACGCGCATCCGCTCGCGCGATCGCCATGCATGCCCCGGAACGACAGAAGCTGTTTGTCTTGCATCGACCGGCGGCCTCTGCATGTACCCGTGTGCCGTTTTTTGCACCGCCGGTGCCAGTGTTCTCTTACTCCATGTAAACTACTCTAGACAGTGCTCGGTGAGTACAGCTGCTCGGTGAGTACGGTGTCACAGTCACTCCGTGTAGGCAGTGCCATTTCGAAGACAATATTGCAAAATTTAACTAACTTGGTTTTACAATGCGTTTGGTTGGAAGTATTCCTCCGGGTCACTAATAATTCATGCTTTGTATATACATGACGTGGTCGTGGTCTATGGAATATAGCTTAAACCATTACTAGTATAATACGTTGTAACAACACATCAATCATATTTGATTTATATCTTACGTGCCACTAGAATTTATATCTATTCCTTCTACGCCATTAGAAAATAGAGTTTCCTTTCAACGCCATCCGTTTGATTTTACTGACCCTTAAATGCCATTGCCCTTAAATTTTACTCTGTTAGGTGCCATTTACGTCTTTTTTATATATTCTTTGCCGCGGCGTATTGCACTAGCATCCTGCTGCTGGACGTGCAAGTTCCGATGGCGAGTTGGCGACCCATGGGATGCGCTAGCCTGCGCTTGCTTCGATCGTGGCCCCACGTGCCTCGATCGTGCAGCCGCATCAGCTAGTCATGTAATCTTCAATCTTCTATAGATAGAAAGGACAATCAAATCTTCCATAGATAGAAAAGATATACTCAGATTGATTCTATTGCTTCCTGTATGTGTTGTTGCACCTATCCATTGGTGCCTATATTAACATGCAACATTCGGCCGTAGAGATGGCAATGGGGACCCGATCCCCGATTCCCCGCGGGGAATTCCTCTATTAGGGGACGGGGATGGGGAAATTTCTTCCCCCACGGGGATGTAAACGGGGAAAATTTCTCCCCCGACGGGTAAACGGGGACGGGGATGGGGAAGCATTCCCCATCCCCATTCCCCGTGGGGACCCGTTAAACTTCATGTAATGATGTTTTCATATAATAGTTAATGATAAAAAATAAATAATTATCTTGCCAAGAGATCATTAGTTGTACAAATACGTTTATTTTAATGTACACATAATGATTTTTACATCTAACAATGTGTATAAGTGAAAATGTTTTACATTAATAACAAATGAAGTACGATCTAATTATAATTTAAGCAGGGACGGGGATCCCCGATGGGGATTTATCCCCGCGGGTAACGGGGATGGGGAAGAAATGTCCCCCGCAAGCGTTCGTGGGGATCCCCGCGGGAAAGTTTTTTCATCGCGGGGACGGGGATGGGGAGCCAAAACCCGACGGGGAATTCCCCGTTGCCATATTTCGGCCACATAAATGTGATGAAAAACGCTTAAACCAATTCCAGCTTTCATGGTAACAGAGCCAACCTTTGAAATTCTTTCATCTAGCCATGGCGTTCGACTCCAATACCGCCACCATCCCCTCCTCCTTCCAAATCCCGATTACAGAGAAACTCAACAAAACAAATTACATGTTGTGGAAAGCCCAAGTCCTGCCGCCGATCCAAGCGGTCACTAGTACAATTTGGCTCTATACAAGCGGTAGGCTTTTTACATCACAGACGGTTCGGTTAGAAAACCGTCTGGGATGTCCCAGGCTATTCGGACCGTCTGTGATGTATTAGTATCACAAGCGGTTTTTGTTTCGGACCGCTTGTGGTGCTCTATTCTTTTCACAAACGGACCGTAATGAAAAACCGCCTGTGATTGTGATTTGATTACCATACTAATATTTTAATTTTTAACAGAAATTTGCAAATACAATTAAAATGAATTAATATTTTAATTTTTAACAGAAATATGCAAATACAATTTAAATGAATTAATATTTTAATTTTTAACAGAAATATGCAAATACAATTTAAATGATTTTAATAGCACACATAGATAACTAGAGAGATTTTAAATTAATTGGCAACCACAATGCATAGTCGATCATACATGCTAACAAATACAATTTGATTCATGCAATTTTTCATGAACTACCATTTTTTCGCATGTATGGCTTTAAGTTCTTATCAATTTTCTTTTCCACATGCTTGATTCTCTCTGGACTGTTAAAGACGAACATCTCTTCATACTTATTGTATTCCTCATCTCCGTCTCCCACATTCTCAACTCCAACAATTTTGTGCTTTCCAGAAATAACTACATGCATCTTCTCATCTGCTGGATCGAATACATAGAACACTTGTGCAACACATTCGGCGAGAACCCACGGGTCATCATTATATCCTACTTTCTTTAAGTCTACCAGTGTGAGTCCGTAGTTATCCACTATCACCCCCACGGGATGTTGTACCCATTGGCACTTAAATAAGGGTATTTTCATGCTTGGGCCATAATCAAGTTCCCATATTTCCTCTATGAATCCAAAATATGTGGTCTTCTGTCCATGTAGGTCAAAAGCATCGATACGAACACCGCTATTTTGTGCAACACTTTTCATGTCTTTTGATTTAGTGTAGAATGTGTACCCATTGATGTCATATGCTTGCCATGATGTCACAAAACACGATGGCCCAGAAGCCGAATTCTTCATTGTTTTCTCTTCCAAAGAGTCTCTGAATGGGATGTTTTTGTCCATTAACCATTCGCTGAAACGATGTTTGTGCTCCCTCATGATCCAGTCCTCTGTGCGGTTCTAATTTTCTTTACGAAGCTCATCCAGGTGTTCCTCTATGTAAGGCTCGGCTATCGTGAGATGTTGTAGTACACTACCATGAGCACAATGTACTAGCTTGTAATCCTCAACACGAAAAGTTTTCCTGCCCATTCTCCCTCTCCCACATAGTTTACCCTCATGTTTAGGTACAGGCACACCTATCATTGTTCCGTCACTGATGTAATCTATACAACTCTCAATCACTTCTTCTGTAGTGTATCCCTCCATGATTGAACCCTCTGGGTGAGCGCGATTTCGCACATAACCTTTTAATACTCCTAGGTATCGCTCCAACTGAAACATATGATGTAAATATAGTGGCCCTAATATTTTTATCTGATTCACGAGATGTATGATTAGGTGTACTTGCATATCAAAAAATGATGGAGGAAAACACATTTCAAGCTTGCACATAGTCTCGATGATGTATGCCTTTAGATAGTCCAAGTCTTCTAAAGCTATTACTTTTTGTGAAACCGCATTGAAAAAGTAACACAAGCGTGTGATGACAACTTTGACATGCTCTGTTTCGAGGGCTCTTACCGCAATTAGGAGGAACACCGTCATCATCACATGGCAGTCATGAGAGTTGTAGCCAAATAGAGACAAGTCCTTCATCCTGACTAGTTTGCTGATATTGGATGAGAAACCTGTGGGCACTTTGACCCCACGCAAACATTTGCAAATCTTTGTTCTCTCCTCAACTGACAAGTTGTAGCTAGCTGGGGGGAGGTAAGGCTTCCCTTTGCCACTATCCACTGGATGAAGTTCCGGTCTGATTTGAAGATCTACTAGATCATTGCGTGATTTAAGTCCGTCCTCTGTCTTACTCGGCATGCCCAACAAGGTTCCAATGATGTTGTCAAAAACATTCTTTGTTACATGCATCAAATCAATGCTGTGGCAAATTTCCATATCCTTCTAGTATGGGAGGTACTTGAAAAAAATTGATTGCTTCTTGAAAGTTGTGTAAGTTGAAGGGTCAGTTCTCTTTCTCTTTTCTCCTTTGTTTTTTCCCTTTTCGAATACAACGTGAATGTTCTTTACAATTTCAAAAACAAGTTTCCCACTATAAGGCTTTGGTGCACCTTCACTTTCCAGTTCATTGTTAAATTCCTCTTTCATCTTTCGGTACTTATGCTGCTTCATCAAGAACCGTCTATGTCCCATGAACACCAACTTCTTGGATGATTTAAGGTACATGGAAGCAGTTCCATCGACACACACTACACAACCATTCTTTCCTTTAGTCTTTTGCCCTGATAGTGTGGCGCCACCAGGAGAATCATGGATGGTAACAAATATAATTGCTCTTAAGTTGAAATACTCATGGCAATACTCATCCCATATTCGAACTCCTTCATTCCAGAGCTTTGTCATATCTTCTATAAGAGGTTCTAGGAACACATCAATATCAACACCAGCTGATTTCGGACCTTGAATAAGAACAGTCAACATAATGTACTTTCTTTTGTGACATAGCCATGATGGAAGGTTGTACATCATTAAAGTCACAGGCCAGGTGCTATGTACACTTCTTTTTTCACTAAATGGATTCATTCCGTCTGTACCCAAAGCAAATCTTACATTTCTGGTTTCTTTGGTAAACTTAGGATACATAAGATCGAAATTTTTCCATTGTGATGCATCAACAGGGTGTCGAATCTGTTTGTTATTCTGCTTGCGATTTTCAGCATGCCAACACATAAGCTCAGCCTCCCTAGGATTTGAGAACAAACGTTTCAAGCGATCAATTACTGGAAGATACCACATCACCAAAGCTGGGATCTTTGACTTCTTTTTCCCATCCATGTCATCAAAAGTGTCATCGTTACTTTCAGGTCCAATAGTGGATTTCTTGTTTTTATTTTTCTTCGGGAATTTTTTACACAGTCTTGATTGTAGCTCTTCTTGTATCGACTGACATTGCAAACTGGGCATCTTGCTGCGTTCTCAAAATCGCCACGATACATAATACAATGGTTTGGACATGCATGAAATTTTTGCACACCCAGAGCTATGGAAGATATAAGCTTCTTCGCTTTATAAGTGCTTGTTGGTAGTTTGTTGGGTTTTGGTAGTAATTGGGACAGAAAATTCAAAAGATCTGTGAAGCTAGTATCAGACCATTCGGCGCTAGCCTTCAACTTAAGAAGTTCTAGAACTGTACGCAGTGTAGTAAACTCTTTGTCACAACCCTTTGATTCATCATATAAAGGTTCTTTTGAGGCACTTTCCAGTCCCTCCATTTTAGATAGTCCTTTCTGCGATGCCATAGAACTCAACATTTCTAGTTCCATATGGCGCAACATCTCTTTGCAATCAAATTCTTCAAAATCTTGATTAGCATCCACATAATCCACTTTACCATCAACTTTGTCTAAAATTCCGACAACTCTCTCGTCATTACCAGGCACTTCACACGGATCCAACTCACCATGTTCTGACCATATCGTGTAATTGTTTTTAAACCCTCTTTTTAGCAGATGTGATTGGATTACTCCTGTATCTCTCCAAGCTATCTTATTATCACAATCGATGCACGGACATAATATCTCCTTACTCTTTCGCAAATTCGCGTGCTTGTTGGCCGCTTCAATAAAGCTTCTCAAATTTCGAATGTACGACGAATGTGGTCTTGGCACATTGTACATCCAACCTCGGTCCATTACCTATCCCTATATTGATTAACGTCAATATCGAGATGTACCATGAAAAAAATAAATGTACATGAAAGTGAAACAAGATCATATCGAGATGTACCTAGCACATGAACTACAAAAAAATATTTAAAATATCCCTAATTAATTGAATTTAATCCCTAAATCATGAACTTAATGTGCATGAAAATGAAACAAGATTGCAGCAATATAGGTACCTTGAGGTGAGACAAGTCTTTATGAAGAATCTTTAAATTAGATCAACTACAAGTCCAAATCTTGGAATTCCTGATTTTTCTTAAATTCCGGTCTATATTACAAAATTAAGGCAAAAAATCGTATCAAAATGAGAAAGAAAACAAACGGAGATCATATATATGCATAAACTCTTGAAATCAATCAATAAACTCAAAAACAAAACCTTCTCCACGTAGATCAAAAAAATCCGCCGCCGCTACAGTGCGCTGTGACTGTTTCTGGGAGATAGGGTTCTGGAACCCGTGGGCTAGTCCTTTTATACTGTATACACATCACAGGCGGATTTTTAGAAAAACCGCTTGTGATATATAACATCACAAGCGCTTTTTTATTCCGACCGCCTGTGAAGTTTACATATCACAGGCGGTCAAAATAAAAAAGCGCTTGTGATGTTATATATCACAAGCGGTTTTTCTAAAAATCCGCCTGTGATGTGTATACAATATAAAAGGCTTGGTGGTTCCAGCAAGAACCCTAACTCTCCCGGAGCCCGACACGCCGCCAGGCTGATACTGCGCCGCCGTCCCCGTCTCCGTCTCCGAGCTGTGAGCGCCCGCCACGCCGTCGCCGAGCCCAAGCACCGCCGTCCCCATCCCCGTCTTCGAGCTGGGCGCCGGTCACGCCGTCCCCCGAGCCCAACGCCGCCATCCCCGAGCCTAAGCCCAACCCCAGCAGGTTCTGTCTCTCTCTCTCCACTCTCTCTGATGATTCTTCAACTTGTGGTGGCCTCCGAAACCGACGACTCGTGGTGGTTGCTGCGTTACATGTTCTTTGATTCCCTGACCACCGTGTATGTTCTTCGATTCCCTGAGTTAATAACACAGCGCCATTTTCTCGCAAATCCGAGATTCGGAAGATCAAGTGATTGGCCTGTTACCTGTTTTTGTTGTTGTAGATAATTTATTTGTGAAAGGTCCATAGGTCATAGTCTGTCCATCGTTTTGATATACCGTTGCTTGGATATAAGGGTATTCTGAAAGTTGCAATCTGCTGCTGCTATCCTCAATGGGATCACTGCCAGTGTTTACTATCCCGTGTGCTTGCCCTAAGCCCTTCCTGACCACCATGTTCTTCCATTCCCTGACCACTAGGCAAACGTCCTTGAATTGAAGAACCTTTGAAACAAACAGAGAAGGTTCGGTATAGTAATGTCTTTTAAAGTAATGTCTTTTGTTAGTTTGCTATAGTATAGTGATAGAATTTGAACCTATATGTTGCATAACTCTTTTGCGACAGATAGAAACATATACATAGCTAAACTGTAGTTGCGCATCTAGATAGATTAGAGGCTTTAGCACATACGCTAGAATGAAATGCTTCTTACCTACGATGCCACCTGCATCTGTGTGCATTATACGAAGCTATATATTCTTGTTGTGCCTTCATGTCCATACTAGTACCCTATGGATAGCAATGAAGACAAAATCCCTGTGGTAGAGTGCCTAGAACCAAAGTTATGTGGAGCAATGAAGTGCATTGTTGGCACACATGAATTCCCTGTGCTTCCCAACCCTATGTTATAAGACTTGTTCTTATCTCCCTTCTTTGACTTGTTCATAGCCATGACAGTGTTATTTGGACCCCTCTTTTTGCCCTATAAGCCACATCCTTGTTTTCCCTCTGATCCCTGCCTTTGTTGCGATCTTAATTTTGATTGTGAGACTTGGCCATTTTCAGTTTCAGAGATGGAAAAAGAGCCACTTGACATGGTTGAGAGCTCAGTTCGAGTCATCGAGACACATGTCGACATCATTCGCAGTCTAGTGACTGATGGGGTTGTGGATACTAGTGAACCGGAATCAGTGTACACACTTAAGACCACTTTGTTTCAAATTGGAGATGTATGCGACATGCTTGAGAAGTGTGCTCCGTCCATCAAAAAGTATGCTGACTCCAAGAGGGCTAAAATTATTCAAGATGAAGCCCTGCAATATGCTGAAGATGATGAAGCTGCAAATGATTTGGAGGAACTCCCAAGCCCAGATCTCCTTACTCAAGCCGACATATTGGAAAAATATTTTGGAATTGAGTATGATAGCGACCAGTCAAGGGGTTGTTGATGTTTAGTCAAGGGGTTAATGAACTATCTTCGAGTACTATTGGGAAGTGGATCTCTTTGATGTATTTGTTTTCCCTAGTGATATCGATGGTGCCGAGTAGCACCAAATTTGGACTTGTGTCCATATCTATAGATGCTAGTAGTTGAGCACTAGCGCCTACAATCTTGACTACCTCTGAAAGGCAAATGTGCCCTTGGGCCATTTCTAAGTATTTTGGTGATTGAGTGCCAACACAAGTGCTTAAGTGAAAATCTATGCCAATTGATGGACAAAGTGCAAATCAAGTTTAAAGGTATGTTTCTAGACTTAGTACATTGTTTTGAGAACTAATGTATTGTGTCTAAGTGCTGGAAACAGGAGAAATCAATTTGGAGATGACTTGGCTCGTTCAACCAAAGTCTGCTCAGTCTGGGTGCACCGGACTGTCCGGTGGTGCACCGGACAGTGTCCGATGCGCCAGGCTGGCTCTGGCTAACTTGGTGATCTCGGGACTCGACGGCGGTGTACGGCTATAAATCACCAGACTGTCCGGTGAGCCATTCACAGGCAAAGTCGTCGCTCTCGGGAAGTGATTAACGGCGTACGACTAAAAATCACCGGACTGTCCGGTGGTGCACCGGACTGTCCGGTGAGCCAACGGTCAGCCGGGCCAACGGTCGGCCGAGGATTCCGCACGTGACGCGTGGCCGAGCCAACGGTCACAATGGGGCACCGGACAGTGTCCGGTGCGCCAACGGCTCTGAATCTCCAACGGTCGGCTTCGCCAAAGAAGGAAAGAAATCCGCACCGGACAGTGTCCGGTGGTGCACCGGACTGTCCGGTGCGCGAGGCGACTGAAGGCAAGAATTGCCTTCCTGGAATGCTCTCAACAGCTCCTAGCTGCCTTGGGGCTATAAAAGGGACCCCTAGGCGCATGGAGGAGCACACCAAGCATCCTTTGAGCATTGTTGATCACTCACACTTCATTCTTGCGCACTTGTTCGACATTCTTAGTGATTTGAGATCCGTTCTAGTGAGAACCTCGTGATATTCTTTTGAGCTCAAGTCTGGGTCTTGTGTGTGCGTATTTGCTGTGATTTTGTGTCTCGTGTGCGCTGCTCATCCCTCCCTTACTCCGTGCTTCTTTGTGAACATCAAGTGTAAGGGCGAGAGACTCCAAGTTGTGGAGATTCCTCGCGAGCGGGATATAGTAAAGCAAAGCAAAACACCGTGGTATTCAAGTGGGTCTTTGGACCGCTTGAGAGGGGTTGATTGCAACCCTCGTCCGTTGGGACGCCACAACGTGGAGTAGGCAAGCGTTGGACTTGGCCGAACCACGGGATAAACCACTGTGTCATCTCTGTGTTGATCTCTTTGTGGTTATTGTGTTTTGCTAAGACTCCTCTCTAGCCACTTGGCCTTATTGGTGCTAACTCCTAATCAAGATTTTGTGGCGCTAAGTTTCAAGTTTTACAGGATCACCTATTCACCCCCCCTCTAGGTGCTCTCAATTGGTATCGAAGCCGTTCTCTTCAAGAAAGGGACTAATCGCCCGAAGAGATGGATCCTAAGGGGAAGGGGATTGTGATCAATGATAAGGAGAAGGAGTCCTTCGTCAACGAGCCGAAAGATGACAAGCCTACCGACTTGGGCTCGGGCCACAAACGAAAAGATGGGAAGAAGAAGAAGACGAGGCGCATCAAGGAGATCATCTACTACGACGACAGCGACGAGTCCTCTTCTTCCCAAAAGGACGATGACAACGACTACGAGAAAAAGAAGACGGTTAATTCAAACTTCTCTTTTGATTATTCTCGTATTCCGTATAGCTCAAATGCACATTTGCTTTCCATTCCTCTTGGCAAGCCTCCACACTTTGATGGGGAGGACTACGGATTTTGGAGTCACAAAATGAGTAGTCACTTGTTCTCCCTCCATCCAAGCATATGGGAGATAGTAGAGAGTGGAATGAAATTTGATAGTACTGATAGTCCCATGTTCATAAATGAGAAAATTCACAAAAATGCACAAGCTACTACTGTTCTTCTAGCTTCTTTGTGCAGGGACGAATACCATAAGGTGAGCGGCTTGGATAACGCCAAGCAGATCTAGGACACCCTCAAGATCTCACATGAGGGGAATGGCGTCACCATGCTCACCAAGATGGAATTGGTGGAAGGCGAACTTGGGAGATTCGCAATGATCAGGGGCGAGGAGCCAACCCAAACGTACAACCGGCTCAAGACCCTCGTCAACAAAATAAGGAGCTATGGAAGCACGCAATGGATGGACCACGACGTCGTCCGCCTAATGCTAAGGTCCTTTACCGTCCTTGATCCACATCTTGTGAACAATATTCGTGAGAATCCTAGGTACACGAAGATGACGCCCGAGGAAATCCTTGGAAAGTTTGTAAGCGGGCGGATGATGATCAAGGAGGCAAGATACGTCGACGATGCATTGAATGGCCCAATCCAAGAGCCTCAAACTATTGCTCTCAAGGCAACGAGGAGCTAGGAGGCGCTACCTAGCAAGGTGGCGCAAGTTGAGGTGGCCGGGCTTAATGATGAAGAGACGGCCCTCATCATTAAGCGCTTCAAGACGGCGCTAAAGGGACGCAAGGAGCATCTCAAAAAGAATAAGACAAAGGGGAAGCGCCCATGCTTCAAATGTGGTAAGATTGGTCATTTTATCGCTAATTGTCCCGATAATGATAGTGACCAGGAATAAGGGAACAAGAGGGAAAAGAAGAAAGCTTACAAGAAGGCTAAGGGCGAGGCACACCTTGGCAAGGAGTGGGACTCGGATTGTTCATCGTCCGACTCCGACAACGAAGGACTCGCCGCCACCGCCTTCAACAAATCGGCCCTCTTCCCCAACGAGCGTCACACATGCCTCATGGCAAAGGAGAAGAAGATATGTACTCGGAATACTACTTATGCTTCTTCAAGTGATGATGAGTCCAGTGATGATGATGAAATAGACTATTCTAGTTTATTTAAAGGTTTAGATAGAAATAAAATTGATAAGATCAATGAATTGATTGATGCTTTGAATGATAAGAATAGATTATTAGAAAAACAAGAGGATCTTTTGTATGAAGAACATGATAAATTTGTAGAGGCGCAAAATTCTCTTGCTTTAGAAATTAAAAGGAATGAAATGCTTTCTTGTGAATTGTATGCATGCCATGACTCAATTTCTAGTTTAAAAAGTGTTAATGATGATTTAAATGCTAAGTTAGAAATAGCTAGTAAATCAACATCTTGTGTAGAAAATGTTGTAATTTGCAATAGGTGTAAAGATTTTAATGTTGATGCTTGTAGTGAACACCTATTTCAATTTATAAATTGAATGATGAAGTGGCTAGTCTTAATGCCCAACTTAAGACTAGCAAGAGTGAATTTGACAAGCTAAAATTCGCAAGGGATGCCTACACAATTGGTAGACACCCCTCAATTAAGGATGGTCTTGGCTTCAAGAGGGAAGTCAAGAACTTAACAAGCCATAAGGCTTCCATCTCCGCAAAGGAGAAAGGGAAGGCCCCTATGGCTAGTAGTGCTAAAAAGAACCATGCTTTCATGTTTCATGACAGGAGACATTCTAGGAATGTTTATAGAAGTTATGATGTTTTTAACTCTCATGCCATGATTGCTTCTAGTTCTTCTATTATGTATGATAGAAATTTGACTAGGAAAAATGTTGTTCATCATATGCCTAGAAGAAATATTGTTCATGCTCCTAGGAAAGTAATGAATGAACCTTCTACAATTTATTATGCTTGCAATGCTTCCTTTGCTATTTGTAGAAAGGATAAGAAGGTAATTGCTAGGAAGTTAGGGGCCAAATGTAAGGGAGACAAAACTTGCATTTGGGTCCCTAAGAATATTGTCACTAACCTTGTAGGACCCAACAAGAGTTGGGTACCTAAGACCCAAGCCTAAATTTGCCTTGCAGGTTTATGCATCCGGGGGCTCAAGCTGGATTATCGACAGCGGATGCACAAACCACATGACGGGGGAAAAGAGGATGTTCTCTTCCTACGTCAAGAACAAGGATCCCCAAGATTCAATAATATTCGGTGATGGGAACCAAGGCAAGGTGAAAGGGTTAGGAAAAATTGCTATTTCATCCGAGCACTCTATTTCTAATGTGTTCTTAGTTGAGTCGCTTGGATATAACTTGTTGTCTGTGAGTCAACTCTGTAATATGGGATATAACTGTTTATTCACAAATGTAGATGTGTCTGTCTTTAGAAGAAGTGATGGTTCATTAGCTTTTAAGGGTGTACTAGACGGTAAACTTTATTTAGTTGATTTTGCAAAAGAGGAGGCCGGTCTAGATGCATGCTTAATTGCTAAGACTAGCATGGGCTGGCTGTGGCATCGTCGCTTAGCACATGTGGGGATGAAGAACCTTCACAAGCTTCTAAAGGGAGAACACGTGATAGGTCTAACTAATGTTACTTTCGAAAAAGATAGACCTTGTGCAGCTTGTCAAGCAGGTAAACAGGTGGGAAGCTCTCATCATGCCAAAAACGTGATGACAACATCAAGACCCCTGGAGTTACTTCATATGGACCTCTTCGGACACGTCGCCTATCTAAGCATAGGAGGAAGTAAGTATGGTCTTGTTATAGTTGATGATTTTTCCCGCTTCACTTGGGTATTCTTTTTGCAGGATAAAACTGAAACCCAAGGGACCCTCAAGCGCTTCCTAAGGAGAGCTCAAAATGAGTTTGAGCTCAAGGTGAAGAAGATAAGGAGCGACAACGGGTCCGAGTTCAATAATCTTCAAGTGGAGGAGTACCTTGAGGAGGAAGGGATCAAGCACGAGTTCTTCGCTCCCTACACACCACAACAAAATGGTGTGGTAGAGAGGAAGAACAGGACGCTCATTGATATGGCGAGGACGATGCTTGGAGAGTTCAAGACCCCAGAGCGCTTTTGGTCGGAAGCCGTGAACACGGCTTGCCACGCCATCAACCGGGTCTACCTTCACCGCCTCCTCAAGAAGACTTCATATGAGCTTCTAACCGATAACAAACCCAATGTGTCTTACTTTCGTGTATTTGGGAGCAAATGCTATATTCTAGTAAAGAAGGGTAGAAATTCTAAGTTTGCTCCCAAAGCTGTAGAAGGATTTTTGTTAGGTTATGACTCAAATACAAAGGCGTATAGAGTCTTCAACAAATCATCGGGTTTGGTTGAAGTCTCTAGCAACGTTGTATTTGATGAGACTAATGGCTCTCCAAGAGAGCAAGTTGTTGATCTTGATGATGTAGATGAAGGAGACGTTCCAACGGCCGCAATACGCACCACGGCGATTGGCGATGTGCGACCACTGGAACAAAAGGAGCAAGATCAACCTTCTTCCTCAACAATGGTGCATCCTCCAACCCAAGATGACGAACAGGTACCTCAAGTGGAGGCGTGTGATCAAGGGGGAGCACAGGATGTCCAAGTTGAAGAGGAAGAAGCACCTCAGGCACCTCCAACCCAAGTTCGAGCGACGATTCAAAGGAATCATCCCGTCGACCAAATTTTGGGTGAAATTAGCAAGGGAGTAACTACGCGTTCAAGATTAGTTAATTTTTGTGAGCATTACTCCTTTGTCTCTTCTATTGAGCCTTTCAGGGTAGAAGAGGCCTTGCTAGATCCGGACTGGGTGTTGGCCATGCAGGAAGAGCTCAATAATTTCAAGAGAAATGAAGTTTGGACACTGGTGCCTCGTCCCAAGCAAAATGTTGTGGGAACCAAGTGGGTGTTCCGCAACAAACAAGACGAGCACAGGGTGGTGACAAGGAACAAGGCTCGACTTGTGGCAAAAGGTTATGCCCAAGTCACAGGTTTGGACTTTGAGGAGACTTTTGCTCCTGTGGCTAGGCTAGAATCTATTCATATTTTGCTAGCATATGCCGCTCACCATTCTTTCAGGTTGTTCCAAATGGATATGAAGAGCGCTTTCCTCAACGGGCCAATCAAGGAGGAGGTGTACGTGGAGCAACCCCCTGGCTTTGAGGATGAACGGTACCCCGACCACGTACGTAAGCTCTCTAAGGCGCTCTATGGACTTAAGCAAGCCCCAAGAGCATGGTATGGATGCCTTAGAGACTTTTTAATTGCTAACGCTTTCAAGGTTGGGAAAGCCGATCCAACTTTATTCACTAAGACTTGTGATGGTGACTTATTTGTGTGCCAAATTTATGTTGATGACATAATATTTGGTTCTACTAATCAAAAGTCTTGTGAAGAGTTTAGCAGGGTGATGACGCAGAAATTCGAGATGTCGATGATGGGCGAGTTGAACTAATTCCTTGGGTTCCAAGTGAAGCAACTCAAGGACGGCACCTTCATCTCCCAAACGAATTACATGCAAGACTTGCTAAAGCGGTTTGGGATGAAGGACGCCAAGCCCGCAAAGACTCCGATGGGAACTGACGGACACGTCGACCTCAACAAAGGAGGTAAGTCCGTTGATCAAAAAGCATACCAGTCCATGATAGGTTCTTTGCTTTATTTATGTGCTAGTAGACCGGATATTATGCTTAGTGTATGCATGTGTGCTAGATTTCAATCCGATCCAAGGGAGTGTCACTTAGTGGCCGTGAAGCGAATTCTTAGATATTTAGTCGCTACGCCTTGCTTCGGGATCTGGTATCCAAAGGGGTCTACCTTTGACTTAATTGGATATTCAGACTCCGATTATGCTGGATGTAAGGTCGATAGGAAGAGTACATCAGGGACGTGCCAATTCTTAGGAAGGTCCCTGGTGTCATAGAGTTCTAAGAAACAAACCTCCGTTGCCCTATCCACTGCTGAGGCCGAGTACGTTGCCGCAGGACAATGTTGCGCGCAACTACTTTGGATGAGGCAAACCCTCCGGGACTTTGGCTACAATCTGAGCAAAGTCCCACTCCTATGTGATAATGAGAGTGCTATCCGCATAGCGGACAATCCTATTGAGCACAGCCGCACAAAGCACATTGACATCCGACATCACTTTTTGAGAGACCACCAGCAAAAGGGAGATATCGAAGTGTTCTATATTAGCACCGAGAACTAGCTAGCCGATATCTTTACCAAGCCTTTAGATGAAAAGACCTTTTGCAGGCTGCGTAGTGAGCTAAATGTCTTAGATTCGCGGAATTTGGATTGATTTGTAGCATACATGTGTATTATGCTTTGATCATGTTCCTTATGCATTTTGTTGTTTTCTTGTGGTGCTCAAGTTATACAAACACTCCCCGGACCTCACAAGTCCTTTTGCAAGTGATGCACATATTTAGGGGGAGATGTGCTACAACTTGACCCTTTGAGACTAACCGTGTGCTTGAGTTTGCTTGATTTAGTCTCAAAGGAGGTTTGAAAGGGAAAAGGTGGACTTGGACCATGAAAGACTTCCACTGCACTCCGATGAGAGGGTAACTTATTCCAAGTTCATCTCATGTACTCTTATTGCCTTTGTATACTTATTTGAAGATTTTGGTGAGGCAATGGGGTTCCAGGGCCAAGATTGATCCCATTTTGGTGCTTGATGCCAAAGGGGGAGAAAATAAGGCCAAAGCAATAAATGGATTAGCTACCACTTGAGAATTTTGAAAATAGTATAATAGAGCTTTTTGTTTGTCAAAACTCTCTTGTTGTCTCTTTTGTCAAAAGTTGGCCTCTTGTGGGGAGAATAGTCGATTATGGGAAAAGGGGGAGTTTTTGAAATCTTTGATCAATTTCTCTTGGAACAACTCTCTTTATGTCTCTACAATTGTGTTTGAATTAGAGATAGGATATTGAGGTTGAATTGAAAAAAACAAAACCAAGTGGTGGCAAAGAATGATCCATATATGCCAATTTTGAATCAAAACAATTTTGAGTTCTCATTTGTATTGATGTTGCACTTCTGTTAGTTACTTTTTGTTGTGTTGGCATAAATCACCAAAAAGGGGGAGATTGAAAGGGAAATGTGCCCTTGGGCCATTTCTAGGTATTTTGGTGATTGAGTGCCAACACAAGTGCTTAAGTGAAAATCTATGCCAATTGATGGACAAAGTGCAAATCAAGTCTAAAGGTATGTTTCTAGACTTAGTACATTGTTTTGAGAACTAATGTATTGTGTGTCGGGGACCATAATTAGGGGTACCCTCAAGACGCCTAATTCTCAGCTGGTAACCCCCATCAGCATAAAGCTGCAAAGGCCTGATGGGTACGATTAAGTCAGGGATCAGTCCACACGAGTGACTCGATCACGCTTCACCCGAGCCTAGCCTCGGCCAAAGGCAGCCGACCTCGAGAGACTTCCGTCTCGCCCGAGGCCCCCTTTTTATGGCGGACACATCACCGGCTTGCCCGAGGCCTTGGCTTCGCTCAGAAGCAACCTTGACTAAATCGCCGCACCGACTGACCAAATTGCGGGGGCATTTAACGCAAAGGTGGCCTGACACCTCTATCCTGACACGCGCCCCCGGCAGAGCCGAAGTGACCGCCGTCACTCCACTGCTCCACTGGCCAGTCTGACAGAAGGACAGCGCCGCCTGCGCCACTCCGACTGCAGTGCCACTCGACAGAGTGAGTTTGACAGACAGTCAGGCCTTGCCAAAGGCGCCACGGCGAACTCCGCTCCGCCCGACCCCAGGGCTCGGACTCGGGCTAAGACCCGGAAGACGGCGAACTCCGCTCCGCCCGACCCCAGGGCTCGGACTCGGGCTAAGACCCGGAAGACGGCGAACTCCGCTCCGCCCGACCCCAGGGCTCGGACTCGGGCTAAGACCCGGAAGACGGCGAACTCCGCTCCGCCCGACCCCAGGGCTCGGACTCGGGCTAAGACCCGGAAGACGGCGAACTCCGCTCCGCCCGACCCCAGGGCTCGGACTCGGGCTAAGACCCGGAAGACGGCGAACTCCGCTCCGCCCGACCCCAGGGCTCGGACTCGGGCTAGCACCCGGAAGACGACGAAACTCCGCTTCGCCCGACCCCAGGGCTCGGACTCCGCCCTGGCCTCGGCCGAACGACTTCCGCCTCGCCCGACCCCTTGGCTCGGGCTCGGCCACGGCAACAAAAGGCAAACTCAGCCTTGGCTTCGGAGGAACCCCCACGTCGCCCTACCTAGGGCATAGACCGCCACGTCAACAGGAGGCGCCATCATCATCCTACCCCGAATCGACTCGGGTCACGGAGAACAAGACCGGCGTCCCATCCGGCCAGCTCCGCCGGAGGGGCAATGATGGCGCTCCGCAAGCTCTATGACGACGGCGGCCCCCGGCTCTCTTACGGAAGCAGGACAACGTCAGCAGGGACTCGACCGCTCCAACAGCTGTCCCTCCATCAGGCTCCGCCGCACCTCCGACAGCCACGACATCACGCCAGCAGGGTGCCCAGATCTCTCCGGCTGCCACATTGGCATGTACCTAGGGCGCTAGCTCTCCCTCCGCTAGACACGTAGCACTCTGCTACATCCCCATTGTACACCTGGATCCTCTCCTTACGACTATAAAAGGAAGGACCAGGGCCTTCTCAGAGAAGGTTGGCCGCGCGGGACCGAGGACGGGACAGGCGCTCTCTTGGGGCCGCTCGCTTCCCTCACCCGCGTGGACGCTTGTAACCCCCCTACTGCAAGCGCACCTGACCTGGGCGCGGGACGAACACGAAGGCCGCGGGACTTACACCTCTCTCACGCTCGACTCCGGCCACCTCGCCTCTCCCCCCTTCGCGCTCGCCCACGCGCTCGACCCATCTGGGCTGGGGCACGCAGCACACTCACTCGTCGGCTTAGGGACCCCCCTGTCTCGAAACGCCGACAGTTGGCGCGCCAGGTAGGGGCCTGCTGCGTGCTGACGAACAGCTCCCCGTCAAGCTCCAGATGGGCAGTCTCCAGCAACCTCTCCGGCCCGGGACGGTGCTTCGTTTCGGGACTCTTGAGTTCATGTCCTTCGACGGCAGCTACGACATGATACTTCTTCCACCGCCGCGCGACTACGACAATGGCGGCCGACAACCCGCCCGCCGGCGGCGGAATCGACGACGTCTTCCCCGCGTAGTGGAAGAGCAACATTCGGGCTCGCTCCGTTCCCTCCCCCGCCAATGGAGGAGGAGGCGGGGCCGTCAAGGCCGGACGGGAGGCCGCGCTTCGTCGGCCGTCGAGCGAATCGACACCCCCGACGCCCCGACGGAAGGCACGCCGGACGTCGACCTCGCGTTCAAGACGGAGGCAAGCGCCGTCCCCCCGCGCCACGCCGACCCCGAGCAAGAAGACGACGCCGGCGCGCTCGCGGAAAGCCTGCAGGACGTCGCCCTCGAACCGGAGATGATGGCGCAACCAGTCCCCGATGTGACTACATCGCTCCTCGTCGACCAAAAGGTAACGACTAACTCCCATCTTGCGTCATTTCGACTCGGCCTCAACCCGCCAAACGACTTCGTTTTGGCGGGCGCTCTCATTGAGGCGAGTGCAACCCCACTGAGGTTCCGTATGCGGTCGCCTTGGGACCGACTGACGGACGTCTCGACCTACGGGCCCTCTGGGTCCGAGGAAGATGACGATCCCGGCATCGGTTGGGATTTCTCCGGACTTGGCAACCCCAGTGCCGTGCGGGACTTCATGACCGCATGTGACTACTGCCTATCCGACTGTTCCGATGGAAGCCGCAGCCTTGGCGACGAGAGCTGTGGCCCAAGCCACGAATGTTTCCACATCGAGCTAGGGGATCCCACCGAAGGCAACCATCTTGGCATGCCGGAGGATGGTGATCTCCCTAGGCCGGTGCCTCGCGCCGACATCCCACGGGAGCTAGCTGTGGTCCCCGCTCCGGCGGGGGGTTACGACCCACAACTCGAGCAAGTCCGCGAGGCGCAGGCCAGGCTCAACGAGGGAACAGGAGCGCTTGAGCCGATCCGTCGGGACGTCGGACAGGCATGGGTGGGCCAACCCCTGGCCGGAGAAATACGTCAGCTGCCCCAAGGTCTCTAGCACCGCGTCGCCAACGATGTCAGGATCAGGCCGCCGCCCGCATCCAGCGGGGTCGGTCAGAACCTGGCAACCGCAGCAATGCTCATCCGCGTGATGCCGGAGCCGTCAACCACCGAGGGTCGGCGAATCCAGGGAGAACTCAAGAATCTCCTGGAGGGCGTTGCGGCCCGGCGGGCCGAGAGCACTGCATCCCGAAGGCAAGGATATCCCTCGGAACCTCATGCCGCGACTTCCCGATTCATGCGGGAAGCCTCAGTCTACACCGGGCGCACGCGCAACACCGCGCCTGCGGCCCCGGGCCACCTCGGCAACGAGCACCATCGACGCGACCGTCGGGCTCACCTCGACGAAAGGGTGCGCCGAGGCTACCACCCCAGGCGTGGGGGGCGCTACGACAGCGGGGAGGATCGGAGTCCCTCGCCCGAGCCACCCGATCCGCAGGCCTTCAGTCGGGCCATCCGACGGGCGCCATTCCCGACCCGGTTCCGACCCCCGACTACTATCACGAAGTACTCGGGGGAAACGAGACCGGAACTGTGGCTCGCAGACTACCGCCTTGCCTGCCAACTGGGTGGAACGGACGACGACAACCTCATCATCCGTAACCTCCCCCTGTTCCTCTCCGACACTGCTCGCGCCTGGTTGGAGCACCTGCCTCCGGGGCAGATTTCCAACTGGGACGGCTTGGTCCAAGCCTTCGCTGGCAATTTCCAGGGCACATACGTGCGCCCCGGGAATTCCTGGGACCTTCGAAGCTGCCGGCAACAGCCGGGGGAGTCGCTCCGGGACTACATCCGGCGATTCTCGAAGCAGCGCACCGAGCTGCCCAACATCACCGACTCGGATGTCATCGGCGCGTTCCTCGCCGGCACCACTTGCCGCGACCTGGTGAGCAAGCTGGGTCGCAAAACCCCCACCAGGGTGAGCGAGCTGATGGACATCGCCACCAAGTTCGCCTCTGGCCAGGAGGCGGTCGAGGCTATCTTCCGAAAGGACAAGCAGCCCCAGGGCCGCCCATCGGAAGAAGCTCCCGAGGCGTCTGCTCCGCGCGGCACCAAGAAGAAAGGCAAGAAGAAGTCGCAATCGAAACGCGACGCCGCCGACGCGGACCTTGTCGCCGCCGCCGAGTATAAGAACCCTTGGAAGCCCCCCGGAGGTGCAAACCTCTTCGACAAGATGCTCAAGGAGCCGTGCCCCTACCATCAGGGGCCCGTCAAGCACACCCTCGAGGAGTGCGTTATGCTTCGGCGTCATTTCCACAGGGCCGGGCCACCCGCCGAGGGTGGCAGGGCCCACGACGACGACAAGAACGAAGATCGCCCAGCAGGAGAGTTCCCCGAGGTCCGCGACTGCTTCATGATCTATGGAGGGCATGCGGCGAATACCTCGGCTCGGCACCGCAAGCAGGAGCGCCGGGAGGTCTGCTCGGTGAAGGTGGCGGCGCCAGTCTACCTAGACTGGTCCGACAAGCCCATCACTTTCGACCGGGCCGACCACCCCGACCATGTGCCGAGCCCCGGGAAACACCCGCTCGTCGTCGACCCCGTTGTCGGCGATGTCAGGCTCACCAAGGTCCTGATGGACGGGGGCAGCTGCCTCAACATCATCTACGCCGAGACCCTCAAGCTCCTGCGCGTCGATCCGTCCTCCGTCCGAGCAGGCGCTGCGCCCTTCCACGGGATCATCCCTGGGAAGCGCGTCCAGCCCCTCGGGCGACTTGACCTCCCAGTCTGCTTCGGGACACCCTCCAACTTCCGAAGGGAGACCCTGACGTTCGAAGTGGTCGGGTTCCGAGGAACCTACCACGCCGTGCTAGGGAGGCCATGCTACGCGAAGTTCATGGCCGTCCCCAACTACACCTACCTGAAGCTCAAGATGCCGGGCCCCAACGGGGTCATCACCGTCGGCCCCACGTACAAACACGCGTTCGAATGCGACGTGGAGTGCGTGGAGTACGCTGAGGCCCTCGCCGAGTCCGAGGCCCTCATCGCCGACCTGGAGAACCTCTCCAAGGAGGTGCCAGACGTGAAGCGCCATGCCGGCAACTTCGAGCCAGCGGAGATGGTCAAGGCCGTCCCCCTCGATCCTAGTGGCGACACCACCAAGCAGATCCGGATCGGTTCCGGGCTCGACCCCAAATAGGAAGCAGTGCTCGTCGACTTTCTCCGCGCAAACGCCGACATTTTTGCGTGGAGTCCCTCGGACATGCCCGGCATACCGAGGGAGGTCGCCGAGCACTCGCTGGATATTCGGGCCGGAGCCCGACCCGTCAGGCAGCCTCTGCGCCGATTCGACGAGGAGAAGCGCAGAGTGATTGGCGAAGAGATCCACAAGCTAATGGCAGCGGGGTTCATCAAAGAGGTATTCCATCCCGAATGGCTTGCCAACCCTGTGCTTGTGAGGAAGAAAGGGGGGAAATGGCGGATGTGTGTAGACTACACTGGTCTCAACAAAGCATGTCCGAAGGTTCCCTACCCTCTGCCTCGCATCGACCAAGTCGTGGATTCCACTGCTGGGTGCGAAACCCTGTCCTTCCTCGATGCCTACTCAGGGTATCACCAGATCCGGATGAAAGAGTCCGACCAGCTCGCGACTTCTTTCATCACGCCGTTCGGCATGTACTGCTATGTCACCATGCCGTTCGGTTTGAGGAATGCGGGCGCGACGTACCAGCGGTGCATGAACCATGTGTTCGGCGAACACATCAGTCGCACAGTCGAGGCCTACGTCGATGACATCGTGGTCAAGATGCGGAAGGCTTCCGACCTCCTCTCCGACCTTGAAGTGACATTCCGGTGTCTCAAGGCGAAAGGAGTCAAGCTTAATCCTGAGAAGTGTGTCTTCGGGGTCCCCCGAGGCATGCTCCTAGGGTTCATTGTCTCCGAGCGAGGCATCGAAGCCGACCCGGAGAAGATTGCGGCCATCACCAGCATGGGACCCATCAAGGACTTAAAAGGGGTACAGAGGGTCACGGGATGCCTCGCGGCCCTGAGCCGCTTCATCTCACGCCTCGGCGAAAGAGGTCTGCCTCTGTACCGCCTCTTAAGGAAGGCCGAATGTTTCGCTTGGACCCCTGAGGCCGAGGAAGCCCTCGGCAACCTGAAGGCGCTCCTTACAAAAGCGCCTGTCTTGGTGCCGCCGGCGGACGGAGAAGCCCTCTTGGTCTACGTCGCCGCAACCACTCAGGTGGTTAGCGCCGCGATTGTGGTCGAAAGGCAGGAGGAAGGGCATACATTGCCCGTTCAGAGGCCAGTCTACTTCATCAGCGAAGTGCTGTCCGAGACTAAGATCCGCTACCCACAAGTTCAAAAGCTGCTGTATGCTGTGATCCTGACAAGGCGGAAGCTGCGACACTACTTCGAGTCCCATCCGGTGACTGTGGTGTCATCCTTCCCCCTGGGGGAGATCATCCAGTGCCGAGAGGCCTCCGGCAGGATCGCGAAGTGGGCGGTGGAGATCATGGGCAAAACGATCTCGTTCGCCCCTCGGAAGGCCATCAAGTCCCAAGTGTTGGCGGATTTCGTGGCCGAATGGGTCGACACCCAACTGCCAACGACCCCGATCCAACCGGAGCTCTGGACCATGTTTTTCGATGGGTCGCTGATGAAGACGGGGGCCGGCGCGGGCCTGCTCTTCATCTCGCCCCTCGGAAAGCACTTGCACTACGTGCTGCGCCTCCACTTCCCGGCGTCCAACAATGTGGCCGAGTACGAAGCTCTGGTCAACGGATTGCGGATCGCCATCGAGCTAGGGGTCAGACGCCTCGACGCTCGCGGTGATTCGCAGCTCGTCATCGACCAAGTCATGAAGAACTCCCACTGCCGCGACCAGAAGATGGAGGCCTACTGCGACGAGGTTCGGCGCCTGGAAGACAAGTTCTTCAGGCTCGAGCTCAACCACATCGCTCGACGCTACAACGAAACCGCAGACGAGCTGGCTAAGATAGCCTCGGGGCGAACGACAGTCCCCCCGGACGTCTTCTCCCGGGATCTGCATCAACCCTCCGTCAAGCTCGACGACACGCCCGAGCCCGAGGTACCCTCGGCTCAGCCCGAGGCACCCTCGGCCTAGCCCGAGGTACCCTCGGCCCCCGAGGGCAGGGCACTGAACGTCGAGGAAGGGCAGAGCAGGGCCACACCAGATCAAGATTGGCAGGCCCCGTACCTGCAATATCTCCGTCGAGGAGAGCTACCCCTCGACCAAGTCGAGGCTCGGCGGGTAGCGCGACGCGCCAAGTCATTCGTCTTGCTGGGCGACGAAGAGGAGCTCTACCATCGCAGCCCCTCGGGCATCCTCCAGCGGTGCATCTCCATCGCCGAAGGTCGGGAACTGCTGCAAGAAGTACACTCGGGGGCTTGCGGCCACCACGTAGCGCCCCGAGCCCTTGTCGGAAATGCTTTCCGGCAAGGCTTCTACTGGCCAACGGCGGTGGCTGATGCCACTAGAATTGTCCGCACCTGCGAAGGGTGCCAATTCTATGCGAAGCGGACACACCTGCCCGCTCAGGCTCTACAGACAATACCCATCACCTGGCCCTTCGCTGTATGGGGTCTGGACCTCGTCGGTCCCTTGCAGAAGGCGCCCGGGGGCTACACGCACCTGCTGGTCGCCATCGACAAATTCTCCAAGTGGATCGAGGTCCGACCTCTGAACAGCATCAGGTCCGAGCAGGCGGTGGCATTCTTCACCAACATCATCCATCGCTTCGGGGTCCCGAACTCCATCATCACCGACAACGGCACCCAGTTCACCGGCAAAAAATTCTTGGATTTTTGCGAGGATCACCATATCCAGGTGGACTGGGCCGCCGTGGCTCATCCCATGTCGAATGGGCAAGTAGAGCGTGCCAATGGCATGATTCTACAAGGGCTCAAGCCTCGGATCTACAACGACCTCAACAAGTTCGGCAAGCGATGGATGAAGGAACTCCCCTCGGTGGTCTGGAGCCTAAGGACGACGCCGAGTCGTGCCACGGGCTTCACGCCGTTTTTCCTGGTCTACGGGGCTGAAGCTATCTTGCCCACTGACCTGGAGTACGGCTCCCCGAGGGTGAGGGCCTACACCGAACAAAGCAACCAATCTAGCCGAGAGGAATCGCTGGACCAGCTGGAGGAAGCTCGGGACAGGGCCTTACTACACTCGGCGCGGTACCAACAGTCCCTGCGACGCTACCATGCCCGAGGGGTCCGGTCCCGAGAACTCCAGGTGGGCGACCTGGTGCTTCGGCTGCGGCAAGACGCCCGAGGGAGGCACAAGCTCACGCCCCCCTGGGAAGGGCCATTCGTCATCGCCAAAGTTCTGAAGCCCGGAACATACAAGCTGGCCAACAATCAAGGCGAGATCTACGGCAACGCTTGGAACATCAAACAGCTACGTCGCTTCTACCCTTAAGATGTTTTCAAGTTGTTTATATACCTCGCACCTACGCAAAGTTTAGTCGTCAAGGAAGGGTCAGCCTAGCCTCGGCAAAGCCCGACCCTCCCTCGGGGGCTAAAAGGGGGGAGACCCCCTCTGCGTCGAATTTTTCCTCGAAAAAGGATCTCTTTTTAGTAGGATTTCTTTCGTGCTTCCTGACTACTTCGGAAAAGCGGGTCCTGGAAACGACGAGAGTCCAGATGCTCGAAACGAGAGGAAAAAAGACGCAGCTTCGCAAGCGCGGCGAGGGTGTGTTCTTCTGGCCTCGGCGGCCGCAGAAAGCACACGCTACAAGATGATCTGATCCTGCAGGCTCGGGTCTTCACGCTGAAGGGAGCCGTAGCACCCTCGGCATCGACGACGTCTTCAGCAAAGCCCGACCCAGCCTCGGGCGGCGCTGCGGTCCAGGGACTCCTCTGGGAATCCGGCCCGAGCAGGCGGCTCAACCGGTTACCCCTGGGGCCTCGGTCAACCGGCTTCCAAGGGCGCCAGCCCGACCCGAGGCCTCGACTGATCGACTTCGACGTCGGCTCCGCTGACGGACAACACGGCTAGGCTCCGGCCAGACAGGTTCCCATTTTCGAGCCAACTCCGCCTCTGATCATACTGATATCGCTACCCCTGGCCTCGGTCCACCAAAGGGCGGCCGAGGGGTCTCTTCAACTAAGCTAGAGGAGCCCCAGACAACAAGGCCGAACGGGCCGAGGGATTCCTACGCCTCCGGGATACGGATACCTCACCCGTCACCTTGACATGGGGCAACTCATGCTTGGTAAAGCGGTTCAGATAATCAACAGGCGAGACTTAATGCTCGGAAATGAGGAAAAAACACGGCTCCGTGCCAAAATTACATACACGTTCAGGCCCCGACAGCCGCAATGAACAAACACACCGGCAACCGAAGTGCCATTACAAACGGAACTCCGGTTCCCCCTCCGTAGGTACGAACAACCCCACTCCGAGGGGGAAGGCCTGCAGAGCAACGGAAGGCCGACGAACGGTGCGCCGTCACCTGCTCCAGCAGCGACGACGACGACGCCTTCTGCTCCGAGGGACCAGGCAACGGCAACGCCGACCCCGGGCCAGGTGCCGCTGCCAGGAGGCCCCCGCCCATGCCGAAACTCGTAAGGCAAGGACGGGCAGAAGGCCGTAGAGTTGGAGGTCAGCCCGTGGCCGGCCCCGGCCATCTCGCCGGCAGCAGAACCTCTTCAAGCTGCCGTGGCGGGTGCCGGCACCGCGAGAGGCTCCGAAGCCACTCGCGCCTAAAAGCCGGGCACGCTGCAGCTGCCAGCGCCGCGGACGACGACCGCCTTTCCCTCCGATCACTGAGTGAAGGGGCGGGCCGCCGCCCACGCGGGGGCCGACCTCAACTCTGCGCGCTCCCCTCCCCAGCCCTGGTGATGAAAATCCTTGAGGCTGAGGGAGGGGAAGAGGCCGCAGCCCGGCTCGCTTTCCCCCACCATCAAGTCGGAGGTCGCCATCTCAGGTGACCGCCGGCGGAGGGAAGCAGCCGGGCAGCATGATGAAAATCCTTGAAGCCGAACAATGGCTGAGAGGTACCAACTCCCATGGAGTTGCGTTCCTCCGACGAGGAGGCGGAAAGGCGGCGGATACCCCCCATCCGGGGGCTTGGAAGATGGGAAGACACGATGCTTAAGGGAGAAAGAAGACATGGTTGCCTTACGAAAGGAGTCTCCCTCCTTTTAAAGGCAACTCTCCCTACGTGCGCCCCCAGACGCCGCAGGCTGAGTCTTCTCCAACACGCTCCAAGGCCCTCCCCTGCGACTCGGGGGCTGGGTCCCGCATGTCATGCAAGCCGGCTCAGGGCAGAAGAAGCCAAACCGCCGCGCGTGGTGCGCACGACCGTCCGGCGGTTACAGGCGACCCCCCATTTTCGCCCAGACCAACGGGCAGAAGGGGCGGGCAGCCATGCAGGCGGCATGCAACCGCGCCAGATGGACGCGCTTCTCCGACTTCTGACACGCCAGCTTGGGAACCCAGGCCCACGCGTCGAGCAACCGGTGCGTCAGTTGCTGCATGCAAGCAACCGCACCGCCACTTGTGCCACCATCACGCCTCTTCGGTTGCGGAGCCTATGCCGCGACTCGAGGCAACCCAACAGCGCCAGCCTGGCACGTCGGTCAAAGCGACCGAAAGTGGGCCGGCAGTAATAGCGGTGGCAGGCGGGCGGGCGCAGCGGTCACGTCGTCAGCCAGGCTCACGTCCCATCCTGAGACAGCAAGAGAGCCTCTTCTCACGGCGTGGAGACGGTGCACCCGTGACCCGTTCCTCGAACGGATCGCACGCGCGCAACGGCCGCCTCGCCAACCACTCGCCCCGTCGCATTAACTCCGCGGCGGGACACGCGGCGCCTCTGGCAGGAGGAGCGCGCGACGCTTCACCTTCGCCGTAATAACCGCGTCAGAAAAGGTACGCCACGTCGTTCGATTTCGTATCCTTTTCCGTTTTCCTCTTTCTCTATCTCTTGCAACAGGGACCGGGAAAGGGGGATACCCCGAAAGGGATCCTTCTCCGCGAAGGAACCGGGCTCCGAGCCCCCCATTACTGATCAGGGGTTCGAAGGCTGGCCCTCCGAAGGGTTCAATAGTCGCCTCAGATCGCGTGGGCCCGACACCCACTACTGGTCAGGGGTTCGAAGGCCAGCCCCCCGAAGGGCTCCATGGCCGCCTCAGGCTACTCGGGCTCCGCGCCCATTACTGATCAGGGGTTCGAAGGCTGGCCCCCGAAGGGTTCACAGTCGCCTCAGACACCGAGCGAGGGATGACCAGGGGTACGTTCGATACATAACCAAGGCTCGGGCTGCGCTCCCGAGGTACCCTAGGACATTTCCGAGACCAGCGGGAACGATCTTGTAACGGAATCCCATCGGAGGGAGGCATCGAGCCCTCGGACCCCGTCGCCAGGGGACCGGGTCCGGCAAATCACCCGCAGGTACTTTTGGGCGTGCCTCTGGGCCCCTAGCCGACCCCCAACGAACGGGGCACGGACGTCCACTCGGATTACCCGCTTGCAGCTCACCGGAGACACCATGTTCGGTGCCCATCGAGGGTAACATGGCGCACTCCCCCCCTCCTCCTTGCGGAAAGGCGACGTAGGGGCGTATGTAAAAAGTCGAGTCTGTCCCTGATCGTCCTCTCGCCCTGTGCAGAGGCTCGGGGGCTGCTCTCGCAAAAACCGGCTCCGGCCAAATCGTTGACAGCATCAACATACCAGCCCGAGAGCTTGGGCCCCGACCGTGCACCCGGGCTACGGCCAGTTCGCATGAGGGAACGACCAGACCAGCCGAAGCGTTAAGCGAAGTATTAAGACCTCGAAGGAGTGTAACCACTCCTCCGAGGCCTCGGGGGCTACACCCGGCGGGTGCGCTCGCGCGCACCCACTGGAACGAAATGCAACCGAGAAAGGCTGGTCCCCTTGCAAAAAAGTGCGACAAAAGCCTCCAAGCGAGTGCTAACACTCCCTTCGAGGCTCGGGGGCTACTGTCGGGGACCATAATTAGGGGTACCCTCAAGACGCCTAATTCTCAGCTGGTAACCCCCATCAGCATAAAGCTGCAAAGGCCTGATGGGTACGATTAAGTCAGGGATCAGTCCACACGAGTGACTCGATCACGCTTCACCCGAGCCTAGCCTCGGCCAAAGGCAGCCGACCTCGAGAGACTTCCGTCTCGCCCGAGGCCCCCTTTTTATGGCGGACACATCACCGACTTGCCCGAGGCCTTGGCTTCGCTCAGAAGCAACCTTGACTAAATCGCCGCACCGACTGACCAAATTGCGGGGGCATTTAACGCAAAGGTGGCCTGACACCTCTATCCTGACACGCGCCCCCGGCAGAGCCGAAGTGACCGCCGTCACTCCACTGCTCCACTGGCCAGTCTGACAGAAGGACAGCGCCGCCTGTGCCACTCCGACTGCAGTGCCACTCGACAGAGTGAGTCTAACAGGCAGTCAGGCCTTGCCAAAGGCGCCACGGCGAACTCCGCTCCGCCCGACCCCAGGGCTCGGACTCGGGCTAAGACCCGGAAGACGGCGAACTCCGCTCCGCCCGACCCCAGGGCTCGGACTCGGGCTAAGACCCGGAAGACGGCGAACTCCGCTCCGCCCGACCCCAGGGCTCGGACTCGGGCTAAGACCCGGAAGACGGCGAACTCCGCTCCGCCCGACCCCAGGGCTCGGACTCGGGCTAAGACCCGGAAGACGGCGAACTCCGCTCCGCCCGACCCCAGGGCTCGGACTCGGGCTAAGACCCGGAAGACGGCGAACTCCGCTCCGCCCGACCCCAGGGCTCGGACTCGGGCTAGCACCCGGAAGACGACGAAACTCCGCTTCGCCCGACCCCAGGGCTCGGACTCCGCCCTGGCCTCGGCCGAACGACTTCCGCCTCGCCCGACCCCTTGGCTCGGGCTCGACCACGGCAACAAAAGGCAAACTCAGCCTTGGCTTCGGAGGAACCCCCACGTCGCCCTGCCTAGGGCATAGACCGCCACGTCAACAGGAGGCACCATCATCATCCTACCCC
Source organism: Zea mays (assembly GCF_902167145.1). NCBI lineage: Eukaryota > Viridiplantae > Streptophyta > Magnoliopsida > Poales > Poaceae > Zea > Zea mays. The sequence continues at coordinate 20,253,474 of NC_050097.1, forward strand.
GAATCGACTCGGGTCACGGAGAACAAGACCGGCGTCCCATCCGGCCAGCTCCGCCGGAGGGGCAATGATGGCGCTCCGCAAGCTCTATGACGACGGCGGCCCCCGGCTCTCTTACGGAAGCAGGACAACGTCAGCAGGGACTCGACCGCTCCAACAGCTGTCCCTCCATCAGGCTCCGCCGCACCTCCGACAGCCACGACATCACGCCAGCAGGGTGCCCAGATCTCTCCGGCTGCCACATTGGCATGTACCTAGGGCGCTAGCTCTCCCTCCGCTAGACACGTAGCACTCTGCTACATCCCCATTGTACACCTGGATCCTCTCCTTACGACTATAAAAGGAAGGACCAGGGCCTTCTCAGAGAAGGTTGGCCGCGCGGGACCGAGGACGGGACAGGCGCTCTCTTGGGGTCGCTCGCTTCCCTCACCCGCGTGGACGCTTGTAACCCCCCTACTGCAAGCGCACCTGACCTGGGCGCGGGACGAACACGAAGGCCGCGGGACTTACACCTCTCTCACGCTCGACTCCGGCCACCTCGCCTCTCCCCCCTTCGCGCTCGCCCACGCGCTCGACCCATCTGGGCTGGGGCACGCAGCACACTCACTCGTCGGCTTAGGGACCCCCCTGTCTCGAAACGCCGACATTGTGTCTAAGTGCTGGAAATAGGAGAAATCAATTTGGAGATGACTTGGCTTGTTCAGCCAAAGTCTGCTCAGTATGGGTGCACCGGACTGTCCGGTGGTGCACCGGACAGTGTCCGGTGCGCCAGGCTGGCTCTGGCTAACTTGCTGCTCTCGGGACTTCGACGGCGGTGTACGGCTATAAATCACCGGGCTGTCCGGTGGTGCACCGGACTATCCGGTGAGCCATTCACAGGCGAAGTCGTCGCTCTCGGGAAGTGATTAAAGGCGTACAGCTAAAAATCACCGGACTGTCCGGTGGTGCACCGGACTGTCCGGTGAGCCAACGGTCAGCCGGGCCAACGGTCGACCGAGGATTCCACGCGTGACGCGTGGCCGAGCCAACGGTCACAAGGGGGCACCGGACTGTCCGGTGTGCACCGGACAGTGTCCGGTGCGCCAACGGCTCTGAATCTCCAACGGTCGGCTTTGCCAAAAAAAGGAAAGAAATCCGCACGGGACAGTGTCCGGTGGTGCACCAGACTGTCCGGTGCGCCAGACGACTGAAGGCAAGAATTGCCTTCCTGGAATGCTCTCAACGGCTCCTAGCTGCCTTGGGGCTATAAAAGGGACCCCTAGGCGCATGGAGGAGCACACCAAGCATCCTTTGAGCATTGTTGATCACTCACACTTCATTCTTGCGCACTTGTTCGACATTCTTAGTGATTTGAGCTCCGTTCTAGTGAGAACCTCGTGATATTCTTTTGAGCTCAAGTCTGGGTCTTGTGTGTGCGTATTTGCTATGATTTTGTGTCTCATGTGCGCTGCTCATCCCTCCCTTACTCCGTGCTTCTTTGTGAACATCAAGTGTAAGGGCGAGAGACTCCAAGTTGTGGAGATTCCTCGCGAGCGGGATATAGTAAAGCAAAGCAAAAAACCGTGGTATTCAAGTGGGTCTTTGGACCGCTTGAGAGGGATTGATTGCAACCCTCATCCGTTGGGACGCCACAACGTGGAGTAGGCAAGCGTTGGACTTGGCCGAACCACGGGATAAACCACTGTGCCATCTCTGTGTTGATCTCTTTGTGGTTATTGTGTTTTGCTAAGACTCCTCTCTAGCCACTTGGCCTTATTGGTGCTAACTCCTAATCAAGATTTTGTGGCGCTAAGTTTCAAGTTTTACAGGATCACCTATTCACCCCCCCTCTAGGTGCTCTCAACCTCATCCCTATTCTCTGTTTGGGACTTATGGAGAATGGCTTCGGCTGAATGCCTGAATCGGGTCGAGAAGCACGGAGCAGATAGAAGTGCACTTTCCAAAGCAGTTAGACAGAGAAGGCATGGCTGTGATGTTATAATGCTAAAGGACCCCAAGAAGAGATTATGGCCTATCATTTACCACCACTGCCCGTTATTTGTGGGCTTCACCGAGGGCTGGAAACATTTGGTGGCAGCAAACGACCTTCGGACTAGGGACGTCTGCGAGCTTGTTAAGGGGCCAGACGATGGTGAGCCGGTGTACTCTATCTGGATGTGTGGTCACAAAATTTAAAGCCGCCCCGGCTTCATCTGTGCGCTTCTCTTCTCTTATGTGGGCTGCTATAAGAGAAGAGAAGCACACAGATGAAGCCGGGGCTGATCCTGCTCCAGAATTTCGTCCTTCGTAGGCGGTAAAGACTCTGGGACCTCACAGTTACTAGACATTCTGCCTTCCTGTTTGGGGAGGAAAGGAGGGAAACGGAGGCGGGCCTTGAGGCGCCGCCATCGCCTTCACCGCCTCCAGCAGATTAGGAGGCCGCCGACGGCGGCGGCTGGGTATAGCTAGGGTTTGGGCTCGATTTCTTTTGAATCACCTTTTCTCCAAGTTCCCTTATTGATGGAACCAGTATATCAGACTAACAGTATATCCTCGGTCGACCCCCTTATTGATGGAACCAGCTGTGCACTAGGTACCTACTAGGATGGATGTGGTCTGCACCGTTGTGTCTAACAGAGTTGATGAAGACGTGACCAAACTTGAATGGCAGACAACGAGTAGCTCCGGTGAAGGGAGCGGGGAGGATAGTTCTAGTGACGACAATCCTTGTCCTCCTATACCTCCAAGGAAGAAAAAACATCAGATGAGCTTGATGCCGACTATATTCCCAATGATGAAGAGGTAAATAGAAATATGTCGACTATATTCTAAAATAATGTTCATATATGAAAGGCCATTAATTGTTTCAATATATAGATTTCAAATGAAGAGAAGAAAGAGGATGCATGTTCTACACGAAACACGGAGGATGCTCCGATGCCTGAATCATCCGTTTCACATAAGCGGAAACGAGGGCGATGAGGTCCCAATCAGATGAAAGAAGGTGCAGTTATGTACGTAACAAAACTAAATGCAGAGGGGTTTCCTGAAGAACCACTTGACGTGGTTACAAAGTTTCAAAATTCTTGCGGGTCTACTGTTAGAGATATAGTGCCAATCACACTTCAGAAATGGAAGGATTTAGATGAAGACACCCACAATAAGCTATGGGCTAAGTTGTCTGAGTCATTCAAGGTCCCAAAAGGCATAGAGGATGCAGTAAGGAAGTCGATGCTCTCTGCTATGGCCAAGATGTTTCGTGGGTGGAAGGCCGAGATGAATAGAGATTTTGTTAAGAAGAATAAGGTTCCTCCGCCCAAGAAAATGGGGAAAATCACTCAAGCTCAATGGGAGAAATTTGTTCGTCAGAAGACCAAACTGAAGGCCAGAGAACTGGGCGAAACTAATTCTCAGAGAGCAAAGATGAACAAACACCCCCATCGCCTGGGGTCAACCGGATATCACCATAAAGTTGTGAAGTGGAACAGGATAATCGAGGAAGCTATAGCTAAAGGCACTTTGGACCCAATATTAAAAGATATCGATGAGCGAGCTATTCGTTGGATCTTAGGTCGGGCAGGTTTGAGTGAGGACGACAAACTTTTGCATCCAGAATTGGTAGGCGAAGTTTCGACAAAAATTCAAGAATATGCGGAAAAGAGAAAGAAGGGCAAATTTAAGCCTCGAAGGGAGAATGACATACTAACTACAACACTAGGCAATCCTGAACACACTGGACGGGCTCGGGGAATCTCTTCTAAGATTTCCTGGAGAGAGGCGTTTCTAGAGTATGCGGCGTCATATAGGAAACACAAGAAGTCGAAAAGGACCCTTGAAGAGACTATTGATGAAAGGGTACAAAAGGCTATTAATGACGTGATGAAAAAAATGAAGAAAACAGAATGCATATCATTTGAACTCAAGCCAAGCCACATGAGTCCACCTATAGTCCCTAGCAGCGTAGGATCTGTGCAAGAATTCGTATCGGGCACCAAGTACCCTATAGACGATATTGTTGAGGACAAGCCTTGGTTTCTTCATATTCCAATCAATCGATCTGGGACAAAAACAAAACAAGCTGCTACTGGTTTGGTAAAACCAGGACTTGTTAACTACAAGGATAATCCTGTCCCGCCACACTATGCTGTGGTCCAAGTTTTAGAGATCACAGACAGTGGTTGTGAAGATTGGGAGATAGACTTTCTAGTTGAGGGGATCATAACTTTGTAGGAGGCAATGAACGAGTTGGTCCTTTGGCATCGACGCGACATCAAGTTGGGTGATGAGCCGATCTTAAGTCGTCTATCACGTCATAAGTCACCAACGCCGAATTCAACACCAATGCAACAGAAAGATAGTTCGATCATTCCATACCCCATGGTGCAGGAAAATATAGCACCGATCTCCAAAAAATCGTTGAAACAATCATATCATCTCTTGCGAAGGAACTCGACGAGGGGGACGTAGACAAAATTGTTCCTCAGAATGTCGACGCTAACATCAAAAAGGAAGCAAAGGTTGACACCAATGTTGAAGGGCCAACTACTTCAAAGAAAATTCATAAGCAAATCGCCACTGACAATGTCAAGAAACTATCAGAATCAGTGACATGCTACCTGCAAAAATTGAAGAGAGTTATGACAGATCAATCAAAAGCAGAATCAGCATCTCATGGAGTACGCACACGATCCCAAATAGACAATTTCGAAGTATGGGAAGAAGATGGAATGATTCATACTCGAGAATCATTACGTCTTAAAATCAATATTCTGATATACAAGAAGGAGGATGTTCCTCCTAAATTTGTGAATGGGAGGTCGTTCTTGACGACGGTGCAACTTTCTAAGTTGTCGACTCTAGAGATTAGAATGCATGAGTGGTACATGGTGGCTAGCAACAAATACAAACTCAAGGACTTCACATTTGTTGTGCTAGAAGATGCATTTTGGAGCAATGATAATATAGATCCTATGCGGCATTTATTCTTTGACGATCTGTGGTCGTTGTACCACCGACAAAGGATGGAAACCAACTACTTAACCCTCTTTTGCTTGTAAGTACCTAAACTTTCATATTTGTTAGTTTTGTACATGCACACATAAACGAGAGTCTAACGATTAACACTTTTTACACGTAGGATGCAATACATGGATGATAAGAAGAAATAACTTAAGACAGGGTTTCTTGACCCGTTGATGATATCCCAAGCTCGCTACAAAGAAGTTGCTCGGAGACATGGAGAAGAATACAAAGACTTGGATGATGATGAATTTGAGAAAGCCGTCAAACAGAATCAGAGAAAGAAAATGAAGGTAATGGCGGCATACATTGGACGAGCCATGTATAATCATGTACAACATGGCAAGGACTTAATAATAGCTCTGCACCACTTTAAGTAAGTTCTCGACATGGTTTTGAACTACAAATTATGGCAATCGTGATCTTAACATGTGTTTTCGTCTATGTCTATATAGTGACCACTACATTTGTATCATGATCTTTCCAAAGCATGGTAAAGTCGTGGTCTTCGACTCACTGAGAATGGAAAAGGCTGTGTATAATGACTTCTTGAAGATTTTAGAGAAGTATGATTATTATTGCACACTTGTACTTATTACAACTTAACAAATGTATTCTTAATCTCACAATGCTATTCTTATATGCAGTGCATACCGTTTTTATTAGAAAGATCTTGGCGGCGAACATCCAGAGGACAAGCCTAATTTGTCAATATCATTATTTCCATATGGTGACAAACAACCTCCGGGTACTGTCCTGTGCGGTTATTATGTATGCGAATGGTGTCGTGTCACCTTCCATTACATGGTCAATCGTGAGGATGTATGTTCTCTATCATTGTCTATCTTGCAATTTTTATGTTATATTGTTGCTCATCACATTACTCTTAGCACTGTTTGCTTTTTGCTTTCATTGCAGGTTCCTAAATCCAAGATCAATGCTGAATGGTTAGAAAGAGATATGGTTTCCGTCGGCGTGGCTAAGGTTGTAAAAGACTTGCTTTACTTTATGCGCTGTGAAGTTCTTCATCAACAAGGGCTATTCTACAATACAAATGGAAATTTGCAACACTTCCCAGAACTAAGTTTGTACACGATATCACACAGTGTTTAGATCTTTAGTTTGGAACTTGAGATATTCAGTTGTCTATGGAACTTGAGATGTTGAGTTGTTGAGTTGTATATGGAACTTGATATGTGTATGAATCTGTGTATGGAACTTGATATGTGTATGAATCTATGTATGGAACTTGTTATGCAACATATCTGTGTATGAATCTGTGTATGAATCTGTTATTAATTCTATATATGAATCTGGAATCTGCATATGAATCTGGAATCTGTATATTGAAATACAGTTGGACCTATATTTAGAACCGCCTGTGATGTGTCTAACACAAGCGGCTAGGGTTAGAAACCGCCTGTGATGTGTGGCTAACACAAGCGGCTAGGATTAGAAACCGCCTGTGATGTGTGTCTATCACAGGTGGTTCCTTTAGATAGAACCGCCTGTGATGTGTGTCTATCACAAGCAGTTTTTGATTGACCGCCTGTGATGTTGTTTTACATCACAGGCGGTGCACCACAAGCGGTTCCTAGAACCGCCTGTGTAGAGGCTAACTGGACCGCCTGTATAGAGGTTTACTGTAGTAGTGGGTGCAGATGGAGGGACTACTCACTGCAGCGGACGAAGGGCATTAACATTTAACATTTTTATGTTTCCTTGTTCTTAATTCATAGCATTTGAGAACAAGTCCCCAACATTGGCGCCCACCTCCGGTGAACTCACTTCCACTTTCCGAACTAATGGCTTCGTTCAACAACCAAGCTGGAGCTGCTTCGGCTACGAAGCTGGTGCTCCCAATAACAGGCGGATCGTGCTCAGAACCGACCAACAAGAAGCAGAAGAAGGAGGCACAGAGAAGGGTACAACATGTTGGGGTGCAGGGACCCTTCATCAAGTCAAGATGGTCTCACATCCCAATTACCTTCTCCCAAGAGGACCTTCAGCTCAAGGATTATCCTCACAATGATGCTATGGTTATTTCTTGTGTTATCAAACGTTTTCTGGTCCACAATGTTCTGGTTGATACAGGCAGTGCAACGGATATTATATTTGCTAAGGCCTTCAGATAAATGCAAGAGCCAGAAGATAAGATTCATGATGCTACACACCCTCTCTGTGGCTTTGGAGGAAGACAGATTGTAGCACTAGGCAAGATTACGATGTCAGTGACCTTCGGATTTGTTAACAACACCAGAACTGAGCAAGTTGTGTTTGATATTGTCGACATGGAGTACCCCTACAATGCAATCATTGGTCGTGGAACACTCAATGCTTTCGAAGCAATTCTTCATCCAGCATATCTTTGCATGAAGATACCTTCGGATCAAGGACCTATTGCTATTCATGGGAGACAGGAAGCTGCCAGAAAGGCTGAAGGGAACTGGACAGATTCAAAGGCAATCCATAGTATAGATGGAGCCGAAGCTTGTGAGCAGTACAAGTACAGAAGGGAGAAGGCTGCTTCGGCCGATCAGCCGAAGCCCATGCTTTTATGTGAAGATATTGCAGAGGAGAAGGTGCTGCTGGGATCTCAATTGTCTGAAGAACAGGAGAAAACCCTGATAAGGTTTTTGTTCAACAACAAAGATCTCTTTGCATGGTCAGCCAATGATCTCTATGGTGTTAACAGGGATGTCATTGAACACTCGCTCAATGTTGATTCATCCTTCAGACCCAGAAAGCAGAGGCTTCGGAAAATGTCTGATGACAAAGCCGAAGGTGCTCGAAATGAAGTGAAAAGACTTCTTAGCGCTGGAGTCATCAGAGAAGTGAAATACCCAGAATGGCTAGCCAACACTGTTATGGTGAAGAAGGCCAATGGTAAATGGAGGATGTGTATTGATTTTACTGATCTCAACAAGGCTTGTCCAAAGGATTCGTTTCCATTACCAAGGATCGATTCTCTAGTAGACGCAGCAGCTTCGTCAGAGCTTATGAGTCTGCTAGATTGTTATTCAGGCTACCATCAAATTTGGATGAAGAAAGAGGATGAGCCGAAAACCAGATTCATAACCCCTAGTGGAACACATTGTTATCTTTGGATGCCTGAGGGGCTCAAGAATGCTGGAGGAAGCTTCAGTAGAATGACAGTGAAGGTTCTTCATTCTCAGATAGGCAGAAATGTGCTAACCTATGTTGATGATATTATAGTAAAAAGCACGAAGCAAGAAAATCACATTGCTGATTTGCAGGAGACATTCGCTAATTTCAGACAAGCTGGTCTGAAGCTGAATCCAAAGAAGTGTGTCTTCAGAGTGAAGAAGGAGAAATTCCTTGGTTGTCTGGTTTCAACAAAAGGAATAGAAGCTAATCGAAATAAAATCGAAGCCATTCTTCGGATGGAGCTGCCAAGCACAAAGAAAGGGGCTCAACGGCTGACAGGAAGACTGGCATCTCTGAATCGATTTATATCTAGATCAGCAGAGAGAAATTTACCATTCTTTAAAGTGTCGAAGTCAGCCAAAGTCTTTCAATGGGGATCAGATCAGCAGAAAGCCTTCGAAGAGCTGAAGTAGTATCTGATAGATCTAACGACCCTAACCCCACCAGCGCCAGGGGCTCCTCTGTTGTTGTATGTGGCAGCTTCGCACTCAGCAGTGAGTGCGGCACTTGTCCAAGAAAAGCTTGAAGGACAAACCAAAAAGCAAGCCCCAATATACTTTGTCTCCGAAGTCCTCAGTTTATCAAAGAAGAACTATACAGAATTGGAGAAGGTGTTATATGTTGTCTTAATGGCCTCCAGGAAGCTACGACATTACTTTCAAGCATATCATATAATTGTTCATTCGTCACAACCTTTGAAGGATATCATGAGTAACAGAGAAGCTACTAGAAGAATTGGAAAGTGGGCTGCGGAACTCAACGAGTTCAGCATTGATTATGTGCATAGATCCTCAATACAGTCCCAGGTGTTAGCAGACTTCATCGCTGATTGGACGCCAGGGGCTCAGGGAGAAGAAACAACTAAAGATGCCGAAGCTTGGACAGTATTCTGCGACGGTTCTTGGGGAACCTTCGGGCAGGAGCAGCTGCTATGTTAATTGCACCTTCCAAAGTTAGAACTTGCTACGCAGTAAAACTTGATTTTAGCTGCACAAATAATATTGCTGAGTACGAAGCTTTGCTTTTGGGGCTTCGGAAGTTAAAGGAAATGGGGATTAGAAGGGAGGTTCTTAAAACCGATTCCCAAGTTATTTCTGGTCATGTTGATAAGAGTTGTAAAGCAAGAGACCCAAAGCTTGAGAAATACTTGGACACGGTCCGAAGCATTGAAGCTTCCTTCGAAGGGTTTTCTGTCAAGAATATTCCTCGAGGAGAAAATGAACATGCTGATTTGCTAGCCAAATCAGCGGCACAGGAGCTGCCCTTACCTTCGGAAGTATTTTTTGAAACAATAAAAGCACCTTCGGTAGAACTTCTTGAAAGAGCAGTGCTTAATATATCTCCGGTTCATAGTGAAGATTGGAGAACTGAGATTATGTCTTTCCTCCAAGGTAATTTCCTTTCAGATGACGAAGCTTATAATAAGAGAATAGAGGCAAGAGCCCGACCATATGTCATAATAGAAGGAGAGCTATACAAGCATGGAGTCTGTTCTCCATTGCTCAAATGTTTATCTAGAGCTGAAGGTATAGAATTGATGAAGGAAATACACGCAGGCCTGTGTGGATCCCACATTGGATCTAGGCCCTTGCTGGGAAAAGTTTTTCGTCAAGGATTTTATTGGCCGAAGGCAGCTTCGGATGCAGCAGAATTAGTTCAAAAATGCGAAGGCTGTCAGAAATGCGCAAGAGATCAAAAACAGCCTTCGTCTATGACTCAGTTAATACAACCAACTTGGCCATTGCAGAGGTGGGGCCTTGATTTGTTAGGCCCGCTACCACCAGCACAAGGAAATTTAAAATATGTTGTGGTGGCAGTAGAATATTTTTCCAAGTGGATTGAGGCGAAGCCTTTAGCCACAATAACTTCGGTTACCATTCAGAAATTTTTCTGGCAGAATATTGTTTGTCGCTTCGAAGTGCCGAAGGCCATTACTGTGGATAACAGAACACAGTTTGATGCCAAAGCTTTTAAAGAGTTCTGTGGACAAATTGGCACGAAGATCCATTTTGCATCGGTTAGGCATCCAGAGTCAAATGGACTTGTCGAAAGAGCTAACAGCATCATAATGATGGGAATAATGAAATTAATCTTCAATCAACCTAGAGGAAAATGGCCAGATGAATTAATTAAAGTGGTGTGGAGCCACAATACAACAGCATCAAGGTCAACATGCTTTACACCATTCAAATTATTATTTGGTGACGAAGCAATAACTCCAGAAGAAGCAAAAGCGGGATCAATAAGAACAGTGGCTTCGGCAGAGGACGAAGCTGATTACTCTGTGGAGAAAGATGCTATAGAAGGGATCAGGCTTCAGGCTGTGGAAAACATCAATAAATATCAAGTTGAAACAATAAAATGGCGTGATAGAAAGGTTAGGCTAAAGAACATTAAGCCATGACATTTGGTGCTTCGGAGAGTGGCCAACCCAGATACAGTAGGCAAGCTACAGCTGAAATGGGAAGGACCTTTTCTGGTAGTATCTTCGTCAAGACCCGGTTCTTATATATTGAAGGATATGGACGACAACGACATTCCTAGATCATGGAATGCGGATGAGCTTCGGCGATATTATGTCTAGCTTGATGTAATTTTTTCTGTTCTTTCCTATGGCACCCTTTTCCTTTCCAAAGGGGGAGAAAGGTTTTTAATGGGGTCATAGCATGTAATTTCTCTTTTTCTTATTTCAGCTCTATAAGAGCAATATCCCCCAAAGATGTAAATGTAAAAGCTGAGCACACACCATCGAGTGCAAAGAAAAAAGGAAAGAAAACAGGGAGAAGCTCAAAAGACGTCCCTAAGGGGATGCAGAGCACGACGAAGCTACAAAAAGCCGTTCCTAAGGGAGCGCAGCGTAAGTTTTCTACTCAAAAGTCGTTCCTAAGAGAATGCAGAGCTTACAACGAAAAATAAACGCTAATTCCGCCGAAGTAAAAGGCGAAGAAGCTCCTAAGGGAGGCTTACAGCGAAAAATAAATGCTGATTCCGCCGAAGTAAAAGGCGAAGAAGCTCCTAAGGGAGGCTTACAGCGAAAAGTTAGCGCTGATACACCGAAAAGTAAACGGTGAAGCCGAAAAATAAACGGCAAAGAGACTGTGTCTATTCCTAAGGGAACAGAGACTATGGTTATGGCTTCAGATATGTGTTTGGACATTCATTTGCACGATACATCACATCATAGCATTTGCATTCATAAACATTCATTTAGACATACGTAGGATCATCATAACACAAGCAATTGCTTCGTCTCTAAAGATCATGCTTCGGCAAAAGAGAAAAAAGAAGCAGTTTTTTTGCTTCGCTGCGTACGAAAAGAAGGGAAGGTGTTTTTTCGCCTTCGGCTCAAAAATGATAATTTCGTCCACACCAAAGCACTCCATACATTGACGGAAAGGTAAGAATATATTACAAGGTATGGACATAGTTCACAGAATACAATTTAATTACATCTGTAAAAGTTATTACAGAAAGTTTTTAGAATCTCTTCTACAGTCATTTATCTAAGCTTCATCAATATTCATTGAGCTTCAGCTTCAGCATTGTCATCCAGTAAAAGCTTCGGCGTCATCTTTTTACTCTTCAAGCTTTGGTTTCGGCTTCATCATCCTACATGAATTAAAGTATTATAAGCAAAATTCAATTTCGAAGGAAGAGGTAAGCACGAAGGTATGATTTTGCTACCGGCTTAAGATGACTCCGAGCTTCGTCACCAGCCTTCTCTCGCCCACCCTTTGTCCATACCACCTTTATAAATTTATTCGCAATGCTTCGGGCGAGGCTGGGAATATCATCCAGAACTGCTGGTGATAGGCTGAAATTGGGTCTGTTGATAATTTTTCCGTGCTCACAGCCAGATTTCAGGAACGCAGCAGCGGTGCCCCGAGAAGCTACCAGGGCACAGAAGTCACCATGTCCAGCAATAACATCATCGAGGTCATCAATTTCACCTTCGATGTGTTCGAAGGCTCTTGGTAGATCTACAGCTGAAGGAGTAAATTTTTCACTACTGGCCCCAACTGAATAACATACCTTCTTCAGTCGTTGAACACATTGATTGCTGAATTCCAAACATTTGTTTTGAAGGCTTATCAATGATTTTTTTCAAATCTAAACCCTTCTGGACTTCAGCCTCAAGTTTTTCATTAGGCTTCAGCCTTTCCTGTTCGAAACTTTCTGTCACACCCGTTTCCAAAGGGTAGAGCCGGGTGCATAGCATATGTGTGCCAGGATCTATTTCCACACATATGTTGACGTCACAAGGGTAATATATCAAAAGAACAATGCATAAAAGCGTAAATAACGATTGTGTTAACATATTACACTTCGAACAGACATAATGTCTTAACCTTTATTCATCAAAGTACAGCAAAACATGGACATCCATCCACAGGAAGATGACCGGAGGTATCACTAGACTAGCATCCATGGAGTTCAGCATCATATCTTCATCTGCAAACTTCTGATCAAAATTAAGCAAGGGTGAGCTCACTTATGGTCGGGGCTCAGCAAGTGGGGGAAAAACTAATGCAAGTCTAACAAGGTGAGGCTGAGGTTGAGCAGTAAGCATTTTAGTTGGTCAACATTTTATTAACAAAACCTGTCTTACTAATAAGTGTGAATCCCAAGTATTCCCATTAAGCAAAGGTACAAGAGTATTTCAAAAACACTTAAGTGAAACCACTTAAGCAAACCATTGGTAGATCATCGGATCTCGATTTATTTCCATCTTCAAGTTCAATTATCATGTGAGGAGTCCAGGCTGCTCATAACCGTGAGCACGACTGATATATCAGTTTTACACTCTGTAGAGGTGGCGCATCTTTACCCATGAGTCGCGATTCCCTTTTTGCCCGGGTTAGCTAGACCCGTATTCACTTCCGAGGTGAATGGCCAGGGTCTCACTATGAGGCTTCTCCCTAGAGTCCTCATTACGCAAATGTTGGAAATGGTCAAACTGCATAAGGCACACCTACCGTAACCAACTTATAGTCCGAACCACAGGGTAAAGCTTTGGGAACTATGCCCGTATCCAATCTGCCTGAGCCGGTACTATAAGCGCTTGCCAAATGCCCCCGTTCCGGTCGACCACGACCAACACCCAACATAAGACTTCCCTAGTTATTTAGCCAAGACCAGAGCCATGATAGTTCTCATGGTAGCACTGTTTTCCCGGGTGGTCACTCCATGTTCCAATTAATATGCAATGATCTTGTTTAACCATCGGGTTAACAATAATAATGAAAACTTACCATTTGGAACATTAGTATCATACAGGAGTGACTGCATAAAGTTAAGTTGTAGCAATAGCATAGCTACGAAGGTAAAGTATAATTCCCAGGTTTGATCAAGGAATAAGGTTGGAAAGGTTATCTAAATAGGTAACCCGTCAAATTATGCATATATATCCAAAAGAATAAACTTTATTAAATGTATTGTTTGGGATCAAACAGAGTATGCAGAGGGAGAAGTCCACTTGCCTTGCTTATTGAAAACTTGAGGTTCTTCCACGGAATAGCACTTGATTCTCAACTATTAGATCAATCACTGAATATCACATAAACAAACAAGAAGAACAAACACCACTCAATAACATACCACATTCACCATGCGTAAAGCTAAAAGAAAGCTTAACGAAAAGAGCGTTCGCTTTTCAAAAACGTCGCAAGTAACGGTTATAATAAGAGGGTATTCTTTTAAAAAATGTGTGATCTATATTTTATAAAACAAGACATGAGCTTAAAATATCTTAATTAAAATATACAAATATTTGGTTCATCAATTTAATCTTTTATAAAACGTCATATGTGATACATCTAAGATTAAGGGTTTATAACACGTTATAACCATATTAAACATTTCTAATCTTTTAGAAAAGATATATGTTATGTCTAATGTTAATGGACTACTAATCACGTTATTAATTGTAGAAGTATTATGGAGCGTATTGTTAATCATTCACTTATGATAATTTAAGATATAAGTCTAAATAGGTTTTATGTGAAAAGATCATAATTATATTATTAATCACCTATTTAAGACGAGTTAGGTTATGAGCCTTAAGTGGATTTTCATGCAAAAGATAATGAACGCATAACCATCATTTAATGTCATTAAAAAGCATATGGCCTATATTATTATATTTAAAGTCAATATATATAAAGTAACATTTTTAAGTTATAAAAGAACTTAAACTCTTATTACTTTATTTTATCCTTTAAGAAAAACTAAGTGATTCGTATATAATGTGGATTAAATTCTACGAAATCATTAATCCTGCCATAAATCTAGTTAAGAACAAATTGACTATCGGTTTGATTATGATAAAGGATAATTAGTCTATTAATTACCTTTAATTCTATTGTAGGGATAAGTGATCCAGATAATTAAAATAAATACTATATTTATTAACTATCATTTTAGTTATGGCAGTGTGAGCACTAAATTAAGCAATTATATCATTATTAGAAAAGTTATATGACATATTACTATTTAGTACGGCTACACTTAAACATCTATAACGAATCTTATTAAATCGAAATCATGATGTCTATTAAAAGGTCATTTTGAACTAGAAACAAATTATCTAATTATTTAGTAAGAAACCTATATTTATCAACATATTATCATTTTCTTTATTAGAAAAGTATAAGTGCCTAGTTAAGTCATTTTAACATCATTATAAATTCTACTCTTTCGCTTTCTCCTTTCTTTTCTAAATAGAATTTATACGTATATCTAAAAATTATTTATTTATAATTCTTCTAACATTAATATACTAGAATTAATTGTAACTTACTAAATGAGACTTTTAATAACCTATTCATGGTTATTATGATATAAATGAACATTTTACTATTCTAAGTAATTAGGTGCTATACTTATGAATACATTTATTTTGAACAGTAAAATCTATATATTTTCATTCGACCGAAAATACGTGGCTTAATTCCCATTTTAATTTCTAAAATTATACTTATATCAATACTAACCAATTATCGCTCCACACACTAAAGCGAAATTAATTATAAACATTTCTAGTATGAAAACCACTGAAGTAATAAATAGTGACCGTATTCATTTTTAGAATTATAAAATCATATGCATGTTCAAAATAGTGCCACGGGGTTTGATTTCGGTTACATGTATACATTGCAACGCTCTAAAATCGTACACGTGAATCGCTAAATCATCTCAAAATTACAACAATAATTCACAAAATTCATAACTTCAAACATGATAAAAATAAACTCAAGTTGTTTTGGGTTGTCTCCAACCTTGGATGAACGACGAATGGCTCGACGGGCATGGAACGACGAGGTTTGACGGGGTTTGGACACGTCTCCGACGAGGCACAATAGCGAGCAGGGCGCTGCTCCGGCTTCCGTCCACAACGGCGTCGACAGTGAGCGAGCGCAGTGGCAGACACCGGCGAGGGGCGTGGACGGTCCAACGAATCGGCGAAGGCGCGGGCGACGGAACGTGCTCCACTGCGAGAAGGAGGAAGGCACGAGGAGAGAGCGAGCTTGGGCAGGGAAAATGGAGAGAGGCTCTGCTGCCTTTTATAGAGAAGAGAGGAGATGGAGAGTCAGCCAGAGAGACGCGCCGGCAGCATCATGGCACCATCAATGGCGACGACGGGTTCTTCATGACGCATCAATGGAGGGAGTAATTGGGGGAAGAGAAACGGATGCAATGAAGGTCCATCAACGCACAGGAAGAACGGTCACGCGGGGTAATGGCGCTGGGCACCGTTCGGGCGTCGCGGTCGAGCTCGGTTCTCGACGTTGATCGGCACTGGGCGCGGGTCACAGGGGCACGGCTGCTCGGCTTCGGATCCTGCGCGTCGGGCTTGGCACGTGTAACATCCCAAAATCCCAACCCAGGTTTGAAACCCTAACCCCCCCTAATTCCCCCCCTTAGTTTTATTCTTCTCCCTAACCCTACCCCTAGGTCACCCAATCATTTGCATACACTTAAAATGATTTGAGGCACTTCACATAGGCCACATTTATCACCAAGTTCATTTAGAGAATTTTTGTTAAGAGGAAAAGAAACAAAATGTCACAAAAGTAGAAAAGAAAAAGGAAAGAATTAGAAAAAGAAAAGAAAAAGGAATTTCCTCTCCCCTCTCGCGGCTGGGCCGACTTCCAGCCCAACTCGCGCGCGCCCGCCTCCCTCCCCTCTCTTTCCGGCCCAGGCGGCCCACACCGCGCGCCACTTCCGCCCGCTGACAGCCCGACCCCGCCCGTCAGCGCCCCGCCCCTCTCTCTCTCGCACGGCCCTCTCTCACTGGCAGCCCGACCCCACCTGTTAGCTCCTTCTCCCTCGCCCATCCCTCCCCGGCGCGATCGCCGCCGAGCACCCCTTGCCTCGTCGCCTCGCCATTAATGCTCGCCAGCCCCTCCGCGACAACCCCGCCACTGTGCCCGAGCCGTCCCCTCATCCTCAGCCTGCCCGAGCCGTCTCGTCGCCGTTTGCTCCATGCCCGCCATCATGGAAGCTCGTCGGAGCTCGCCGTCCCCTCCATCCCTCTCCCCCTCCCGGGCGCCTATAAAAGGGACAGCCGAGCCCGAGCCCTCCACACCAGCCCCGACCCCCTCCTCCACACCTCCCCGAGCTCAATTGAGCTAGCAGCGCCACCGTGCTTCCCTCCACCGCTCCGGTAAGCTTCCCTCTCCCTCCCTGGCGACCTTCCGTCCAATTAAATAGTGCCAAGAGTTCCGCCACACTTCCACGTTCACGACACGCCACCTTCCCCACTCTATCTTGGCCGGAAAACTCACCGGCGGCTTCGCCGTCGCGGAAGCCCGCCACCGTGCCGTGGACCGGCCGCCCTAGGCCCCCGCGGGCGAAATTAGCCCCGCCCCTGTAATCCTCATCTACCACTCATGCTCCGCCACCGCCTCCCCGTCGCAAAACCGGACCGACGGCGGAGAACCGCCGCGGATCCTCACCGCCGGTCGACCCCGGTCGAGCCCCTTCCCCCCTCCGTTGTCGCCAACGCCGTCAGCCCCCTCCTCTCTCACTGGCTGGTGGGCCCGCGCCTCCACGCCGTCCCCCGCCGTCTCCCCCGCACAGCTGGGCCAGCTGGGCCACCAGCCTCGCCCGCGCGAGCGCCCGCGCCCATGTGGGCCAAAAATCCCCCCCCCGGCCCACAAGGAAAGGATATCCTTTTTCTTTTTCTTTTCCCATTTCTTTTTCCCATTTTCCCCTATATACTTATATGCTGATATTTTATGCACCAAAAATAGTTTAAATAAATTATTAGGGCACAAAAATAATAAAGTATAACAATTTGCACACTCCACAAAAGTCACCATGTTTGATGTATTGTTTTTTGCTATGTTTAATTAGCGGAAGAGGGATCCGATCCTTCGGAACTCTTAGCTCCGGAAGAAGGGCAGGAACCCGACCCCTCCGAGATTAACCTTTTGTGCCAGGAAAGCTTCGACGAAGGCAAGTCCATCCTTCCCTTGATGCATTATTTACCTATTTCTCTCTACCACTGCCTATGCCTGGATTATGGGATGGGAATCGAATTGCATGGTAAGCATGAGAGAGCCCGCATTAACTATTACTTCGATTAAAGATATGGGACAAGTAAAAAGGGGTATAAGTGAAATGTTTTCCAAAAAGAGTGCGATGAAGGGTACTCACCCTCATCACTAGTGAAGTAGGATGATCAGGGACTCCCTGGTTTAGGGGAGGGCCTAAGGTGTGGGCTCAGCTGGTTTAGGCGTGAGCAGAAGGATCATCCTCTCATATAAGGACCGGTTTGTCATCTTTCATTACCTGTACTCTCAAAAAGTACAACCACTCGAGGCTGTGTGGGCAGCCACTCAATCTGAACTCGTACGGTCCCACCCCAGGGTTATGAAGGCTGGGGTAGCACCGGGAGGATAAGGAAGGGGAATGTTTTGTCCGGTTTGGACATGGTGGTGGCCTGACTCCTTCCGGTATAACCATTAAGGTTCGGACGTACAAGGAAGGAAAGAGTTTCGGATTCGGGTCTCATTGGCCATGAGATCGCAGAGCCGGATTAGTGGGTAAAGTGTACACCTCTGCGCAGAGTCTAAACCTATTCGAATAGTCCGTGTCCACTGGTATGGACGAGTCTGGTATGGTATGACAATTAGTGTTTCTACTACAACTGGGAACAGGGAAATGTGTGTGTATGTTCTGGAAGGAAAGGAGTACCACGGGAGCGGGAAGCTCAGTGGTATTCAAGCAAGTGTTACTTCTATTGTTTTGGGAAAACCCTAACTATTGAGTACTGCCTTTCTCTGAAAAAGTATGAGTGACTTCAACTCCACCACAATAAGCATGTACAATATAGGTCACTTTCTCTTTACGGGAGCCGGGTGGGCTTGCGGAATACCTAGTGTATTCACCCAGATTTATTTATGTTTTTCAGCAGCTGAAGACTTCTTTTCTGCTATGCTTGATTGATGGGGCTGTGTCTTCACCCAGTTCTGCCTGTGGCCTAGGCTATTTTATCTTCCACTGTGCTTTATTTTGTTTCGGCTCACTTTCGAGCTTGTATCCCCGGTATTGTAATAACATTATTCAGACTCTGTAACTATTTGAAGTAATGAATGTGATTACTAGCCTCCTGGGACTAGTAATTGTATCACATTTGAGTCCCAAAGGATCGGGACGCTTCAGGTGGTATCAGAGCCTATAGGACTGGCCGTAGACCACAGCCCGGACCTTAAAAGTTGCCTTAACAAGAAAACACCTCTTACCTCCAAGAAACACTCTTTCCCCTTTTTCCCGATATTAATAGACCTTTCTTTTCGTCTGCCAGATGGAAAACCCCTGGGTGATTAGGACTTCCTATTGCTCAGAGGAGGAAGGCTTTCCTCACCTTCTTCGAAGCTGCGCACTGCGCTTGGGGATCCGCAAGAAGCCCGAATATGTCTGGAAGGAGTACCGTGAAAATGGAATGGAAAAGTGCTCTATGGCAGTCTACTTGGGAGAAAGCCGGAACTACCCAAACCACCCTCCTTTCCAAATTACCTTCATCGGGCACCGCTTCCCAGACACATGCCAGAGCGTTGCTCGAAAAGCCCTCAAACAACTGTGCCAAAACTATAGCCGAGAGACCTTTGAGACTCCCCTCCGATATTTCCCACCCAGCAACAAAAACACCCCCACCTGGAAGAAAAGACTCCAGGCTCTGTCAGGAGGAGATCCCATATAAGATGATCCCACTATCGTCTACATGGCCGGATACCTCCACACCCTCGACAACCACTTCGATGAGCTCTCCTCCCATTGTACCCACCTAAACTCCCGAGTGGAATGCCTAGAGCAGCAAGTCAAAGAGCTTACGCAAGAGAAGGTATCCCTCCAAGAGAGTCTCAGCATAGCGGAAGGCGAGGAAGCCAACACCCGTGAGGCCTATCGGACCTTGAAGATAGACTTTGACAAGAAGCTAAAGGCACTCGCCCCCAAAAGGAAGATCCAGAAGAAGACCACTAACCAAGGATGCCAGACAGAGAAGAAGAAGAAGAAGGCCCCTCTAGCCCTACCTTCCCCCAGAATCGATGACTGGTCCGACGAAGAAGATGTATCCCTAGCCAGCCTCGATGATCTTCTCAAGGCATTTGGGGACACCTTAGACAAGGAACTCGCTAGCACCTCGAAGAACGCCCTCATGTAGTCTTCCTCTGTAGTAGTCTTATGCTTGTAATGTGATGGTGTAATGAATAAAATAACTTGGTTGAGAACAATTTGCATGTGCATAATAGTGACTCTCTTCCCTGGCAGATGGCTTCGGATAAAACCAGGCCTACCGCCTCAGGGATTGGAGCAGGTTTCCCCCGAAGAGCTGAAGGGGAAGTCGTTAGAGAGGAAAGTGAAACCCACCTCCCCGCACCTCCACCCCTACCCTTAGACCTAGCCCAAGTTCTAGCCAATCAGACCTGACTCATCGAGGTCCTCACTCGAAATCTGGAAAATCAACGGCCAAATGGTGGAAGACCGCAAGACAGAATGGGGGACTTCCTGAGACTCAAACCTCCCACGTTCGCCGGATCAAGCAACCCCCTCGATGCAGACGATTGGATGCGAACGATCAAAAGGAAGCTGGAAGCCATTGGTTGCCCAGAAAATCAGTGTGTTCAACTGGCTGCCCATCAACTCTCTGGGATGGCCTTAGCCTGGTGGGACACCTTCAACGTCACCATCAGAGATGCTACCTGGGCGGAATTTGAGGCAGCTTTCCGGGAGCACCATGTGCCCCAAGGATTGGTACAGCTTAAGGAGGACGAGTTCCGAGAATTGACTCAAGACGGAAGATCTGTCAGCGAATATGTGCACAAGTTCACGGAGCTAGCCCGCTACGCGCCAGATGATGTCAATACTGAGAGCAAGAAGATGGCCCGTTTCCTCAAGGGACTCAGGCCAGAACTCAAGACAATTCTGGCTAGCCAAGACTTCCTCAACTTCTCTCACCTTTCCAACAAGGCCATGCAAGTTGAAAGAGCTAAGGAGGAAGAAAAAGGGCACCTCAAAAGGAAGTTCCAGGTTCTCCGGGCACAACAGCAGGACCGGCACCAGAAGACTCGATCATTTGGGTTTCCACCCAAGGGGCCCAACTTCAGTAGGCCAGCTGGACCCACTCCGTCACGATTCAGCCAGCAGAGTCAGAGCTCTTTCCATTCTCCCTCGGTGGCAAGCAACCAACCTCCGGCTAATGCATGTTGGCACTGCGGTGATCCAAGTCACTTCAAGAACAACTGTCCGCAGCTGAAGCCACAGGGACCCGCCTACTCCAACTCGGTGAATGGCCCGAAGAATACCTCGGCACCCGCCCCCAAGGCGCCCTCCGCCATCAACCAGCAGAACAAGACTCCATACCAAGGAAGGGCACGTGTAAATCACGTCGATGCCCAGGAAGCTCAGCAGGCTCTGGGAGTAGTACTCGGTGAGTTCCTTGTTGAATTTACTCCCGCTACCGTACTTTTCGATTCTGGAGCATCCCACTCTTTCATAGCCACTAGCTTTGTGGAAAAATATGGCATTCCCTCTACTCCCCTAGAGATTCCTTTGGTCACCCGAACCCCAGGGTCCGACCTCCTATGCCAGCTAAAATGTTCCCAAGTCAGAATCCTTTTAAGTGGGGTAGTGTTCCTGGCAGACTTAACCGTCTTGCCATCCAAGGGAATTGATGTAATCCTAGGGATGGATTGGCTAACTAAACACAAGGGCATCATCAGTTGCGCAGACAAGACAGTCCTCCTCACCGACCAGCAGGGAAAGTCAGTCTCTTGCCAGGCACAGCCACCCGCCAGTGACCCAATGATGTTCAGTATATCAACGGAAAATATATCAGTAGTAGAAGAATTCATGGATGTGTTTCCCGAAGAATTGCTAGGAATGCCACCAGAAAGAGAAGTGGAGTTCTACATAGATCTAATTCCTGGAACAGCACCCATCGCAAAAAGACCATACTGCATGGCTCCAATTGAGTTAGCAGAACTAAAGCTTCAAATCTCAGATCTTCAGCAAAAAGGGTACATTCGTCCCAGCTCATCACCTTGGGGAGCACCAGTCCTGTTTGTCTCCAATAAAGATGGGAGCATGAGAATGTGTATTGATTACCGATCGTTAAATGAAGTTACCATCAAGAACAAATACCCACTTCCTCGGATCGACGACCTCTTCGATCAGCTTCAAGGAGCCAAGTACTTCTCCAAGATAGACCTGAGGTCTGGTTACCATCAATTGAGGATCAAGGAAGCGGACATCCAAAAGACTGCATTTGTCACTCGGTACGGGCAATATGAATTCACAGTAATGTCGTTCGGACTGACAAACGCACCCGCCTTTTTCATGAACCTCATGAATAAAGTGTTTATGGAAGAGCTAGATAAGTTTGTCGTAGTCTTCATCGACGACATCCTTATTTACTCCAAGAACCGCGAAGACCATAAGCGTCACCTTCGGATCGTCCTTGGAAAACTCAGAGCACACCAACTTTATGCCAAACTCAGTAAATGTGAATTCTGGTTGGAGAAGATAGCCTTCCTTGGGCATATCTTAACTGCAGAAGGGATAGAAGTGGACCCTTCCAAGGTAGAAGCAGTGTCAAAATGGAGGCAACCAACCAACGTCAGTGAAGTTCGAAGCTTCCTAGGAATGGCAGGGTATTACCGCCGCTTCATCAAAGGATTCTCCAGCATCGCAAGGCCAATGACAGAACTTCTCAAGAAAGACCATAAATTTGTGTGGACCCCAAAATGTGAAGAAAGTTTCCAAATCATAAAAGAGAAACTCACAACAGCACCCGTTCTATCACTGCCAGATATTCATCAAGATTTTGTCGTCTTCTGTGATGCCTCGAGGCAAGGCTTAGGGTGTGTGCTAATGCAGAACGAGAGAGTCATTGCTTACGCATCACGCCTACTCAAGCCGCATGAGCAGAATTACCCCACCCATGATTTGGAATTGGCAGCCATAGTGCATGCCTTAAAGATATGGAGGCATTACCTAATCGGAAACAAATGCCATATTTTCACCGATCACAAGAGTCTGAGGTACATATTCACTCAACCTGATCTCAACCTCCGTCAGCGAAGATGGTTAGAACTGATCAAGGATTATGACCTCGAAATTCACTATCACCCCGGGAAGGCCAATGTGGTAGCCGACGCTCTCAGCCGAAAACCATTCGGAATAAAAGGGACTAACTTTCTAGAAGACTGGAAGGAAGAATCAGCACAACTAAATGCATGTCTGGGAAACAATGACAGTCTCGAAGTCAAGCCAATGCTAGAAGACATCATCTGCAAAGCTCAACATCTAGACCCAGAGACGGCAAGGCTTGTGGAGAAAGCCCGCAAGGAACAACTCCCGGATCTCAGGACAGATGACCAAGGAGTCCTTTGGTTCAAACACCGTCTGTGTGTACCAAAAGGGGAGGCTCGAGAAGTCCTACTCAAGGAAGCTCACGACTCGGCCTACTCCATCCACCCCGGAACTACCAAGATGTACCTGGACCTCAAGACCAGATACTGGTGGAAGGGGATGAAGAAAGAAATAGCTCAGTATGTGGCCCGATGTGACATCTGCCAACGGACAAAGGCCGAACACCAAAAACATGCTGGCCTATTACAACCCCTCCCGATACCTGAATGGAAGTGGGAATAAATAGGCATGGACTTCGTAACCGGACTACCCCGGACGCAGAAAGGGAATGACTCCATCTGGGTAATAATAGATCACCTCACCAAGGTAGCCCATTTCATTCCAGTGAAAACTACCTTTGGAGGAGCCACCCTTGCCCGAATTTACCTCAAGGAGATAGTCAGACTCCATGGCATCCCAAGGAAGATAGTATCAGACAGAGGAACCCAGTTCACATCCAAATTCTGGACAAGCCTTCAGAAAGCTATGGGCACCAAGCTAGATTTCAGTACCGCTTATCACCCTCAGACAGATGGGCAGACAGAAAGGGTCAACAAAGTCCTTGAAGATCTGTTAAGAGCATGTGTTTTAGCTTTTGATAGAAGTTGGGAGTCCAGTCTACCCTACGCAGAGTTCTCCTACAACAATAGCTATAAGTCCAGCATCAGGATGTCACCATTCGAAGCACTGTATGGACGAAAATGCCAGACCCCTCTCATGTGGTCCAACATGGGGGAAAAAGCACTAGAAGGACCTGCTTTTGTCAAGGAGGCAGAGGAGAAAGTTGCACTGATCCGCAGAAGGTTGCTTGAAGCTCAGAGTCGACAGAAGAGTTACGCAGACAACAGGCGGAGGGAACTCCGATTTGAGGAAGGAGACTTCGTCTACCTTAAGGTTTCTCCAATGCGTGGGGTCAGAAGGTTCCAAGTCAAAGGGAAGCTAGCCCCACGTTTTGTAGGTCCCTATCCCATCATTGGCAAGGTAGGACCCGCCACATACCGCCTGGAACTACCAGAATCCATGTCCGACATCCACAATGTGTTCCACGTGTCCCAGCTCCGCAAATGCCTGCAAGCACCAGAAAGTCACCTCGAAGAAGAGACAGTGCAGATTCAGAAAGACCTTCAATATCGTGAGAAACCAGTGAAGATTCTTGATTCGGCAGTCAGAAAGACCCGCACCTCAGAAGTAAAGCTCTGTAAAGTTCAGTGGAGCAGAGAAGGAGAAGAGGAAGCCACCTGGGAGAGTGAGGACTTCTTGAGGAGGGAATACCCTTACCTTTTCCCAAATCCAGTCTAAATCTCGAGGGTGAGATTCCTTTAAGTGGGGTAGGTTTGTAACATCCCAAAATCCCAACCCAGGTTTGAAACCCTAACCCCCCCTAATTCCCCCCCCCCTTAGTTTTATTCTTCTCCCTAACCCTACCCCTAGGTCACCCAATCATTTGCATACACTTAAAATGATTTGAGGCACTTCACATAGGCCACATTTATCACCAAGTTCATTTAGAGAATTTTTGTTAAGGGGAAAAGAAACAAAATGTCACAAAAGTAGAAAAGAAAAAGGAAAGAATTAGAAAAAGAAAAGAAAAAGGAATTTCCTCTCCCCTCTCGCGGCTGGGCCGACTTCCAGCCCAACTCGCGCGCGCCCGCCTCCCTCCCCTCTCTTTCCGGCCTAGGCGGCCCACACCGCGCGCCACTTCCGCCTGCTGACAGCCCGACCCCGCCCGTCAGCGCCCCGCCCCTCTCTCTCTCGCGCGGCCCTCTCTCACTGGCAGCCCGACCCCACCTGTCAGCTCCTTCTCCCTCGCCCATCCCTCCCCGGCGCGATCGCCGCCGAGCACCCCTCGCCTCGTCGCCTCGCCATTAATGCTCGCCAGCCCCTCTGCGACAACCCCGCCACTGTGCCCGAGCCGTCCCCTCATCCTCAGCCTGCCCGAGCCATCTCGTCGCCGTTTGCTCCATGCCCGCCATCATGGAAGCTCGTCGGAGCTCACCGTCCCCTCCATCCCTCTCCCCCTCCCGGGCGCCTATAAAAGGGACAGCCGAGCCCGAGCCCTCCACACCAGCCCCGGCCCCCTCCTCCACACCTCCCCGAGCTCAATTGAGCTAGCAGCGCCGCCGTGCTTCCCTCCACCGCTCCGGTAAGCTTCCCTCTCCCTCCCTGGCGACCTTCCGTCCAATTAAATAGTGCCAAGAGTTCCGCCACACTTCCACGTTCACGACACGCCACCTTCCCCACTCTATCTCGGCCGGAAAACTCACCGGCGGCTTCGCCGTCGCGGAAGCCCGCCACCGTGCCGCGGACCGGCCGCCCTAGGCCCCCGCGGGCGAAATTAGCCCCGCCCCTGTGATCCTCATCTACCACTCATGCTCCGCCACCGCCTCCCCGTCGCAAAACCGGACCGACGGCGGAGAACCGCCGCGGATCCTCACCGCCGGTCGACCCCGGTCGAGCCCCTTCCCCCCTCCGTTGTCGCCAACGCCGTCAACCCCCTCCTCTCTCGCTGGCTGGTGGGCCCGCGCCTCCACGCCGTCCTCCGCCGTCTCCCCCGCACAGCTGGGCCAGCTGGGCCGCCAGCCTCGCCCGCGCGAGCGCCCACGCCCATGTGGGCCAAAAATCCCCCCCGGCCCACAAGGAAAGGAAATCCTTTTTCTTTTTCTTTTCCCATTTCTTTTTCCCATTTTCCCCTATATACTTATATGCTGATATTTTATGCACCAAAAATAGTTTAAATAAATTATTAGGGCACAAAAATAATAAAGTATAACAATTTGCACACTCCACAAAAGTCACCATGTTTGATGTATTGTTTTTGGCTATGTTTAATTAGCGGAAGAGGGATCCGATCCTCCGGAACTCTTAGCTCCGAAAGAAGGGCAGGAACCCGACCCCTCCGAGATTAACCTTTTGTGCCAGGAAAGCTTCGACGAAGGCATCCATCCTTCCCTTGATGCATTATTTACCTATTTCTCTCTACCACTGCCTATGCCTAGATTATGGGATGGGAATCGAATTGCATGGTAAGCATGAGAGAGCCCGCATTAACTATTACTTCGATTAAAGATATGGGACAAGTAAAAAGGGGTATAAGTGAAATGTTTTCCAAAAAGAGTGCGATGAAGGGTACTCACCCTCATCACCTAGTGAAGTAGGATGATCAGGGACTCCCTGGTTTAGGGGAGGGCCTAAGGTGTGGGCTCAGCTGGTTTAGGCGTGAGCAGAAGGATCATCCTCTCATATAAGGACCGGTTTGTCATCTTTCATTACCTGTACTCTCAAAAAGTACAACCACTCGAGGCTGTGTAGGCAGCCACTCAATCTGAACTCGTACGGTCCCACCCCAGGGTTATGAAGGCTGGGGTAGCACCGGGAGGATAAGGAAGGGGAATGTTTTGTCCGGTTTGGACATGGTGGTGGCCTGACTCCTTCCGGTATAACCATTAAGGTTCGGACGTACAAGGAAGGAAAGAGTTTCGGATTCAGGTCTCATTGGCCATGAGATCGCAGAGCCGGACTAGAGGGTAAAGTGTACACCTCTGCGCAGAGTCTAAACCTATTCGAATAGTCCGTGTCCACTAGTATGGACGAGTCTGGTATGGTACGACAATTAGTGTTTCTACTACAACTGGGAACAGGGAAATGTGTGTGTATGTTCTGGAAGGAAAGGAGTACCACGGGAGCGGGAAGCTCAGTGGTAGTCAAGCAAGTGTTACTTCTATTGTTTTGGGAAAACCCTAACTATTGAGTACTGCCTTTCTCTGAAAAAGTATGAGTGACTTCAACTCCACCACAATAAGCATGTACAATATAGGTCACTTTCTCTTTACGGGAGTCGGGTGGGCTTGCGGAATACCTAGTGTATTCACCCAGATTTATTTATGTTTTTCAGCAGCTGAAGACTTCTTTTCTGCTATGCTTGATTGATGGGGCTGTGTCTTCACCCAGTTCTGCCTGTGGCCTGGGCTATTTTATCTTCCACTGCGCTTTATTTTGTTTCGGCTCACTTTCGAGCTTGTATCCCCGGTATTGTAATAACATTATTCAGACTCTGTAACTATTTGAAGTAATGAATGTGATTACTAGCCTCCTGGGACTAGTAATTGTATCACATTTGAGTCCCAAAGGATCGGGACGCTTCAGCACGGGACACAGCGCTTGGTGTCGCGGCGGGGTCGCGTCGGGCGCGCAGGGGCGCTCGGCCGGTCGGAGTCGGGGCACCGGGCTGGGGCGGCTCTGCTACGCGGGGTGCGGGTCGGCCGTCCTGGCGCTGCAGGGGAGGGAGCAGGGCGTCGGGCGAGGTCGCACGGCCGAGCGGTCGGGTGCTGCGTGACGGGGCTGGCGGTTCGTAGCTTGGCTCGGCCTGGCGTCCTGTGCACGCGCGAGAGAGTGGGAAGGAGGAGAGAGGTGAGAGAAGCGAGGAGAGAGAGAGGAGCAGAGGAGCAGAGGAGAGAGGGAGAAGAGGGAGCAGCGGCGGCGCTCGACGCTTAGGAGAGGGCGGCGGCTGGCTCCTAGAGTTAGGGAGGCAGCCGGCTAGGGTTTGGGGATGTTGGGCCCTGGTGGGCTTTAGGGTTAGGTTAGTTTTTTTTTTCTAATTCCTTTCTAATCTCAACGTATAATTTTATATAACCATAAAATTCATAATGATTAAACCAAAATTATTTATAAATAAAATATTAATTTTTGGACCAATAATTATTATATTATTTATTTAGTTTTTCATTGAAGAAGAAATGATATTCAATATTCAAAATCAATCACGAGTATTCAAAAATCATTCTAAAGGCAATTAAATAACGAACATTTAAGAGAAAATTAATTACCGTAAATATAATCATTAACTAAAGGTATTATTTTTATTTAATGGTTTTCATAGTGTCATAAATCTACCCCTCTTAAAAAGAATCTCGTCCTCGAGATTAAGAAAGGCTAGCACGAAAGCAAAGGAGATACATGGTTTATTTGTAGGTTTTTAGTTCTCATTGAACTCCTCCAAACTTAAGAAACTTCCTTCTTTGCTCCGCAATGTATACTAATCAAGCGACCTTCATCATCATACTTATAAAATGGTGGGTCTTCTGAACTATTGCTTAGGTCATGCTTGGCAGCTCTCTTCTCTATTCGGTCTAGACGCTTCTTGGGGCATTCACGAATAAGATGTCCTTCGTTTTTGCAGTAGTAGCAAGCACCTCTTGCTTTGAGTTCTTTGCGAGTCAACTTTGCTTGACCAACATGGGGTGAGGGTTGACTGGGTGTCTGTATCTCATATAGTTGAGCCTGACTTGATTCTTCTGATTGGGTATCCATGTGTTTCGTGGCTTTCACTTGAGGTGGACTAATCATATATCCAAACATTTTTCTATTCCTTTTGTTGTTCTTCATTCCATTCATCGAATATCTCGGTGACTCATTTCTCTCGTTCATAGTTGTTAAGGTAGGAATATTGTCGTTGGCATCATTTACTTCATTTCCATTGGGGTTCATCATCTAGTCAGAGGGTAAAGGAGTTAGTGAGACAGACTGCATAAAAGGCTTGTATGACATTAAGATAAAGAGTTTAACACAACATTTTGATTTCTAAGATAAGATTAGTCAAGGAACAAGGATGGTTTCATATTTCTCCTAGCTTCATCATACTACAAGAGTGTACAAGTGTTATAATCCTTAACAGAGATCTTTTGGACCTTATAGATTTCAGAGCATGATATCCAAATCATCTTTCTGATCCAACAGTATTTCTTTGAGCACAAATTGAGAGAAAGATTTGAGCAAGACTTTAGGGCAACTAGAATAGAGCATCATATTGTTTGCATATAGCAGATGACACCATACTTTATTCTCTTTGTAAAGGGCAAAACACAATAGGTGCGAAAGATTCTCCAAATTTATTCATATATCACTTAACACAATTACAAATCTTGAAAGGGGCAACATCTTGACATATTTTTTTCTTCGTGAGGCATACTCCTTCTTTTAGCTAATTGGTACATTATTCTTCCTTATCAGATGTACCAATCTTTAGGGCTGGAGGTCGGTCGTCTTCAACTACTATTCTTTCTCCAGATGGAGTTTCCAAGCACATGGTTCTCTCAGTATGTTGAATCACTGCCTTAGTCCTTTGTAACCAATTCTTTCCAAGAATCACATCCTTTCCCATTGATTCCATCACTAGGAGATCAGCTGGAAAATCTATCCCGTTGATTTTAACACTTACATTCGGACATATGTAGTTTACTAACATTTTTCCTTCAGGTGTACTGATGGTCTTCCTTGATCTCAAGGTACACTTAAAGATACCATACTTTGTTGCAAACTGGGCACTGATAAGAGAATGTGTTGTACGAGGATCATACAACACGGTCGCGATGGTTGTGTGAATGACTAGTGTTCCAAAAATTACTGCATCATTATATGGAATGGTTCCTGTCACTGCATAACTTATCCTTCATGTGGTCTCTTTCAGTTGTTTACTCTTTGTTGATGCATGGGTTTGAGGGTGTTGTCTTTTCTTTTGGACCTTATTGATCTCCACATCCTTCTTAGGACAACCATTAACAAGATGGCCGGTATCACCACAGCCAAAACAAGCACGACTTGATAAGTTACATGGTGGCGTTGCCTTTATGGTGTTGGTAGAAATTTCTGTGCATTTTTGTTCATATTCCATGTCTGAAGATTGAGATAGCTTCATCTCGGAGGTGATCTATAGTGAACTCTTCTCTGGACAATTACGGAAGTAATGACCTTCACGTCCACAAGCTTTTCTTGAAGTTATTTCTTGACTTTTTCCATGTTTCCCTTTTTGTTTCTTGGACCTGATGCGACGATGAGGCTAAAACTGTGTGCAAGTAATAGTCCATCCATCAATGTAACACTCCTGTTTTTCTTCTTGGAGCTGGGCATCCTTGTGATGTTTCCTTTTTGGAATACCTGACAATTCATCGTCTGACAGTGCATCTGCTATTAGTTGTTCTTGGGGAGACCATTGTCTTTTTATACCAGAAAACAAAATCCGGTTCTTCTGTTTTGTAGTTTCACTTTCGTTTGTGCTGATCTGACGACAAGGAATTCCATAGTACTCACAACAACAACATGTTCCAAGGTTACTTGTCTGTTGGTTTGGTTGTGCATCATTTTGTGTCTTGAAGGTCTGTTCATCAGCTGTTTCATTTATAGTGTTGTTTTGACTTGTCAACACACCGCATTCTTTGCATTTAGTGACATCACTTGTCGTTGACATTCCAAGGTCTGACATCTGTATGGGTATGGAAGCATGGAAGGGACAAAAGGGTTGAGCAAAGATAGATTGTAGAGAGCAGAGAAAACCCATCTATCTAAGGTTTTACCTAGCTAACTGATGTCATTGTGGACAAAAGTCACACAATACACCAACAATCATTTCAAAGAAGCAAATCAATCATGAACACAAAGGACAATGAACTCAAGCATACCAGCACAATCCAATTCTACTCATTCAACCAAAACAAAAGGTGAGACAAGGTTTTGGAATAAGAAGGATATTATAACATCAAGGAGTTGGGTAAGAATTATCAGGGAGTTAGACAAGACATATTTGTTGGTGGCCAAGAGTGAAATAAGATAACCATGAATTATTAAAGTGAGGATAAATGATACAACCAAGGATATAAAGTGAGTTAGGGAGAAAGCATTATCAAGGAGGAAAGTAGAGAGGCAAAAGTTTAATATATCAAGGTAGATATTGCACAAGTGTGGCAATAATGGAAAGAAAACAAAAGTTTAAGGAGTCAAGGGTTATATAGCAATATTAGGGATTAGAAAACCACTTATAATATAATAGCGCAATTATCGATCTAGTCGAAAATCTTAATACTAAAGAACAATCCTATCAACCTAACCAAGAAGTCAAATAATAGATCCAGGGGATCCATAATAAAACTTCTTGCGGAGTGGGGATAAGATAGAAAATAGGGCATCGTCGATAGCTTCGAGCAGGTTTCTTCTGGCAAACTTCGCTTCAAGTTCCGCAATCCTAGCTTGATCATCTTGCAATGCTTCTCATTAGAACCTTCTGATAGACGAAGAATCAGACAAGAGGGGTTGAAGATAAAAGAGACGAGTTTTGATATAAAGTAAGTTTTTTTATGGAGGAAAATATATCAGGCTTTGAAAGGCTGACTAGGCTTTCCATTTCTAACTAATCTAGCGACCTACGGTCAACCTGGCTTTGATACCACTTCTATCACACCCGTTTCCAAAGGGTAGAGCCGGGTGCATAGCATATGTGTGCCAGGATCTATTTCCACACATATGTTGACGTCACAAGGGTAATATATCAAAAGAACAATGCATAAAAGCGTAAATAACGATTGTGTTAACATATTACACTTCGAACAGACATAATGCCTTAACCTTTATTCATCAAAGTACAGCAAAACATGGACATCCATCCACAGGAAGATGACTGGGGGTATCACTAGACTAGCATCCATGGAGTTCAGCATCATATCTTCATCTGCAAACTTCTGATCAAAATTAAGCAAGGGTGAGCTCACTTATGGTCGGGGCTCAGCAAGTGGGGGAAAAACTAATGCAAGTCTAACAAGGTGAGGCTGAGGTTGAGCAGTAAGCATTTTAGTTGGTCAACATTTTATTAACAAAACCTGTCTTACTAATAAGTGTGAATCCCAAGTATTCCCATTAAGCAAAGGTACAAGAGTATTTCAAAAACACCTAAGTGAAACCACTTAAGCAAACCATTGGTAGATCATCGGATCTCGATTTATTTCCATCTTCAAGTTCAATTATCATGTGAGGAGTCCAGGCTGCTCATAACCGTGAGCACGGCTGATATATCAGTTTTACACTCTGCAGAGGTGGCGCATCTTTACCCATGAGTCGTGATTCCCTTTTTGCCCGGGTTAGCTAGACCCGTATTCACTTCCGAGGTGGATGGCCAGGGTCTCACTATGAGGCTTCTCCCTAGAGTCCTCATTACGCAAATGTTGGAAATGGTCAAACTGCATAAGGCACACCTACCGTAACCAACTTATAGTCCGAACCACAGGGTAAAGCTTTGGGAACTATGCCCGTATCCAATCTGCCTGAGCCGGTACTATAAGCGCTTGCCAAATGCCCCCGTTCCGGTCGACCACGACCAACACCCAACATAAGACTTCCCTAGTTATTTAGCCAAGACCAGAGCCATAATAGTTCTCATGGTAGCACTGTTTTCCCGGGTGGTCACTCCATGTTCCAATTAATATGCAATGATCTTGTTTAACCATTGGGTTAACAATAATAATGAAAACTTACCATTTGGAACATTAGTATCATACAGGAGTGACTGCATAAAGTTAAGTTGTAGCAATAGCATAGCTACGAAGGTAAAGTATAATTCCCAGGTTTGATCAAGGAATAAGGTTGGAAAGGTTATCTAAATAGGTAACCCATCAAATTATGCATATATATCCAAAAGAATAAACTTTATTAAATGTATTGTTTGGGATCAAACAGAGTATGCAAAGGGAGAAGTCCACTTGCCTTGCTTATTGAAAACTTGAGGTTCTTCCACGGAATAGCACTTGATTCTCAACTATTAGATCAATCACTGAATATCACATAAACAAACAAGAAGAACAAACACCACTCAATAACATACCACATTCACCATGCGTAAAGCTAAAAGAAAGCTTAACGAAAAGAGCGTTCACTTTTCAAAAACGTCGCAAGTAACGGTTATAATAAGAGGGTATTCTTTTCAAAAATGTGTGATCTATATTTTATAAAACAAGACATGAGCTTAAAATATCTTAATTAAAATATACAAATATTTGGTTCATCAATTTAATCTTTTATAAAACGTCATATGTGATACATCTAAGATTAAGGGTTTATAACACGTTATAACCATATTAAACATTTCTAATCTTTTAGAAAAGATATATGTTATGTCTAATGTTAATGGACTACTAATCACGTTATTAATTGTAGAAGCATTATGGAGCGTATTGTTAATCATTCACTTATGATAATTTAAGATATAAGTCTAAATAGGTTTTATGTGAAAAGATCATAATTATATTATTAATCACCTATTTAAGACGAGTTAGGTTATGAGCCTTAAGTGGATTTTCATGCAAAAGATAATGAACGCATAACCATCATTTAATGTCATTAAAAAGCATATGGCCTATATTATTATATTTAAAGTCAATATATATAAAGTAACATTTTTAAGTTATAAAAGAACTTAAACTCTTATTACTTTATTTTATCCTTTAAGAAAAACTAAGTGATTCGTATATAATGTGGATTAAATTCTACGAAATCATTAATCCTGCCATAAATCTAGTTAAGAACAAATTGACTATCGGTTTGATTATGATAAAGGATAATTAGTCTATTAATTACCTTTAATTCTATTGTAGGGATAAGTGATCCAGATAATTAAAATAAATACTATATTTATTAACTATCATTTTAGTTATGGCAGTGTGAGCACTAAATTAAGCAATTATATCATTATTAGAAAAGTTATATGACATATTACTATTTAGTACGGCTACACTTAAACATCTATAATGAATCTTATTAAATCGAAATCATGATGTCTATTAAAAGGTCATTTTGAACTAGAAACAAATTATCTAATTCTTTAGTAAGAAACCTATATTTATCAACATATTATCATTTTCTTTATTAGAAAAGTATAAGTGCCTAGTTAAGTCATTTTAACATTATTATAAATTCTACTCTTTCGCTTTCTCCTTTCTTTTCTAAATAGAATTTATACGTATATCTAAAAATTATTTATTTATAATTCTTCTAACATTAATATACTAGAATTAATTGTAACTTACTAAATGAGACTTTTAATAACCTATTCATGGTTATTATGATATAAATGAACATTTTACTATTCTAAGTAATTAGGTGCTATACTTATGAATACATTTATTTTGAACAGTAAAATCTATATATTTTCATTCGACCGAAAATATGTGGCTTAATTCCCATTTTAATTTCTAAAATTATACTTATATCAATACTAACCAATTATCGCTCCACACACTAAAGCGAAATTAATTATAAACATTTCTAGTATGAAAACCATTGAAGTAATAAATAGTGACTGTATTCATTTTTCGAATTATAAAATCATATGCATGTTCAAAATAGTGCCACGGGGTTTGATTTCGGTTACATGTATACATCGCAACGCTCTAAAATCGTACACGTGAATCGCTAAATCATCTCAAAATTACAACAATAATTCACAAAATTCATAACTTCAAACATGATAAAAATAAACTCAAGTTGTTTTGGGTTGTCTCCAACCTTGGATGAACGACGAATGGCTCGACGGGCATGGAACGACGAGGTTTGACGGGGTTTGGACACGTCTCCGACGAGGCACAATAGCAAGCAGGGCGCTGCTCCGGCTTCCGTCCACAACGGCGTCGACAGTGAGCGAGCGTAGTGGCAGACACCTGCGAGGGGCGTGGACGGTCCAACGAATCGCCGAAGGCGCGGGCGACGGAACATGCTCCACTGCGAGAAGGAGGAAGGCACGAGGAGAGAGCGAGCTTGGGCAGGGAAAATGGAGAGAGGCTCTGCTGCCTTTTATAGAGAAGAGAGGAGATGGAGAGTCAGCCAGAGAGACGCGCCGGCAGCATCATGGCACCATCAATGGTGACGGCGGGTTCTTCATGACGCATCAATGGAGGGAGTAATTGGGGGAAGAGAAACGGATGCGATGAAGGTCCATCAACGCACAGGAAGAACGGTCGCGCGGGGTAATGGCGCTGGGCACCGTTCGGGCGTCGCGGTCGAGCTCGGTTCTCGGCGTTGCTCGGCACTGGGCGCGGGTCGCAGGGGCACGGCTGCTCGGCTTCGGATCCTGCGCGTCGGGCTTGGCACGGGACACAGCGCTTGGTGTCGCGGCGGGGTCGCGTCGGGCGCGCAGGGGCGCTCGGCCGGTCAGAGTCGGGGCACCGGGCTGGGGCGGCTCTGCTGCGCGGGGTGCGGGTCGGCCGTCCTGGCGCTGCAGGGGAGGGAGCAGGGCGTCGGGCGAGGTCGCACGGCCGGGCGGTCGGGTGCTGCGTGACGGGGCTGGCGGTTCGGAGCTTGGCTCGGCCTGGCGTCCTGTGCACGCGCGAGAGAGTGGGAAGGAGGAGAGAGGTGAGAGAAGCGAGGAGAGAGAGAGAGAGGAGCAGAGGAGAGAGGGAGAAGAGGGAGCAGCGGCGGCGCTCGGCGCTTAGGAGAGGGCGGCGGCTGGCTCCTAGAGTTAGGGAGGCAGCCGGCTAGGGTTTGGGGATGTTGGGCCGTGGTGGGCTTTAGGGTTAGGTTAGTTTTTTTTTCTAATTCCTTTCTAATCTCAACGTATAATTTTATATAACCATAAAATTCATAATGATTAAACCAAAATTATTTATAAATAAAATATTAATTTTTGGACCAATAATTATTATATTATTTATTTAGTTTTTCATTGAAGAAGAAATGATATTCAATATTCAAAATCAATCACGAGCATTCAAAAATCATTCTAAAGGCAATTAAATAACGAACATTTAAGAGAAAATTAATTACCGTAAATATAATCATTAACTAAAGGTATTATTTTTATTTAATGGTTTTCATAGTGTCATAAATCTACCCCTCTTAAAAAGAATCTCGTCCTCGAGATTAAGAAAGGCTAGCACGAAAGCAAAGGAGATACATGGTTTATTTGTAGGTTCTTAGTTCTCATTGAACTCCTCCAAACTTAAGAAACTTCCTTCTTTGCTCCGCAATGTATACTAATCAAGCGACCTTCATCATCATACTTATAAAATGGTGGGTCTTCTGAACTATTGCTTAGGTCATGCTTGGCAGCTCTCTTCTCTATTCGGTCTAGACGCTTCTTGGGGCATTCACGAATAAGATGTCCTTCGTTTTTGCAGTAGTAGCAAGCACCTCTTGCTTTGAGTTCTTTGCGAGTCAACTTTGCTTGACCAACAGGGGGTGAGGGTTGACTGGGTGTCTGTATCTCATATAGTTGAGCCTGACTTGATTCTTCTGATTGGGTATCCATGTGTTTCGTGGCTTTCACTTGAGGTGGACTAATCATATATCCAAACATTTTTCTATTCCTTTTGTTGTTCTTCATTCCATTCATCGAATATCTCGGTGACTCATTTCTCTCGTTCATAGTTGTTAAGGTAGGAATATTGTCGTTGGCATCATTTACTTCATTTCCATTGGGGTTCATCATCTAGTCAGAGGGTAAAGGAGTTAGTGAGATAGACTGCATAAAAGGCTTGTATGACATTAAGATAAAGAGTTTAACACAACATTTTGATTTCTAAGATAAGATTAGTCAAGGAACAAGGATGGTTTCATATTTCTCCTAGCTTCATCATACTACAAGAGTGTACAAGTGTTATAATCCTTAACAGAGATCTTTTGGACCTTATAGATTTCAGAGCATGATATCCAAATCATCTTTCTGATCCAACAGTATTTCTTTGAGCACAAATTGAGAGAAAGATTTGAGCAAGACTTTAGGGCAACTAGAATAGAGCATCATATTGTTTGCATATAGCAGATGACACCATACTTTATTCTCTTTGTAAAGGGCAAAACACAATAGGTGCGAAAGCTTCTCCAAATTTATTCATATATCACTTAACACAATTACAAATCTTGAAAGGGGCAACATCTTGACATATTTTTTTCTTCGTGAGGCATACTCCTTCTTTTAGCTAATTGGTACATTATTCTTCCTTATCAGATGTACCAATCTTTAGGGCTGGAGGTCGGTCGTCTTCAACTACTCGGCTTCGGATCCTGCGCGTCGGGCTTGGCACGGGACACAGCGCTTGGTGTCGCGACGGGGTCGCGTCGGGCGCGCAGGGGCGCTCGGTCGGTCGGAGTCGGGGCACCGGGCTGGGGCGGCTCTGCTGCGCGGGGTGCGGGTCGGCCGTCCTGGCGCTGCAGGGGAGGGAGCAGGGCGTCGGGCGAGGTCGCACGGCCGGGCGGTCGGGTGCTGCGTGATGGGGCTGGCGGTTCGGAGCTTGGCTCGGCCTGGCGTCCTGTGCACGCGCGAGAGAGTGGGAAGGAGGAGAGAGGTGAGAGAAGCGAGGAGAGAGAGAGAGGAGTAGAGGAGAGAGGGAGAAGAGGGAGCAGCGGCGGCGCTCGGCGCTTAGGAGAGGGTGGCGGCTGTCTCCTAGGGTTAGGGAGGCAGCCGGCTAGGGTTTGGGGATGTTGGGCCCTGGTGGGCTTTAGGGTTAGGTTAGTTTTTTTTCTAATTCCTTTCTAATCTCAACGTATAATTTTATATAACCATAAAATTCATAATGATTAAACCAAAATTATTTATAAATAAAATATTAATTTTTGGACCAATAATTATTATATTATTTATTTAGTTTTTCATTGAAGAAGAAATGATATTCAATATTCAAAATCAATCACGAGTATTCAAAAATCATTCTAAAGGCAATTAAATAACGAACATTTAAGAGAAAATTAATTACCGTAAATATAATCATTAACTAAAAGTATTATTTTTATTTAATGATTTTCATAGTGTCACACTTTCTGACTAGCAGAGAAGCTTCATATTCATTTCTGTTATTTTAACTTTGGCTTCTACTAATAAGCCTTCAGTTGTCTGGAGTTCGAACTCTTTCTTCTCAAAAGCAGCTGATTGTTCTTTTATTTTGTTTTCCAAGTTTTCAATTATAACCTCGTGCTTTTTATCTTCTAGATCCTGTTGCATCTTCAAAGCTTTGCTCAGTAGCATACTCTGTACACGAACAACCTTCGTTAGGAAACATTTTTGTTATGAAAAATAAAAAGTTAGAGAGAAATTGTTTACCTTGAAATTGGAATAAAACAAACTACCGACGATGTGCTGTCGTCGGTAGCGACTAATATCGGCTTCGAGCTTCGGGAAACCGATACTTTTTGATAGAGTACCGATAACCTTCGCTCTGGCCTGATCCCGGATGCAGCCTAGCTTCTCATCATCAACACCCCCGAAGAGAA
This sequence comes from Zea mays, assembly GCF_902167145.1. NCBI lineage: Eukaryota > Viridiplantae > Streptophyta > Magnoliopsida > Poales > Poaceae > Zea > Zea mays. The sequence continues at coordinate 20,291,568 of NC_050097.1, forward strand.
CCGCCCCCGGCCGATAGCCGCAAGATATGGCATACTCTTTTAGTTCTTCTTTTTCGGCTTTCGTCAGTTCTTGCCCAATCAAGTTTTGAAAATTGAAAATTTCATTTTCCGGTGTTTCTTCGGCAATTTCTTTCTTTTTCTCGGCTTCTGGGGTCGAAGCTTCTTCGGTGGCTCCAGCAGCTTCTTCTGCGGCCATGTCTAGCAGAATTTTATCTATATCAGCAACCATGCTTTCTAAATTAATATCTTCGGCTCTAGTAGCTTCGGCATCTGTGGCCTCCGAAGGTGCAGCTTCAGTAGCTGTCGAATTTTTAGCAGCTGGCGCCTTCGGAGCTGAAGTTCCTGGTGGTGTCTTTTCAATGACTTTTGTCACCGTGATGATTCTTTGCTTTTTTGCTCTAGCTGCTTCCTTCGATTTCGTGGGCTCCTTTTCCTTCTGAAAAAGCTTCGTCAGTTGTGGCCCCAGTGGACTTAGCTTGACAAGCAAAGATTCAGTCATTACCTTTAAAATTTCCTCTACTTCGGTAGTAGAGGGTGTTGCAGGAGTTCCTTCTTCTTCGTCAATTGCTTTTTGCTTCGGATTCGAAGCTTTTCTCTTCTTCGAAACACCTGTTTTCGGCTCAGACTCCGTCTTTTTTCTTTTTCGATTGTTCTTCATCGTCTTTGTTCAAAACATCAGCTACTCTTTTTCTCTTTTGGCCTTCAGCACCCCTATCTAGCCGCTCGTAGTCAGGATATTCAAAACCCAGGGCATCCATTACGCGGTTTAGCCTTCGCTTCGGACAGGTGCTGAAGGCCGCAGTCATCAATTGGTCTTCTTTTTTAGAATAATTTCTGAGTATTTCATTACACATTACTTCGATTGTGTCCAGCCACTCTTGGCAAGGTACTTTGAAAAGTTTCTTGAATTTGAAATGGTAGGGCAACCGAACAAGTTCCCCTTTCTTCTTTTTCCCCTCTAGCTTCGGCATTCCCCACTCCTTCAAAGTCGGGAATACTCTGAAGGCCAGAAATTCCTGCACCAAGTCCCTAGTGCCAATATGATCTGCAATCACTCTAAATTCAGCTAGAGCAATTTGACTTGGACTCCCTGGTAACATGTTGCACGGGGGTCGGGTCTCTCCGAAGATCAATTCTAACGGACTTTGGGCCAACTTATCTTCATCTTCGTCAACTCTGACGTAGAACCACTCAGATTTCCATCCAGCTAGCCATTTGCTTCGGTAACTGATCACTGGAAACTTTGTACTCTTGCGGTAAGCAAAGTTGTAGCAGCCAAAATTTTCATGAAGACCATATCCTCTAGCCTTGGTCTGATAGTGCAGTTCGTGCACTCGGCAGAAACCTTCAGCAAATGGTTCCACCCCCTGGCTTCGGAGAGCCCAGATATAAACATTTAGCCTAACGATAGCGTTAGGGGTTAGCTGATGAAGGTAGATCCCAAATTTCTTCAGCACTTCGGCAATCATCTTGTTCAAAGGGAATCTTAAACCAGCTTTAAAAAGACTTTTGAAAACCACTACTTCATTCTTTCCCGGCTTCGGGATAGTTTCTTTTCCACCAAAACGAATCAACTCCTTCTTCTTTCACTAAAATAGCCCAACTTCACCATCTTAAAAAGATCAGCCTTGGAGATGGTGGACTTTCCGAAGTCCAGGTGGCTAGGTTTACTCGGCACTGCACTGCTATAATCATCTTCGGAATTAGTTTCTTCAGCATCAGCCCGTCCTGCTTCGGCGGCAGGTATATCCTCCGATGTTGCCAGCCCAGACCGCCTCATTGCTTCAGAAATTGGAACAGTTTCAGTAGCTTCGGTCTCATCTCCCTCACGGTCAATCCTGGTAGTAGAACACACTCTTGCCATCTGATTATGAATTTTTTGAAATTTTTTGAAGTTGTTGACTTTCTCGATTTCTCCGAAGTTTTTTCTCTTATGACGAAGCAGAATCGAAAGTGGTGCTTCGTTTGAGCACGATGATCAAGCTTTGGCTATGGTTAAATTTTTGGCAGCACAACAGTACAATAGCAATGAATGCTGTGGTAACTTCACACCTACCCGTCTGTTTATATAGTGCCGCAGGTGGGAAGGTGAATCGTCAAGGTCTTCCGCACCGAAAAAACAGCCACCCATACTCAGTGAACGGTGGGCCACAGGGTCCGGGAAGGTGAATCGCCAGGGCGCGTGCAACTACTGCAAGGTGGGGCCACCTCACGCGTGGATTATTTTAATCGTTTCTCGCCAACGAGCTTAGGGAAGGTGTTTTTCGGATCTTCGGCATCCCGAAGCCTAGAAGACTTTTTCACGGATCAAGCTCATTACGAAAAACGATCTAGCACCACGAAGGGGCTACTGTTGGGGGTATGCTTCGTAGCCAAAGATCCTAAAAGAGGAAAACACCTTCGGCAGATCCTTTCAGAAGCAGCACCGAAGCTATCACCGATAGAGCTTCGGCATAGAGACAAATCTCAAGACGAAGGGGGCGAACCGACTTAAAGATGAAATGACTCAAAGACCCATGATGTTTTGTGTCAGTATTGTAATTGATAATAGAGGGCATAAATGTAATTTTACATAGGCTGTGTCCTATGCCTATAAATAGATGAACAGTACCCATGTACTGTTCATGCACTCTTGTAATTGCTGACGCATCACACTGGAATTATTGTTTTCCGTCAAGGAAAAGGTATAAATGTGCCTAAGTATTATGTTTTAATATTCAGATCTATATAATGAAACATATGAATAATGTTATCTGTTTCTGACATATGTTTTACATGTTACACTTCATTTTACATTGTTGTATAAGTCTAATCACGAAGGTATGACCTTCGTGACATTTTGCCCGCGACCTTCGTCCGAAGTTCATTAAATCCTTGGGGAGATAATGCTTCAGCGGACGAAGGGCATTAACATTTAACATTTTTATGTTGCCTTGTTCTTAATTCATAGCATTTGAGAACAAGTCCCCAACAGTCGTCAACACAGGTGAAACCACATCCGTTCAACCAAACCCGGAGTATGTGATAGTCGCCTAGAGGGGGGGTGAATAGGGCGAAACTGAAATTTACAAATATGAACACAACTACAAGCCGGGTTAGCGTTAGAAATATAAACGAGTCCGCGAGAGAGGGCGCAAAACAAATCCCAAGCGAATAAGCAAGTGAGACACGGAGATTTGTTTTACCGAGGTTCGGTTCTTGCAAACCTACTCCCCGTTGAGGAGGCCACAAAGGCCGGGTCTCTTTCAACCCTTCCCTCTCTCAAACGGTCCCTTGGACCGAGTGAGCTTCTCTTCTCAAATCAAAGCCGGGAACAAAACTTCCCCGCAAGGGCCACCACACAATTGGTGCCTCTTGCCTTGATTACAATGGAGTTGTGATCTCAAGAACAAGTGAGAAAGAAAAGAAGCAATCCAAGCGCAAGAGCTCAAATGAACACGGCAAATCACTCTCACTAGTCACTAGGGTTTTGTGTGGAATTGGAGAGGATTTGATCTCTTTAGTGTGTCTAGAATTGAATGCTAGAGCTCTTGTAGTAGTTGAGAAGTAGAAAACTTGGATGCAATGAATGGTGGGGTGGTTGGGGTATTTATAGCCCCAACCACCAAACTTGACCGTTGGCTGGAGGCGTCTGCTCGATGGCGCACCGGACAGTCCGGTGCACACCGGACAGTCCGGTGCCCCTGCCACGTCATCACTGCCGTTGGATTCTGACCGTTGGAGCTTCTGACTTGTGGGCCCTCCTGGGTGTCCGGTGCACACCGGACATGTACTGTTTGATGTCCGGTGCACCGGTATGGGCATGTCTGACGTCTGCGCGCGCTGTGCGCGCATTAAATGCACCGCAGGGAGCCGTTGGCGCCGAAAAGAGCCGTTGCTCCGCTGGCACACCGGACAGTCCGGTGCACACCGGACAGTCCGGTGAATTTTAGCGGAGCGGCTGCCACGCGAACCCGAGGCTGGCGAGTTCCGGAGACCGCGCTTCCTTGGAGCACCGGACATGTCCGGTGCACACCGGACAGTCCGGTGAATTATAGCGCGCCGGCTTCCGAGAAATCCCGAGAGTGAAGAGTTTAAGTCTGAGTCCCCTGGTGCACCGGACAGGTACTGTTCACTGTCCGGTGGCACACCGGACAGTCCGGTGCCCCAGACCAGGGTTGCCTTCGGTTGCCCTTTTGCTCCTTTGTTGAATCCAAAACTTGGTCTTTTTATTGGCTGAGTGTGAACCTTTTACACCTGTATAATCTATACACTTGGGCAAACTAGTTAGTCCAATTATTTGTGTTGGGCAATTCAACCACCAAAATTATTTAGGAACTAGGTGTAAGCCTAATTCCCTTTCAATCTCCCCCTTTTTGGTGATTGATGCCAACACAAACCAAAGCAAACAGAGATGTGCATAATTGAACTTGTTTGCATAATGTAAATGTAAAGGTTGCTTGAAAATTGAGCCAATATAACTACTTACAAGATATGCATGGAATGTTTCTTTCTTATTTAGTATTTTGGACCACGTTTGCACCACATGTTTTGTTTTTGCAAATCCTTTTGTAAATCCATTTCAAAGATCTTTTGCAAATAGTCAAAGGTAAATGAATAGGAGTTTGCAAAGCATTTTCAAGATTTCAAATTTTCTCCCCCTGTTTCAAATGCTTTTCCTTTGACTAAACAAAACTCCCCCTAAAAGAGATCCACCTCTTAGTGTTCAAGAGGGTTTTGATATACCATTTTTGAAATACTACTTTCTCCCCCTTTTGAACACAATAGGATACCAAATGATAACTACTTTTGGAAAGCACTAAGTTTTTGAATTTGGTGGTGGTGGTGCGGTCCTTTTGCTTTGGGCTCATTTCTCCCCCTTTTTGGCATGAATCGCCAAAAACGGAATCATTAGAGCCCTCAGGTACTATCTTCTCCTTTGGTCATAAGTAAATGAGTTAAGATTATACCAAAGACGAAGTCCTTTTGCTTTGAATTCTCATTTCTCCCCAAAGAATAGAGAGATGCTTGGAGTGATGGCGAAGTATGAGTTACGGAGTGGAAGCCTTTGTCTTTGCCGAAGACTCCAATTCCCTTTCAATATACCTGTGACTTGGTTTGAAATAGACTTGAAAACGCATTAGTCATAGCATATAAAAGAGATATGATCAAAGGTATTCAAATGAGCTATGTGTGCAAGCTAGCAAAAGAAATTTCTAGAATCAAGAATATTGAGCTCATGCCTAAGTCTGGTAAAAGATTGTTCATCAAGTGGCTTGGTAAAGATATCGGCTAATTGATCTTTAGTATTAATGTAAGAAATCTCGATATCCCCCTTTTGTTGGTGATCCCTAAGAAAATGATACCGAATGGCTATGTGCTTAGTGCGGCTATGCTCGACGGGATTGTCGGCCATTTTGATTGCACTCTCATTATCACATAGCAAAGGGACTTTGGTTAATTTGTAACCGTAGTCCCGCAGGGTTTGCCTCATCCAAAGCAATTGCGCGCAACAATGACCTGCGGCAATGTACTCGGCTTCGGCGGTGGAAAGAGCGACCGAATTTTGCTTCTTTGAAGCCCAAGATACCAAGGATCTTCCCAAGAACTGGCAAGTCCCCGATGTGCTCTTCCTATTTATTTTACACCCTGCCCAATCGGCATCCGAATAACCAATCAAATCAAAAGTGGATCCCCGAGGGTACCAAAGCCCAAACTTAGGAGTATAAGCCAAATATCTCAAGATTCGTTTTACGGCCGTAAGGTGGGATTCCTTAGGGTCGGATTGGAATCTTGCACACATGCAAACGGAAAGCATAATGTCTGGTCGAGATGCACATAAATAAAGCAATGAACCAATCATCGACCGGTATACCTTTTGATCGACGGATTTACCTCCCGTGTCGAGGTCGAGATGCCCATTGGTTCCCATGGGTGTCTTGATGGGCTTGGCATCCTTCATTCCAAACTTGGTTAGAATGTCTTGAGTGTACTTCGTTTGGCAAATGAAGGTGCCCTCTTGGAGTTGCTTGACTTGGAATCCTAGAAAATACTTCAACTCCCCCATCATCGACATTTCGAATTTCTGTGTCATGATCCTACTAAACTCTTCACATGTAGACTTGTTAGTAGACCCAAATATAATATCATCAACATAAATTTGGCATACAAACAAGTCATTTTCAAGAGTTTTAGTAAAGAGTGTAGGATCGGCCTTGCCGACTTTGAAGCCATTAGAAATAAGGAAATCTCTTAGGCATTCATACCATGCTCTTGGGGCTTGCTTGAGCCCATAAAGCGCCTTAGAGAGCCTATAGACATGGTTAGGGTACTCGCTGTCTTCAAAGCCGGGAGGTTGCTCAACATAGACCTCTTCCTTGATTGGTCCGTTGAGGAAGGCACTTTTCACGTCCATTTGATAGAGCTTAAAGCCATGGTAAGTAGCATAGGCCAATAATATGCGAATTGACTCAAGCCTAGCTACGGGTGCATAGGTTTCACCGAAATCCAAACCTTCGACTTGTGAATACCCTTTGGCCACGAGTCGAGCTTTGTTCCTTGTCACCACACCATGCTCATCTTGCTTGTTGCGGAAGACCCATTTGGTTCCTACAACATTTTGGTTAGGACGTGGAACTAAATGCCATACCTCATTCCTCGTGAAATTGTTGAGCTCCTCTTGCATTGCCACCACCCAATCCGAATCTTGAAGTGCTTCCTCCACCCTGTGTGGCTCAATAGAGGAAACAAAAGAGTAATGTTCACAAAAATGAGCAACACGAGATCTAGTGGTTACCCCCTTATGAATATCGCCGAGGATGGTGTCGACGGGGTGATCTCTTTGTATTGCTTGGTGGACTCTTGGGTGTGGCGGCCTTGGTTCTTCCTCATCCTCCTTTTCTTGATCAATTGCATCTCCCCCTTGATCATTGCCATCATCTTGAGGTGGCTCATCTTCTTGATTTTGCCCTTCATCAACTTGAGCTTCATCCTCATTTTGAGTTGGTGGAGATGCTTGCATGGAGGAGGATGGTTGATCTTGTGTTCTTGAAGGCTCTTCGGATTCCTTAGGACACACGTCCCCAATGGACATGTTCCTTAGCGCTATGCATGGAGCCTCTTCATCACCTATCTCATCAAGATCAACTTGCTCTACTTGAGAGCCGTTAGTTTCATCAAACACAACGTCACATGAGACTTCAACTAGTCCAGTGGACTTGTTAAAGACCCTATATGCCCTTGTGTTTGAGTCATAACCAAGTAAAAAGCCTTCTACAGTCTTAGGAGCAAATTTAGATTTTCTACCTCTTTTAACAAGAATAAAGCATTTGCTACCAAAGACTCTAAAATATGAGATGTTGGGCTTTTTACCGATTAGGAGTTCATATGATGTCTTCTTGAGGATTCGGTGTAGATATAATCGGTTGATGGCGTAGCAGGCGGTGTTGACCGCTTCGGCCCAAAACCGGTCCGGTGTCTTGTACTCATCAAGCATGGTTCTTGCCATGTCCAATAGAGTTCGATTCTTTCTCTCCACTACACCATTTTGTTGTGGCGTGTAGGGAGAGGAGAACTCATGCTTGATGCCCTCCTCCTCAAGGAAGCCTTCAATTTGTGAGTTCTTGAACTCCGTCCCGTTGTCGCTTCTTATTTTCTTGATCCTTAAGGCGAACTCATTTTGAGCCCGTCTCAAGAATCCCTTTAAGGTCTCTTGGGTTTGAGATTTTTCATGTAAAAAGAATACCCAAGTGAAGCGAGAATAATCATCCACAATTACAAGACAATACTTACTCCCGCCGATGCTTATGTAAGCAATCGGGCCGAATAGATCCATGTGGAGTAGCTCAAGCGGCCTGTCGGTCGTCATGATGTTCTTGTGTGGATGATGGGCTCCAACTTGCTTCCCTGCCTGGCATGCGCTACAAATCCTGTCTTTCTCAAAATGAACATTTGTTAATCCTAAAATGTGCTCTCCCTTTAGAAGCTTATGAAGATTCTTCATTCCAACATGGGCTAGTCGGCGGTGCCAGAGCCAACCCATGTTAGTCTTAGCAATTAAGCATGTGTCAAGTTCAGCTCTATCAAAATCTACTAAGTATAGCTGACCCTCTAACACACCCTTAAATGCTATTGAATCATCACTTCTTCTAAAGACAGTGACACCTACATCAGTAAAAAGACAATTGTAGCCCATTTGACATAATTGGGAAACAGAAAGCAAGTTGTAATCTAAAGAATCTACAAGAAAAACATTGGAAATATAATGGTCAGGAGATATAGCAATTTTACCCAATCCTTTGACCAAACCTTGATTTCCATCCCCGAATGTGATAGCTCGTTGGGGATCTCGGTTTTTCTCATATTAGGAGAACATCCTTTTCTCCCCTGTCATGTGGTTTGTGCACCCGCTGTCGAGTATCCAACTTGAGCCCCCGGATGCATAAACCTACAAAACAAATTTAGTTCTTGACTTTAGGTACCCAAACTGTTTTGGGTCCTTTGGCATTAGAAACAAGAACTTTGGGTACCCAAACACAAGTCTTGGAACCCTTGTGTTTGCCCCCAACAAACTTGGCAACCACTTTGCCGGATTTGTTAGTAAGCACATAAGAAGCATCAAAAGTTTTAAATGAAATGTCATGATCATTTGATGCATTAGGAGTTTTCTTTCTAGGCAACTTGGCACGGGTTGGTTGCCTAGAGCTAGATGTCTCACCCTTATACATAAAAGCATGATTAGGGCCAGAGTGAGACTTCCTAGAATGAATTCTCCTAATTTTGCTCTCGGGATAACCGACAGGGTATAAAATGTAACCCTCGTTATCCTGAGGCATGGGAGCCTTGCCCTTAACAAAATTTGACAATCTTTTAGGAGGGGCACTAAGTTTGACATTGTCTCCCCTTTGGAAGCCAATGCCATCCTTGATGCCAGGGCGTCTCCCATTATAAAGCATGCTACGAGCAAATTTAAATTTCTCATTTTCTAAGTTGTGCTCGGCAATTTTAGCATCTAGTTTTGCTATATGATCATTTTGTTGTTTAATTAAAGCCATGTGATCATGAATAGCATTAACATCAATATCTCTACATCTAGTACAAATAGATACATGCTCAACAATAGATGTAGTGGGTTTGCAAGATTTTAATTCTACAACCTTAGCATGCAACATATCATTTTTAGTTCTAAGGTCGGAAATTGAAACATTGCAAACGTCTAGTTCTTTAGCCTTAGTAATCAATTTTTCATTTTCTACTCTAAGGCTAGCAAGAGATATATTCAAATCATCAATCTTAGTAAGCAAATCAACATTATCATCTCTAAGATTGGGAATTGAAACATTACAAACATGAGAATCAACCTTAGCATTTAACCTAGCATTTTCATTCCTAAGGTTGTCAATAATCTCACGGCATGAGCTTAGCTCACTAGACAATTTTTCACATTTTTCTACTTCTAGAGCATAAGCCTTTTTAACCTTAACATGTTTCTTGTTTTCTTTAATTAGACAATCCTCTTGGGAGTCCAAAAGGTCATCCTTTTCATGAATAGCACTAATCAATTCATTTAGTTTTTCTTTTTGCTCCATGTTAAGATTGGCAAAGAGAATACGCAAATTATCCTCCTCATCACTAGCATTATCATCACTAGACGATTCATATTTAGTGGAGGAGTTGGATTTAACCTTCTTCTTTTTGCCGTCCTTTGCCATGAGGCACTTGTGGCCGACGTTGGGGAAGAGAAGTCCCTTGGTGACGGCGATGTTGGCGGCGTCCTCGTCGTCGGAGGAGTCGCTTGAGCTCTCGTCGGAATCCCATTCCCGACAAACATGGGCATCGCCGCCCTTCTTCTTGTAGTACCTTTTCTTCTCCTTTCTTCTCCCCTTCTTGTCGTCGCCTCGGTCACTGTCACTAGATATAGGACATTTAGCAATAAAATGACCGGGCTTACCACATTTGTAGCAAACCTTCTTGGAGCGGGACTTGTAGTCTTTCCCCCTCCTTTGTTTGAGGATTTGGCGGAAGCTCTTGATGACGAGCGCCATCTCCTCATTGTCAAGTTTGGAGGCGTCTATTGGTTGTCGACTTGGTGTAGACTCCTCCTTCTTCTCCTCCGTTGCCTTGAATGCAACGGGTTGGGCTTCGGATGAGTCGCCAAGCTCGTTGATTTTCCTCGAGCCTTCTATCATGCACTCAAAACTTACAAAATGCCCGATAACTTCCTCGGGGGTCATTTTAGTACATCTAGGATTACCGCGAATCAATTGAACTTGAGTGGGATTAAGAAAAATGAGAGATCTTAAAATAACATTTACCACTTCGTGATCGTCCCACTTCTTGCTCCCGAGGTTGCGCACTTGGTTCACCAAAGTCTTGAGCCGGTTGTACATGTGTTGTGGCTCCTCCCCTTTGCGAAGCCGGAACCGACCGAGCTCCCCCTCGATCGTTTCCCGCTTGGTGATCTTGGTGAGCTCGTCTCCCTCGTGCGCGGTTTTGAGTACATCCCAAACCTCCTTGGCGTTCTTCAACCCTTGTACTTTGTTATATTCCTCTCTACTTAGTGAGGCGAGGAGTATTGTTGTCGCTTGAGAGTTGAAGTGCTCGATTTGGGCCACCTCATCCTCATCATAGTTCTCATCCCCTATGGAAGGTACCTGCGCACCAAACTCAACAACATCCCATATGCTTTTGTGGAGCGAGATTAGATGAAATCGCATTAAATCGCTCCACCTAGCGTAATCTTCACCATCAAAAGTTGGTGGTTTGCCTAATGGGACGGAAAGTAAAGGTGTATGTTTGGAAATGCGAGGGTAGCGTAGGGGGATCTTACTATACTTCTTGCGCTCTTGGCGCTTAGAAGTGACGGAGGGCGCATCGGAGTCGAAGGTCGATGTTGATGAAGTGTCGGTCTCGTAGTAGACCACCTTCCTCATCCTCTTGTGCTTGTCGCCTTTCCGATGCGGCTTGTGGGAAGAAGATTTTTCCTTCTTCTCTTTGTGGTGAGAAGAAGATTTCTTCTCCTTCCCTTTGTTGGAGGAGCTCTTCTTCTTCTCCCTCCTTTTGGTGCGGGATTCTTCCGATGAAGTGCTCCCTTGGCTTGTAGTGGGCTTTTCGCCGGTCTCCATCTCCTTCTTGGCGTGATCTCCCGACATCACTTCGAGCGGTTAGGCTCTAATGAAGCACCGGGCTCTGATACCAATTGATAGTCGCCTAGAGGGGGGGTGAATAGGGCGAAACTGAAATTTACAAATATGAACACAACTACAAGCCGGGTTAGCGTTAGAAATATAAACGAGTCCGCGAGAGAGGGCGCAAAACAAATCCCAAGCGAATAAGCAAGTGAGACACGGAGATTTGTTTTACCGAGGTTCGGTTCTTGCAAACCTACTCCCCGTTGAGGAGGCCACAAAGGCCGGGTCTCTTTCAACCCTTCCCTCTCTCAAACGGTCCCTTGGACCGAGTGAGCTTCTCTTCTCAAATCAAAGCCGGGAACAAAACTTCCCCGCAAGGGCCACCACACAATTGGTGCCTCTTGCCTTGATTACAATGGAGTTGTGATCTCAAGAACAAGTGAGAAAGAAAAGAAGCAATCCAAGCGCAAGAGCTCAAATGAACATGGCAAATCACTCTCACTAGTCACTAGGGTTTTGTGTGGAATTGGAGAGGATTTGATCTCTTTAGTGTGTCTAGAATTGAATGCTAGGGCTCTTGTAGTAGTTGAGAAGTAGAAAACTTGGATGCAATGAATGGTGGGGTGGTTGGGGTATTTATAGCCCCAACCACCAAACTTGACCGTTGGCTGGAGGCGTCTGCTCGATGGCGCACCGGACAGTCCGGTGCACACCGGATAGTCCGGTGCCCCTGCCACGTCATCACTGCCGTTGGATTCTGACCGTTGGAGCTTCTGACTTGTGGGCCCTCCTGGGTGTCCGGTGCACACCGGACATGTACTGTTTGATGTCCGGTGCACCGGTATGGGCATGTCTGACGTCTGCGCGCGCTGTGCGCGCATTAAATGCACCGCAGGGAGCCGTTGGCGCCGAAAAGAGCCGTTGCTCCGCTGGCACACCGGACAGTCCGGTGCACACCGGACAGTCCGGTGAATTTTAGCGGAGCGGCTGCCACGCGAACCCGAGGCTGGCGAGTTCCGGAGACCGCGCTTCCTTGGAGCACCGGACATGTCCGGTGCACACCGGACAGTCCGGTGAATTATAGCGCGCCGGCTTCCGAGAAATCCCGAGAGTGAAGAGTTTAAGTCTGAGTCCCCTGGTGCACCGGACAGGTACTGTTCACTGTCCGGTGGCACACCGGACAGTCCGGTGCCCCAGACCAGGGTTGCCTTCGGTTGCCCTTTTGCTCCTTTGTTGAATCCAAAACTTGGTCTTTTTATTGGCTGAGTGTGAACCTTTTACACCTGTATAATCTATACACTTGGGCAAACTAGTTAGTCCAATTATTTGTGTTGGGCAATTCAACCACCAAAATTATTTAGGAACTAGGTGTAAGCCTAATTCCCTTTCAGTATGCTCGCTGGGTCTCCCGTGATCAGGCTGTATCGGGTATCTCTTCTCGTCCTTGATGAGGTAGGTGCTCATCGGAGTCACCACGCTCATGACATTGGTTGATGTCTGGCACACGCTAGATAAGATGTACGCCAATCGTACTCGTGCTCGCTCTGTCAGCACGCGCATCGCGCTCGCCACAACAAAGAAAGGCGCGTCCACCATGACAGAATTTTATTCCAAGATGAAGAGCTACGCAGATGAGATGACCGTGTTTGGTCAACCCCTCAGAGATGAGGAGTTTGTTGCGTATGTGCTCACTGGCCTTGATGAAGAGATCTATAATTCTTTTGTGTCCTCTATTGTTACCTGGGTCGAGCCAATTGCACCCGCTGAGTTATATTCATAGATGCTGGCTTTTGAACTCCGGTTGACGCAACAAGCTGCCCACACCTCCTACAACTCGTCCTCCTCCACCAACGTAGTGTCACGGGGTCGTGGTCCTTCCTGGACTCGTGGTGGATCTCCATCTCGTGGTCGTGGGCGTTTCTCTAGCTCCGGCCATGGCTCTTCCTCACGCAGGTCTCGTGGAGGATACAACACAAACAATAACCACCGTCGCTCCTCTGGCAGTGTGTCATCAGGTGCTCCTTGAAAGGTAAATGTGCCCTTGGGACATTTCTATAAATGTTTTGGTAATTAGATGCCCAACACATGGTTTTAGTTAATATGCCCTAAGTGGTTGAGAAGTGCAAAATCAAGAATCAAGGCATGTCTCTGGACTTAGTAAATTATTTTTAGATACTAACACATCTCTCTAAGTACTAGGAAAACTGGAATCAGACAGGAGAAGTTTTGGCTAATTTCAGCCAAACCAGCACCAGCCTGTGGTGCATCGAATTGTCCGGTGGTGCACCGGACAGTGTCCGGTGCCCAGGCTGGCCCGGCGACGAACTCGTCGCCCTCGGGAAAAAGCAATGGCACCGCGGCTAAAATTCACCGAACTGTCCGGTGTGCGCCGGACTGTCCGGTGAGCCAAAGCCGTCTGCGCCAACGGTCGGCAACGCAATCAGCGGGCGACGCGTGGCCCGCGCCAACGGTCGGTTGGTCACACCGGACTGTCTGGTGTGCATCGGACAGTGTCCGTTGTGTCAACGGGACCAGAGGTCCAACGGTCGGCTGCGCCCGATAAGGAAGGAGATCAGGCACCAGACTGCTACTGTTCATGTCCGGTGGTGCACCGGACTGTCCGGTGCGCCACCCGACAGAAGACAAGAATTGCCTTCCAATTGAAACTTCAACGACTCCTAGCTGCCTTGGGGCTATAAAAGGGACCCCTAGGCGCATGGAGCAGTAGACCAAGCATTCTCTGATCATTCTAAGATGCCTAGACTCCACCGCCACGCATTCGGATCGTTGTGTTAGATATTTGAGCACCATTTGAGTTGTGAACTCCCCACGCCGTGTTTTGTGCTCACGTCTTGGCTTGTGTGCATGTATTTGCTACGAATTGAGTCTTGCGTGTGTTGCTTTCCCTCCCTTACTCTTGTGCTTCTCTTGTGATCAACATTGTAAGGGCGAGAGGCTCCAACTTGTGGAGATTCCTCGCAAACGGTAAAAGATTGCTAAAGAAGAGGACCGTGGTATTCAAGTTGATCATTAGATCACTTGAAAGGGGTTGGGTGCAACCCTAGTCCATTGGGACGCCACAACATGGAAGTAGGCAAGTGTTACTTGGCCGAACCACGGGATAAAAATATCGTGTCTCTTGTGTTGCTTTTCTCTGTGATTGATTTCTTTTCAAGAGCTCGCTTCATAGCAACTTAGTTTATTCTAACTAACATTTTATAAACCAAGTTTGTGCTATTAGTGTTGAATTTTGTAGAATCACCTCTTCACCCCCCCCTCTAGGTGCTCTCAATTGGTATCAGAGTCGTACTCTTCATCTAAGGGACTAACCGCCTGAAGAGATGGATCCTAAGGGCAAGAGGGTGGTGATCAACGACAAGGAGGAGTCCCTCCTCAATGAGCCAAGAGACGACAATCCCACTGACTCAGGCTCGAGTTACAAGAAGAGGGATGGGAAGAAGAAGAGGTGCATCAAGAAGATCATCTACTACGACAGTGACGCCTCCTCTTCTTTACCAAGGGATGACAATGACGACTCCTCGTCCAAAAAGAAGACGGTTAATCAAAACTACTCCTTTGATTATTCTCGCATTCCGTACAATTCAAATGTTCATTTACTCTCTATTCCACTTGGAAAACCCCCACACTTCGATGGAGAGGATTACTCATTTTGGAGCCATAAAATGCGTAGTCACCTATTTTCCCTCCATCCTAGCATTTGGGAAATTGTAGAAAATGGGATGCATTTTGATAGTACTGATAATCATGTGTTTATTAATGAACAAATTCATAAAAATATCCAAGCCACTATTGTTTTGCTAGCATCTCTATGCAGGGATGAATATAACAAAGTCAGCGGCTTGGACAACACCAAACAAATCTGGGACACCCTCAAGATTTCTAACGAGGGAAATGATGCCACCATGATCACTAAAATGGAACTGGCGGAAGGGGAGCTTGGGATATTCATGATGATAAGGGGAGAAGAGCCAACACAGACCTACAATAGGCTCAAAACACTTATCAACAAAATCCGAAGCTACAGAAGTACAAGATGAACGGATCATGATGTCGTCCGACTCATGCTTAGGTCATTTACAATTATTGACCCCCATCTTGTAAATCTTATTCGTGAGAACCACAGGTACACCAAGATGACGCCCGAGGAAATCCTCGGAAAATTCGTAAGCGGACGCATGATGCTGAAAGAAGCACATTTGAAAGGGAAATGTGCCCTTGGGCCATTTCTAAGTATTTTGGTGATTTAGTGTCCAACACAAGTGCATAAGTGTAAAATGGTGGACAAAGTATGAATCAAGGATAAAGGTATGTTTCTGTCACACCCGGTTTTAGAAGGCAAACCGAATGCGAACCATGTACGTGCCAGGATCAGTTATTCACGTACACAGCAGTTACATAACATGGACATCATCACACAGTGCTCAAAATAGTATTAAAAGGGAATAATAGTTGATTACATCATACGTCTGAGACGTCCATATAGTTCTTACAATAAATCAAAGTGCGGAAAAGAAACGTAGATAACTGCGGCCTTCACAGGCAGCCGACTGGGGGTTGCCGCTAACCCACTCCTAGAACTCGTCGTAGTCTTGGAACTCCTGGAAGTCTCCTTCCACAGCTTCATCTTCGCCTGAGCAGTGGTTGCAATGCTGACAACCTGGGGGGGGGGGTTGGGTGTGTAGAGCAAGGGTGAGTACACATCAACATACTCAGCAAGTATCCTGTTTGGCTGTAGTGGACTAGCTTTATGTGGGGATAAGTCAAGCAGTTGCTTTTAGTTGGTCAGATTATTACTTACTAGTAGAAAGCCAAGTTTTAGATTTAACCCACGTTATTAACCCAAACGTAGCCCTTTCCAAACGGAAAGAGTACCACTTACCAGCACCATGGTCACAACCAAAACCATCGATCTCATAGCCACCTGTACCAAAGTATCTCTGATCAAGTACCACTAATCACTGGAGCTCCCTTGGCCGCTCATAACCGCGAGCACGGCTGATATATCAGTTTTCAAACACTCTGCAGAGGTTGTGCACTTTACCCACAAGCCGTGATTCCCTTTCTGCCCGGAGAGAGCTACTCCCCATTGACCACTACCTAGGTGGCCTAGCAGGGCATCACTACGTAGCCTTTACAAAGATTCCCCGGGGCTGTAGCCACCCGTTAGGTTTCCTAAATGTACCGCACTCCTCCCCAAGGGACAAATCAACCTTGGCAGAGCGAGCCGCATACACCGAGCCCCATTGACGGCACGACGGCTAAGTGAACTACATCCCGGATCCTCTAATTATTCAGCTAAGGGCACCCCATTCTACCCTCATGGTTGCACTGTTTT
Source organism: Zea mays (assembly GCF_902167145.1). Lineage (NCBI taxonomy): Eukaryota > Viridiplantae > Streptophyta > Magnoliopsida > Poales > Poaceae > Zea > Zea mays. The sequence goes on from NC_050097.1 coordinate 20,308,032, forward strand.
CCCGGGCGGTCATCCATAGAACAGGTCCTTACAGAGAGGCACTCGAGAAACCGCTCGAGCCCCCTTAAAGCCACAAGTACAACATCATAATAAGAGAAGGGAAAACAGTGTATCATAGATAATCTCATCATGTTCATTGATTAGAGTTGAGCAATAGCATAAAGCTAACTAATAATAATAATCCAACCCAGATAGGTAAACAAGGACATGGACAACAAAAGCTAGTCAATCCTTAGGTATAAATGTGTAATGCGGGAGGTGAATTAAATAATGAATAGGACAGAGATAGGTCAAAGGACACTTGCCTCCACCAACCGACTGCTGCTCAGGGGCTTCTCCTGCGAGTTCCTCGGGCTCTTCGACCGGATCGTTCTCTATGCGATTGCAAGCATACATACATTCATCCATTCAAATTGGGAAACAAACAGTACATCATACAAGGGAACAAATAAAGTGAATATGCATCAAGTATGACATTCGATATCGCATTCATTATGGTTAGAAAGAAACGGGAAAAGGTCTCGCAGAGGTTAAAGCTTATGCACTAACGATTAGTTACAATTGGTTCTAACAAAAGAATTTAGTTATATGCACTAATGGGAACCTAGTCATTTTTAGTTGATCAATATTGAACTGGATAAACAATTGATTATATGAATCAACTAGCGTAACGGAATTCCAAATTAAATTTCCTGTTTCAATAACATGAACAATGATTAACCTGCCTAAAATAAAACACATACCAGTAATAAAAATAAAATGAAAATAAAAAAGTGGGGGGGCGGTTGAACCGGCCAGGGGGCGGTTGAACCGGCCTGGGGCAGGGGCGGCTGGGCAGGGCGCGGGCGCGGGGCAGGGGGGGCGGCCGAGCTGGGGCGCGCAGGGGGCGGCCGGGCTGGGCGGCCGAACCGGCGGGGGGGGGGGGGGGGCGGCCGAGCTGGGCGGGCGGGCGGCCGAGCTGGGCGGGCGGGCGGCCGAACCGGCCAGGGGGCGGGGCAGGGCGCGCAGGGGCGGCGGCGGCCGAGCCGGCCAAGGGCGGCCGAGCTGGGCAGCGGTTGGGCCGGGGAGGGGGAGGGAGGAGAGGAGGGGGAGAGGGAAGGGAGGAGAGGGGGAGGGGGACCTCACCGGGGACGGGGACGGGCGGCCGAACGGCGGGGCGGCCGAGCTGCAGGGGCGGCCGAGCTGCAGGGGGCGGTGGCTAGGGCAGGGGGGCGGCGGCTGGGGTGGGGAAGAGAGAGAATGAGAGGGAGGGAGAGGGGTTTTGGGAAAAATAAAGGGAGGGGGCGGCATGGGCCAACTGGGCCCAAAGGGGCGCGCGGGGGGGCGGCTGGGCCGGCCAGGGCGCGGCCCACGGCGCGGGGGAGAGAAAAGGAAGAGGGAGAGAAAGAAAAAAGAAAAAGAAAAAGAAAGGAAAAGGTTTTTCTTCTTTTCGAAATCCGATCTTCTTAGATGAATGCACTTACATTCCTAAGCAATCAAAGAATGCATAGTTCGGCATGGTGCATCAAACAACATAAGGTAATTTAGGGTTTTTCTTAACACGGGAATTCCAAGCCGAACCTCGCTAAAACTTTGGAAAAGGTCAAAGTTTAGCGAGGGATCGAGAAAAGAAAAGAGTAACGCCCGAATTTGGTGAGAGAAAAGAAGAAAAAATTCTACCCCCAAATTCAGGGCGTTACAAACCTATCCCCCTTAAAAGAATCTCGCCCTCGAGATTCAGGGCTGGCTAGCAAAGAGCTCTGGGTATTTAGCCATCAGATCATCTTCACGCTCCCAGGTTGCTTGTTCCTCTGGGTGGTGATTCCATCTGACTTTGCACATTCTGATGGTCTTCCTTCGGGTGACTCTGTCTGCAACCTCAAGGATTTGCACTGGCTTCTCAACGTAGGTCAAGTCCTCCTGGACTTCAAGACCTTCCACTGGCAACTGCTCTTCTGGCACACGCAAGCACTTCTTCAACTGAGACACATGAAAGACATCATGCACAGCAGACAAATTTTCTGGTAGACTGAGCTGATAGGCCACTTCTCCACGTCTTGCAAGAATCTGATACGGACCAATGTAGCGGGGTGCTAACTTGCCTTTCACTCCGAATCTTCTGACTCCTCTGATCGGTGACACTTTCAGATAGACAAAGTCTCCGACTTCAAAACTCAGCTCTCTTCTTCTTGTGTCTGCATAGCTTCGCTGCCTCGATTGCGCTATCTTCAGATTCTCTCGAACCATCTTGATGTTCTCTTCGGCTTCAAGCAAAATGTCTAGCCCAAACACTTGCTTTTCTCCGGGCTGATCCCATTGCAACGGAGTTCTACAACTCCTTCCATAGAGCGCCTGAAATGGTGACATCTTCAAACTGGCCTGGTAACTGTTGTTATAGGAAAACTCTGCATAAGGCAATCTCTTATCCCATCCGGACTGATCTTGCAACGCACAGGCTCTCAACATGTCTTCAAGAATTTGGTTGGTCCTTTCGGTCTGGCCATCTGTCTGCGGGTGATAAGCTGAACTGAAATTCAGATGTGTGCCCAAGGCTTCATGCAACTGCTGCCAGAAATGAGAGGTGAACTGCGTTCCTCTGTCTGACACTATCTTCTTTGGCACACCATGAAGACAAACGATCCGAGACATATACAACTCTGCCAATACTGCACTGCTGTAGTTGGTCTTGACAGGTATGAAGTGGGCTGACTTGGTCAAGCGGTCCACTACTACCCAAATGGAATCGTAGCCGGCTCGAGTGCGAGGCAATCCGACTATGAAATCCATACCAATTTCATCCCATTTCCACTGAGGGATCTGCAACGGTTGCAACAATCCAGCAGGTATCTGGTGCTCTGCCTTAATTCTTCGACAACTATCGCACATAGCCACATGCTCTGCGATTTCCCTTTTCATTCCGTACCACCAGAATTTCTTTTTCAGATCCTGATACATCTTCTCACTGCCAGGGTGAATAGAATAGGCTGTCTCATGAGCTTCCTTAAGAATCAACTCCCGAATGGACTGGACATTGGGAACACACAAGCGGTCTTTGAACCATATCACGCCTTCTGCATCCACTCGAAAATCTTTGCCTCTGCCATCTAGAATCAGTCGCCGGATCTCACTGATCCTCTCATCATTCTTCTGCGCTTCTTTAATTTCGCGCTCCAAGGTAGGTTCCAACTCAACTGTGACTCCTCGCGAATTGTTCAGAAATCCGAGACTCAACCTGTCAAACTCTTTGGCCAACTCATAAGGCATCGGACAAGCGACCATCAGATTGACTTGACTCTTTCTGCTCAAAGCATCTGCCACTACGTTTGCTTTGCCTGGATGGTAATGAATCTCCAACTCATAATCTTTGATCAACTCTAACCATCTTCGTTGCCTCATGTTCAACTCTGACTGAGTGAATATGTACTTCAGACTCTTGTGGTCTGTGTAAACATCACATTTCTGTCCATACAGATAGTGCCTCCATGTCTTCAGTGCGTGAACCACTGCTGCCAATTCTAGATCATGGATTGGGTAATTCTTCTCATGAACCTTCAGCTGTCGGGACGAGTAAGCCACAACTCTTCCCTCTTGCATCAACACACATCCCAAACCTGTGTAACAAGCATCACAATACACCGAAAAGGGCTTGTGCACATCAGGCAAGACTAGGACAGGCGCTGTAGTCAACTTCTCTTTCAGCGCTTCAAAGGCCTCTTGGCATTTCTGGGTCCACTTGAACTCAACCTTGTTGCCTAGCAACACTGTCATAGGTTTCGCAATCTTCGAAAACCCTTCAATGAATCGCCGATAATATCCGGCCATTCCAATGAAACTCTTGATTCCTCGAGCATCTGTTGGCGCTTTCCAGTTCAGTATGTCTGCCACTTTCTTCGGATCCACAGCCAAACCTTCTTTGTTGATTATATGACCCAAGAACAGGACTTCACTGATCCAGAACTCACACTTGCTCAACTTTGCATACAACTGGTGCTCTCGCAATCTCTGCAATACCATCCTCAAATGATCTGCATGCTCTTCTTCGCTTTGAGAGTAAATCAGAATGTCATCAATGAATACCACCACAAACTTATCAAGGTAATCCATGAATACACTGTTCATCAAGTTCATAAAGAACGCTGGCGCATTGGTCAAACCAAAAGACATCACTGTGAACTCATACAAACCATACTTGGTAATAAATGTCGTCTTCGGAATGTCCAAAGGTCGGATCCTGAGCTGATGATAACCTGACCTCAGATCAACCTTGGAGAACACACTGGCTCCTCTCAACTGGTCGAACAGATCTTCTATTCTGGGCAAGGGATACTTGTTCTTGATCGTGACTTCATTCAAAGCTCGGTAATCGATACACATCCTTTTGGTGCCATCTTTCTTTTCTACGAACAAGACAGGAGCGGCCCAAGGCGAGGTGCTTGGCCGGATGTAACCTTTCTCTGACAGCTCATCAATCTGCTCCTCTCAACTGACGGGGACCATACAGAACTTTCTCCCTGTCATCGCACTGAGCGGTATGCAACTCCCGCTCTACAGTGCGCAGCCAGTCTTCAGCATCCATGGGGTCAGAAGAATGAGCGAACGTTGGTGGATAACCTCTCATGAATTCAGCACGCTTGTCTCTGGGCATCTGAGGCTGAGGTGGGGCCTGCTGCTATTGCTGCTGCTGCTGCTGAATGGCGGCCAAAGTCTGACCGATGGCTTGAACCGCTTGAGTCTGCATCAGAAACATCTGCTCAATGGACATCGGGGGCGGGGGCGGCAGGTGCTGCTGCTGGGGCACCTCATCCTGTTGAGCGGCTCGCTCCTGCTGAGCACGCCTTCCTCCTCTGCGCCTGTTCTCTGATATCTGCAGAATGCAACCACACATCAGAACTGATCTGGCAAGTCTTGCAGTATAAGAAAAGAGTAGAGGATTCTTCAACAGCACTGAACAGATGAGCATCTTCACTGATCTCCAACATAGACCACACAGCTTCTCAGATAAAGAGGAAAGGGGAATAAAAGATTTCCCAACTATATAACTAACTCCATTAACATAATAGGTAAACCAAAATGCAGGGGATACCCACACTCTGGTGACAATCATTACAAAGATCCAAACCAAACATAGTTCATCATGACAAACATAAATGCACAGGATATAGCAAACTACCCTGTCTAACTAAGACTAACTAAAACCGAGACTAACGCTAAGACTGAAGCTTCTATGTATATATATATTTCGTATTAATTACAAGATCCAACTCTAACGATCTATGGTTCTAGAGTTATCTTGGTCTTGCAGTCGGGATTGCCATAAGACTGGGATCCACGCCGAGGTGAACGGTACAGGTGCTGAGTCCCGACGGGAGCGGGGGAACCATCCTCCAGGTGACGACGTTCCGCGCGCTCAGCCCGCAGCAGGGCGATCTCAGCACGAGCCCTACTCAGCTCGTCCAATGCATGGTCCAGCTCCGTGTTTAGCACGGCGGCTAGGTTGACTGTGCTGCTCAACCTAGGATTGCCCTCACTGACGGGTGAGACAATCACGCCTCCTGTGCTGCCAGATGAACGGCGGGGGTAATACCTCAGGTCAAGACCATCAGCTACCCCACCGAAAACCGAGCAGTAGTGCGAAAGCGCACGCCGTGCAGCATCTTGCATGGCTGCCTCAGCTGAGTCCCGCTCAGAGATAGAATAGTGCTCTGAGCAGGCCTCCGCACCCTAGAGACTGTTCTCCGGGCGGCGCACCAAGCAAGTTGCCTCCCAGCGGTCCGGGTAGACCCCGCGACAGTGCTGGTAGACCACACAGCGATACTCGATGGACCAAGTATGCCGGTTAAGTGCCCGACGTAGCAGGGTATCGAGCGCATCGTGGAAGTGACACCCGCGAGCAGCGTCGTGAGTGATGGATCGAGCAAACCATCCTTCCAGCTCATGGTTAGCAGAGAAGTCGGTGTCGTGGCTCGAGCTGTCGTCGCCATCTCCGTCGTCTAGATCTCCTCCAGCAGCTGCTCCAGGGGCTGGGGCGCCCTGTGGTGGTGCAGGGGGCGCCTCCAGGGGAAGCACAGGGGAGCAGCTCCTCACAGACTCTATCTCCTGGTGGAGCGAGAAGGAAGAGCCCTGCTGCTCCTGCTCCTGTCGTCGACGTTCCTGCTCCTCATGCAGGCGGTGGTGCAGTCTCTCCAAGTGGCTGGACTGTCCGGCCACGGGACGGCGAAGCGGACGCTCAGCAAGGCGGGAGGGTAAGAAGGGGATGACGGACTTACGTGCAGTGTGTCTAAGTCGAGCCATCTATAAAAGACATCGCAAGCAAAAGGGTGAGAACAGAATTAATATGACCAGCAAATAAGGAATCATAAGTAAATGAAGGATTAGAATAAAACATGATTTTCAGCAAGGTATAATATATAGTAGAACATAGGTTTGGTCGGTATGACCAACTTTTGAAGAGATATCAAAGTCAAGGCAGAGACAGAGGTCTATAGTCCTTAGAACGACCATTCTACTCTAGGTTAGCGGTCCTACAGTCAGCACGGCTTTGATACCACTTATGTCACACCCGGTTTTAGAAGGCAAACCGAATGCGAACCATGTACGTGCCAGGATCAGTTATTCACGTACACAGCAGTTACATAACATGGACATCATCACACAGTGCTCAAAATAGTATTAAAAGGGAATAATAGTTGATTACATCATACGTCTGAGACGTCCATATAGTTCTTACAATAAATCAAAGTGCGGAAAAGAAACGTAGATAACTGCGACCTTCACAGGCAGCCGACTGGGGGTTGCCGCTAACCCACTCCTAGAACTCGTCGTAGTCTTGGAACTCCTGGAAGTCTCCTTCCACAGCTTCATCTTCGCCTGAGCAGTGGTTGCAATGCTGACAACCTGGGGGGGTTGGGTGTGTAGAGCAAGGGTGAGTACACATCAACATACTCAGCAAGTATCCTGTTTGGCTGTAGTGGACTAGCTTTATGTGGGGATAAGTCAAGCAGTTGCTTTTAGTTGGTCAGATTATTACTTACTAGTAGAAAGCCAAGTTTTAGATTTAACCCACGTTATTAACCCAAACGTAGCCCTTTCCAAACGGAAAGAGTACCACTTACCAGCACCATGGTCACAACCAAAACCATCGATCTCATAGCCACCTGTACCAAAGTATCTCTGATCAAGTACCACTAATCACTGGAGCTCCCTTGGCCGCTCATAACCGCGAGCACGGCTGATATATCAGTTTTCAAACACTCTGCAGAGGTTGTGCACTTTACCCACAAACCGTGATTCCCTTTCTGCCCGGAGAGAGCTACTCCCCATTGACCACTACCTAGGTGGCCTAGCAGGGCATCACTACGTAGCCTTTACAAAGATTCCCCGGGGCTGTAGCCACCCGTTAGGTTTCCTAAATGTACCGCACTCCTCCCCAAGGGACAAATCAACCTTGGCAGAGCGAGCCGCATACACCGAGCCCCATTGATGGCACGACGGCTAAGTGAACTACATCCCGGATCCTCTAATTATTCAGCTAAGGGCACCCCATTCTACCCTCATGGTTGCACTGTTTTCCCGGGCGGTCATCCATAGAACAGGTCCTTACGGAGAGGCACTCGAGAAACCGCTCGAGCCCCCTTAAAGCCACAAGTACAACATCATAATAAGAGAAGGGAAAACAGCGTATCATAGATAATCTCATCATGTTCATTGATTAGAGTTGAGCAATAGCATAAAGCTAACTAATAATAATAATCCAACCCAGATAGGTAAACAAGAACATGGACAACAAAAGCTAGTCAATCCTTAGGTATAAATGTGTAATGCGGGAGGTGAATTAAATAATGAATAGGACAGAGATAGGTCAAAGGACACTTGCCTCCACCAACCGACTGCTGCTCAGGGGCTTCTCCTGCGAGTTCCTCGGGCTCTTCGACCGGATCGTTCTCTATGCGATTGCAAGCATACATACATTCATCCATTCAAATTGGGAAACAAACAGTACATCATACAAGGGAACAAATAAAGTGAATATGCATCAAGTATGACATTCGATATCGCATTCATTATGGTTAGAAAGAAACGGGAAAAGGTCTCGCAGAGGTTAAAGCTTATGCACTAACGATTAGTTACAATTGGTTCTAACAAAAGAATTTAGTTATATGCACTAATGGGAACCTAGTCATTTTTAGTTGATCAATATTGAACTGGATAAACAATTGATTATATGAATCAACTAGCGTAACGGAATTCCAAATTAAATTTCATGTTTCAATAACATGAACAATGATTAACCTGCCTAAAATAAAACACATACCAGTAATAAAAATAAAATGAAAATAAAAAAGAGGGGGCGGTTGAACCGGCCTGGGGCAGGGGCGGCTGGGCAGGGCGCGGGCGCGGGGCAGGGGGGCGGCCGAGCTGGGGCGCGCAGGGGGCGGCCGGGCTGGGCGGCCGAACCGGCGGGGGGGGGGGGCGGCCGAGCTGGGCGGGCGGGCGGCCGAGCTGGGCGGGCGGGCGGCCGAACTGGCCAGGGGGCGGGGCAGGGCGCGCAGGGGCGGCGGCGGCCGAGCCGGCCAAGGGCGGCCGAGCTGGGCAGCGGTTGGGCCGGGGAGGGGGAGGGAGGAGAGGAGGGGGAGAGGGGAGGGAGGAGAGGGGGAGGGGGACCTCACCGGGGACGGGGACGGGCGGCCGAACGGCGGGGCGGCCGAGCTGCAGGGGCGGCCGAGCTGCAGGGGGCGGCGGCTAGGGCAGGGGGGCGGCGGCTGGGGTGGGGAAGAGAGAGAATGAGAGGGAGGGAGAGGGGTTTTGGGAAAAATAAAGGGAGGGGGCGGCATGGGCCAACTGGGCCCAAAGGGGCGCGCGGGGGGCGGCTGGGCCGGCCAGGGCGCGGCCCACGGCGCGGGGGAGAGAAAAGGAAGAGGGAGAGAAAGAAAAAAGAAAAAGAAAAAGAAAGGAAAAGGTTTTTCTTCTTTTCGAAATCCGATCTTCTTAGATGAATGCACTTACATTCCTAAGCAATCAAAGAATGCATAGTTCGGCATGGTGCATCAAACAACATAAGGTAATTTAGGGTTTTTCTTAACACGGGAATTCCAAGCCGAACCCCGCTAAAACTTTGGAAAAGGTCAAAGTTTAGCGAGGGAACGAGAAAAGAAAAGAGTAACGCCCGAATTTGGTGAGAGAAAAGAAGAAAAAATTCTACCCCCAAATTCAGGGCGTTACAGTTTCTCAGACTTAGTACATTGTTTTAGAGACTAATGTATTGTGTCTAAGTGCTGGAAACAGGAAAAATCCAATTGAAAATGCCTTGGCTCGGGTAGCCAAGACTTTGCTCAGTCTGGAGCACCGGACTGTCCGGTGGTGCACCGGACAGTGTCCGGTGCGCCAGGCTGGCTCGAGCAAAGTGGCTGCTCTCGGGACTTCGACGGCGGTGTACGGTTATAATTCACCGGACTGTCCGGTGGTGCACCGGACTGTCCGGTGGTGCACCGGACTGTCCGGTGGGCCGTTCACAGGCGAACTCGTCGCTCTCGAGAATTCATCGGCGACGTACGGCTATAATTCACCGGACTGTCCGGTGTGCACCGGACTGCCCGGTGAGCCAACGGTCGGCCGCACGATCTGCGCGGGACACGTGGCCGAGCCAACGGTTAGTAGGAGGCACCGGACATGTCCGGTGCGCCAACGGCTCTCTAGCTGCCAACGGTCGACTGCGCCATTTTTGGAAGGAAATCGGGCACCGGACAGTGTCCGGTGTGCACCGGACTGTCCGGTGCGCCAGTCGACAGAAGGCAAGATCAGCCTTCCTAGATTGCTCTCAACGGCTCCTAGCTGCCTTGGGGCTATAAAAGGGACCTCTAGGCGCATGGAGGATAACACCAAGCATTCCTACAACATTCCTAAGCACCAAGACATCGATTCCTCGCCTTTGATTCTTTGCGATAGCAATTAGAGCTCTAGTTGAGTGGTGAACTCATTGAGTTACGTTGTGAGCTCTCGTTGCGACTTGTGTGCGTGGTGTTGCTGTAATTTCTTGTCTTGAGTGTGTTGCTAATCCCTCCCTTGCTCCGTGCTTCTTTGTGAACTTCAAGTGTAAGGGCGAGAGGCTCCAAGTTGTGGAGATTCCTCGCAAACGGGATTGAGAAAAGCAAGCAAAACACCGTGGTATTCAAGTGGGTCTTTGGACCGCTTGAGAGGGGTTGATTGCAACCCTCGTCCGTTGGGACGCCACAACGTGGAGTAGGCAAGCGTTGGTCTTGGCCGAACCACGGGATAACCACCGTGTCATCTCTGTGATTGATTTCTTGTGGTTATTGTGTTTTGGCTCCTCTCTAGCCACTTGGCATTTACTGTGCTAACGCTTAACCAAGTTTTTGTGGCTTAAGTTTTCAAGTTTTACAGGATCACCTATTCACCCCCCTCTAGGTGCTCTCAATTGGTATCAGCGCCATTCTCTTCACAAAGGGACTAACCGCCCGAAGAGATGGATCCTAAGGGGAAGGGTATCGTGATCAACGATAAAGAGAAGGAATCCTTCGTCAACGAGCCGAAGGACGACAAGCCTACCGACTCCGGCTCAGGCCATAGACGGAAGGAAGGGAAGAAGAAGAAGACGAGGCGCATCAAAGAGATCGTCTACTACGACGACAACGATGAGTCTACTTCTTCCCAAAAGGACGACGACCACAACGACTACAGGAAACCGGTCAATTCGAACTTTTCTTTTGATTACTCTCGTATTCCTCAAAGTACAAATGCTCATTTATTATCTTGATTCGTGATGATAAGGGGCGAGGAGCCGACACAAACATACAACCGGCTCAAGACCCTTATCAACAAAATAAGGAGCTACGGAAGCACGCGATGGACGGACCACGACGTCGTCCGACTGATGCTAAGGTCCTTTACCGTTCTTGATCCTCATTTGGTGAATAATATTCGTGAGAATCCCAGGTACACCAAAATGTCGCCCGAAGAAGTCCTTGGAAAATTCGTAAGCGGGCGAATGATGATCAAGGAGGCGAGGTACGTGGACGACGCTCTAAACGGTCCAATCAATGAGCCTCAACCCGTTGCTCTCAAGGCAACAAGGAGCAAGGAGGCGTTACCCAGCAAGGTAGCACAAATTGAGGCGGCCGGACTTAATGATGAAGAGATGGCTCTCATCATCAAAAGATTCAAGACGGCGCTAAAGAGTCGCAAGGGGCAGCCAAGCAAGACCAAGACAAAGGGGAAGCGATCATGCTTCAAATGTGGTAAGCTTGGTCATTTTATTGCTAACTGTCCCGACAACGATAGTGATTAGGATCAAGGGAACAAGAGGGAGAAGAAGAAGAACTATAAGAAGGCAAAGGGCGAGGCACATCTTGGCAAGGAGTGGGATTCGGATTGCTCCTCGTCCGACTCCGACAATGAAGGACTCGCCGCCACCGCCTTCAACAAGTCATCCCTCTTCCCCAACGAGCGTCACACATGCCTTATGGCAAGGGAGAAGAAGGTATGTACTCGAAACTCTACTTATGCTTCTTCAAGTGAGGACGAATCTAGTGATGAGGATGAAATAGATTATTCATGTTTATTTAAGGGCCTAGATAGAACCAAGGTAGATAAAATTAATGAATTAATTGATGCCTTGAATGATAAGAATAGGCTTTTAGAAAAACAAGAGGACTTGTTGTATGAAGAACATGATAAATTTGTAGAAGCACAAAAATCTCATGCCTTAGAAGTTAAGAGAAATGAAATGCTTTCTTGTGAATTATCTTCTTGCCATGAGACGATTTCTAGCTTAAGGAGCATTAATGATAATTTGAATGCTAAATTAGAAATAGCTAGTAAATCAACAACTTGTGTAGAAAATGTTGTTATTTGCAATAGATGTAAAGATTTCGATATTGATGCTTGTAGTGAACACATAGTTTTGATTGCAAAGTTAAATGATGAACTGGCTAGTCTTAATGCCCAACTTAAGGCTAGCAAAAGTGATTTTGATAAACTAAAATTTGCTAGGGATGCCTACACGATTGGTAGACACCCCTCAATTAAGGATGGGCTTGGCTTCAAGAGGGAAGCCAAGAACTTAACAAGCCATAAGGCTCCCATCACCGCCAAGGAGAAAGGGAAGGCCCCTATGGCATGTAGTACTAAAAAGAACCATGCTTTTATGTACAATGATAGAAGACAATCTCATAGGAGTTGTAATGCTTTTGATTCACATGCCTATGATTCTTATGCTATGTTTGCTCCCAGTTCTTCCTATATGCATGGTAGAGATATGCCTAGGAAGAATATTCATCATGTGCCTAGAAAGAATAGTGTTCATGTTCCTAGGAAAGTTATGAATGGACCCTCTACAATTTATCATGCTTTAAATTCTTCCTTTGCTATTTGTAGAAAGGATAGGAAGATAGTTGCTAGGAAATTAGGGGCAAAATGTAAGGATGATAAAACTTGCATTTGGGTCCCTAAGACAATTTTGACTAACCTTGTAGGACCCAACAAGAGTTGGGTACCTAAGACCCAAGCCTAAATTTGCCTTGCAGGTTTATGCATCCGGGGGTTCAAGCTGGATTATCGACAGCGGATGCACGAACCATATGACGGGGGAAAAGAGGATGTTCTCTTCCTACGTCAAGAATAAGGATTCCCAAGATTCAATCATATTCGGTGATGGGAACCAAGGCAAGGTGAAAGGTTTAGGCAAGATTGCAATATCAAATGAGCACTCTATCTCTAATGTGTTTTTAGTTGAGTCTCTTGGTTATAATTTACTATCTGTTAGTCAATTATGTAATATGGGATATAATTGTCTATTTACAAATGTAGATGTGTCTGTCTTTAGAAGATGTGATGGTTCACTAGCTTTTAAGGGTGTACTAGTGTCGCGGACCATAATTAGGGGTACCCTCAAGACTCCTAATTCTCAGCCGGTAACCCCCATCAGCATAAAGCTGCTAAGGCCTGATGGGTGCGATTAAGTCAGGGATCAGTCCGTTCGAGCGACTCGATCACGCCTCGCCCGAGCCTAGCCTCGGACAAGGGCAGCTGACCCCGGAGGATTTCCGTCTCGCCCGAGGCCCCCCTCCGACGGCGAACATATTTCCGGCTCGCCCGAGGCCCTGCCTTCGCTAAGAAGCAACCCTGACTAAATCGCTGCACCGACCGACCAAATCGCAGGAGCATTTAATGCAAAGGTGGCCTGACACCCTTATCCTGACATGCGCCCCCCGGCAGAGCCGAAGTGACCGTCGTCACTTCGCCGCTCCACTGACCGGCCTGACAGAAGAACAGCGTCGCCTGCGCCGCGCCGACTGCAGTGCCACTTGACAGAGTGAGACTGACAGGCAGTCAGGTCCTGCAGAAGGCACCACAGGAAACTCCGCTCCGCTCAACCCAGGGCTCGGACTCGGGCTCAGCCCCGGAAGACGGCGAACTCCGCTCCGCTCGACCCAGGGCTCGGACTCGGGCTAAGTCCCGGAAGACGGCGAACTCCGCTCCGCCCGACCCAGGGCTCGGACTCGGGCTAAGTCCCAGAAGACGGCGAACTCCGCTCCGCCCGACCCAGGGCTCGGACTCGGGCTAAGTCCCGGAAGACGGCGAACTTCGCTCCGCCCGACCCAGGGCTCGGACTCGGGCTCAGCCCCAGAAGACGACGAACTCCGCTTCGCCCGACCCCAGGGCTCGGACTCCGCCCTGGCCTCAGCTGACGACCTCCGCCTCGCCCGACCCAGGGCTCGGACTCGGCCTCGGCCACGGAAGACAGACTCGACCTTGGCTTCGGAGGAGCTTCCACATCGCCCAACCTAGGGCGCAGACCAGCCACGTCAACGGGAGGCGCCATCATCGCCCTACCCCGAGCTGACTCGGGCAGCAGGAAACAAGACCGGCGTCCCATCTGGCTAGCTCCGCCAGATAGGCAATGATGGCGCCCCGCATGCTCTGTGACGACGGTAGCTCTCAGCCCCCTTACGGAAGCAAGAGGACGTCAGCAAGGACCCGACCGCTCCGACAGCTGCCCTCCGCCAGGCTCCATCGCTCCTCCGACGGCCACGACATCACACCAGCTGGGTGCCAAAATCTCTCCGGCTGCCACGACGGCATGTACTTAGGGCGCTAGCTCTCCCCCGCTAGACACGTAGCACTCTGCTACACCCCCATTGTACGCCTGGATCCTCTCCTTACGCCTATAAAAGGAAGGACCAGGGCCCTCTTAGAGAGGGTTGGCCGCGCGGGGACGAGGACGAGACAGGCGCTCTCTTGGGGCCGCTCGCTTCCCTCTCCCGCGTGGACGCTTGTAACCCCCTACTGCAAGCGCACCCGACCTGGGCGCGGGACGAACACGAAGGCCGCGGGATTCCCACCTCTCTCACGCCGGTCTCCGGCCGCCTCGCTTCTCCCCCCTTCGCGCTCGCCCTCGCGCTCGAGCCATCTAGGCTGGGGCACGCGGCGACACTCACTCGTCGGCCCAAGGGACCCCCGGTCTCGGAACGCCGACAGTTGGCGCGCCAGGTAGGGGCCTGCTGCGTGTTGACGAATAGCTTCCCGTCAAGCTCCAGATGGGCAGTCTCCAGCAACCTCTCCAACCCGGGACGGTGCTCCGTTTCGGGAGTCTTGAGTTCATGTCCTTCGACGGCAGCTACGACATGATACTCCTTCCACCGCCGCGCGACGACGACAATGGCGGCCGACAACCCGCCCGCCGGCGGAGGAATCGACGACGTCTTCCCCGCGTGGTGGGAGAACAACATTCGAGCTCACCCCGTCCTCTCCCCCGTCGACGGAGGAGGAGGCGGGGCGACCAAGGCCAAGCAGGAGGCAGCACCTCGTCGGCTGTCGAGCGAGTCGACAGCGCCGGCACCCCAACGAGGGGCGCACCGGACATTGACCTCGCGTTTGAGACGAAGACGAGCGTCGTCTCCCCGCGACACGCCAATCCCGAGCAAGCGGACGACGCCAGCGCACTAGCGGAGAGCTTGCTGGACGTCACCCTTGTACTTGAGACGACGGTGCAGTCAGTCCCCGACTTGACTTCATCGCCGCTCGTCGACCAAAAGGTACCGACTGATTCCCATCCTACGTCATTTGGATTCAGCCTCAACCTGCCTAGCGACCTCGCTTTGGTGGACGCTCTCGTAGGGGCGAGTCCAAACCCTCTGGGGTTTTGCATGCGGTCTCCTTGGGACCGGCTGACGGACGTCTCGACCTACGGGCCCTCTGGGTCCGAGGAAGATGACGAGCCCAGCATCTGTTGGGATTTCTCTGGACTTGGCAACCCCAGTGCCATGCGGGACTTTATGACCGCATGTGACTACTGCCTCTCCGGCTGTTCTGACGGTAGCCGCAGCCTCGACGACGAAGACTGCGGCCCAAGCCGCGAATGTTTCCACGTCAATCTAGGGGGTCCCTCCGAAGGCAATCTTCTCGGCATGCCGGAGGACGGTGATCTCCCTAGGCCGGTGCCCCGCGTTGACATCCCAAGGGAGCAGCTAGTTGTGGTCCCCGTTCCGGCGGGGGGTCACGACCCACAGCTCGAGCAAATCCGCGAGGTGCAGGCCAGGCTCGACGAGGGAGCAGAAGCGCTTGAGCCGATCCGCCGGGACGTCGGGCAGGCATGGGCGAACCAACCCCGGCCGGAGAAATACGTCATCTGCCCCAGGGTTTCCAGCACCGCGTCACCGACGACGTCAGGGTCAGGCCACCACCCGCGTCTAGTGGGGTCGGCCAGAACCTGGCTGCAGCAGCGATGCTCCTCCGCGCGATGCCGGAGCCATCCACCACCGAGGGTCGGCGAATCCAGGGGGAGCTCAAGAATCTCCTGGAAGGCGCCACGGTCCGACGGGCCGAGAGCTCTGCCTCCCGAAGGCAGGGATACCCCTCGGAACCTCATGCCGCGACTTCCCGATTCATGCGGGAAGCCTCGGTCTACACCGGGCGCACGCGCAACACCGCGCCTGCGGCCCCGGGCCGCCTCGGCAACGAGCACCATCATCGCGACCGTCGGGCCCACCTCGACGAGAGGGTGCACCGAGGCTACCACCCCAGGCGTGGGGGATGCTACGACAGCGGGGAGGATCGGAGTCCCTCGCCCGAGCCACCCGGTCCGCAGGCCTTCAGCCGGGCCATCCGACGGGCACCGTTCCCGACCCGGTTCCGATCCCCGACTACTATCGCAAAGTACTCGGGAGAGACGAGACCGGAACTGTGGATCGCGGACTACCGTCTGGCCTGCCAACTGGGTGGAACGGACGACGACAACCTCATCATCCGCAACCTCCCCCCGTTCCTCTCCGACACCGCTCGCGCCTGGTTGGAGCACCTGCCTCCGGGGCAGATCTCCAACTGGGACGACCTAGTCCAAGCTTTCGCCGGCAATTTCCAGGGCACATACGTGCGCCCCGGGAATTCCTGGGACCTCCAAAGCTGCCGGCAGCAGCCGGGAGAGTCCCTCCGGGACTACATCCGGCGATTCTCGAAGCAGCGCACCGAGCTGCCCAACATCACCGACTCGAATGTCATCGGCGCGTTCCTCGCCGGCACCACCTGCCGCGACCTGGTGAGCAAGTTGGGTCGTAAGACCCCCACCAGAGCGAGCGAGCTGATGGACATCGCCACCAAGTTCGCCTCTGGCCAGGAGGCGGTCGAGGCTATCTTCCGAAAGGACAAGCAGCCCAGGGCCGCCCATCGGAAGATGCTCCCGAGGCGTCTACTCAGTGCGGCGCCAAGAAGAAAGGCAGAAAGAAGTCGCAAGCGAAACGCGACGCCGCCGACGCGGACCTTGTCGCCGCCGCCGAGTACAAGAACCCTCGGAAGCCCCCCGGAGGTGCCAAACTCTTCGACAAGATGCTCAAGGAGCCGTGCCCCTATCATCAGGGGCCCGTCAAGCACACCCTTGAGGAGTGCGTCATGCTTCAGCGCCACTTCCACAGGGTCGGGCCACCCGTGGAGGGTGGCAGGGCCCGCGATGACGACAAGAAGGAAGATCACCAAGCAGGAGAGTTCCCCGAGGTCCGCGACTGCTTCATGATCTACGGTGGGCATGCGGCGAATCCCTCGGCTCGGCATCGCAAGCAAGAGCGCCGGGAGGTCTGCTCGGTGAAGGTGGCGGCGCCAGTCTACCTAGACTGGTCCGACAAGCCCATCACCTTCGACCAAGCCGACCACCCCGACCACGTGCCGAGCCCGGGGAAATACCCGCTCGTCGTCGACCCCGTCATCGGCGACGTCAGGCTCACCAAGGTCCTTATGGACGGAGGCAGCGACCTCAACATCATCTACGTCGAGACCCTCGGGCTCCTGCGTGTCGATCTGTCCTTCGTCCGAGCAGGCGCTGCGCCCTTCCATGGGATTATTCCCGGGAAGCGCGTCCAGCCCCTCGGACGACTCGACCTTCCCGTCTGTTTCGGAACACCCTCCAACTTCCGAAGGGAGACTCTGACGTTCGAGGTGGTCGGGTTCCGAGGAACCTACCACGCGGTACTGGGAAGGCCATGCTAACCGAAGTTCATGGCCGTCCCCAACTACGCCTACCTGAAGCTCAAGATGCCGGGCCCCAACGGGGTCATCACCGTCGGACCCACGTACAAACACGCGTTCGAATGCGACGTGGAGTGCGTGGAATACGCCGAGGCCCTCGCCGAGTCCGAGGCCCTCATCGCCGACCTGGAAAGCCTCTCCAAGGAGGTGCCAGACGTGAAGCGTCACGCCGGCAACTTCGAGCCAATGGAGACGGTTAAGGCCGTCCCCCTCGACTCCAGCGGCGACACCTCCAAGCAGATCCGGATCGGCTCCGGGCTCGACCCCAAATAGGAAGCAGGGCTCGTCGACTTTCTCCGTGCAAACGCCGACGTCTTCACGTGGAGTCCCTCGGACATGCCCAGCATACCGAGGGATGTCGCCGAGCACTCGCTGGATATTCGGGCCGGAGCCCGACCCGTCAAGCAGCCTCTGCGCCGATTCGACGAGGAGAAGCGCAGAGCGATAGGCGAGGAGATCCACAAGCTGGCCGGCGGTCAAGGCGAGGTCTACGGCAACGCTTGGAACATCCGACAGCTACGTCACTTCTACCCTCAAGATGTTTTCAAGCCGTTCGTATACCTCGCTCCCACACAAGTCTCAGTCGTCAAGGAAGGGTCAGCCTCGCCTCGGTAGAGCCCGACCCTCCCTCGGGGGCTAAAAAGGGGGGAACCCCTCTGTTGGGGACTTGTTCTCAAATGCTTCAAGAACAAGGCAACACAGAAAAATGTTAATCGATTAAGTCCTTCGTCCTACGAAGCAAAAATAATGATTTTCGGACGAAGGTCACAAAGGGCGAACCATTATAAATGCATTACATATTAATGAAGAATGAATTACAAGGAACATAAAGGATTACGTAGATCATCACATATCATTATTATATATAAATAAAAATAACATTGGATTACAGATGTACCTTCAATTTGAAGGAAATGAAAGTACAAGCGTGACGCAAAAGTGAACACCAAGTCAGCGTGAACAGTACGGGGGTACTGTTCACCTATTTATAGGCATGGGTACAACCCATACAAAATTACATACATGCCCTTTACATTTGGTGATAATTCTATAGCAATCTATCGAGGTCTAAATGGCCTTTTCATCTTTAAGTCGGTTCCCTTTTCTGCGAACATGCCGAAGCTTTCCTGCTTCACAGCTTCGGCGCTGTGTCAACCTTCGTACCTTTTGAGCTTCTCCCTTTCTGATACGAGTCCGAAGATACCTGCTCACACATTATACTCTAAAAACACTGTTAAATCATGTTTATAGGACCTTCGGAAGCCGAAGGCCCCCAACAGTAGCCCCTCGCAATATTAATTTGTTAAAATAATAAATTTAGATTGCGACATGGACGAAGGCTTTAAGCCGAAGGTCCGAAAAAACACCTTCCCTTTGCTAGAATAGCAACATTCACTGACAGGCGGGGTCTTTCAATTTTTACCGCACCGAGCGTATAAATAAGAGCATACCGCGAGCTCATTTGGTACGCTCTCTTGCCACTTGCTCTCGCTCGCTCGATTTTTAGCTTTTGCGCGCTAAGATTCCCTGAGTCTTTAGTTTTAAAGCTTCGGCTTTGAAAACAGTTTTTTAGTGTTTCCGAAGATGTCTGGAGACAAGGAAGCTGTTACTGAGACGAAGATGTCTCTTGATGAGGAGAAAAACTTGGGGTTTCTTATAGCAATGTCGAAGACAAACACGGAAAAAATCACCAAGGAAATTCTGGAAGGCTTGTCTGAAGATACTGGTGACAGTGACAGTTTTGATGTAGATAGTGGCGGTGAAGACTCGGAAGATCGCCCCTGGCGACCAAGTCATGCGGTTTTCGGCAAATCAGCTATCAAAGAAAACCATCTTGCCAATATGAGGGGAAGGTATTTCCGGGATCTGTCCATTGTGAGGGCGGACGAAGGGGAAAAGACTTGTCCACACCCTGAAGAAAATGAAGTTGTGGTGTATCGAAGCTTTTTGAAAGCTGGATTGCGATTCCCCTTGAGCAGCTTCGTCGTGGAGGTGTTGAAAATCTTCGAAGTCTATCTTCATCAACTTACTCCCGAGGCAATTATAAGGCTAAATATCTTCGTGTGGGCCGCGAGAAGCCAAGGTCTGAAGCCTGACGCAAGAAGCTTCTGTAATATACATGAATTATTATATAAAACAAAGCCTTAGGGCAAAGAGCAGTATCATAATAACTTTGGCTGCTACAGTTTCGTCTCTCGGTCCGGGGCAAGCTGTCCCGTACCAACCTTTCGGAAGAGATGGCCCGGGGATTGGATGACAGAATGGTTTTATGTGAAGAATGACCTATCAGCACGAGAAGACATCAAAGGTATAATTATGCGTCCTATTTGGCAAAGCTTCGGCCTTCGGAGGCCGAAGGTGGAAATGAATGAAGCTGCCGAAGAATGCCAGAGGGCCTTCGGCGTCATCTGCTCTTTTATTGGAACAAGAGATTTAGTACAAGAGCATATTGCCTTCCGGGTGTGGCCTCTTGCGGAGAAATGGGAAACGCCTCAAGAAACCACAAAAGAGGCCGACGAAGGTGGGCTTGTGAGACTGAAGTACACCTTCAAGTTTGGAGATAAATTTACTGAGCCAGATGACGACTGGCTAAAGAGTATTGAAAATTTAAGTGACGAATTGCTTGGTGCTTATTCGAAGGCCGAAGATACTGCAATGTCAGCAGCCTTCGGAGGCCGAAAAAAGAAGAGGCTGAATCGGGTATTTGATGCAATTGGGTTTGTTTACCCTGACTATTGCTACCCCGTCCGAAGGCAGAAAAGAAAGAACATAGCCTCTGCAAAAGAAGAAGCTGCAACTGCTCCTAGCGAGCCAGAGCCTGAAAGAAAGAAAATAAAAGTCCTCACTCACCGGCCGCGCTATATCGAACCAGCTTCGGTGCCGGAGTTTACCGAAAAATCTTCTTCGGCTACCGAGGCTGAAAAGCCAACCAGACCAGTCACGCCACCTGCAGCTGCAGGGATGACCGAAATGGTGAAAAAGATAGAACTAGAAGAACCGAAGGTTTCGCTGCCAGAAACCAAAGAAATGGCCGAAGCGCTATCCACAGAAAAAATTGCAGAAGTGAAAAAACCAACTGAAGAAAAAGTACTAGAAATTGTGAGTCCTGCAGCAAATGTTGAGACAACAAAAAATCAAAAAGTGCCAGCAGTGACTCCAAAAAGAAGAAGAATGGCGAATGTGCTAGATGTACTAGAAACAATTAAAACTTCAAGCACGCCTCCGAAGAAGGCTGCTGCCATTCCTGAAACAACTGAAATTTCTTATGTCAAAACTCCAGTGCAAGGGACTGAAGCCGAAGCTGGGTCCTCAGAGCCCGCGAAGATAGAATCCTTGGAAACTGAGGAAAAAATAACAAAGCCAACTTTTGCTGAAGAGATCGAAGTCATTGCCCCCGAAGCATCCATCAGAGTTCGTGATTATATTGTTCGTCATGCTTCGGGGAAGAAACTTTCAGAAAAAGAGGAGCAAGAGGCCCAGCATTACGCCCAAAAGCTGAAGTATCCAAAGGGGGCGTTAATATTCAATGGTAGCGGAGAAGAAGACTTTTTGTATTGTCTCCCTGACAACAAGGAAATTTCTGTTTGCCGGGAGATGAGCAAGAGCTTCGGATTCCCAACCTTAGAAGACGGGCTCTCGGTGCTGTCGAAGAACGATTTGGCCGACAGCCTGGCTTACAATAGCTTAAAGGTACAACAAATGGGATCCTTGTATTCTTTGTTGATACGAAAAAAAAAAACTTTTTGCTTGTTTTATTGAAACACACATACTTTTCTTTGCAGGGCCTGATACTTAGTAATGCCCTCAGGGCACAAAAAGATGCTGAAGACGAAGGGTGTACTATAGCCCTGAGCAACCTTCGTTCCGAAGTAATTGAACTGAGGAACGAAGGCCTTGAAAAAGATAAAATATTACACTCATTGGTAAATAAAATAAAGGAAGACGAAGCTGCGTCCAAGAGTCAGGCTGAAGCTCAGAAACACGAAATAGAAGATCTTCGGAAACAACTGGCCAAAGCCAGGGAAGAACGTATACTTGAAGAAACAAGGCGAGAGCTCAGCGACCAATGGGCAGATCACTTGGAAGCAACTGTTGAAGAGCTTCGTTCATCCAAGAAGAGGTGCTATAACAAATCTATAGAATGTGTTAAGAAGTTGAGGGCTAGCTTCGCCAGGGTCGGCGCCTTCTCTAGTGAAGAAAACTTTATAAGAGGCAATCCCGAAGGTCCTATTGAATGGATCGACCACGAAGCTGAAGCCTTCGAAGAAATTTTAAATAGCCGTGGGGATATATGTGCTTTCTCTGGGGCCAGAGGAATTGCCACCATTCTAGAGAAGAAGGGTTGTGAACACGTAAAAATCTTAGCACAATCCGAAACTGCTTTGTCCTTTGACGACTCAAAAGACCCTTCGGCCGAAGCAAGCATAATTGGTGGAAAGTTCTTTACTAATATCTGGGATAATGGTGGCCGAGAAATGGCAGGAGAAATTATTCAAAGAAGTGAAAAGGGCATTCACAATGCTAGAGAAATGGCTAAGGCTGCTGAAAAGAGCACAGAGCCCGAAGGTCAATTAGGTATTAATTAATAGTTTGTATTGTGTTGTAATTTTTGGTTTTGAGCTTCGTTTTCCGTTTGTAATAGCAGCATAGCCGTGTCCTGTCCTTCAGATCCTGCTGAAGCGTCTCCAGGCCCTCAGCCGAAAGGAGACGATGAAATTAAAGAGATGGCCGAAGCAATTATGGACGAAGTCGTCAATCGACTCCTAAATGAAGCTGCAGAAGTTGTTCTAAAAGAAAATTGAACACTATTGTAAATTAAACTTCTGAATTGTAACATTTTGTAATCCTGAATGTAATACACCCTTTTTATTGCTTAGTTCTTTACGATGCATGAAACTTTACACGTACCGCTTTTTGAGTCTTTGACGAAAAAACACCTTCCCTTCTTTTCATGCTTCGTGAAGAAGGATTTTTGTTTTTCACAACGATATCCAGTGTTCTGATGAATAATATCCAGGCCTTTTGACAATGTGAAGCTACTTAGCATGGTTTGTCCTTTTCAAAACATTCTTCCGAAGATCGATGCCACGTCCCCTTCTTGTGCTTTATGCAATATGATGTATGATGCTTATGTTATGCGAAATGATGCGATGATGTTATGCTGAGTAAGATGTTGTTTATTCCGAAGATGCACGCATTCCTGTGACAAAACATACAAAATTTTTCATTATAAGCCTCCCTTAGGAGCTTCTTCGCCTTTTACTTCAGCGGAATCAGCGTTGACTTTTCGCTGTAAGCTCTGCATTCCCTTAGGAACGTCTTTGGAGCTTCTTCGCCTTTACTTTTGGCGGAATCAGCGTTGACTTTTCGCTGTAAGCTCTGCATTCCCTTAGGAACGTCTTTGGAGCTTCTTCGCCTTTACTTTTGGCGGAATCAGCGTTGACTTTTCGCTGTAAGCTCTGCATTCCCTTAGGAACGTCTTTGGAGCAAAAAACTTACACTGCGTTCCCTTTGGAACGACTTTTTTGTGACTTCGGCAACTTACTCTGCGTTCCTTAGAACGACTTTTTTGCTGTTTCGAATAATTTTCGGTAGTCCGAAGATCCTCTTGGTTATCATAAGTCTTTAAACTTTAACAATTTAAGCTTGAGAAAAATATATTTTCCTTGTGGAAATCAACGAAAGTATTTATATGAAACCTAAACAATATCCTTTATTACAGAAAACAAAACTGGATAAAAAAGATTGCTATTAGGGTAGGATATTTGTCAATAGATATGCTTTGATTCTGGCACGGTGCTGTTGACTGTACGAGCTTCGGACTGCTCTCGGAAGTCCCTTTGGTGTGGAGCATACTGGCTCCCTTCTGGCTGCTGTCCTTGCTGTAATGGAGGTGGAGGCGGAGGTTGTTGCCAAGAAGCTTGAGATTGACTCGCCGAAGCAACGGAAACTGCAGGGTGGTTGCCCACATACTCTGGAATGTAGGGCGAGTGATACGAAGCTGTATGCATGACCTGCTTCGGCTGAGCTTGTTGTGCTGCGGCTTCGGCTATTTCCTTTTGCTTCTGGATGGTAACATGACACATCCTGGTAGTATGGCCCTTGTTCTCACCACAGAATAAGCAAAAGATTCTTCTCTGTTGATCGCCAAATCTTCCTCCGAAGCCCCTGGCACCTCTGCCTCTTGGAGCTGGTGGTCGGAAGGGAGCTTGCTGTTGCCCCGAAGCCTGTGAGGAATATTGTGGCCTTTGCTGTTGGCTCCCCTTATCATCACTTTGTGTAGAGTTGTGAATTGATCTTACGTGCCTCGGGTAAAACTTCCCTCCGAAGCCCCTGGTCATTTCAGAAAACCTGAAAGCCTCCTCCCTTCTCTGGCGAAAATCATTATCGGCCCGAATGTACTCGTCCATCTTCTGGAGCAGCTTCTCTAAAGTTTGAGGGGGCTTCCTAGCGAAGTACTAAGCTGATGGACCTGGCCGAAGCCCCTTGATCATGGCCTCGATGACAATTTCATTGGGCACCGTTGGTGCCTGTGCCCTCAAACGCAAGAACCTTCGGACATACGCCTGAAGGTACTCTTCGTGATCCTGGGTGCACTGGAACAGAGCCTGAGCAGTGACTGGCTTCGTCTGAAATCCTTGAAAGCTGGTTAACAACAAGTCCTTCAGCTTCTGCCATGAAGTGATCGTTCCTGGTCGAAGGGAGGAGTACCAGGTTTGAGCAACACTTCTGACAGCCATGACAAAAGATTTGGCCATGACTGAAGCATTGCCACCATATGAAGATACTGTTGCTTCGTAGCTCATCAAAAACTGCTTCGGGTCCGAGTGACCATCGAATATGGGAAGCTGAGGCGGCTTGTAAGACGGAGGCCAAGGTGTAGCCTGCAGCTCAGCAGACAGAGGAGAAGCATCATCAAAAACAAAATTTCCATAATGGAAATTGTCATACCAGTCATCTTCGTTGGGAAAACCCTCCTGATGAAGATCTTGGTGCTGAGGCCTTCGGTGCTGCTCATCCTGAGCAAGATGACGAACTTCTTCAGAGGCTTCGTCTATCTGCCTCTGCAGTTCAGCCAGCCTGGCCATCTTTTCCTTCTTCCTCTGTACTTCTTGATGAAGCATCTCCATATTTCTGATTTCTTGATCTATCTCGTCCTCTGGTGGTGTTGGGCTGACAGCCTTCCTTTTCTGGCTTCGGGCCTCCCGCAGGGAGACTGTCTCCTGATTGTGGTCCAGTGGTTGCAGAGCTGCAGCCCCAGTCGCTGAAGCTTTCTTCGGCGCCATAACAAAGGTTTATGATCGCCGAAGGTGTTCAAAAAATTCAGAGTGGAAGTGAGTTCACCGGAGGTGGGCGCCAATGTTGGGGACTTGTTCTCAAATGCTTCAAGAACAAGGCAACACAGAAAAATGTTAATCGATTAAGTCCTTCGTCCTACGAAGCATTATTTCCCTTGGGAAATAATGATTTTCGGACGAAGGTCACAAAGGGCGAACCATTATAAATGCATTACATATTAATGAAGAATGAATTACAAGGAACATAAAGGATTACGTAGATCATCACATATCATTATTATATATAAATAAAAATAACATTGGATTACAGATGTACCTTCAATTTGAAGGAAATGAAAGTACAAGCGTGACGCAAAAGTGAACACCAAGTCAGTGTGAACAGTACGGGGGTACTGTTCACCTATTTATAGGCATGGGGTACAACCCATACAAAATTACATACATGCCCTTTACATTTGGTGATAATTCTATAGCAATCTATCGAGGTCTAAATGGCCTTTTCATCTTTAAGTCGGTTCCCTTTTCTGCGAACATGCCGAAGCTTTCCTGCTTCACAGCTTCGGCGCTGTGTCAACCTTCGTACCTTTTGAGCTTCTCCCTTTCTGATACGAGTCCGAAGATACCTGCTCACACATTATACTCTAAAAACACTGTTAAATCATGTTTTTGAGGACCTTCGGAAGCCGAAGGCCCCCAACACCCTCTGCGTCAAGATTGGGCGCACCTCTCCGCATCCAAAATTTTCGGTCAAAAAGGCTTTTGCGTTCTCCCGGCTGCGTCAGAAGCAGGGCCCTAAGGAGCGAATGTGGGTGCATGAAAGTGGCAAGGCCGACTGAGCCGAGGAATTCCTATGCCTCCGAGTTAGGAACACCTCACTCATCACCCGCCACGAAAAATGACCCCTGCTCGGGAAGCCACCCTGTTATTGACAGGCAAAGCCGGACACGCAAAATAAAAGGAAGAGGAGTACAACTTCATGCAATGGAAACAAAGTGTTCAGGCCTCAGCGACCGCAGAAAGACACACGCGCATCCAACAGAAACTATTCCAACGGAGTTAGGCGTCGCCTTGGGAAGGAGCCGCGCCTTCAGCTCCGTCCCCGCCTTCGGTAAAGTCCATCTCGGCTTCCGGCGATGGCGCAGGGGGGAGGATCTCCACCTCAAAGGTGGTCACCAGCACTGCGCTCGGACCCGTGGCGACCGCGTCGAGCCGCTGGACTTCTGCCAGGGCAGCTTCGTCTTCGTCAGGAAGACAATACCCCTCACTAACCCGCTCCAGGTCCACAACGTAGTGGGAAGCGAGCACGGCGAAGGCCCGCCTGACGTCGTGGTGTAGCGCCTCGCGGAGTCTGCCGCGCACGTGATCACCCAAGGCTTGAAGGCGACTTTGAGGGGAGCTTCCTGAGGGGACGTCGCCGGAGCCAAGGATCCGATAAACGTCTGAGACGGCTTCGGACATGACCGCGTGGTCGGCCTCCCTCTGCTCGGCCGCCCCGGCAAGCGCCTCGGCAAGCGCCTTGGCGGACTCATCAAGGGCGGACTCGAGCTCTGCGAACAGCCAGAAGGAAGATCTCAAACACAAGCAGAGGAAACAAACAGGAACGAGAACCAAGGATGGCCAAGGCGTACCTCCGGCTCGGGCACGCTGCTCCGAGACCGCGACCTAGGCCACGACTAGGTCGGCCGCAAGGGTTTCGGCCCGGCTTTCGGCCTCAGCAGCCCGGCCCCGAGATCGGTCCCGCTCCTCAACGACCCGGTCGAACTCCGATCGCTGCCGTTGCGCTTCTGCGCGCGCCGCGGCCGCCTCCACGCGCGCCGCTGCCACCTCGGCTCTCAGGTCAGTGCAGAGCAACTGGAGGTCCACTACCTCGGCACCCTGCTGAGAAAGGCGCGCAGTAGCCCCGGCGAGCAAGGTCCTCAGGGATCACAGCGAGCCCCAGACGTCGACCTCGCGACGGATGAACGACGACTTGGCGGCGCTCCGATCCGTTAGATCCTGAGGGAAGGAAGCGGGGCGTCACGAAGAACGCCTCGGTCACAGAAGAGAAAAGGTATGCCTGAAACCGTTACCTGGAGGATTTTGGGGACGTCCCTGCAGAAAACCTCCAGCGACGACCGGAGCGACCCCACCGTTGCTTCAGCACACTCGCGGAGCTCATCCCAGGACTGGTCCTCCCGTTCATCGTCAAGAACGAAGACGGGGTCCGAGGCCTCATGGGTTCGGAACCGGAGCAACTGGCGCCGGCCCCCGGAGCTCTGCCGCACAGCGACGAGGCTGCCGCCCGGCGGGACGGATCGCGCCTCCACGCCCCCCTCTTCCGAGGCACCAAGCACCGACGCATCAGCCGTCTCGACGTCGGCAGCAACCGGTCGCTCTCCGACTGGAGCGGCGGCAACTTCGGTAGCGGCAGGCGCCGGCATGGCCGGCATGACCGGTGGGCTCGGGACCGCGCCAGCGTCAGCCGCCTCCCCTATCACAATGGTCGCCTCGGCAGAAGAGCCAGCCTCGGGAATCTGCTCCACGGCGACCGGTGCCGCCCGAGCCCCTGAGTTGGAATGCCTTGCGAGAGGGACGGCTGAACGGCAAGGCCCGGAGCGGCGCTGGCCGCACAGGCCGGCGTCGTCTTAAGGGCCTTCCGGGGTGCCAGGTCAGTCAGGCCATGGCTTCGCTTGCTGAGGAAAAAGGAAAAATCACGGCCGGGACATATGAATGGAAAGCCAAGACGAAGGCATTTCCGAGATACTTACCCGCTCCGGGCCATGATCCACCGTGCCTGGGGGGAAGTCTCTTGGATCTCGGCCCCCGAAACCGCCGCCGAGGTCCGCTTCGTCGGCAACTTCGGCACTACCCTTGCTTTGGACGCCCGGGGGGCAGATTGCCCAGGCACTGTCACGATGACCTGAGGGTCGCCTCCCTGCGCTGCCGGCGCGAGCGGCGGCTCTCGGGGAGCAGACGCCCTAGCCTGGCCCCCCGGGGCCACCTCAGCTCCTCCAGCCGAGGGGCAGGCGCCCTCTCGGGTTGCCCCCGCTCCTCGGGCCGGGACCCCGACGCCCCGACTCCGGGGACTGACGGCGTCAGCCCGCTCGGGGGCTGGCTTGACGACTCCTGGCCAAACCCCAAGTCGGGGCTGAGGCCAAGGCGGGCGGCCATGTCGTCCTCCTCGTCATCACCTTCATCATCATCGTCGTCGTCGGGCGTTTCCGGCGACGGCTCCCTCGGGAGCCCCTCCCTCTCCTGCCGGCGACGGAGCTTTTCCAAGGCGTCTCGAGCCCGCCTCCGCTCGTGGGCCCGGGCCTTCTCCGCGTCCTTCTTCTTCTTTTTCTCCTCCGCGGCGACCCGCCGCGCTGCTCGGTCCAACGCGTCCTGCGGGACCCGTGGCAGGGAAGGCTTGTGCCACCCCACCTCCTGAAGAAGGGGGGAAAACCCCGGTCGTAAGAACCAGGAGCAACCCGATGTATGAAGAGGGAAGGAGCGGGCACTCACCAGAGTCACGCACCCTCGGTCGGGGCGCATCAAAAGCTGGGAGAAGGCGTGGGGGTCCGGCTTCCCCAACGCAACGGACACCCGCCATTGGAGGGCGTCGAAGGGAAGAGGATCAGCGGACATCCGTGAGCCCTCCCAGTCAGCCTCCGGGGTCATCTCCCAAAGCGACAGTCGTCGCTCCGCCAAGGGAAGCACCCTCCGACGGTGGATGGCAGCAATCACTCCCGCAGCGGTGAGTCCCCCCTTCCGCAACGCCTCTAAGGCCTGGAGAAGGGGTTCGAGGTTCTTCTGCCTTTCGTGTGGGGTCCCGTGGCGCCAAGCGTCAGTGGCAGTGGTGACTACTCGCTGGGAGAACGGCGGGATCAACTCGCCGTCATTCCGGAGGTAGAACCACCGGCGCTGCCACCCCTTGTTCGAGGACGCGAGGATGGCTGGAATATACAGCGACGCCCGCGACTGCCTCAGCAGGAGGGTGCAGCCGCGGGCCCGCACCGCTGCGCGGACTTTCCTCTCCCCCGTCGGCGAGGCAAAAAGCTCCGCGAAAAAGAGATGGGTCCACAAATCCCAATGGGGGGCGATCCCCAAGTACCCCTCGCACACCGCTACGAAGATGGCGGCCTGCGAGATGGAGTTGGGGGTGAGGTTGTGCAACTCCACCCTATAGTGGTACAGGATCGCCCGCATAAAGCGGCTCGCCGGCACACCGAATCCCCGCTCGTGGAAGGAGACGAAGCTCACGATGTACCCCGGCGGTGGGGACGGAGCGGCTCCGCCCACGGGAGGAATCCATTCCGATCGCTGCTCATCGGTGAGAGGGCGAAGCAAACCCTCGCCGACCAGATCCTCCAGATCACTCGCCGTCACCGTGGAAAAAGGCCATGGATCGCGCAGCGGGATGATGGTCACCCGGTCGGCCATCACCGAGCGGAAGGGATGGCGGCGCAAGGGGCAGGAAGGGCGGTTTCCTCTTCTCTGGCTAAGTCTCTCGGGTTGCGAAAACCTAAGAGGGAGGCAGGAAGCGGAGCAAAGAACCGTCAACAGGCCCTCTCCCAGGTATATAAAGACCAAGGCAAGACCGGTTCCAACGTTCCGCCCGGACCGGACGCGGGATTCAAAAACGCGAAGCGAAACAGCCATTCCTCGAACGGCTCGCGCACGCGCAATGGCTGCCCCGCCAACCACTCGCCCCGTCGCATTAACTCCGCGGCGGGACAAGCGGCGCTTCTGGCAGGAGAAGCGGGCGACGCTTCGCCTTCGCCGTAATAACCGCGCCAAAAAAGGTACGCCGCGTCGTTCGATTTCGCATCCTTTTCCTTTTTTTCCTCTTTCTCTCCCTCTCTTGCAACAGGGACCGGGAAAGGGGGATACCCCGAAAAGGATCCTTCCCCGTGAAGGAACCAGGCTCCGAGCCTCCCTACTGATCATAGGTTCGAAGGCTGGCCCCCCGAAGGGTTCGACAGCCGCCTCAGATCGCGTGGGCCCTACACCCACTACTGGTCAGAGGTTCGAAGGCCGGCCCCCCGAAGGGTTCCACGGCCGCCTCAGGCTACTCGGGCTCCGCGCCCATTACTGATCAGAGGTTCGAAGGCTGGCCCCCGAAGGGTTCACAGCCGCCTCAGACGCCGAGCGAGGGATGACCAGGGGTACGTTCGATACATAACCAAGGCTCGGGCTGCGCTCCCGAGGTACCCTAGGACATTTCCGAGACCAGCGGGAGCGATCTTGTAACGGAATCCCATCGGAGGGAGGCATCGAGCCCTCGGACCCCGTCGCAAGGGGACCGGGTCCGGCAGATCACCCGCAGGTACTTTTGGGCGTGCCTCTGGGCCCCTAGCCGACCCCTAACGAACGGGGCACGGACGTCCACTCGGATTACCCGCTTGCAGCTCACCAGAGACACCATGTTCGGCGCCCATCGAGGGCAACATGGCGCTTTCCCCCCCTCCTCCTTGCGAAAAGGCGACGCAGGGGCGTATGTAAAAAAGCCGAGTCTATCCCTGATCGCCCTCTCGCCCCGTGCAGAGGCTCGGGGGCTGCTCTCGCAAACCCGGCTCCGGCCGAACCGTTGACAGCGTCAACATACCAGCCCGAGAACTTGGGACCCGACCGTACACCCGGGCTACGGCCAGGTCGCATGAGGGAACGACCAGACCAGCCGAAGCATTACGCGAGGCATTAAGACCTCGAAGGAGTGAAACCACTCCTCCGAGGCCTCGGGGGCGACACCCGGCGGGTGCGCTCGCGCGCACCCACCGGAACAAAATGCAACCGAGAAAGGCTGGTCCCCTTGCAAAAAAGTGCGACGAAAGCCTCCAAGCGAGTGCTAACACTCCTTCGAGGCTCGGGGGCTACTGTCGGGGACCATAATTAGGGGTACCCTCAAGACTCCTAATTCTCAGCTGGTAACCCCCATCAGCATAAAGCTGCTAAGGCCTGATGGGTGCGATTAAGTCAGGGATCAGTCCGTTCGAGCGACTCAATCACGCCTCGCCCGAGCCTAGCCTCGGACAAGGGCAGCCGACCCCGGAGGATTTCCGTCTCGCCCGAGGCCCCCCTCCGACGACGAACATATTTCCGGCTCGCCCGAGGCCCTGCCTTTGCTAAGAAGCAACCCTGACTAAATCGCCGCACCGACCGACCAAATCGCAGGAGCATTTAATGCAAAGGTGGCCTGACACCCTTATCCTGACATGCGCCCCCCGGTAGAGCCGAAGTGACCGCCGTCACTTCACCGCTCCACTGACCGGCCTGACAGAAGAACAGCGCCGCCTGCGCCGCGCCGACTGCAGTGCCACTTGACAGAGTGAGACTGACAGGCAGTCAGGTCCTGCAGAAGGCACCACAGGAAACTCCGCTCCGCCCGACCCAGGGCTCGGACTCGGGCTCAGCCCCGGAAGACGGCGAACTCCGCTCCGCCCGACCCAGGGCTCAGACTCGGGCTAAGTCCCGGAAGACGGCGAACTCCGCTCCGCCCGACCCAGGGCTCGGACTCGGGCTAAGTCCCGGAAGACGGCGAACTCCGCTCCGCCCGACCCAGGGCTCGGACTCGGGCTAAGTCCCGGAAGACGGCGAACTCCGCTCCGCCCGACCCAGGGCTCGGACTCGGGCTCAGCCCCAGAAGACGACGAACTCCGCTTCGCCCGACCCCAGGGCTCGGACTCCGCCCTGGCCTCAGTCGACGACCTCCGCCTCGCCCGACCCAGGGCTCGGACTCGGCCTCGGCCACGGAAGACAGACTCGACCTCGGCTTCGGAGGAGCTTCCACATCGCCCAACCTAGGGCGCAGACCAGCCACGTCAACGGGAGGCGCCATCATCGCCCTACCCCGAGCTGACTCGGGCTGCAGGAAACAAGACCGGCGTCCCATCTGGCTAGCTCCGCCAGATAGGCAATGATGGCGCCCCGCATGCTCTGTGACGACGGCGGCTCTCAGCCCCCTTACGGAAGCAAGAGGACGTCAGCAAGGACCCGACCGCTCCGATAGTTGTCCCTCCGCCAGGCTCCATCGCTCCTCCGACGGCCACGACATTACACCAGCTGGGTGCCAAAATCTCTCCGTCTGCCACGACGGCATGTACTTAGGGCGCTAGCTCTCCCCCGCTAGACACGTAGCACTTTGCTACACCCCCATTGTACGCCTGGATCCTCTCCTTACGCCTATAAAAGGAAGGACCAGGGCCCTCTTAGAGAGGGTTGGCCGCGCGGGGACGAGGACGAGACAGGCGCTCTCTTGGGGCCGCTCGCTTCCCTCTCCCGCGTGGACGCTTGTAACCCCCTACTGCAAGCGCACCCGACCTGGGCGCGGGACGAACACGAAGGCCGCGGGATTCCCACCTCTCTCACGCTGGTCTCCGGCCGCCTCGCTTCTCCCCCCTTCGCGCTCGCCCTCGCGCTCGACC
The DNA here is from genome assembly GCF_902167145.1 of Zea mays. Classification (NCBI taxonomy): domain Eukaryota; kingdom Viridiplantae; phylum Streptophyta; class Magnoliopsida; order Poales; family Poaceae; genus Zea; species Zea mays. The sequence goes on from NC_050097.1 coordinate 20,340,220, forward strand.
CATCTAGGCTGGGGCACGCGGCGACACTCACTCGTCGGCCCAAGGGACCCCCCGGTCTCGGAACGCCGACAACTAGACGACAAACTTTATTTGGTTGATTTTGCAAAAGAGGAGGCCGGTCTAGATGCATGCTTAATTGCTAAGACTAGCATGGGCTGGCTGTGGCATCGCCGCTTAGCACATGTGGGGATAAAGAACCTTCACAAGCTTCTAAAGGGAGAACACGTGATAGGTTTGACTAACGTGCAATTCGAAAAAGATAGACCTTGTGCAGCTTGTCAAGCAGGGAAACAGGTGGGAGGCTCTCATCACACCAAAAATGTGATGACAACATCAAGACCCTTGGAGATGCTGCATATGGACCTCTTCGGACCCGTCTCCTATCTGAGCATAGGAGGAAGTAAGTATGGTCTAGTTATTGTTGATGACTTTTCCCACTTCACTTGGGTGTTCTTTTTGCAGGATAAGTCTGAAACCCAAGGGACCCTCAAGCGCTTCCTAAGGAGAGCTCAAAATGAGTTTGAGCTCAAGGTGAAGAAGATAAGGAGCGACAACGGGTCCGAATTCAAGAATCTTCAAGTGGAGGAGTTCCTTGAGGAGGAGGGGATCAAGCACGAGTTCTCCGCTCCCTACACACCTTAGCAAAATGGTGTGGTAGAGAGGAAGAACAGGACGCTCATTGATATGGCGAGGACTATGCTTGGAGAGTTCAAGACCCCCGAGCATTTTTGGTCGGAAGCCGTGAACACGGCTTGCCACGCCATCAACAGGGTCTATCTTCACCGCCTCCTCAAGAAGACTTCATACGAGCTGCTAACTGGTAACAAACCCAATGTATCGTACTTTTGTGTATTTGGGAGTAAATGCTACATTCTAGTGAAGAAGGGTGGGAATTCCAAATTTGCTCCCAAAGCTGTAGAAGGGTTTTTATTAGGTTATGATTCAAATACAAAGGCGTATAGGGTCTTCAACAAATCATCGGGTTTGGTTGAAGTCTCTAGCGACGTTGTATTTGATGAGACTAATGGCTCTCCAAGAGAGCAAGTTGTTGATCTTAATGATGTAGATGAAGAAGACGTTCCAACGGCCGCGATACGCACCATGGCGATTGGAGATGTACGGCCTCAGGAACAATTGGAGCAAGATCAACCGTCTTCCTCAACTATGGTGCATCCCCCAACCCAAGATGACGAACAGGTACCTCAAGTGGCGGCGCTTGATCAAGGGGGAGCACAGGATGATCAAGTTGAAGAGGAAGAAGCACCTCAGGCACCTCCAACCCAAGTTCGAGCGACGATCCAAAGGGATCATCCCGTCGACCAAATATTGGGTGATATTAGCAAGGGAGTAACTACTCGTTCAAGATTAGTTAATTTTTGTGAGCATTACTCCTTTGTCTCTTCTATTGAGCCTTTCAGGGTAGAAGAGGCCTTGCTAGATCCGGACTGGGTGTTGGCCATGCAGGAGGAACTCAACAACTTCAAGCGCAATGAAGTTTGGACACTGGTGCCTCGCCCCAAGCAAAATGTTGTGGGAACCAAGTGGGTGTTCCGCAACAAACAGGACGAGCACGGGGTGGTGACAAGGAACAAGGCTTGACTTGTGGCAAAAGGTTATGCCCAAGTCGCAGGTTTGGACTTTGAGGAGACTTTTGCTCCTGTGGCTAGGCTAGAATCAATTCGTATTTTGCTAGCATATGCCGCTCACCATTCTTTCAGGTTGTACCAAATGGATGTGAAGAGCACATTCCTCAACGGGCCAATCAAGGAGGAGGTGTACGTGGAGCAACCCCCTGGCTTCGAGGATGAACGGTACCCCGACCACGTGTGTAAGCTCTCTAAGGCGCTCTATGGACTTAAGCAAGCCCCAAGAGCATGGTATGAATGCCTTAGAGACTTTTTAATTGCTAATGCTTTCAAGGTCGGGAAAGCCGATCCAACTCTTTTTACTAAGACTTGCGATGGTGATCTTTTTGTGTGCCAAATTTATGTCGATGACATAATATTTGGTTCTACTAATCAAAAGTCTTGTGAAGAGTTTAGCAGGGTGATGACGCAGAAATTCGAGATGTCGATGATGGGCGAGTTGAACTACTTCCTTGGGTTCCAAGTGAAGCAACTCAAGGACGGCACCTTCATCTCCCAAACGAAGTACACGCAAGATTTGCTAAAGCGGTTTGGGATGAAGGACGCCAAGCCCGCCAAGACGCTGATGGGAACCGACGGACACACCGACCTCAACAAAGGTGGTAAGTCCGTTGATCAAAAAGCATATCGGTCCATGATAGGTTCTTTGCTTTATTTATGTGCTAGTAGACCGGATATTATGCTTAGCTTATGCATGTGTGCTAGATTTCAATCCGATCCTAAGGAGTGTCACTTAGTGGCTGTGAAGCGAATTCTTCGATATTTAGTCGCTACGCCTTGCTTCGGGATTTGGTATCCAAAGGGGTCTAACTTTGACTTGATTGGGTACTCAGATTCCGACTATGCTGGATGTAAGGTCGATAGGAAGAGTACATCGGGGACGTGCCAATTCTTAGGAAGGTCCCTGGTGTCGTGGAACTCTAAGAAACAAACTTTCGTTGCCCTATCCACCGCTGAGGCCGAGTACGTTGCCGCAGGACAGTGTTGTGCGCAACTACTTTGGATGAGGCAAACCCTCAGGGACTTTGGCTACAATCTGAGCAAAGTCCCACTCCTATGTGATAATGAGAGTGCTATCCGAATAGCGGAAAATCCTGTTGAGCACAGCCGCACAAAGCACATTGACATCCGGCATCACTTTTTGAGAGACCACCAGCAAAAGGGAGATATCGAAGTGTTTCATGTTAGCACCGAGAACCAGCTAGCCGATATCTTCACTAAGCCTTTAGATGAAAAGACCTTTTGCAGGCTGCGTAGTGAGCTAAATGTCCTAGATTCGCGGAACTTGGATTGAATTGTAGCATACATGTATTTATGCCTTTGATCATGTTCCTTATGCATTTTGTTGCTTACTATGGTGCTCAAGTTGTACAAACACTTCCCGGACCTCACAAGTCCTTGTGCAAGTGATGCACATGTTTAGGGGGAGTTGTGTTACAACTTGACCCTTTGAGACTAACCATATGCTTGAGTTTGCTTGTTTTAGTCTCAAAGGAGGATTGAAAGGGAAAAGGTGGACTTGGACCATGCAAGGCTTCCACTGCACTCCGATGAAAAGAGTAACTTTTCCAAGTTCATATTTATACTCTTATTGCCTTTGTGTTCTCATTTGAAGATTTTGGTGAGGCAATGGGGTTAATGGGCCAAGATTGATCCCGTTTTGGTGCTTGATGCCAAAGGGGGAGAAAATAAAGGCCAAAGCGATAAATGGATCAGCTACCACTTGAGAGATTTTGAAAATAGTAGAATAGAGCTTTTTGGTTTGTCAAAACTCTTTTGTTGTCTCTCTTGTCAAAAGTTGGCTTTTTGTTGTCTCTCTTGTCAAAAGTTGGCTTCTTGTGGGGAGAAGTGTTGATTATGGGAAAAAGAGGAGTTTTTGAAATCTTGAATCAATTTCTCTTGGAATGACTCTCTTTATGTCTTAACATGTGTATTTGACTTAGAGATAGAAATTTGAGTTTGATTTGCAAAAACAAACCAAGTGGTGGCAAAGAGTGATCCATATATGTCAAATTTGAATCAAAACAATTTGAGTTCTTATTTGAAGTAATTTTGTACTTGTTCTACTTGCTTTATGTTGTGTTGGCATAAATCACCAAAAAGGGGGAGATTGAAAGGGAAATGTGCCCTTGGGCCATTTCTAAGTATTTTGGTGATTTAGTGTCCAACACAAGTGCATAAGTGTAAAATGGTGGACAAAGTACGAATCAAGGATAAAGGTATGTTTCTCAGACTTAGTACATTGTTTTAGAGACTAATGTATTGTGTCTAAGTGCTGGAAACAGGAAAAATCCAATTGAAAATGCCTTGGCTCGGGTAGCCAAGACTTTGCTCAGTCTGGAGCACCGGACTGTCCGGTGGTGCACCGGACAGTGTCCGCTGCGCCAGGCTGGCTCGAGCAAAGTGGCTGCTCTCGGGACTTCGACGGCGGTGTACGGCTATAATTCACCGGACTGTCCGGTGGTGCACCAGACTGTCCGGTGGGCCGTTCACAGGTGAACTCGTCGCTCTCGGGAATTCATCGGCGACGTACGGCTATAATTCACCGGACTGTCTGGTGTGCACCGGACTGTCCGGTGAGCCAACGGTCGGCCGGGCCAACGGTCGGCCGCGCGATCTGCGCGGGACACGTGGCCGAGCCAACGGTTAGTAGGAGGCACCGGACTGTCTGGTGTGCACCGGACATGTCCGGTGCGCCAACGGCTCTCTGGCTGCCAACGGTCGACTACGCCATTTTTGGAAGGAAATCGGGCACCGGACAGTGTCCGGTGTGCACCGGACTGTCCGGTGCGCCAGTCGACAGAAGGCAAGATCAGCCTTCCTAGATTGCTCTCAACGGCTCCTAGCTGCCTTGGGGCTATAAAAGGGACCCCTAGGCGCATGGAGGATAACACCAAGCATTCCTACAACATTCCTAAGCACCAAGACATCGATTCCGCGCCTTTGATTCTTTGTGATAGCAATTAGAGCTCTAGTTGAGTGGTGAACTCATTGAGTTACGTTGTGAGCTCTCGTTGTGACTTGTGTGCGTGGTGTTGCTGTGATTTCTTGTCTTGAGTGCATTGCTAATCCCTCCCTTGCTCCGTGCTTCTTTGTGAACTTCAAGTGTAAGGGCGAGAGGCTCCAAGTTGTGGAGATTCCTCGCAAATAGGATTGAGAAAAGCAAGCAAAACACCGTGGTATTCAAGTGGGTCTTTGGACCGCTTGAGAGGGGTTGATTGCAATCCTCGTCCGTTGGGACGCCACAACATGGAGTAGGCAAGCGTTGGTCTTGGCCGAACCACGGGATAACCACTGTGTCATCTCTGTGATTGATTTCTTGTGGTTATTGTGTTTTGGCTCCTCTCTAGCCACTTGGCATTTACTGTGCTAACGCTTAACCAAGTTTTTGTGGCTTAAGTTTTCAAGTTTTACAGGATCACCTATTCACCCCCCCCCCTCTAGGTGCTCTCAACATTATGTAGACGATGCCTTGAACGGTCCACTTCATGTCTGCGAGTCACAACCCGTTGCTCTCAAAGCAACCAGCAGTAAAGAGGCACTACCTAACAAGGTAGCACAAGTGGAGGCTGCCGGACTCAATGAGGATGAGATGGCGCTCATCATCAAGCACTTCAAGACCGCGCTAAAAGGACGCAAGGAGTACCCCAACAAGAACAAGTCAAAGGGAAAACGCTCCTATTTCAAATGCGATAAGACTGGTCATTTTATAGCTCAATGTCCCGATAATGATAATGACCAGGCACAAGAAGATCATGGGAAGAGGGAAAAGAAAAGGAACTACAGGAAGGCCAAAGGCGAGGCACACATCGAGAAGGAATGGGACTCCGACTGTTCCTCATCCGACTTCGAAGATGAAGGACTAGCTGCCTCGGCCTTCAACAAGTCTTCATTCTTCCCCAACGAACGACACACGTGCCTTATGGCTAAGGAGAAGAAGGTACGTATTCGAGATACTCCTCAGTATTCTTCTTCTAGCGATGAGGAATCCTCTGACGATGAAGTAAATTACACTGATTTGTTTAAAGGTTTAGATAGAGCTAAAGTAGACAAAATAAATGAATTAATTGATGCTCTTAATGAAAAGGATAGACTGCTAGAAAAGCAAGAAGATATTTTATATGAGGAACATGATAAATTCATTAGTGTTCAAAAATCTCTTGCTCTAGAAATTAAGAAAAATGAAATAATGTCATCTGAATTGTCTTCCTGTCATGAATCTAATTCCACCTTAAAGAATTTAAATGGTGGTTTGAATACTAAGCTAGAGGAAGTAAAAGCAACTAGTTCATGTGTAGAGCATGTTGTTATTTGCAATAGATGTGAAGAGTTTGATGTTGATGCTTGTAATGAACATGCCTCCATTATTGCCAAGTTAAACAATGAGGTTGCAAGTCTTAATGCTCAACTTAAGACTTGCATGGATAATTATGAGAAACTTAAATTTGCTAGGGATCCTACACTGTTGGTAGACACCCCTCAATTAAGGATGGACTTGGTTTTCGAAAGGAAACCAAGAACTTAACAAGCCAAAGGACTTTCGGTCTCAACAAGGAGAAAGGGAAGGCTCCTATGGCTAGTAGTTCTTCACATGATCAAAAGAACCATGCTTATCTTTATGCTCATGTCAAGAAAGTTTCTCATCATGATAAATATTATAATCATGCTGCTACTTATCATGATTCACATGCTATGTTTGCTTCTAGTTCCACATATGTTCATGATAAGAGTAGGCCTAGGCGCAATCATACTATTTCTCGTGCGCCTAGGAAAATTTACACTGGTCCAACTGCTATGTATCAAACGTGTAATGCTTCTTTTGTATTGTTATGCAAGAATGCCAAAGTAGTTGCTAGAAAATTGGGATCTAAATGCAAGGAAGACAAGACTTGCATTTGGGTTCCAAAAGTTATTGTAACTAACCTTGTAGGACCCAACAAGAGTTGGGTACCTAAAACCCAAGCTTAATTGCCTTGCAGGTTTATGCATCCGGGGGCTCAAGCTAGATTATCGATAGCGGATGCACAAACCACATGACGGGGGAGAAGAAAATGTTCACCTCCTACGTCAAGAACAGGGATTCCCAGGATACTATTATCTTTGGAGATGGGAACCAAGGTAAGGTTAAAGGATTGGGCAAGATAGCCATCACATCCGAGCATTCAATCTCTAATGTGTTTTTAGTAGAATCGCTCGGGTATAATTTATTGTCTATGAGTCAACTGTGTAACATGGGCTATAATTATTTGTTTACAAATATTGATGTATCTGTCTTTAGAAGGAGTGATGGTTCATTAGCCTTTAAGGGTGTATTAGATGACAAGCTCTATTTAGTAGATTTCTCAAAGGAGAATGCCGATCTAGATGCATGCTTAATTGCTAAGACTAATATGGGTTGGCTCTGGCATCGCCGTCTAGCACATGTTGGAATGAAGAACCTTCATAAACTTCTAAAGGGAGAACATGTGTTAGGACTAACCGATGTATGTTTTGAGAAAGACAGACCTTGTGCAGCATGCCAGGCAGGAAAGCAGGTGGGAAGCACTCATCATAGCAATAATGTGATAACAACATCAAGACCACTGGAACTTCTACACATGGATCTCTTTGGACCTGTTGCCTATCTCAGCATCAGGGGAAGTAAGTATGGTCTTGTTATAGTTGATGATTTTTCCCACTTCACTTGGGTATTCTTTTTGCAGGATAAATCCAAAACCCAAGGAACCCTAAAGCGCTTCTTAAGGAGAGCTCAAATTGAGTTTGAGCTAAAGGTGAAGAAGATAAGAAGCGATAATGGGTCTGAGTTCAAGAATCTACAAGTTGAAGATTATCTTGAGGAGGAAGGCATCAAGCATGAGTTTTCCGCTCCCTACACACCACAACAAAATGGTGTGGTAGAGAGGAAGAACAGGAGGCTAATCGACATGGCGAGAATAATGCTTGGAGAGTACAAGACGTCTGAACGGTTTTGGTTGGAAGCTGTGAACACAGCCTAGCATGCCATAAACCGGCTCTATCTGCACCATCTCCTCAAGAAGACCTCCTACGAACTCCTATCTCGTAACAAACCCAATGTTTCTTATTTTCGTGTATTTGGGAGCAAATGCTACATTCTGGTGAAGAAAGGTACACATTCAAAATTTGCTCCCAAGGTCGTAGAGGGTTTTAACTAGGATATGACTCAAATACAAAGGCGTATAGGGTCTTCAACAAATCATCAGGATTAGTTGAAGTCTCCAGCAACGTTGTATTTGATGAGACTAATGGCTCTCCAAGAGAGCAAGTTGCTCTTGATGATGTAGATGAAGATGAGATTCCGATGGCCACCATGCGAACAATGGCAATTGGTGATGTGCGACCACAGGAATTATAGGGACAAGATCAACCCTCTTCCTCTATGATGGTGCATCTCCCAACTCAAGACGATGAACAGGTACCTCAAGAAGAGGGGCAGGATCAAGGGGGAGCACAGGAGAACATGTTATGGAGGAAGAAGCATCACGAGGCCCTCCAACTCAAGTCCGAGCGACGAACCAAAGAAATCAACCAGTGGATCAGATTCTGGGTGACATCAGCAAGGGAGTAACAACTCGCTCACGATTAGCTAATTTTTGTGAGCATTACTCATTTGTTTCTTCTATTGAGCCTTTCAAGGTAGAAGAAGCCTTGCAGGATCCGGACTGGGTGTTGGCCATGCAGGAAGAGCTAAACAATTGTTGGAGACTTGCTCTCAAATACTATGAATTAAGAACAAGGCAACACAAAAAGAAGTTAATGGTTAATGACCTTCGTCCTTCGAAGCATTATTTCCCTTAGGATATAACGATCTTCGGACGAAGGTCATGAAGGACATACCTTTATCCTCACAGTTTATATTGATGAAAGAAGAAGCATATGAAACATGAGAAGTAACATGAATAATTATTTGATTTTAGTTATATGTCTTTATTATACAATTATAAATGAATAAGAACAATATCGAATTACATTTGTACCTTCGGCTTGACAGAAGGCAAAAGTATCAATGTGACGCACGAGCAAGTATCAGTCAGCATGAACAGTACAGGGGTACTGTTCACCTATTTATAGGCACGGGACGTAGCCTGGTCGAAATTACATTTATGTCCTCTACAACTAGTTACAATCATGACACAAATTACCATGGGCCGATTGGTCTTTTCCTCTTTAAGTCGGTGCAACCCTTCGTATCAAAGCATGTTGCTATGCCGAAGCTTCCTAGAAGGTAGCTTAGGCGCGTATCTTCGTGCTATGCTTGCTTCTGTGTTGATCTTTTGAATGTGCTTCTTCTCAAAGGACCTTCGGCGACGAAGCAGACCCCCAACAGTAGCCCCTTCGCGGTGCTAGATCATTTTTCGTAACGAGCTTGATCCGTGAAAATATCTTCAAAGCTTCAGAATGCCGAAGGTTCGAAAAACACCTTCCCTAAGCTCGTTGTCAAGAAATGGTTAAAATATTCCAAGCGCGAGGTGACCCACCGTGCAGCGGGTACGCATGATCTGGCGATTTTCCTCCCAAGCGTCGGGTGGTCCACCGTTCAGCGGGTGCGAGTAACTGTTCAGCGGGTGCGAGCAACTTGGCAATTCACCTTCCCACCTGCAGCACTATATAAACAGACGGGTAGGTGTGAAGTTACCATAGCATTCATTGCCATCGCACTGTTGTGCTGTTGAAAATTTTAACCATAGTCGAAGCTTTTTTAGCAAGCCATCATTCTGGATTGCTTCGGAAAAAGAGGGAGCTTCGTCAAAAACTGTACAAAACATCAACTTCGTAAGAACTATAAGAAATTCAACATCAAATGGCCAGAGTACGCTCAACTGCGAGAGTGACCCATGACGGAGAGGAGGTCGAAGCCACCGAGACTGCTCCGATCTCCGAAGTGATGAGATAATCAGGACTGGTTGTGACAGAGGGAGCCATTGAAGAAGGTGCACCTACTGCTGAAACTGAACAAGATGTCGAGGAAGAAATCATTGATGAAGAAGAGGAGGAAGATTATAGTATTTTGATCCCGTCAAAACCCAGCCACTTGGATTTTGAAAAATCTACTGTTTTTGAAGCAGATATGCCCATGATGATGAAGCTGGGCTACTTCGGAGAAGCCGAGAATAAGCTGATTCGTTTTGCTGGGGAAGAAACCACTCCGACACCGAAAGATGACAAAGTGGTAGTTTTCAAAAGTTTTTTTAGAGCAGGATTACGGTTTCCGCTGAACGAGATAATTGGAAAAATTTTGGATAACTATGAAATATTTCTTCACCAGCTGACCCCTAACGCCATTGTTAGGCTCAGTATTTTCATCTGGGCCCTTCGAAGCCAGAGGATGGACCCAAATGCCGAAGCTTTTTGTTGAGTGCATGAGCTACATTACCAGACGAAGGCTAGACAGGATGGGCTCCACGAAAATTTTGGTTGTTAAAACTTCACGTATCGTAAGGATACAAAGGCCCCAGTCCTGAGCTATCGAACCAAATGGCCAACTGGCTAGAAAAGTGAGTGGTTTTATATCAAGACTGACGAGAAGAAGAGGGAGAAACTGAAGACACTGGTCATGAGCCCACTGAGCCTAAGCTTCGGGATGACCAGACCCCTGTGCAACATGAAGCCGGGGTTACCATGCCAGCTAGCCGTGGCAGAATTCAGAGTGGTGGCTGAACATATCAGTACCAGGGATCTAGTGCAGGAATACCTGGCGAACAGGGTATCTCCAACATTGAGTGGTTGGAGCATGCCGAAGTTGAAAGGATTAAAGAAGAAGGGTGAACTTGTTCGATTGCCCTATCGGTTCAAGTTTGAGAAACAATTCAAGGAGCCCTGCTAGGAGTGGCTAGAAATGATTGAGACTATGTGCAACGAAATTCTAGGCAATTATACGAAAAAAGAAGATCAACTAATGACTGTGGCCTTCGGCACCCGAACAAAACGAAGGTTGAATCGGGTAATGGATGCTTTAAACTTTGAATACCCTGACTATGAACGACTAAACAAGGGTGCTGAAGGACCAAAGAGAAAAAGGATTGTTAGTGTTATGAGCAGACATGCTGCTAGGATGATAAAAGAGGATGAAGAAGCTCTAAAAAAGAAGAAATCCAAATCTGAGCCAAAGGTGATTGTCTCAAGGAAGAGAAAGGCTACAACTCCGGAGCCGAAAACAACTGAGATAGAAGAAACTCCTTCAACACCTTCTGTTGCTGAAGTAGAAGAAATTTTAAAGCTAATGACCGAATTCTTACCTATCAAGATGCTAAGTCCACTGGGGCCGCAACTGATGAGGCTTTTATAGAAGAAGGACGAGCCTTCGGCAACGAAGAAGGCGGTTGGGCAAAAAAGACGAAGGATTGTTACTGTTATGCAAGCTATTGAAGAGACGCCACCGCCGCCCTCAACGTCAAAAATAACGCCAGATGCCAAAGTTGTTGCTTCTGCCGAAGCTACGACTGCCGAAGCTACCAACCTAGAAAGTACATTATCTAATATCGATAAAGTGCTCTTGGATTTGGCCGTGGAGGAGGCTGCTGCGGCTACAGAGGGAGCCTAGGTTGTAGAAGAGACTGTTGTAGTCGCAGAGAAAGCCATGGCCGCAGCGCCTGGAAAAGGAAAAGAAATTGCTGAAGAAACTTCGGAAGATCAGGGCTTCTGCTTCCAAATTTTAATTGGTCAAGAATTATCCCAGGCTGAAAAAGAGGAGCTGCAAGAGTATGCTATATCCTATGGCAACCAGCCAGGAGCCATGCTATTTGGCAGAATTAACAAAGAAGCCTTGGGATGTATTCGAGATCAGACCGGAGCAAAGATCATCAGCACTCTGTCGAAGAGTGTTGGTTTTCCGAAGCTTGAAGCTGACATCAGCAGCTACTGACGACAACATATCATCGGGAGCTTATTTTATTCTAATTTTAAGGTAAAGTTCTCTCCTCAACTTTTTATTGTTTTACGATGAAGCAAAGATTTCTGATGAAGGTTATTTTGCACAGAGTATGCTACTAAGTAAAGCCTTGAGGATGCAACAGGACCTTGAAGATAAGAAAAATGAGGTTATAATTGAAGGCTTAGAAAATAAAATCAAAGATCATGAAGCTGCTCTTGAAAAGAAAGATTTTGTTCTTCAAACAATAGAGGGTTCACTGGCAGAAGCCCAAGCCAAAATTGCCAGATTAAACAGTGAACTCCTCCTAAAATCTGAAATCTTCGATCAAGAAAGGAAGAATTTTAACGTGAAGCTTGAAGCCGAAGTTGAAAAAAGTTCAAATTTGCAGAAATCTTTGAAAGAGCTTCAGGATAAATGCTTAAACTTCGACAACCGGTGAGTACAATGGCTGAAGCAGGTTTTCAACTCAGTTGGTGCTAGTTCTGAAAAATTTGAACCTTCGGTTGAAGACCTGCCAAGCACCTTTGAGCATATTGAGGGCGAAGTTGAGGCGCTCGACGAAGTTATAGCTGGGCATGGTGACTTCTGCGCCCTGCTAGCTTCTTGCAGCACAACTGTAGCTTTCATGAAGACTGGTTGCACACACGGGGAGATCGTAAACAGGCCAAACTTCAGCCTATCACCAGCAGACTTGACTGACATCCCCAGCCTGGCCTGAAGCATTGGAAATAGATTTATAACACAAATTTGGACGAAGGGTGGACGAAACTTAGCTGGTGACGAAGCTCGAAGTCATCTCAAGCCGATATTAAACTTGTACTTGTTGCTTACCTTCTCCTGAGATTTCTTTTTACCTTACGCCGCTTTGTGATATACAGGATGACGAAGCCGAGAGTCAATGATTCGAAGCTTGAAGGATACTGATGAAGCCACTGCAAAGATCAAAATTTGAATTATATTGTAATTTAGGAATGAAAACACTACTCTGTAATTTTGTCCATACCTTGTAATATATTTTTACCTTTTTCATCCGTGTGTGAATTGCTTTGGTGTGGATGAAACTTGTATCTTTTGAGTAGAAGGCGAAAAACACCTTCCCTTCTTTTCGTACACAACGAAGCATGTCTTTGCTTCTTTATACTCATCGAAGCCTTGTCGTCAAAGCCGAAGCATTTATTTGCATTCTATGTTATGATGATGATGATCCTACGAATGCCTAAATGAATGTATATGAATGCAATAAATGATGTGATGAAATGTGAAAATGAATGTCCAGACACACGCATATGAAGCCACATCCGAACTCTGCACCTCCTCAAAAACATCTTTTCAATTTTAAGCTCTGCATCCCCTTAGGAACGTATTTTGAGCTTCTTCACCGTTTATTTTTTGGTGTTCACCGTTTATTTTTCAATGTAAGTTCTGCATTCCCTTAGGAACGTCTTTTGAACTTCTTCGCCTTCTATTTCAGCGGCATAAGTTCTGCATCCCCTTAGGAACGTCTTTTGAACTTCTTCGCCTTCTATTTCGGTGGTATTTGGCTCTGCATTCCCTTAGGAACGATTTTTTAGCAGAAAACTTACGCTGCGCTCCCTTAGGAACGACTTTTTGTAGCTTCGTCATGCTCTGCATCCCCTTGGGGACGACTTTTGAGCTTCTCCCTGCCCCCTTTTTTCTTTTTTCTGCACTCGATGGTGCATGCTCAGATTTTACATTTTACATTCTTTTTGGGGGATTTTGGCTCTCGTGGAGCTAAAATAAAAAGGAAAAAATTACAAGCTATGGCCCCATTAAAAACGTTTCTCCCCCTTTAGAAAGGAAAAGGGTGCCATAGAAAAAATGAAAAAGATTACATGAAATTACACATAATATCGCCGAAGCTCATCCGCATTCCAAGATCTAGAAATGTCGTTGTCGTCCATGTCCTTCAATCTATAAGAATCGGGCCTCGACGAAGATACTACGAGAAAAGGTCCTTCCCACTTTAGTTGCAATTTGCCTACTGTGTCTGGATTGGCCACTCTCCGAAGCACCAAATGCCCTGGCTTAATATTTTTCAATCGAACTTTTCTGTCGCGCCACTTTATTGTCTCGGCTTGATATTTATTGATGTTCTCCACAGTCTGAAGTCTAGTCCCTTCTATAGTATCTTTTGCGACGTGATAATTAGCTTTGTCTTCTGCCGAAGCTACCGTTCTTATTGACCCTGCTTTAGCTTCTTCTAGAGTTATAGCTTCGTCACCAAATAATAGTTTAAAGGGTGTGAATCCTGTTGATCTTGATATGGTTGTATTGTGGCTCCACATCACTTTAATCAACTCATCTGGCCACTTTCCTCTGGGCTGATTGAAGATTAGCTTCATTATTCCCGTCATAATAATGCCATTTGTTCTTTTCACCAGTCCGTTTAACTCCGGATGCCTGACTGATGCAAAATGAATCTTCGTGCCAATTTGGTCACAGAAATCCTTGAACGTTTCAGCATCAAACTGTGTTCCATTGTCCATAGTTATATCCTTTGGCACACCGAAGCGACAAACAATATTTTGCCAGAAGAATTTCTGGACTGTAAGTGAATTATTGTAGCCAAAGACTTCACTTCAATCCACTTAGAAAAATATTCTACAGCCACCACAACGTATTTCAAATTTCCTTGTGCTGGTGGAAGTGGGCCTAACAAATCTAGGCCCCATCTTAGCAATGGCCAAGTGGGTTGTATCAGCTGGGTGAGAGATGAAGGTTGTTTCTGGTCTCTTGCACACCTTTGACAATTTTCACATTTTTGAACTAGCTCTGTTGCATCCGAAGTTGCCTTCGGCCAGTAGAATCCTTGTCTAAACACTTTTCCCAGCAAGGGCCCCGATATGAGATCCACACAAACCTGCATGTATCTCCTTCATTAATTCAATACCTTCAGCTCTGGATAAACACTTGAGGAGTGGAGAACAGACTCCATGTTTGTACAATTCCCCTTCTATTATCACATATGGTCTTGTCCTTGCTTCCATTCTCTTATTATAAGCTTCGTCATCCTAAAGACAATTGCCTTGGAGGAAAGATATAATTTCAGTCCTCCAATCTTCATTATGTACTAGAGAAATTGCAAGCACTGCTCTCTCCATGAGCTCAACCGAAGGTGCTTTTATTGTTTCAAAAAATACTTCTGAAGGTAGAGGGAGACCCTAAGCCGCTGATTTGGCTAGCAGATCTGCATGCTCATTTTCACTTCTTGGAATATTCTTGACAGAAAAACCTTCGAAAGAAACCTCCAACCTTTGAACTGTATCCAGATATTTTCAAGCTTCGGATCTCTTGCCTTGCAACTCTTGTCTACATGGCCAGAAATAACTTGAGAATCAGTTTTTAGGATGGCCCTTCTTATTCCTATTGCCCTTAACTTTCGAAGCCCCAACAGAAGTGCTTCGTATTCAGCAATATTATTTGTACAACTAAAGTCAAGCCAAGCTACATAACATGTTCTGACCTTTGAAGGCGCTACTAGGACAGCAGCCGCTCCTGCACCGAAGGTTCCCCAAGAACCATCGCAGAATACTGTCCAAGCTTCTGAGCCCCTGGCGTCCAATCAGCGATGAAATCTGCTAACGTCTGGGACTGAATTGAGGATCTATGCATATAGTCAATAGTAAATTTGTTAAGCTCCGCAGCCCATTTTCCAATCCTTCCAGTAGCTTCTCTGTTCCTCATTATGTCCTTCAGAGGCTGTGACAAAGGAACAATTATGTGATATGCTTGAAAATAATACCGAAGCTTCCTGGAAGCCATTAACACAGCATACAACACCTTCTACAATTCTGTATAATTTTTATTTGACAAACTTAAAACTTCAGAGACAAAATAGACTGGAGCCTGCCTTTTGATTTGGCCATCTAGCTTCTCCTGTACCAGAGTCGCACTAACTGCGTAGTGCGAAGTTGCCACATATAAGAGCAATAGAGCCCCTGGCGAAGGTGGAGTTAATGTTGTTAGATCGATCAAGTATTGTTTCAGCTCTTCGAAAGCTTTTTGCTGGGTCAGACCCCATTGGAAAACTTCGGCTGACTTCAATATTTCAAAGAATGGCAGATTTCTTTTTGCTGATCTAGATATGAATCTGTTTAATGATGCTAGCCTTCCTGCCAGCCGTTGGGCCCCCTTTTTTGTGCTTGGTGGCTCCATCCGAAGGATAGCTTCAATCTTGCTTGGGTTGGCTTCAATTCCCTTCGTTGATACTAGACAGCCAAGGAACTTGCCCTTTTTCACCCCAAAAACACACTTTTCTGGATTTAACTTCAGGCCAGCTTGCCTGAAATTAGCAAATGTCTCCTGCAAATCAGCAATGTGATTTTCATGCTTCGTGCTTTTGACTATGATATCATCAACATAGGTCAGCACATTCCTGCCTATTTGAGAACGAAGGACCCTAGCTATCATTCTGCTAAAGCTTCCTCCAGCATTTTTAAGCCCCTCAAGCATCCAAAGATAACAATATGTGCCGCTGGGGGTTATGAAGCTAGTCTTCGGCTCATCCTCCTTCTTCATCCAAATTTGGTGATAGCTTGAGTAGCAGTCCAGCAGACTCATGAGCTCTGAAGAAGCTGCTGCATCTACTAGAGAGTCTATTCTTGGCAATGGGAATTCGTCCTTTGGACAAGCCTTGTTAAGATTTGTAAAATCAATGCACATTCTCCATTTACCATTGGCCTTCTTCACCATAACAGTGTTGGCTAGCCATTTTGGGTATTTCACCTCTCTGATAACACCATGTCACACCCGGTTTTAGAAGGCAAACCGAATGCGAACCATGTACGTGCCAGGATCAGTTATTCACGTACACAGCAGTTACATAATATGGACATCATCACACAGTGCTCAAAATAGTATTAAAAGGGAATAATAGTTGTTTACATCATACGTCTGAGACGTCCATATAGTTCTTACAATAAATCAAAGTGCGGAAAAGAAACGTAGATAACGCGGCCTTCACAGGCAGCCGACTGGGGGTTGCCGCTAACCCACACCTAGAACTCGTCGTAGTCTTGGAACTCCTGGAAGTCTCCTTCCACAGCTTCATCTTCGCCTGAGCAGTGGTTGCAATGCTGACAACCTGGGGGGGGGTTTGGTGTGTAGAGCAAGGGTGAGTACACATCAACATACTCAGCAAGTATCCTGTTTGGCTGTAGTGGACTAGCTTTATGTGGGGATAAGTCAAGCAGTTGCTTTTAGTTGGTCAGGTTATTACTTACTAGTAGAAAGCCAGGTTTTAACATTAACCCAAGTTATTAACCCAATGTATCCTTTCCAAACGGAAAGAATACCACTTACCAATACCATAATCGTAACCGGAACCATCAATCTCATAACCATCTGTACCACAATGTCTCTGATCAAGTATCACTAATCTCTGGAGCTCCCTTGGCCGCTCATAACCGCGAGCACGGCTGATATATCAGTTTCATAACACTCTGCAGAGGTTGTGCACTTTACCCACAAGCCGTGATTCCCTCTCTGGCCCGGGCTTGCAAGACCCTTATTCACTCCCGAGGTGAATGGCCAGGGATTCACTACGAAGCCTTTACAAAGATTCCCCGGGGCTGTAGCCACTCGTTAGGTTTCCTAAATGCACCGCACTCCTCCCCAAGGGGCGAACCCAAACTTGGCAGAGCGAGCCGCATACACCGAGCCCCATTGACGGCACGACGGCTAAGTGAACTACACCCCGGATCCTCTGATTATTCAGCTAAGGGCACCCCATTCCACCCTCATGGTTGCACTGTTTTCCCGGGCGGTCATCCATAGAACAGGTCCTTACGGAGAGGCACTCGAGAAACCGCTCGAGTCCCCTTGAAAAACCACAAGTATAATCATAAAGAAGAACGGGAAAACAGCGTATCATAGATAATCACATCATGTTCATTGATTAGAGTTGAGCAATAGCATCAGACTAAGTAGTAATAATCCGACCCAAATAGGTAAACAAGGACATGGATAACAAAAGCTAGTCAATCCTTAGGTATAAAGGTGTAATGCGGGAGGTGAATTAAAGAATGAATAGGACATAGATAGGTCAAAGGACACTTGCCTCCACCAAACGACTGCTGCTCAGGGGCTTCTCCTGTGAATTCCTCGGGCTCTTCGACCGGATCGTTCTCTATGCGAGCGCAAACATACATACATACATCCACATATTTAATACAAAAGAACAGTACACCATACAAGATAACAAATAAAGCGAATATGCATCAAGTATGACATTCGATAACGCATTTGTTATGGTTAGAAAGAAACGGGAAAGGTCTCGCAGGGGGTTAAATCTTATGCACTAATGACACAATTGGTTTTTAACAAAATAATTCTGTTATACATATTTATATATACTAATGGAAACCTAATCACTTTTAGTTGATCAACATTGCACAGGGTAAACAATTAACTACGTGAATCAATAGCATAACGGAATTTCAAATTAAACTTCCTATTTTCCCATAGCATGAACAGTGATTAGCCTACTTAAAATACAGTAATTATGATCGCAGAAAGTAAATAAAATAAAATAAAATAAAAATAAAAAAAACAGAGGGGGGGGGGCGGTTGAACCGGCCCTAGGGCGGTTGAACCGGCCCTAGGCGGGGCGCGGGCGGGGCTGCGGGCGGCCGGGCTGGCGAGGGCGGGGCGGCCGAACCGGCGGAGCGCAGGGGCGGCCGAACCGGCGGGGCAGGGGGCGGCGCAGGGGGCGGCCGAGCCGGCCGTGGGGCGGCCGAGCCGGGCGAGGCAGGGGGGCGGGGCGGCCGAGCCGGCCATGGCGGCTGGGCTGGGCGGCGGGCGGCCGGACCGGGCGGGCAGGGAGGCGGCCGAACCGGCCATGGGGAAAGGGGAGAGGGGATGGGGGAGGGAGGAGAGGGGGAGGGGGGGAGCTCACCGGGGAGGGGCGCGACGGCGAGGGGCGGTCGGCGGCAGGTGCGGCCGAGGGCGGTGGTTGGGCAGGGGGCGGCGGCGGCTTAGGGCAGGGGTAGGGGCGGCGGCTAGGGTGGGGAAGAGAGAAAATGAGAGGGAGGGAGAGGGAGAGGGTTAGGGAATAAGGGAAAAAGGGGGGGGCGGCTGGGCCTATTGGGCCCAAGGGGGGGGGCGCGCAGGGGCCTGGGCCGGCCGGGGTCGGCCCACGGCGCGGGAGAGAGAGGAAAAGAGGAGAGAAAAAGAGAGGGAGAAAAAAAAGAAAGAAAAGATCTTCTCCACATTTTCGAAATCCGATCTTTCTACATGAATGCAATTGCGCTTTCAAAGCAATCAAAAGAAATGCAGGGTTCGGCATGGTGCATCAAACAACATAAGGTATTTAGGGTTTTTCTTACACGGGAAATCCAAACCGAATCCCGCTAGAACTTTGGAAAAGGTCAAGGTTTAGCGAGGGGAAAAAGAAAAAGAAAAGGTAACGCCCGAATTTTGGCGAGTAAAGAAAAGAAAAAAAATTCAACTGCAAAATTCGGGGCGTTACAAACCTATCCCCCTTAAAAGAATCTCGCCCTCGAGATTCAGGGTTGGCTAGCAAAGAGCTCAGGGTACTTAGCCATCAGATCATCTTCACGCTCCCAGGTTGCTTCTTCCTCAGAGTGGTGACTCCATCTGACTTTGCACATTCTGACGGTCTTCCTTCGGGTGACTCTATCTGCAATCTCAAGGATCTGAGCTGGCTTCTCAACGTAGGTCAAGTCCTCCTGGACCTCGAGACCTTCCACTGGCAACTGCTCTTCTGGCACACGCAAGCACTTCTTCAATTGAGACACGTGAAAGACATCATGCACAGCAGACAAATTCTCTGGCAAACTGAGCTGATAGGCCACTTCTCCACGTCTTGCAAGAATCTGATACGGACCAATGTAGCGGGGTGCTAGCTTGCCTTTCACTCCGAATCTTCTGACTCCTCTAATCGGTGACACTTTCAGATAGACAAAGTCTCCGACTTCGAAACTCAGCTCTCTTCTTCTTGTGTCTGCATAGCTTCGCTGCCTCGATTGCGCTATCTTCAGATTCTCTCGGACCATCTTGATGTTCTCTTCGGCTTCAAGCAAAATATCTGGCCCAAACACTTGCTTTTCTCCAGGCTGATCCCATTGCAACGGAGTTCTGCAACTCCTTCCATACAGCGCTTGAAATGGTGACATCTTCAAACTGGCCTGATAACTGTTGTTATAGGAAAACTCCGCATAAGGCAATCGCTTGTCCCATCCGGACTGATCTTGCAACGCACAGGCTCTCAACATATCTTCAAGAATTTGGTTGGTTCTTTCAGTCTGACCATCTGTCTGCGGGTGATAAGCTGAACTGAAATTCAGATGCGTGCCCAAGGCTTCATGCAACTGCTGCCAGAAATGAGAGGTGAACTGCGTTCCTCTGTCTGACACTATCTTCTTTGGCACACCATGAAGACAAACGATCCGAGACATATACAATTCTGCCAATACTGCACTGTTGTAGTTGGTCTTGACAGGTATGAAGTGGGCTGACTTGGTCAAGCGGTCCACTACTACCCAAATGGAATCGTAGCCGGCTCGAGTGCGAGGCAATCCGACTATGAAATCCATACCAATTTCATCCCATTTCCACTGAGGGATCTGCAACGGTTGCAACAATCCAGCAGGTCTCTGGTGTTCTGCCTTAATTCTTCGACAACTATCGCACATAGCCACATGCTCTGCGATTTCTCTTTTCATTCCGTACCACCAGAATTTCTTCTTCAGATCCTGATACATCTTCTCACTGCCAGGGTGAATCGAATAAGCTGTCTCATGAGCTTCCTTAAGAATCAACTCCCGAATGGACTGGACATTGGGAACACACAAGCGGTCTTTGAACCATACCGCACCTTCTGCATCTTCTCGAAAGTCTTTGCCTTTGCCTTCTAGAATCAGTCGCCGAATCTCACTGATCTTCTCATCACTCTTCTGCGCTTCTTTGATTTCGCGCTCCAAGGTAGGTTCCAATTCAACTGTGACTCCTCGCGAATTGTTCAGAAATCCGAGACTCAACCTGTCAAACTCCTTGGCCAACTCATAAGGCATCGGGCGAGCGACCATCAGATTAACTTGACTCTTTCTGCTCAAAGCATCCGCCACTACGTTTGCTTTGCCTGGATGGTAATGAATCTCCAACTCATAGTCTTTGATCAATTCTAACCATCTTCGTTGCCTCATGTTCAATTCTGACTGAGTGAATATGTACTTCAGACTCTTGTGGTCTGTGTAAACATTGCATTTCTGTCCATACAGATAGTGCCTCCATGTCTTCAGTGCGTGAACCACTGCTGCCAACTCTAGATCATGGATTGGGTAGTTCTTCTCATGAACCTTCAGCTGTCGGGACGAGTAAGCCACAACTCTTCCCTCTTGCATCAACACACATCCCAAACCTGTGTAACAAGCATCGCAATACACCGAGAAGGGCTTGTGCACATCAGGCAAGACTAGGACGGGCGCTGTAGTCAACTTCTCTTTCAGCGCTTCAAAGGCCTCTTGGCATTTCTGGGTCCACTTGAACTCAACCTTGTTGCCTAGCAACGCTGTCATTGGCTTCGCAATCTTCGAAAACCCTTCAATGAATCGCCGATAATATCCGGCCATTCCAATGAAGCTCTTGATTCCTCGAGCATCCGTTGGCGCTTTCCAGTTTAGAATGTCTGCCACTTTCTTCGGATCCACAGCCAATCCTTCTTTGTTGATTATGTGACCCAAGAACAGGACTTCACTGATCCAGAACTCACACTTGCTCAACTTTGCATACAACTGGTGCTCTCGCAATCTCTGCAATACCATCCTCAAATGACCTGCATGCTCTTCTTCACTTTGAGAATAAACCAGAATATCATCAATGAATACCACCACGAACTTATCAAGGTAATCCATGAATACACTGTTCATCAAGTTCATAAAGAATGCTGGCGCATTGGTCAAACCAAAAGACATCACTGTGAACTCATATAAACCATACTTGGTAATGAATGCCGTCTTCGGAATGTCCGAAGGTCGGATCCTGAGCTGATGATAACCTGACCTCAGATCGATCTTGGAGAACACACTGGCTCCTCTCAACTGGTCGAACAGATCTTCTATTCTGGGCAAAGGATACTTGTTCTTGATCGTGACCTCATTCAAAGCTCGATAATCGATACACATCCTTTTGGTGCCATCTTTCTTTTCCACAAATAGGACAGGGGCGGCCCAAGGCGAGGTGCTTGGCCGGATGTAACCTTTCTCTGACAGCTCATCAATCTGCTTCTTAAGCTCAACCAACTCTGGTCCAGATATTCTGTAAGCTCTCTTGAAGATAGGGGCGGTTCCAGGAAGAAGCTCTATAGCAAATTCAACTTTCCGCTCTGGTGGCATACCCGGTAAATCCTTTGGAAACACATCTGGGAATTCAGACACAACCTTGATACTCTCAATTGGGTCTGCTTCACTGCTATCGACAGCCATCTGATAACAACTTCCTTTCTTCGGCTCAGGCGGGACTAACTCGGTCACCACTTCCTCTCCTAGTGGGGACACTAACTTGATTGTCCTTTTATCACAACTGATAACTGCCTGATACTTATCTAGCCAATTCATCCCTAGGATGACATCTATTCCCTGAGTACCCATTACTATAAGGTTGGCGGGAAACGCTATCCCCCTTATTTCCACACTTACATTTAAACAAATGCTATCAGCTCGAATTCTACCACCGGCTGAGTCAATTTGAATGGGGGTTAACATGGTAGTAGTTGGAAGATTATGTGCTTCTACCCATGATGCAGTAATGAAAGAATGTGTTGCTCCAGTATCAAATAACACTTCTGCAATATGGGAGTCGACTGGGAACATACCTACTATCATGTCGGGGGTCTCCTGAGCTGCTTCAGCCTCCAAGTGATTCAATCTTCCATGATTATAGCGCGGCTGAGAGCGATTGCCTGCTCCAGGCTGAGGCACATTCTGCTTTGCTGGGGCATTGGGGCCTGACTGCTGCTGGGCTGCCTTCTTCGGACATTGCATCACCCAGTGGCCTTGCTCTCC
Organism: Zea mays; assembly: GCF_902167145.1. Lineage (NCBI taxonomy): Eukaryota > Viridiplantae > Streptophyta > Magnoliopsida > Poales > Poaceae > Zea > Zea mays. The sequence goes on from NC_050097.1 coordinate 20,362,797, forward strand.
ACAGTGGAAACATGCCCTGTTTCCAACCTGAGCTGGTGCTGCCTGACTGTTCTGCTGATTTGCTGGGGCAGGAAGACGAGGTGCTTGCTGATTCTGCTTCTGAAACTGACCTCCTGACTGATTGCTCTGACGGTTCTGGTACTGATGCTGAGGGTACTGCCTTTGAAACTGCTGATACTGCTGACGCTGCTGATGCTGCTGAGGTGGACGCTGGTTCTGCCTGAACTGCTGAGGTTGATTGCCTGAGAAACGGGGACGGCTGCTGCTTCCAGGCTGGGGTCCACTGATCTTGCGCTTACGATCTTCCATCTCCTTGCGCTTTCTCTCTGTCATGATTGCTCTGTCAATCAGGTGCTGGAATGTCGGGAAGGTGTGGTTCATCAGCTGATACTGCAGAGGGTCAACCAAGCCTCTCAGGAAACGGTACTGTCGCTTGGCATCGGTGTTGACATCTTCAGGAGCATAGCGAGACAACTGCAGAAACTTGTCCCGGTACTCACTGACAGACAATGGCCCTTGCTTGAGGGCCAGGAACTCCTCCTTCTTCACTGTCATCAGACCTGCAGGCACATGGTACTGACGAAAGCTACCTCTGAATTCTTCCCAGGTGATGGTGTCGGGGTTGGCATGGGTGGCGAGGTAAGACTCCCACCATGACTGGGCTGCTCCTCTCAACAGACGGGGACCATACAGAACTTTCTCCCTGTCATCGCACTGAGCGGTATGCAACTCCCGCTCCACAGTGCGCAGCCAATCTTCAGCATCCATGGGGTCAGAAGAGTGAGCGAACGTTGGTGGATGACCTCTCATGAATTCAGCACGCTTGTCTCTAGGCATCTGAGGCATCTGAGGCTGGGGTGGTGCTTGCTGCTGCTGCTGCTGCTGCTGCTGAATGGCGGCCAAAGTCTGACCGATGGCTTGAACTGCCTGAGTCTGCATCAGAAACATCTGCTCAATCGACATCGGGGGCGGGGGCGGCAGGTGCTGCTGCTGGGGCACCTCATCCTGCGAAGCGGCTCGCTCCTGCTGAGCACGCCTTCCTCCTCTACGCCTGTTCTCTGACATCTGCAGAACGCAACCACACATCAGAACTGATCTGGCAAAGCTTGCAGCATAAGAAAAGAGTAGAGAATTCTCCAACAGCACTGAACAGATGAGCATCTTCACTGATCTCCAACACAGACCACACAGCTTCTCAGATAAAGAGGAAAGGAGAATAATGGGTTTCCCAACTATATAACTAACTTTATTGACATAGTATGTAAACCAAAATGCAGGGGATACCCACACTCTGGTGACAATCATTACAAAGATCCAAACCAAACATAGTTCATCATGACAACCATAAATGCACAGGATATAGCAAACTACCCTGTCTAACTAAAACTTCCTAAGACCGAGACTAACGCTAAGACTGAAGCTTCCATGTATATATTTATTTCGTATTAATTACAAGATCCAACTCTAACGATCTATGGTTCTAGATTTATCTTGGTCTTGCAGGCGGGATTGCCATAAGACTGGTGTCCACGCTGAGGTGAGCGGTACGGGTGCTGAGTCCCAACGGGAGCGGGGGAACCACCGTCCAGATAACGACGTTCCGCGCGCTCAGCCCGCAGCAGGGCGATCTCAGCACGAGCCCTACTCAGCTCGTCTAGTGCATGGTCCAGCTCCGTGTTTAGCACGGCGGCTAGGTTGACTGTGCTGCTCAACCTAGGATTGCCCTCACCGACAGGTGAGACAATCACGCCTCCTGTGCTGCCAGATGAACGGCGGGGGTAATACTTCAGGTCAAGACCGTCAGCTGCCCCACCGAAAACCGAGCAGTAGTGCGAAAGCGCACGCCGTGCAGCATCTTGCATGGCTGCCTCAGCTGAGTCCCGCTCAGAGATAGAATAGTGCTCTGAACAGGCCTCTGCACCCTGGAGACTGTCCTCCGGGCAGCGCACCAAGCAAGTCGCCTCCCAGCGGTCCGGGTAGACCCCGCGACTATGCTGGTAGACCACACAGCGATACTCGACGGACCAAGTATGCCGGTCAAATGCCCGACGTAGCAGGGTGTCGAGCGCATCATGGAAGTGACACCCGCGAGCAGCGTCGCGAGTGATGGGTCGAGCAACCCATCCTTCCGGCTCAGGGTTAGCAGAGAAATCGGTGCCGTGGCTCGAGCTGTCGTCGCCATCTCCGTCGTCTGGGTCTCCTCCAGCAGCTACTCCAGAAGCTGGGGCGCCCAGTGGTGGTGCAGGGGGCGGCTCCAGAGGAAGCACAGGGGAGCAGCTCCTCACAGACTCTATCTCCTGGTGGAGCGAGAGGGAAGAGCTCCGCTGCTCCTGTCGTCGACGTTCCTGCTCCTCACGCAGGCGGTGGTGTAGTCTCTCCAAGTGGCTGGACTGTCCGGCCACGGGACGGCGAAGCGGACGCTCAGCAAGGCGGGAAGGTAAGAAGGGGATGACTGACTTTCGTGCAGTGTGTCTAAGTCGAGCCATCTACAAAAGACATCGCAAGCAAAAGGGTAAGAACAGAATTAATATGACCAGCAAGTAATGAATCATAAGTAGATGAAGGATTGGAATAGAACATAATTTTCAGCAAGGTATAATATATAGTAGAACATAGGTTTGGTCGGTAGGACCAACTTTTGAAGGGATATCAAAGTCAAGGAAGAGACAGAGGTCTATAATCCTTAGAACGACCATTCTACTCTAGGTTAGCGGTCCTACAGTCAGCACGGCTTTGATACCACTTATGTCACACCCGGTTTTAGAAGGCAAACCGAATGCGAACCATGTACGTGCCAGGATCAGTTATTCACGTACACAGCAGTTACATAATATGGACATCATCACACAGTGCTCAAAATAGTATTAAAAGGGAATAATAGTTGTTTACATCATACGTCTGAGACGTCCATATAGTTCTTACAATAAATCAAAGTGCGGAAAAGAAACGTAGATAACGCGGCCTTCACAGGCAGCCGACTGGGGGTTGCCGCTAACCCACACCTAGAACTCGTCGTAGTCTTGGAACTCCTGGAAGTCTCCTTCCACAGCTTCATCTTCGCCTGAGCAGTGGTTGCAATGCTGACAACCTGGGGGGGGGGTTTGGTGTGTAGAGCAAGGGTGAGTACACATCAACATACTCAGCAAGTATCCTGTTTGGCTGTAGTGGACTAGCTTTATGTGGGGATAAGTCAAGCAGTTGCTTTTAGTTGGTCAGGTTATTACTTACTAGTAGAAAGCCAGGTTTTAACATTAACCCAAGTTATTAACCCAATGTATCCTTTCCAAACGGAAAGAATACCACTTACCAATACCATAATCGTAACCGGAACCATCAATCTCATAACCATCTGTACCACAATGTCTCTGATCAAGTATCACTAATCTCTGGAGCTCCCTTGGCCGCTCATAACCGCGAGCACGGCTGATATATCAGTTTCATAACACTCTGCAGAGGTTGTGCACTTTACCCACAAGCCGTGATTCCCTCTCTGGCCCGGGCTTGCAAGACCCTTATTCACTCCCGAGGTGAATGGCCAGGGATTCACTACGAAGCCTTTACAAAGATTCCCCGGGGCTGTAGCCACTCGTTAGGTTTCCTAAATGCACCGCACTCCTCCCCAAGGGGCGAACCCAAACTTGGCAGAGCGAGCCGCATACACCGAGCCCCATTGACGGCACGACGGCTAAGTGAACTACACCCCGGATCCTCTAATTATTCAGCTAAGGGCACCCCATTCCACCCTCATGGTTGCACTATTTTCCCGGGCGGTCATCCATAGAACAGGTCCTTACGGAGAGGCACTCGAGAAACCGCTCGAGTCCCCTTGAAAAACCACAAGTATAATCATAAAGAAGAACGGGAAAACAGCGTATCATAGATAATCACATCATGTTCATTGATTAGAGTTGAGCAATAGCATCAGACTAAGTAGTAATAATCCGACCCAAATAGGTAAACAAGGACATGGATAACAAAAGCTAGTCAATCCTTAGGTATAAAGGTGTAATGCGGGAGGTGAATTAAAGAATGAATAGGACATAGATAGGTCAAAGGACACTTGCCTCCACCAAACGACTGCTGCTCAGGGGCTTCTCCTGCGAATTCCTCGGGCTCTTCGACCGGATCGTTCTCTATGCGAGCGCAAACATACATACATACATCCACATATTTAATACAAAAGAACAGTACACCATACAAGATAACAAATAAAGCGAATATGCATCAAGTATGACATTCGATAACGCATTTGTTATGGTTAGAAAGAAACGGGAAAGGTCTCGCAGGGGGTTAAATCTTATGCACTAATGACACAATTGGTTTTTAACAAAATAATTCTGTTATACATATTTATATATACTAATGGAAACCTAATCACTTTTAGTTGATCAACATTGCACAGGGTAAACAATTAACTACGTGAATCAATAGCATAACGGAATTTCAAATTAAACTTCCTATTTTCCCATAGCATGAACAGTGATTAGCCTACTTAAAATACAGTAATTATGATCGCAGAAAGTAAATAAAATAAAATAAAAAAAAATAAAAAAAACAGAGGGGGGGGGCGGTTGAACCGGCCCTAGGGCGGTTGAACCGGCCCTAGGCGGGGCGCGGGCGGGGCTGCGGGCGGCCGGGCTGGCGAGGGCGGGGCGGCCGAACCGGCGGAGCGCAGGGGCGGCCGAACCGGCGGGGCAGGGGGCGGCGCAGGGGGCGGCCGAGCCGGCCGTGGGGCGGCCGAGCCGGGCGAGGCAGGGGGGCGGGGCGGCCGAGCCGGCCATGGCGGCTGGGCTGGGCGGCGGGCGGCCGGACCGGGCGGGCAGGGAGGCGGCCGAACCGGCCATGGGGAAAGGGGAGAGGGGATGGGGGAGGGAGGAGAGGGGGAGGGGGGAGCTCACCGGGGAGGGGCGCGACGGCGAGGGGCGGTCGGCGGCAGGTGCGGCCGAGGGCGGTGGTTGGGCAGGGGGCGGCGGCGGCTTAGGGCAGGGGTAGGGGCGGCGGCTAGGGTGGGGAAGAGAGAAAATGAGAGGGAGGGAGAGGGAGAGGGTTAGGGAATAAGGGAAAAAGGGGGGGGCGGCTGGGCCTATTGGGCCCAAGGGGGGGGGCGCGCAGGGGCCTGGGCCGGCCGGGGTCGGCCCACGGCGCGGGAGAGAGAGGAAAAGAGGAGAGAAAAAGAGAGGGAGAAAAAAAAGAAAGAAAAGATCTTCTCCACATTTTCGAAATCCGATCTTTCTACATGAATGCAATTGCGCTTTCAAAGCAATCAAAAGAAATGCAGGGTTCGGCATGGTGCATCAAACAACATAAGGTATTTAGGGTTTTTCTTACACGGGAAATCCAAACCGAATCCCGCTAGAACTTTGGAAAAGGTCAAGGTTTAGCGAGGGGAAAAAGAAAAAGAAAAGGTAACGCCCGAATTTTGGCGAGTAAAGAAAAGAAAAAAAATTCAACTGCAAAATTCGGGGCGTTACACACCAGCACTAAGAAGTCTCTTCACTTCGTTCCGAGCACCTTCAGCTTTGTCTTGAGACATTTTCCAAAGCCTTTGCTTTCTTGGCCTGAAGGATGGATCCACGTTGAGTGAATGTTCAATGACATCTCTATTGACACCACAGAGATCATTGGCGGACCAAGCAAAGACGTCTTTATTGTTGAATAAGAATCTTAGCAAAGTCTTCTCTTGTTCTTCAGATAGCTGAGACCCCAGCAATACCCTTTGTTCTGCTATGTATTCACATAGGAGCATAGGCTTCGGCTGATCTGCCGAAGCACCCTTCTCTCTTTTGTATTTATACTCCTCACAGGCTTCGGCTCCATCTATATTATGGATTGCCTTTAAATCTGTCCAATTTCCTTCAGCCTTTCTAGCAGCCTCTTGACTTCCATGGATAGCAATGGGCCCTTGCTCTGAAGGTATCTTCATACATAAGTATGTTGGGTGAAGTATAGCTTCGAAAGCATTGAGTGTCCCTCGGCTAATTAATGCATTGTATGGATACTCTATATCAACAATGTCAAAAACAACTTGTTCAGTCCTTGTGTTATGAACGAAGCAGAAGGTCGCTGGCATTGTGATTTTGCCGAGTGCTACAATCTGCCTTCCTCCGAAGCCACAAAGAGGGTGTGTAGCATCATGAATTTTATCTTTTGGCTCTTGCATTTGTCTGAAGGCCTTAGCAAATATGATATCCGCTGCACTGCCTGTGTCAACCAGAACATTATGGACCAGAAACCCCTTGATGACACAAGATATGACCATAGCATCATTGTGGGAGTAATCCTTGAGCTGAAGATCCTCTTGGGAGAAGGTGATTGGGATGTGGGACCACTTGGACTTAATGAAGGGTCTCTGCACCCCAACATGCTGCACCCTTCTCTACGCTTCTTTCTTCTGCTTCTTGTTGGCTGGATCTGAGCTTGAGTCGCCTGTTATTGGGAGCACCAGCTTCGTAGCTGAAGGTGCTACAACTTGGTTGCTGAACGAAGCCATCAGCTCAAAAGTGGATGTGAGTTCACCGGAGGTGGGCGCCAATGTTGGAGACTTGCTCTCAAATACTATGAATTAAGAACAAGGCAACAAAAAGAAGTTAATGGTTAATGACCTTTGTCCTTCGAAGCATTATTTCCCTTAGGATATAACGATCTTCGGACGAAGGACATACCTTCATCCTCACAGTTTATATTGATGAAAGAAGAAGCATATGAAACATGAGAAGTAACATGAATAATTATTTGATTTTATTTATATGTCTTTATTATACAATTATAAATGAATAAGAACAATATCGAATTACATTAGTACCTTCGGCTTGACAGAAGGCAAAAGTATCAACGTGATGCATGAGCAAGTATCAGTCAGCGTGAACAGTATAGGGGTACTGTTCACCTATTTATAGGCACGGGACGTAGCCCGGTCGAAAATACATTTATGTCCTCTACAACTAGTTACAATCATGACACAAATTACCATGGGTTGATTGGTCTTTTCCTCTTTAAGTCAGTGCAACCCTTCGTATCAAGACATGTTGCTATGCCGAAGCTTCCTGTAAGGTAGCTTCGGCGCGTATCTTCGTGCTATGCTTGCCTCTGTGTTGATCTTTCGAATGTGCTTCTTCTCAAAGGACCTTTGGCGACGAAGCAGGCCTGAAAGGGAAATGTGGCCTTGGGCCATTTCTAAGTATTTTGGTGATTGAGTGCCAACACAAGTGCTTAAGTGTTAATCTATGCCAAATGATGGACAAAGTGCAAATCAAGAGTAAAGGTATGTTTCTAAGACTTAGTACATTGTTTTGGAGACTAATGTATTGTGTCTAAGTGCTGGAAACAGGAGAAATCAAATTGGAAAAGAGATGGCTCTGTTCAGCCAAAGTCAGCTCGGTCTGGGTGCACCGGACTGTCCGGTGGTGCACCGGACAGTGTCCGGTGGTGCATTGGACAGTGTCTGGTGCGCCAGGCTAGCTCTAGCGAACTTGCTGCTCTCGGGACTTCGACGGCGGTGTACGGCTATAAATCACCGGACTGTCCGGTGGTGCACCGGACTGTCCGGTGAGCCGTTCACAGGCGAAGTCATCGCTCTCGGGAAGTGATTAACGGCGTACGGCTATAATTCACCGGACTGTCCGGTGGTGCACCGGACTGTCCGGTGAGCCAACGTCAGCCGGGCCAACGGTCGGCCGAGGATTCCGCGCGTGACGCGTGGCCGAGCCAACGGTCACAAGGGGGCACCGGACTGTCCGGTGTGCACCGGACAGTGTCCGGTGCGCCAATGGCTCTGAATCTCCAACGGTCGGCTTTGCCAAAGAAGGAAAGAAATCCGCACCGGACAGTGTCCGGTGGTGCACCGGACAGTGTCCGGTGGTGCACCGGACTGTCCGGTGCGCCAGGCGCCTGAAGGCAAGAATTGCCTTCCTGGAATGCTCTCAACGGCTCCTAGCTGCCTTGGGGCTATAAAAGGGACCCCTAGGCGCATGGAGGAGTAAACCAAGCATTCTAAAAGTATTCCTAAGCACCAAGACTTCGATTCCGCGCATTTGATTCTTTGTGAGAGCAACTAGAGCTCTATTTGAGTTGTGAACTCGTCGGGTTATGTTGTGAGCTCTTGTTGCGACTTGTGTGTGTGTTGTCGCTCTGATTTTGTGTCTTGTCTGCGTTGCTCATCCCTCCCTTACTCCGTGCTTCTTTGTGAACATCAAAGTGTAAGGGCGAGAGACTCCAAGTTGTGGAGATTCCTCGCGAGCGGGATATAGTAAACTAAGCAAAACACTGTGGTATTCAAGTGGGTCTTTGGACCGCTTGAGAGGGGTTGATTACAACCCTCGTCCGTTGGGACGCCACAACGTGGAGTAGGCAAGTTTTGCACTTGGCCGAACCACGGGATAAACCACTGTGTCTATCTGTGTTGATCCTCTTGTGGTTGTTGTGTTTTGCAAGAACTCCTCTCTAGCCACTTGGCCTTATTGTGCTAACGCTTAATCAAGTTTTTGTGGCTTTAAGTTTAAGTTTTTACAGGATCACCTATTCACCCCCCCCCCTCTAGGTGCTCTCAATTGGTATCGGAGCCGTTCTCTTCAAGAAAGAGACTAATCGCCCGAAGAGATGGATCCTAAGGGCAAGGGGATTGTGATCAATGAAAAGGAGAAGGAGTCATTCGTCAACGAGCCGAAAGATGACAAGCCCAGCGACTCGGGCTCGGGCCACAAACGAAAAGATGGGAAGAAGAAGAAGACGAGGCGCATCAAGGAGATCATCTACTACAACGACAGCGACGAATCTTCCTCTTCCCAAAAGGACGAAGACAACGACTACGAGAAAAAGAAGACGGTTAACTCAAACTTCTCTTTCGATTATTCTCGTATTCCGTATAGTTCAAATGCACATTTGCTTTCCATTCCTCTTGGCAAACCTCCACACTTTGATGGGGAGGACTACGGATTTTGGAGTCACAAAATGTGTAGTCACTTATTCTCTCTCCATCCAAGCATATGGGAGATTGTAGAGAGTGGAATGAAATTTGATAGCTCGGATAGTCCCATGTTTATAAATGAACAAATCCATAAAAATGCACAAGCTACTACTGTCCTTTTAGCATCTTTGTGTAGGGAAGAGTACAATAAGGTGAGCGGCTTGGACAATGCCAAGCAGATCTGGGACACCCTCAGGATCTCACATGAGGGGAACGACGTCACCATGCTCACCAAGATGGAGTTGGTGGAGGGCGAGCTTGTGAGATTTGCAATGATAAGGGGAGAGGAGCCAACCCAAACATACAACCGGCTCAAGACCCTCATCAACAAAATAAGGAGCTACGGAAGCACGCGATGGACGGACCATGACGTCGTTCGCCTAATGCTAAGGTCTTTTACTGTCCTTGATCCACATCTTGTGAACAATATTCGTGAAAATCCTAGGTACACCAAGATGTCACCCGAAGAAGTACTTGGGAAGTTTGTAAGCGAGAGAATGATGATCAAGGAGGCGAGATACGTGGACGACGCGTTGAATGGTCCAATCCATAAGCCTCAACCCGTTGCTCTCAAGGCAACGAGTAGCAAGGAGGCACTACCTAGCAAGGTGGCGCAAGTTGAGGCGGCGGGACTTAATGATGAAGAAATGGCCCTCATCATCAAGCGCTTCAAGACGGCGCTAAAGGGTCGCAAGGGGCAGCCCAAAAGACCAAGATCAAGGGGAAGCGCTCATGCTTCAAATGTGGTAAGATTGGTCATTTTATCGCTAATTGTCCCGATAATGATAGTGACCAGGAACAAGGGAACAAGAGGGAAAAGAAGAAAGCTTACAAGAAGGCTAAGGGCGAGGCACAACTTGGCAAGGAGTGGGACTCGGATTGTTCGTCGTCCGACTCTGACAACGAAGGACTCGCCGCCACCGCCTTCAACAAATCGGCCCTCTTCCCCAACGAGCGTCACACATGCCTCATGGCGAAGGAGAAGAAGGTATGTACTCGAAATACTACTTATGCTTCTTCAAGTGAGGATGAGTCTAGTGATGATGATGAAATAGATTATTCATGTTTATTCAAGGGCCTAGATAGAACCAAGGTTGATAAAATTAATGAATTAATTGATGCCTTGAATGATAAGAATAGGTTATTAGAAAAGCAAGAGGATCTTTTGTATGAAGAACATGATAAGTTTGTAGAGGCACAAAAATCCCTTGCTTTAGAAATTAAAAGGAATGAAATGCTTTCTTGTGAATTGTCTACATGCCATGACTCTATTTCTAGCGTAAAGAGCATAAATGATGATTTGAATGCTAAGTTAGAAATAGCAAATAAATCAACATCTTGTGTAGAACATGTTACAATTTGCAATAGGTGTAAAGATATTGATGTTGACTCTTGTAGTGAACACCTAGTTTCAATTTCTAAATCGAATGATGAAGTGGCTAGTCTTAATGCCCAACTTAAGACTAGCAAAAGTGAATTTGATAAGCTAAAATTTGCAAGGGATGCCTACACGATTGGTAGACATCCCTCAATTAAGGATGGTCTTGGCTTCAAGAGAGAGGTCAAGAACTTAACAAGCCATAAGGTTTCCATCTCCGCCAAGGAGAAAGGGAAGGCCCCTATGGCTAGTAGTGCTCATAATTAAGAACCATGCTTTCATGTATCATGATAGGAGACATTCTAGGAATGCTTTTAGAAGTTATGATGCTTTTGATTCTCATGCCATGGGTGCTTCTAGTTCTTCTATTATGCATGATAGAAATGTTGCTAGGAAAAATGCTATGCCTAGAAAAAATGTTCCTAGGAAAGTAATGAATGAACCTTCTACAATTTATTATGCTTGCATTGCTTCCTTTGCTATTTGTAGAAAGGATAAGAAGGTAATTGCTAGGAAGTTAGGGGCAAGATGCAAGGGAGATAAAACTTGCATTTGGGTCCCTAAGACCATTGTGACTAACCTTGTAGGACCCAACAAGAGTTGGGTACCTAAAACCCAAGCCTAAATTTGCCTTGCAGGTTTATGCATCCAGGGGTACAAGCTGGATTATCGACAGTGGATGCACAAACCACATGACGGGGAAAAAGAGGATGTTCTCTTCCTACGTCAAGAACAAGGATCCCCAAGATTCAATAATATTCGGTGATGGGAACCAAGGCAAGGTGAAAGGGTTAGGAAAAATTGCTATTTCATCCGTGCACTCTATTTCTAATGTGTTTTTAGTTGAGTCACTTGGATATAATTTGTTATCTGTTAGTCAATTATGCAATATGGGATACAATTGTTTATTCACAAATGTAGATGTGTCTGTCTTTAGAAGGTGTGATGGTTCACTAGCTTTTAAGGGTGTACTAGACGACAAACTTTATTTAGTTGATTTTGCAAAAGAGGAGGCCGGTCTAGATGCATGCTTAATCGCTAAGACTTGCATGGGCTGGCTGTGGCATCGCCGTTTAGCACATGTGGGGATGAAGAACCTTCACAAGCTTCTAAAGGGAGAACACGTGATAGGTCTAACTAACGTGCATTTCGAAAAAGATAGACCTTGTGCAGCTTGTCAAGCAGGTAAACAAGTGGGAAGTGCTCATCACATCAAGAATGTGATGACTACGTCAAGACCCCTGGAGCTGCTGCATATGGACCTCTTCGGACCCGTCGCCTACCTAAGCATAGGGGGAAGTAAGTATGGTTTAGTAATTGTTGATGATTTTTCCCGCTTCACTTGGGTATTCTTTTTGCAGGATAAATCTGAAACCCAAGGGACCCTCAAGCGCTTCCTAAGGAGAGCTCAAAATGAGTTTGAGCTCAAGGTGAAGAAGATAAGGAGCGACAACGGGTCCGAGTTCAAGAACCTTCAAGTGGAAGAGTATCTTGAGGAGGAAGGGATCAAGCACGAGTTCTCCGCTCCCTACACACCACAGCAAAATGGTGTGGTAGAGAGGAAGAACAGGACGCTCATCGATATGGCGAGGACGATGCTTGGAGAGTTCAAGACTCCCGAGTGCTTTTGGTCGGAAGCTGTGAACACGGCTTGTCACGCCATCAACCGGGTGTATCTTCATCGCCTCCTCAAGAAGACTTCGTATGAGCTTCTAACCGGTAACAAACCCAATGTATCTTACTTTCGTGTATTTGGGAGCAAATGTTACATTCTAGTGAAGAAAGGTAGAAATTCTAAGTTTGCTCCCAAAGTCGTAGAAGGGTTTTTGTTAGGTTATGACTCAAATACAAAGGCGTATAGGGTCTTCAACAAATCATCGGGTTCGGTTGAAGTCTCTAGCGACGTTGTATTTGAAGAGACTAATGGCTCTCCAAGAGAGCAAGTTGTTGATCTTGATGATGTAGATGAAGAAGACGTTCCAACGGCCGCAATACGCACCATGGCGATTGGAGATGTGCGGCCACAAGAACAAAAGGAGCAAGATCAACCTTCTTCCTCAACAATGGTGCATCCCCCAACCCAAGATGACGAACAGGTACCTCAAGTGGAGGCGTGTGATCAAGGGGGAGCACAAGATGATCATGTGATGGAGGAAGAAGCACAACCAGCACCTCCAAACCAAGTTCGAGCGACGATTCAAAGGAATCATCCCGTCGACCAAATTTTGGGTGACATTAGCAGGGGAGTAACTACTCGTTCTAGATTAGTTAATTTTTGTGAGCATTACTCCTTTGTCTCTTCTATTGAGCCTTTCAGGGTAGAAGAGGCCTTGCTAGATCCAGACTGGGTGTTGGCCATGCAGGAGGAGCTCAACAACTTCAAGCGTAATGAAGTTTGGACACTGGTGCCGCGTCCCAAGCAAAATGTTGTGGGAACCAAGTGGGTGTTCCGCAACAAACAGGATGAGCACGGGGTGGTGACAAGGAACAAGGCTCGACTTGTGGCAAAAGGTTATGCCCAAGTCGCAGGTTTGGACTTTGAGGAGACTTTTGCTCCTGTGGCTAGGCTAGAGTCCATTCGTATCTTGCTAGCATATGCCGTTCACCATTCTTTCAGGTTGTTCCAAATGGATGTGAAGAGCGCTTTCATCAACGGGCCAATTAAGGAGGAGGTGTACGTGGAGCAACCCCCTGGCTTCGAGGATGAACGGTACCCCGACCACGTATGTAAGCTCTCTAAGGCGCTCTATGGACTTAAGCAAGCCCCAAGAGCATGGTATGAATGCCTTAGAGACTTTTTAATTGCTAATGCTTTCAAGGTTGGGAAAGCCGATCCAACTTTATTCACTAAGACTTGTGATGGTGACTTATCTGTGTGCCAAATTTATGTCGATGACATAATATTTGGTTCTACTAACCAAAAGTCTTGTGAAGAGTTTAGCAGGGTGATGACGCAGAAATTCGAGATGTCGATGATGGGCGAGTTGAACTACTTTCTTGGGTTCCAAGTGAAGCAACTCAAGGATGGTACCTTCATCTCCCAAACAAAGTACACGCAAGACTTGCTAAAGCGGTTTGGGATGAAGGACGCCAAGCCCGCAAAGACTCCGATGGGAACTGACGGACACACCGACCTCAACAAAGGAGGTAAGTCTGTTGATCAAAAGGCATACCGGTCAATGATAGGTTGTTTGCTTTATTTATGTGCTAGTAGACCGGATATTATGCTTAGTGTATGCATGTGTGCTAGATTTCAATCCGATCCAAGGGAGTGTCACTTGGTGGTCGTGAAGCGAATTCTCAGATATTTAGTCGCTACGCTTTGCTTCGGGATCTGGTATCCAAAGGGGTCTAACTTTGACTTGATTGGATATTCAGACTCCGACTATGCTGGATGTAAGGTCGATAGGAAGAGTACATTGGGGACGTGCCAATTCTTAGGAAGGTCCCTGGTGTCATGGAATTCTAAGAAACAAACTTCCGTTGCCCTATCCACCGCTGAGGCCGAGTATGTTGCCGCAGGACAGTGTTGCGCGCAACTACTTTGGATGAGGCAAACCCTCCGAGACTTTGGCTACAATCTGAGCAAAGTCCCACTCCTATGTGACAATGAGAGTGCTATCCGCATAGCGGAAAATCCTGTTGAGCACAGTCGCACAAAGCACATTGACATCCGACATCACTTTTTGAGAGACCACCAGCAAAAGGGAGATATCGAAGTGTTTTATGTTAGCATCGAGAACCAGCTAGCCGATATCTTTACCAAGCCTTTAGATGAGAAGACCTTTTGCAGGCTGCGTAGTGAGCTAAATGTCTTAGATTCGCGGAACTTGGATTGATTTATAGCACACATGTGTTTATACCTTTGATCATGTTCCTTATGCATTTTGTTGTTTACGTGTGGTGCTCAAGTTGTACAAACACTCCCCGGACCTCACAAGTCCTTTTGCAAGTGTGCACATATTTAGGGGGAGAGGTGCTACAACTTGACCCTTTGAGAGTAACCGTGTGCTTGAGTTTGATTAATTTAGTCTCAAAGGAGGTTTGAAAGGGAAAAGGTGGACTTGGACCATGAAAGACTTCCACTGCACTCCGATGAGAGGGTAGCTTATTCCAAGTTCATCTCATGTTATTCCAAGTTCATCTCATGTACTCTTATTGCCTTTGTATTCTTATTTGAAGATTTTGGTGAGGCAATGGGGTTCTGGGCCAAGATTGATCCTGTTTTGGTGCTTGATGCCAAAGGGGGAGAAAATAAGGCCAAAGCAATAAATGGATCAGCTACCACTTGAGAAATTTTGAAAATAGTATAATAGAGTTTTTGGTTTGTCAAAACTCTTTTATTGTCTCTCTTGTCAAAAGTTGGCCTCTTGTGGGGAGAATGGTTGATTATGGGAAAAAGAGGGAGTTTTTGAAATCTTTGATCAATTTCTCTTGGAACAACTCTCTTTATGTCTCTACAAGTGTGTTTGACTTAGAGATAGGAAATCGAGTTTGACTTGCAAAAACAAACCAAGTGGTGGCAAAGGATGATCCATATATGCCAAATTTGAATCAAAACAATTTTGAGTTCTCACTTGTATTGATGTTGCACTTCTTTTAGTTGCTTTTAGTTGTGTTGGCATTAATCACCAAAAAGGGGGAGATTGAAAGGGAAATGTGCCCTTGGGCCATTTCTAAGTATTTTGGTGATTGAGTGCCAACACAAGTGCTTAAGTGTTAATCTATGCCAAATGATGGACAAAGTGCAAATCAAGAGTAAAGGTATGTTTCTAAGACTTAGTACATTGTTTTGGAGACTAATGTATTGTGTCTAAGTGCTGGAAACAGGAGAAATCAAATTGGAAAAGAGATGGCTCTGTTCAGCCAAAGTCAGCTCGGTTTGGGTGCACCGGACAGTGTCCGGTGCGCCAGGCTAGCTCTGGCGAACTTGCTGCTCTCGGGACTTCGACGGCGGTGTACGGCTATAAATCACCGGACTGTCCGGTGGTGCACCGGACTGTCCGGTGAGCCGTTCACAGGCGAAGTCGTCACTCTCGGGAAGTGATTAACAGCGTACGGCTATAATTCACCGGACTGTCCGGTGGTGCACCGGACTGTCCGGTAAGCCAACGTCAGTCGGGCCAACGGTCGGCCGAGGATTCCGCGCGTGACGCGTGGCCGAGCCAACGGCCACAAGGGGGCACCGGACTGTTCGGTGTGCACCGGACAGTGTCCAGTGCGCCAACGGCTCTGAATCTCCAACGGTCGGCTTCGCCAAAGAAGGAAAGAAATCCACACCGGACAGTGTCCGGTGGTGCACCGGACTGTCCGGTGCGCCAGGCGACTGAAGGCAAGAATTACCTTCCTGGAATGCTCTCAACGGCTCCTAGCTGCCTTGGGGCTATAAAAGGGACCCCTAGGCGCATGGAGGAGTAAACCAAGCATTCTAAAAGTATTCCTAAGCACCAAGACTTCGATTCCGCGCATTTGATTCTTTGTGAGAGCAACTAGAGCTCTATTTGAGTTGTGAACTCGTCGGGTTGTGTTGTGAGCTCTTGTTGCGACTTGTGTGCGTGTTGTCGCTCTGATTTTGTGTCTTGTGTGCGTTGCTCATCCCTCCCTTACTCCGTGCTTCTTTGTGAACATCAAAGTGTAAGGGCGAGAGACTCCAAGTTGTGGAGATTCCTCACAAGCGGGATATAGTAAACTAAGCAAAACACCGTGGTATTCAAGTGGGTCTTTGGACCGCTTGAGAGGGGTTGATTGCAACCCTCGTCCGTTGGGACGCCACAACGTGGAGTAGGCAAGTTTTGCACTTGGCCGAACCACGGGATAAACCATTGTGTCTATCTGTGTTGATCCTCTTGTGGTTGTTGTGTTTTGCAAGAACTCCTCTCTAGCCACTTGGCCTTATTGTGCTAACGCTTAATCAAGTTTTTGTGGCTTTAAGTTTAAGTTTTTACAGGATCACCTATTCACCCCCCTCTAGGTGCTCTCAAGACCCCCAACAACAACTTCAAAATAAATGAAGTCTGGAGCCTCGTGCCATGTCCAAAGCAAAATGTTGTGGGAACCAAGTGGGTGTTCTGCAACAAGCAAGATGAACACAGAGTGGTGACAAGAAACAAGGCTCGAATTATGTCAAAAGGTTATGCCCAAGTCGCAGGTTTGGACTTTGAGAAGACTTTCGCTCCTCTGGCTAGATTAGAATCAATTCGAATTTTATTAGCCTATGTCGCTCACCATTCCTTTAAGCTATTCCAAATGGACGTGAAGAGCGCCTTCCTAAATGGACCAATCAAGGAGGAGGTATACGTGGGACAACCCCCTGGCTTTGAGGATGACAGGTATCCCGACCACGTGTATAAACTCTCTAAGGCGCTCTATGGACTTAAGTAAGCCCCAAGAGCATGGTATGAATGCCTTAGAGATTTTCTGATTGCTTGCTTTCAAGGTTGGGAAAGTCGATCCCACTCTTTTCACAAAGACTTGTGATGGTGATCTTTTTGTATGCCAAATATATGTCGATGACATTATATTTGGTTCTACTAACCAAAAGTCATGTGAGGAGTTTAGCAGGGTAATGATGCAGAAATTTGATATGTCAATGATGGGCGAGTTGAACTACTTCCTTGGATTTCAAGTGAAGCAACTCAAGGAAGGCACTTTCATCTCCCAAACGAAATACACTCAAGATCTTCTCAAGAGGTTTGGGATGAAGGATGCCAAGCCCGCGAAGACACCGATGGGAACTGACGGACATCTAGACCTTAACAAAGGAGGTAAGTCCGTTGATCAAAAGGCATACCGGTCAATGATAGGCTCATTACTTTATCTTTGTGCTATAAGACCAGACATTATGCTTAGTGTATGCATGTGTACTAGATTTCAATCCGACCCGAGGAGTGTCACCTTGTGGCGGTTAAGCAAATTCTTAGATATTTAGTTTCTACGCCTTGCTTCGGGATCTGGTATCCAATGGGGGTCTACCTTTGACTTAATTGGATACTCAGATTTCGACTATGCCGGATGCAAGGTTGATAGGAAGTTACATCAGGGACGTGCCAGTTTCTAGGAAGGTCCCTGGTGTCTTGGAGCTCTAAGAAACAAACATCCGTTGCCCTATCCACCACTGAGGCCGAGTATGTTGCCACAGGACAGTGTTGCGCGCAACTACTCTGGATGAGGCAAACCCTTCGGGACTTTGGCTACAATCTGAGCAAAGTCCCACTCCTATGTGACAATGGGAGTGCGATCCGCTTGGCGGATAATCCTGTTGAACACAGCCGCACTAAGCACATAGACATCCAGCATCACTTCCTGAGAGACCACCAGCAAAGGGGAGATATCAATATTTACCACATTAGCACCGAGAACCAGCTAGCTGATATCTTCACCAAGCCTTTAGATGAGAAAAGGTTTTGTAGTGAGCTAAATGTCTTAGATTCGCGTAACTTGGATTGATCTATAACATACATGTGTTCTATGCCTTTGATCATGTTAGTTTAAGCATTCATGCCTTTCATTGCTTATTTCTGGTGCTCAAGTTGTACAAGTCATCTCCGGACCTCACAAGTCCATATGCAAATGATGCACATGTTTAGGGGGAGGATGTGCTACAACTTGACTCCTTTGAGACTAACTTGTTTGTTTAAGTGTTCTTGAAATAGTCTCAAAGGGATATTGAAAGGAAAATGTGAACTTGGACAACGGAAGAGCTTCCACTGCATTCTGGTAAAATGTATCTTGTCCTAAGTTCGTTGTTATAATCTCATTGTCTTTTTGCTCTTATTCGACATTTTGGTGAGGCAATGGGGTTAAAGGGCCAAAAGTTATCTCGTTTTGGTGCTTAATACCAAAGGGGGAGAAATTAAGGGCCAAAGCAATTGGATCAGCCAACCACTTGTGAATTTGAAAATTGTAGAGATAGAATTTGTATTTCATTCAAAAAAACCTTTTATTGCAAAATCGCTCTCTTATGGGGAGATCTTTGATTATGGGAAAAAGGGGAGTTTTTGGCACTTGATCAAATTCACTCTTTCTATTTGCTCAATCAAGTGTGTTTGACTTAGAAATAGGAAAAAGAACTTGTTTTGTGAAATTAAACCAAGTGGTGGCAAAAGTGATCCAAATATGCCAAATACCGAGTAAGAAAATTTGGTCTTCAAATTTGCACTTTTGAGAAGAATGTTGCACTTTTGGTTGCTTTTTAAATGTGTTGGCATAAATCACCAAAAAGGGGGAGATTGAAAGGGAAATGTGCCCTTGGGACATTTCTATAAATGTTTTGATAATTATATGCCCAACACATGGTTTTAGTTAATATGCGCTAAGTGGTTGAGAAGTGCAAAATCAAGAATCAAGGTATGTCTCTGGACTTAGTAAATTGTTTCTGGATACTAACACATCTCTCTAAGTACTATGAACATAGCCAAGAAAACTAGAATCGGACAGGAGAAGTTTTGGCTAAGTTTAGCCAAACCAGCACCAGCCTGTGGTGCACCGGACAGTGTCCGGTGCCCAGGCTGGCCCGGTGACGAACTCGTCGTTCTCAGGAAAAAGCAATGGAACCGTGGCTAAAATTCACTGGACTGTCTGGTGAGCCAAAGCCGCCTGCGCCAACGGTCGACAGCGTAATCAGCAGGCGACGCGTGGCCCGCGCCCACGGACGGTTGGTCACAACGGACTGTCCGGTGCGCCAACGGGACCGGAGGTCCAATGGTCGGCCGCGCTCGATAAGGAAGGAGATCAGGCATCAGACTGCTACTGTTCATGTCCGGTGGTGCACCGGACTGTCCGGTGCGCCACCCGACAGAAGGCAAGAATTGCCTTCCAATTGAAACTTCAACGACTCCTAGCTGCCTTGGGGCTATAAAAGGGACCTCTAGGTGCATGGAGCAGTAGACCAAGCATTCTCTGATCATTCTAAGACGCCTAGACTCCACCGCCACGCATCCAGATCGTTGTGTTAGAGATTTGAGCACCATTTGAGTTGTGAACTCCCTGTGCCGTGTTTTGTGCTCAAGTCTTGGTTTGTGTGCGTGTATTTGCTGCGAATTGAGTCTTGCATGTGTTGCTTTCCCTCCCTTACTCTTGTGCTTCTCTTGTGATCAACATTGTAAGGGCGAGAGGCTCCAACTTGTGGAGATTCCTCGCAAACAGGAAAAGATTGTTAAAGAAGCGGACCGTGGTATTCAAGTTGATCATTGGATCACTTGAAAGGGGTTGAGTGCAACCCTGGTCCATTGGGACGCCATAATGTGGAAGTAGACAAGTGTTACTTGGTCGAACCATGGGATAAAAATATCGTGTCTCTTGTGTTGCTTTTCTCTGTGATTGATTTCTTCTCAAGAGCTCGCTCCATAGCAACTTGGTTTATTCTAACTAACATTTTATAAACCAAGTTTGTTCTATTAGTGTTGAATTTTGCAGGATCACCTATTCACCCTCCTCTAGGTGCTCTCACTCCTGGAGTCCAGAGTCGTCCTACGTGCCAGGTATGCATGAAGGAGGGCCACGAAGCTGGTAGCTGTTGGTACTGATTTGTTGATAATTATGACCTAGACACTTGTGGTGCAAACCTGGCATCGTCCTCCAGTGATGATCAACACTAGTACCTAGACTCTAGTGCTACCGACCACATCACTAACAAACTTGAGCAGCTCACAATGCATGAGAGCTATAATGGCAATGAGCAGATTCGGGCTGCCAACGGTACAAGTATGGACATTGCCCATGTTGGTCAATCTGTTATACCCACCCCTTCTCGCTCCTTACATCTGAACAAAGTTCTTCATGTTCCCACTGCTCATAAACAACTTGTTTCTATTCATGGTTCACTCTTGATAACAATACTTTTATTGAGCTTCACCCCCATTTTTTCTTGATCAAGGATCAGGTAAGCAAGCAGGTTCTAGTACAGGGACCTTGTAAAGGTGGCATCTATCCCCTACAATCGATCTCCCCCACCATTCAGAAGCTCATCCTCTCCGCAATAAAGCCGTCCTCTCAACGGTGGCATCTTCATTTAGGTCATCCATCTCGAGATATTGTACTTCGTGCTATCAAGAATAATAGTTTATCATGTTCTCGTGTCGGCTCTTCAGAATCAGTTTGTGATGCATGTCTTCAAGCCAAAGCTCACCAGCTACCATACTCCAAGTCTAAAAGTCAGTCTACTACCCCTCTTCAACTAGTCTTCTCTGATGTCTGGGGGCCTGCAACCGATTCCTTTGGCAATAAGAAATACTACGTCAGCTTTATTGATGATTATAGTAAGTTCACTTGGATTTATTTGCTTCGTTACAAATCCGAAGTTTTTTAGTTCTTTAAAGAATTTCAGTGCCTTGTTGAATGTCTATTTGATCGTAAAATCATATCTATACAAACAGATTGGGGTGGTGAATATGAGCGTCTTAATTCCTTTTTCGCACTATCGGCATCACCCATCATGTGTCCTGCCCACATGCACACCAACAAAATGGTGTCGCCGAATGCAAACATAGGCACATAGTTGAGACAGGCCTTGCTTTCCTAGCTACTGCATCCATGCCACTCAAATTTTGGGACCAAGCCTTTCTCGCCGCAACCCACCTCATAAATAGAACTCCATCCAAACGCGTAGACTATGACACTCCGCTACACCGTCTTTTTGGAACCACACCGGATTACTCCAAACTTCGGGTTTATGGTTGTGCCTACTGGCCAAACCTTTGTCCTTACAACTCCCATAAACTTCAGTTCCGATCTACCTGTTGTGCCTTCATTGGTTACAGCAACCATCATAAGGGCTACAAATGTCTCAATATTCCTACATGCCAGATATACATTTCCCGGGATGTTGTATTTGATGAAACTATTTTTCCTTTTGCTACTCTTAACCCCACAGCAAGTGCACGATATACATAGAAGTCTTACTCATCCCAGAATCTCCACCCATGGGTATTACAGATTCCAATGTGGCATATGATCCTCATGTTATCCAGTTAAATCCTTTGCCTAACAGTTTTTTGCAGTCGCGGACATTCCCAGGCGATGTCAATCATTAGATGTGCATAAATACTAGGGCTGATCTGGCTACAGAACGACTGCTGCCTAGGTGCCTAATTTGCATGTTCATGCTGCCACGAATGTCGTACCTGCACCGTTATCAGCAGTGTCTCAAGATCAAGCAATGGCATCGGCCCCGATCCAACATTCTGCTCCACCAGAACCTGTGGTTGTGACGACTCCCGTGACATTGGGTCCCTCCACATCAACCTTGGGATCTGTTCTTCCTACGGCTCTGTGTACTCGCCTCCAAGCAGGTATCCGCAAACCAAAGGTTTACAAAGATGGTAATGTGCGTTATGGAAACCTTATTATTTGTGAAGAACCAACCAATATATCTACTGCTTTAACTGATCCCAATTGGAAATAAGCTATGGAATCTGAATTTTTAGCCCTAATGCAAAATAATACATGGCATTTGGTTCCCCTTGTCAGTGGCCGAAATCTCATTGATTGCAAATGGGTTTTCAAACTAAAAAGAAAGGCTGATGGCTCCATTGATCGACATAAAGCTCGGTTGGTTGCAAAGGGTTTTAAGCAACGCTATGGTGTTAATTATGATGACACTTTTAGTCCTATTGTTAAATTTGGGACAATCCGTTCGGTTCTCTCTATTGCTGTTTCTCAAGGCTGGAGTCTTCGTCAGCTAGATGTGCAGAACGCGTTTCTATACGGTGTTCTAGAGGGAAATGTGTATATGAAGCAACCCCCTGGGTTTGAAGATCCTTCTAAGCCCAACTATCACTGTAAGTTGGACAAGGCTATTTATGGTTTGAAATAAGCTCTGCGTGCGTGGTATTCTCGTCTGAGTCTCAAATTGCAAGCTCTTGGTTCTATTGCCTCTAAAGCAGACATATCACTATTTATATATAATAAAGCATCTCTCACAATTTATCTATTCTATGTGGATGATATCATTGTTACTAGCTCTTCCCCAAAGGCTATTGATGCTCTTCTTGCTGATCTGCGAGCTGATTTTGCCCTTAAGGACCTTGGGACTCTAAATTAATTTTTAGGGATTCTAGTTACCCGTTTGTCTAATGGTATACTCCTATCTCAAGAAAAATATGCTACGGATTTACTTCGACGGGTTGGAATGTTATCTTGCAAGCTGGTTCTGATACCTATGTCTACTACAGAAAAACTTTCAATTTATGATGCTACTCCACTTGGTCCTGAAGATGTGAAGAATTATAGGAGTATTGTTGGTGTCCTTCAGTATTTATCCCATACCAGGCCCGATCTTGCGTTTGAATGCAACAAGGCTTGTCAGTATCTTAGTGCTCCTACCAGTGTGCACTGGACAACAGTCAAGCGCATTTTGCGGTATGTCAAAGGAACACTAGGTCTAGGTATTTAGATCTGTCAATCCTCGTCTCTGTTGGTTAGTGGCTTCTATGATGCCGACTGGGCAGGATTCCCTGATGATCGAAAGTCCACCGGAGGATATGTTGTGTTTCTTGGCTCCAATTTAATTTCATGGTGTGCCAAGAAGTAGTCGATCGTGTCCAGATCAAGCACCGAAGCTGAGTATAAATCAATGGCCAATGCTACAATAGAAATAATGTGGCTTCAAATGCTTCTGGAGGAACTTCGTGTCTCATGTCCATCCACTACACGTCTCTGGTGTGATAATATGGGTGCTAAGTACCTATCTTCGAATCCAATATTCCACGGTCGCATGAAGCACATAGAGGTCGACTATCACTTTGTTCGGGATCAAGTATCAAAGAGACTACTTGATGTTCGGTTTATCTCTACTGATGATCAACTAGCAGATGGTTTCACCAAAGCTCTACCTCAACAACGTTTCCATCAGTTCACTCGCAACAGTTGTGATTGAGGGGCTGTTAGAGATTCTTTCTCTAGAAGCTTCCTGTGCATGTAATCTTCAATTGAATCAACCTTCTATAGATAGAAAGGATAGACTCAGATAAAAAGGATAGACTCAGCTTTCAACCCTCACCCACACATGGCACGGCCTCGGGCGCCTCGTCGGCGTTTGTGGACGCCTCGCCAGCACCAGCTAGCCAGTCGGCGTTCGTGGGCGCCTCGCCAGCACCAGCCAGCCAGCCTCCCTATGCACATGCGGCCCCGCAAGCTTTGCCAGCACGTCTCGCCCGTGCACACCGCATCGGCACTTGTGACTAGGGATGAAAACGGAAACGGTAATTTTCGGATACTGGGAATCGTTTTTGAAGTTTTACCGAAATTTAGGTCTAAATGGAAACGATTACCGAAAATACGGAAACAGAATCGGTAGAAAAAACTCGAAATCGGAAACAGAAACGGTTGGGGTGTCTTTCGACCGTTTCCAGAAATTGCTGTTTTTATTCGGTATTTTACCGTCGGTAATAAATTCGGTATTTTTTAGAAAATTATTAAATTTGAACTGATCTTTATAAATTCATAATAAATTCATCTTAGCTTAGAAAAATATAAAACTAATTTTATTGTTCTCCTAAAATCAAGATCTATCTAATGGTATATAGTTTAGAATCATTTGAAACGTTTATAAATCTTATTTATGTTTTCTTACATGTTATTACTTTTAATACATATATTCATAATTTGCAGGAGAACTTAAGAAAGAAGAAGAAGACAATAATTATATTGACTATGTCAAGTAGTTGGAGTACAAATAGAATATAAGTGCTATATCATTATACACATCTTGATTCTACTTTATTTAAATACATAATAATGATTTTATTATTGTATAACTTCTTACTTTATATATTTATTGTGACCTCCTACCTTATATATTATTAGTAATTTTATATGAATGTATGACTTGTCTGAATTTTTGAAGTCAATTTAGGGTACATGCTATAGTTTTTACCTATCGAATTTTAGATTCCGATCATAACCGATGTTATTTTCGTACCGAACTTCCGTTTCCGAATTATCGATGTTGTTTTCGTTTCTCGAGTTACCATTTCCGATCTCGTTTCCGAGGAAAAATATGAAAACGAAAATGGTTTTAGTATTTACCGACCATTCCCGACCGTTTTCACGCCTATCCGTGAATCGTCTGCTCCGCCGGCCATGCCCTCAACCTCAAGGACGCCTCCCGCGCACGTCCCCTCAACCTCAAGGACGCCTCTCGCGCACGTCGGCGTGCGGTCCTGCGCTCCTTGCCAGCATCCACCTCCCACGCGCACGCCTCGCCCGTGTGGCCCAGCAGGCTTCGCCTGACTCGCCTACGTGCATGCCTCATCGTGCATGCATCGCCGGCACCTGCCTCGCCCGTGCGAAGATGCGACAGTTTCTTGTCAATAGACATGTCCCTTAACCTGTATCCCTCTCTCTATATATAATTCTTTATTAGAAATATAAAAGTTCTCTTCATTTGCACTTTCTCTCAATCTCGTTTTCACTATATTACAACACGTTATCAGCACGTGCTCACGAGAACAGAGGAAAGAAGAGAAGAGAACGCTCGCTATTGAAGAAAATTAGAAGTCTCGGCCTCTAGAACGATAGTAAGGTATGGGACCTACTGTTTTTCTTTGCATTCGCCGTTTGCTTGAAGTTTTTCGAGCGCCACGGCCACGACACGCGGGCAGCAACAGTCTCGATGAGCAGGCGTGGGCCGCACCAGCCACACGCGGGACCCACCGTGGCCAAGGCGTCGCTCCGGACCAGACCGGCGCGCGCGGGCAAGCCTCGGCGCGACGACAATGACATGGGTGTGGGCCATGGCGTGGGAAGGGGTGTTTGTTTGGGGCTATAATCTGTCCAGAGTTGTTGGATTATATAATCTAGACATGTTATAATCCCAAACAAATAGAGTTGTTGGATTATATAATCGGAAGCACTGCACTGCGTGTGACTTCGTGCTATGTTGAATTTGGATGATTTTTTTATGGCCCATCTGAAAGACAATATACTAGTTGTTAGACGAGACATGAGACAGAAAAATAAATCTACTTTATATGATTCACGTATGACATATATAGGATGTACCAAACTCGTTATTTAAAGAAGCAGAGAAAATGGATCATTAAGGACTCACAGTTGTACATGCCGTAATACCGACGTCCCTTACGGGCTTGTTTGGGAGCAAGTGGAATGAAGGGTATTGATAGGACTATAATCCCTTGCTATCTAAAATTGAATAGTGGAGGATTATATGCCCTCCAATCTACTTCATTACCTTTACTCCCAAACAAGCCCTACTAGTTACTACATATCCTGGGCTCCTGGCGGCACTAGCACTGCAACCACTGATGGTCAGGTGCGATGTAGATCAATAGGCCACGCTAACGACAGATCGTGCTGTTCTCAGATCACGATCGTCTGATCGATAATTATCGGGTGTGCTTTCGTTTTCGTTTGTAGGAGGGAGGAGGCTGGAGGCACCACCAGCTACTTTTCATTTAACGGTCGGGTCCCTGTATTATTAGGCTATTTTTTCTTGAATGTGCAGGCTGCACATCATTATATTAAGAAAGGAAAGATCTAAAGTGGACCGAAATACAATACCTAGAGGGCAGAAAAGAAAAAACAAAAAATAGACCAAGATCAAACCCTCAAGCATCCTCTCAAGCACCCCAACAATGTGAAACCAAAGGGGGAAACCTGACGGGCCTACTAGACCCTATTTAAAGTGACAATAATCTTCAAACTGTCTAAATGCTTCGCTCCCGCCATATTTCAACTGATCAATTCATCTAGAAACAACCTCTTAGTCAAACTAATGGAAGGGCTCACTCCATAAAAAACATGCCTATTACGAGTGAGCCATAAGCACCAAGCTCCAAGAATAATGACACTATTGAAGCCCTTCCTCTTGCACCTATGCACTTTTTTAGAAACCTTCCCCACCACACAGCAAATGATTGTTCAGCAACAATAGGAGCGAGGTTACCAAACCCAATGGACGCCAAAATGAGATGCCAAAAATCCCTAGAAAAACTGCAGGTGTAGAGGATATGCTGGACTGTTTCCTACTCCTGATCACATAGGGGGCAACACACTGGATATTGCAACCCTCTCCCTTGGAGTCTATCTGCAGTCCAACATTTATTCCTTATAGCCAACCAAAAGAAAAACTTGCATTTAGGGGGGGCCAAGTCTTCCACAATCGTTTCCAATGCTCAAAGAAAATGGACCCCAAGAAGAAGGCATTGTAACAAGACTTTGAGGAGAACTGCCCAGAAGCAGTGTATCTCCAAACAAGCCTGTCACTTGTCCAATCTCATCCCATAATGTTAAATACTGCTGCAGCCCAACCATAGAAAGATGACTCCCAATATCCCTAACCCAACGCCAGTTGTCCATAGCCTAAGCAACCGTCCGGGTCGAGCTGACTCTACTGTCCACCAAACAGACAACCTCTGGTGCAATATCAAAGATAGCCTTCCCATTCAACCATTTATCCAACCAAAAGAGAGTGCTGGTCCCATCTCCGACCACATGTAAGACCGAAAGATTAAAAAATTGTCTTACTTGTTGCTGAATAGGAAGATTCATTCCCTGCCATGGTCTGGACGGATCAGTTTTCTGTAGCCATAACCATTTCACCTGTAAAGCCCAACTTTTGAATTGTAAATTAGAAACTCCAAGGCCGCCACATTTTAGGGGCCTGATAACTATCTCCCAAGGAACAAGACACCTTCCACCGTTAACGTTCTTCCTTCCTTTCCATAAAACCCCCCTCCTGAGTTTATCGATGGACTTAATCACCCATTTGGGAACACTCATGGCCATAAGGATATAAACAGGAATTGCCGAAAGCACATGTCTCACTGACGTTGTCCTACCAGCCAGATTGAGCAAATGAGCCTTCCAGTTGGGAAGTCGGTCAGCAATCTTATTAACCCACACCATAAAATCCCTTTTCCTCAGCTTCTTATCAGAGATAGGCAGCCCCAAATAGTTGCACGGAAAGGACCCCGAACTGCATTGCAAGATATTACAGCCAGCCTGACCCTCCAACCCTTCACACCTAATTGGTATAGCAAAACTTTTTGCGTGGATTTGTTACTAGCCCCGTTGCTTCACCAAAGCAATCCAAAATCAATCTAACACAATTTAGCTCATCAACCAAAGGTTTAACAAAAAGCACTACATCATCAGTGTAGATCGAGAGCCTATTTCTGACCCCAGCTTCCTCCAAACCTTGTAACAACCCCCTGCTTTCAGCTGCCCTGAACAGACTATTAAGAACATCCATAACCATCACAAACAACATAGGAGAAAGGGGATCACCATGACGAAGGCCTCGCCGATGAGCAATACGATCACCAGGCGAGCCATTAAGAAGTACTTGTGTAGAAGACGTGAACATTAGGGAGGAAATAAGATTATGCCAGATTGGACCTAAGCCAAGATGGATAAGAATTTCAATAATGAAGGCCCATGACACGAAATCGAACGCCCTTGAGATATCTAATTTTAAGAATAGACCCACAACCTTTCTCTTGTGTAGCGACTTAATAGACTGTTGAACCAGCATAAAGTTATCATGAATTGATCTCCCTCTCACAAAAGCGCTCTGATTGGCTGCCACCAACTCAAGAAGATGGGGACCCAACCTGTTGGCCAGCAGCTTGGTGACCACCTTAGCAAAACTGTGGATGAGACTAATAGGCCTGTAATCACTTGCAGTCATAGCATCGGACCTCTTAGGGAGAAGAATAAGATAGGCTAAATTCAACAATCCAAGTTTATGGGCATTTCCTTGGTGCAGAAAGTCCAGGGCAGCTAGCAGATCCTCCTTAATAATGCTCCAGCAGGTCTTGTAAAACCTCCCCGTAAACCCATCAGGCCTAGGAGCTTTATCAGAAGGTAGGTCAGCAATAATATCCCTTACCTCCTTCTCCAAGAAAGGGCTATCCAGCTCACTGAGATCCATAGCAGGCCTATGACAGCCCAATAAATCAATAGTAACGCTCCTTAGAAAATCAGTGCCTAGAAGGTTCGTAAAGAAACCGTCCAGAACTTCTTGAATATCACCATGATTTGTGTACACCCTTCCATCCTCCTCTAGTTTTGAAATGAACTTCCTCTTTTTATGGTAGACAGCCTGTCGGTGAAAGAATTGAGTATTGACATCTCCTTCTTTTAGAAATTAAATTTGGGACCTTAGACATGCAATAGTTCTTTGCAAAGACGCAAGCACCAGACAATGTTGTTTCAGCTACCCCCATAACCAAAGCTCCTCCCTGGACAAGGATCCGATATCCTGCGCCATCTCCAGCCTATGCAAAACCTCACGACTAAGACCCAACTGGGCATTGACACTACCCACCTATTTATGACCCCATGACTGCAAACATTTAGCTAATCTTTTAAACTTCAGGAAATCTTCTCCAAGGTACAATAATCCTGCAAAGGTAGATTCCACGAGGCAGCCACCACCTCCAAAAAACCAGGGAACTTTGGCCAAAAACTCTCAAAGCGAAATCTTCTCTTCCCCATGCCCCCTCTCTAACTCTAAGAGTTAGGGGACAGTGATCCGAGATAGCAGTAGCATTACTGTGAAGAGAACAATCTGGAAAAAATCCTCCTAGTCCGTAGTGCAGAAAACATGGTCCAATTTCACAAGAGTAGGCACTTCCCTCTGATTTGACCAAGTGAATCTTCTGCCAATCAAAGGAATCTCTTTTAGCTCCAAAGAATTGACAAACCCCCTAAAGATACCCATCATTGCTCTGATTATGTTGGAATTATTCTTATCTTCCTCTTGGAGAATCATGTTAAAATCCCCACATAAAAACCATGGCCCCACACACTCATCACGAACTGTTCTCAATTCATGGATAAACTCATGTTTAAAAATATCCTGATGAGGTCCATACACACCTGTGAACCACCAGGAAGAACCAGACTCATCCTGAAATTGGACAGAGACATAGAAATTCTTCACTACCGAAGCCACAGAGACAAAGGACCCGTCACGCCAAGCAATTAACACTCCTCCTCTAGTCCCCTATGTGGGACTAGAAACAAAATTGTTGAAACCAGACCAAAGAATAGACAGAATGTCAAAGTCCGAGATAGAACACAATTTGGTCTCCTGGAGACAAACAATGGAAGGCTTGATATCAAGGACCAGAGTTTTAACTGAATCCCTCTTGGTACGATCATTTAGGCCCCTCACATTCCAAATAAGAAAACAACTATTCTCCATTGGAAACAAATCAGATCGCCCCCACCTGAGGAACCTTCCAACCAAACAGAGCTACCAAAGCAGCAATATGTGCACTCGAAAGCCCGGAATCAAATAATTTTGCATAATTGTTGGCATCTTCGAGAGAAATATTCTCCATGTCATCACAAAAACCCAGACGCCTACACACTTGCGCAGCCACATTGGAACTCAACTCCGGAGGAAATTTGGCCACCCTCCTACTTCTCCTTGGTCGAAAATCACTTAGCATGGCCTTTTTCCTTCTTTTGGTCCTTCGGTGGGGAGGGGTGGTAACAAGCCATCAGAAGGCTTAGTGACCACAAACTTGAACGCATCCAAAGGTGGAATCATTTCCACCACGGATTGTAGAAAAAGGTCTTCTTGGACAATCTGAGCCTGAGATAATCTTCTTCTGGAATAAACTTTAAACACGGTGGCTTAGATTTCCATCTATCAGCACTGGAAGACTGACAAGACCCAAGCCTCCGCACCCTGGAAGAGACAATAGCAGAAGAACCATTGACCACCAAATGAGAGAACCCGGAACCATGCTGCCCAACAGTGACAACCTCCTCCAAGTCGGTCACATGGACCACCTCCAAAGGAACGTCCGAGCAAGGCCTAACCGACAAGAGAACATCCTGTGACGAACAATCCACCTGACAACTGACCCCCAAATCCTCTGTGAGATCCAATGCCAAAACTGAAGGGTGACCAGGCGCCTCCAGCTCTGCAACCAAAACTTTCGGGAGAGCGAGGGCATCAACTGATCCCAAATACATAGCCATATACATCTCCAAATCTGGAGGGTAATCAGGCGCCTCCAGCTCCTCAACCGAAACAACCGGGAGAGCCGGGGCATCAACTGATCCCATCTTCACCAAATCCTGATCAACAGCCTGAACAGACATGAGGTTGTCATCCACGTGCCCAGAACGACTGCGCTGACCTAGTCGCAAATGAATTGGAACCTGAACGGAAGGCGTAGGGCACCCCAGCCGCCCCACATGATGCTCATGATCACTATCTTCGTCGACTAAGCCCGAATGGGGTGGCAAAGGAGAATCCACACCGGAAGCTGAAATTCCATCAGAATGAAGAACCACCATAGAAACAGGGAACACCAACGTGCGAGGAGCCTAACTCCCGTCCTCTCCAAAGATAACCGGCTCTTCAGCATGGAGATCCACCACCGTCGGTAGCAGCTCAGGCGATCGGCACCAGACTTTCAGTCTGAGAACAGACATGTCTTCCTCCCCGACTGAGCTAGGAAATAGTCCATGAATCAAACAGAAAGCACCAAGCACAGCCTCAGCAGCCTCAATTCCCCAGAGATGTGCAGGAATTCCACGAAGCTCAACGCCAAAGGGCACCAGCGGCAGCGACTGACCACTTCCAATAGCGAAAGCCTGATGAGACCACCTTCGAATATGCAACCTGAGCGGAGGGGCATGGAGAGATTGCCCCCAACCACCTAATCAGCCACGACAACTGAGGGGAAGAAGACGAGGAAAGAATTTGGCGCAGCACGACGTATGCAGAGTGACCCTGCTTCAAGGCAAAACCTCGAGGCAATCGCATCACGCACCTCCACGGCGTAGCCAGAATCCTCTCGGCCTACAACACTGACGATCAGTGCACGATGGAGTTCCTCCTTAGCCTGATCAATTCTTCCACAACGCTCGACAAAGCATACCGACCTAGCCAGGCCGAAGGCAGGCGAAGGAGGCAACTGTCCCCCAGCGCCCGACTTCCTCTTCCTCTGACCACGATGAGTTCTCTTCTTCGCACCTTCACCAGCAGCAGTAGGACCAGACCCGCCCCCAGCCACACCCAGACCGCAGCCAATCTTCTCCGAAGACTTCATAGCCATAGGCCGCCACACCAGATTGCGTCTGGGGATGGGAGGGGCCGTCCGCCGGCGCGGGCACACGCCCACACGGTGCCCTGGCAACCGGCAGAAAAAATACCGCACACGATCTCAGCACTCCGCCGCGCGGTGCTCAGTCGAGAAACAATTGAAACATCTCCCGCGCAAATCCACCGAGACAGGTCTGGGGAGGGGCTTCAAGGTGCTCGAACGCCGACGAACCACCCTCACCCAACCACCATCATCCTTGGAAGCAGCAGGCTTGGAAGAAAACAAGGCCTCCTTATAGGATTTCCTCACCACGTCACCCTGGACTAGTGACGCAGCAGAGGAGGCACAAACTCCGTCGTCCTCCTGCCAGCGCTGCTCCTTCGATCTTCCACCGCGCAGAACACCAGGGGGTAATCCTCCGACACCGCGGAGGAAAGTTGAGTGGTCGCCGGTCTTGGAATAAGAGCCGACAAGAGGCCAGAGGAGGGAGGAAACGAGGCGTAGCGCTGCTCCTTCAAACGTCCACCGTGCTGAACACTAGGGGGAGAATCCTCCAACCGGGGAGGGGAGAGGAGTGGTTGCCGACGCGTGGGAGGGGAGAGGAGTGGTCGTCGGTCTTGGAATAAGAGCCGGCGAGAGGCCAGTGGAGGGAGGAAACGAGGCGTCGGGAGGGGGAAGGCCAGAGGGCGGGAGCGGGACCGTCATTCCGCCTTATCCAGAATATAGTACAGATCTTATTAGGCTATTCATAACGAGAATTTCGTAGTCTTTTTTTTCTAAAACTACCACATCATTTAAAGTGACATGAAACTCACAATAAAACAATGTCTCTCAATGAAAATATTCACTTTATTATTTTATACACTAACATAACAATTAAATGATGTAACTCAATGATTAATATAAACTAGTAAAATATGTAAAGATGAAATAAATCACTCTTAATAGAGCTTTTACATGGTTTCTAAGATGAGTTGATATGGTTTAAAACCCATAAAACTCAAATTTTTAAATACTATGACATGTCATAGAAAAATCTGATATGGCAAACTATTAGACCTTGTTCGGTTATTCCCATTATACATGGATTGGATGAGATTGGAAAAAATTTAGAAGAACTTTGACTTGCTTGGGATTGAAACCCACTCAATCCCACTCAATCCACATGGATTGAGAGCTAACTGAACATGCCCTTAAATGTAAATAAAACCACCATAAAACTACTATTGACAATAGCCTTAGTACTAACTTTATGGAAGGTTGAAGCCTAATCCTTGGATCCAAACGATGCTCCTGTGTCGTTGATTGGACTTTGGCTCTTCTACTGGACTTGTACCTGTAAACATTAAGCATGCACTGGAAGATAAAACAAGCTGGGTAACCAGGGCAGTCTACAAGCGTGCAACATACGAGTCATTGCCTCATTGGTGATACAAAACCCATCTACTCCTTGTTCTCGTTTATTAGACGTGTGCTGGCTTGCATGTGTTACCGTGTATACTCTATCCATACACCGTAATAGGAGTATGTATAGCGTCTGTCCAACTGTACTGTATATATAACCCTGAGGAAAAAAGTCCTGAAAACTGTTTTAGCACTGCCACGTGGGCTAGATTCGTTTCTTTCACGGGCGCCGTACGCAGGTACGCTGCCCGCCCAAACCCGCCCGCCGCACAAACGCGAGACGCGCCGAGGCACCGACCGGGCTAGAACGCAGCGCAAGCCGCGACCCGTCAAGGCGTGAAGCCGTGAACCCACCCGGAGCCGCGCCACGTCTTCTCCCCCTCCTGACCTCCCCCCTGCCCCCTCGTCAAGCTCATCATCCGGTTCCGCCTATCGGATCTCGCCGTGCACCGCCGCTGATTCCACCCACCGCTCCGCACGCATTTGCACCCCAACTCCTCACAGATCTCCCCAGATCTACGCGCTCCACGCACTGCCATTTTCCCGCTCCGATTCTTCCCCCACTCCAGTCTACGCCGCGCTTAATCGCCCGCCCGCTGTTTCACTTCCGTTGACCGATTCCCGCTCGCATTTCCACACCCTGCGCTTGGTTCGGAATTGGTCTCGATGGAGTAAAGTCCTTGCAATGGCGGAAGACGCGCACGAGTTGTTCGATTCCTCCCCGCCGCGGGAGGAGGGCTCCGACGAGCAGCTCGCGGCCGTACCGCTCGGCGACGAGGCGGGCGTCGTCGAGGAGGAGGAGGCGTCGGATCCGGGGATGAGTACCAGCATGCCGGCCACACCCGCGACGCCCTACGAGCCGCCCCCGCGGCCCAGGCGGCCGCCTGGAGTACCGGCCGACGCGCCACTGGAGGTGGTGCGGGCGGTGGAGGAGGCGATCGCGGGCGGGGCGGACCTTCTCCGCGAGGTGGTCTCCCAGGAGCAGGGCGAGCTGGCTCACTCCGTCGTCGACGTGCTGCTCGGCACCATGGGCGGTGTGGAC
The DNA here is from genome assembly GCF_902167145.1 of Zea mays. Classification (NCBI taxonomy): domain Eukaryota; kingdom Viridiplantae; phylum Streptophyta; class Magnoliopsida; order Poales; family Poaceae; genus Zea; species Zea mays. The sequence continues at coordinate 20,396,615 of NC_050097.1, forward strand.
GAGGCAGGCGACGCCACCGGCACCGGCGCTCCTCCCACCGTCATGATCAGCTCGCGTGCCGCTGTCGCCGCCGCTGAGCTCCTGCCTTATCTCCCCGAAGACGACGAGCCGTCGCCGCGCACTCGAACAGCCTTAGGTCTGCACGCCGCCCTCCGCGCCTGCACTCGCAATAGAGCCATGTGTTCTTCCGCGGGCCTCCTGGCTGCCCTCCTCGCGTCCGCAGAGAAGCTGTTCGTCGAAATGGATCAGGGTAGCAGATGGGACGGGACGCCACTGCTTCAATGCATTCAGATGTTGGGTGGGCACTCGCTTAGTGTGAAAGACCTGCATTCCTGGCTTGATTTGGTTAGAAAGTCACTTGGAACGAGCTGGGCCACACCACTTATGCTAGCGCTTGAGAAGGCCATGGGCAGCATGGAAGCAAAAGGTCCTGCTGTGACATTTGAGTTTGACGGGGAGAGCTCTGGTCTGCTTGGCCCAGGTGACAGCAGGTGGCCCTTCTTAAATGGATATGGGTTTGCCACTTGGATATACATAGAATCATTCTCGGATACCCTTAGCACAGCAACAGCTGCGGCAGCCATTGCTGCTGCTGCAGCGGCAACATCTGGAAAATCATCAGCAATGTCAGCTGCTGCGGCAGCCAGTGCCCTTGCAGGAGAAGGAACAACACACATGCCTCGGCTTTTCAGCTTTCTCTCTTCAGATAACCAGGGTGTGGAAGCTTACTTTCATGGCCAGTTCTTGGTGGTGGAGAGTGTGGGTGGTAGGGGTAAGAAAGCTTCTTTGCACTTCACATATGCGTTCAAGCCTCAGTGCTGGTATTTTGTTGGGTTGGAGCACACAAACAAGCATAGTTTGCTCGGAAAGGATGACAGCGAATTGAGTCTGTATGTTGATGGAAGCCTGTATGAGAGCCGTCCTTTTGAGTTTCCACGTATCTCTAAACCACTTGCATTTTGCTGCATCGGGACAAATCCACCACCAACTATTGCCGGCCTGCAGAGGCGCCGGCGGCAATGCCCATTATTTGCTGAAATGGGGCCTGTCTACATCTTCAAAGAACCAATTGGGCCAGACAGAATGAGACGTCTAGCATCCCGAGGAGGAGACACACTGCCCAGTTTTGGAAATGGCGCAGGCTTGCCATGGAAGGCAACTAATGACCAAGTTAAGAGTATGGCTGAAGAGAGCTTTTCACTCAACAATGGGATAGGGGGAAGCTTGCATCTTCTTTACCATCCTAGTCTTCTCACTGGGCGGTTTTGTCCAGACGCCTCACCTTCTGGTTCATCAGGTTTTAACTCTCCACATCTCCTACCTCTGTACTTAGAGTTGACTATATTCCATTTCTTGCACCTGCACCAGCATTACCATTTGCTTAAATTCATTCATTTTAGTCTATGATCCATGTTAGCACCTTTGCTTTCCAAATCTGAAAACGCCCATTACAAATGTTTTAAAGGAGAGAACAAATGTTCAAAATCACTGAATCATTTAGTAGGATTGCAAAGCTATTGAACCAGGCATATCACATTTCTTGTTGCTCCTGCTACGCCTGAATGCCATTGTGTCATGGTCTCTCGTACTCTATATACGATCTAAGTATTTGACTGGTACCTTCTTCTGTTGAATTTAGGCACTCATCGAAGGCCCGCAGAGGTTCTCGGATTGGTTCATGTCTCACCTCGTGTGCGACCTTCAGAATCTTTATGGGCCTTAGCTTATGGGGGTCCAATGGCTTTACTTCCACTAACCATAGGCAATGTACATGTGGACAGCCTTGAGCCTGCACCTGGGGACTTGCCATCGTCTCTTGCTACCATTTCCCTTTCTGCCCCAGTTTTCAGGATTATTTCCCAAGCTATTCAACACCCTGGAAATAATGAAGAATTATGCCGTACATTTGCACCAGAGCTTTTATCACGTGTTTTACATTATGTGTTGCAGGCTCTTCCAAAGTTGGAAAGTGGGGAAGAGGTTCTGACTGATGAGGAGCTTGTTGCTGCCATTGTATCTTTGTGCCAGTCTCAAAGAAATAATCATGAACTTAAAGTGCAGCTTTTCAGCAGCTTGCTGTTGGACCTAAATCTATGGAGTTCATGCAATTATGGTTTACAGAAGGAGCTTCTGTCGTCTCTCGCAGACATGGTATTTACAGAGTCTGCTTGCATGCGAGATGCCAAGGCGATGCAAATGCTTCTTGATGGCTGCAGAAGGTGTTACTGGGTAATTCAGGAACCGGATTCAATCGATAACTTTGCATTTACTGGAACAAAGCGATCTTTGGGGGAAGTGAATGCTCTAGTGGATGAACTTTTGGTTGTTATTGAACTACTGCTAGGAGCAGCATCTTCAACAGCAGCAGCAGATGATGTCCGCTGTTTGATTGGATTTATTGTTGACTGCCCACAGCCTAATCAGGTACTTGGGACTTTGCTTACTAGACAAACTTTGTCAAACTTTCACCGGTGCTTCTATCCTTTCTTTTTTATTCTGCTGAGCTATGAATAATCTGAATGAGAAATGCACAAATCTTCCATGTCTTACAAGTGGATTCTTAATTATTTATTTATTGGCAGGTTGCAAGGGTGTTGCACCTCATATATAGGTTGAATGTACAACCTAACATTTCTAGGGCCAACTTATTTTCTCAATCCTTCATCACTAGTGGTGGTGTGGAAGCACTACTTGTTCTTTTACAACGGGAAGCTAAAGTGGGTAACAAAAATATTTTGGATCATTCTAGTGCAAGTGAAAATAATGTGCCCAAGGATGGAAGTTCCAACAGAAAAGCTGATAGTGCTGACACAAGTTGTCAGGTTGATGAAAATCAATCAGCTGAACGTCATGAAACTGTCTTCCATGAAGAAGCCATTGAACATGAAGCCACAAATGCAAAAGATATGCTGGACTCAAATATTGGAAGTAAAGTGCCTGGTTCTGAGAATGGGCTCTTGAAGAACCTGGGTGGCATTAGCTTCTCAATTACTTCTGATAATGTCCGGAATAATGTTTACAATGTTGACAAAGGTGATGGAATTGTTGTTGGCATTATTCACATTCTTGGTGCTCTAATTGGGTCAGGTCACCTGAAATTTGATTCTGGAGCTGGAAGTGCAAATATACCTGGTGGTAGTCAGACCACACTTAATGAAGAAGGAAATACTATGTCAGAAGATAGAGTATCATTGTTACTTTTTGCATTGCAAAAGGCATTCCAAGCAGCCCCAAGGAGGCTTATGACGGCAAATGTCTATATGGCTTTGATTTCTGCTGTGGTATGTAGTTTTTCCGAATGCTACATAATTGGATATATTTATTTACCTATACTGGTTGGCTTCATGTGATTAATTGGAGATATCAGCTCTTGGTTTACTTCTCTACTTTCAACCCTCTTGTGAAGTATAATAACCCTATCCTTAACATAGAGGTCCTATTAAAATGTGATGCTTCAAATAAAAATGGTCGGAAATAATAACAAAAGAATCTATTGATCTATTCTTCAATGGTCATCCAAATAAAAAAATGAGCATGAATGCTAAATTGACTGCCTAAATGAGGGGCTGGGACCATAATAATTTTCATTTGGTTTTTGTTGTATGCAGTTTGATATGTTTACTATTTTGATTTACAGTAGCAAACCAAAACAAAACTTTTCAAGTTTATTGATGAACTGTTTGTTTACAGTTCAAAGTTTATAGCTTGAACTTTGCCATGTTCTTGAATGCAGATTAATGTTTCATCAGCTGATGAAAGTCTTAATCTTTATGATTCTGGTCACCGTTTTGAACATATCCAACTTTTACTGGTTCTACTTCGCTCGCTTCCATATGCATCGAGGGCATTCCAAGCTCGTGCAATACAGGTATGCTTTCATTGCCTTACAGTGAATTGTTGCATTATTTGTATTATCATGTCAAATCTACCTTTTTTATCAGGAAAGTAGATGAGGGTCCTTATGAAAAAAAAATATTGGTTTATTAATAGACTAATGCAGTAGGGATTGTTTCAGGAGAACTGCATATGATTAACAGAACTTATCTAAAGAAGACCTGCATAATCCATGGGCAAGGCTATAAGTCTTGTGTCTTGAACAAAGTCAAAGCTACTTTGTTTTCATATGTGCCGTGTATAGTTTTGCCTTCTCCCTTTGTAATATTATTTTTTTACTGGCAGATAGCGGAACTACCAATTTCGAAATTATGCTGATGCTAGTCAGCTTCGTTTGCATCTTAAACTACTCCCAATGTAGATTTTGAAATCCTAGGATTACATGTTGGTGTTGCTAATATCTGGATGCCTTACATCTCAGCCAACCTCATAATCACAGTTGCCATGTTTATATCAGCAGCCAAACAACTACACATTTTGTTTTCACTTGTACTGTGCTACATTGTTATATGCTCTTTGTTCTTTACAAACTAAGACTTGTATGCTTTTTATTTATCATTTTTAGATCTTGTTTAGTTTCTTATGGTGTCAAAATATTTCTATGTTATTTCAGGATATTCTGTTTTTGGCTTGTAGTCATCTAGATAACAGAACTACAATGACCTCGATTTCAGAGTGGCCAGAATGGATTTTGGAGGTTTTGATTTCGAACCATGAAGTGAGTGTCACATGCCTTTTATCATATTTTTCTAACAATAATCATGCTCAGATGACATAAACTGTATTTCTTCATTTCACGTATTCAAACTGTAGATGGACACAAAGAAAAATGCTGATGGTGTAAGCATTGGTGAGATTGAAGACCTCATACACAATTTTCTGATTATAATGCTGGAGCATTCAATGCGACAAAAAGATGGGTGGAAGGCAAGATATTTTTTAAGCAGAACATCCTTAGTAACATACATGTTTCATAGTGTCATGGCCATCTGCCCCTCTCTTCTTTGTGGATAGGTTTCTGATGGTTGTATCACAGCCAACTACATTTTTTGTTCATAATATCTTGTTTGTCCTTTCCCTGCAACTATTTAGGATGTGGAGGCAACAATTCATTGTGCGGAGTGGCTCTCAATAGTTGGAGGATCTAGCACTGGAGACCAAAGGATCAGGTGGTCCATTCACTCTTAAAAATCTGTAGGTTAGCTAGATATCGGGGTACTTGTTCAAGAAATAATTTCAGAACTTCACTCTAAGATATCTGCACTCAAAATCTTTGGATTTACTTCAAAAATTTCATAGGCAACACTATTTGTTTTCTCTGCACTATGTTTACCATTACCCTTTTCGGTTACTGGTATTTTTCGCTCTGCAATTTTGTGACAACCTTCTACTTTCTGTTCTTTTTAAGGCGTGAAGAATCATTACCTATTTTTAAAAGGAGATTGTTGGGTGACTTGCTTGATTTTTCTGCCAGGGAGCTTCAAGTTCAGGTACTCCTTTTCTCGACATGATCTGCCTGCTAAACATGGATCTTTTTATACATTGTATTGGCAGTTGTTTCTTATATCTCTTACTGTTGCTACTTCCTACAGTTAATTTTCATGTTATTTTGTCTCTTCCTATAAAATAAATGTTTTTTTATCCTTCTCTGGTTTAAATCGTGATATATTATGGGGGGGGGGATGGGGGATATGAATAGGTACAAATGATATATAAATAATGATTATGGGCAATTCTTATGTTTGAAAAGAGTTCATGGTAGCTTTGACTACATTCCCTACTAGCTGCTCAAGTATAACAGGTTGGTGGCACCTAGACGCAGTAGCACTGCTATGTAACAACATTTTTTCTGTCATGTTGTCAGGAATACTGACACTCAATCACATATCTATTTGTAGTTGTTTTATTTTAGAGGATAGCTGTAATATATTTGTTATAGTTAGAGACTGAAAACCTAACCTTAATCAGGGTTGAGTGATATATTTATAACAGAGTTGTTGGGCCTAAGCCCATTACACAAAGACTCCATTACAATTCAACCACCATAACTCTAATAGTTATAATTCTGAATGGTTTACATAATTACATTATATCATCATCACGCAGAGTGTTGCATTGTGATAGAGTTCTGTTGCTATTCTTCTGTAATGTCTTTCTTTTGCTTGTATGTCCAGCAGACCGAAGTAATTGCAGCAGCTGCAGCTGGTGTTGCAGCTGAGGGTTTGTCTCCTGAAGAAGCAAAAATTCAAGCAGAGAATGCTGCTCATCTCTCAGTAGCACTAGCAGAGAATGCAATAGTTATTCTGATGCTTGTGGAAGATCATCTGAGATCACAAGCTCAACATTTTTGCACATCCCTTACAGGTGATAGCATCACATCGTCCACATCAATGACTTCATTGGCTGCCAGTCGGTCAAATTCTTTGAGCACAGCTGGTAAAGAACCCATGGCTGCTGGGGTCTCAAGACGGGCATCTTTGTCCAGTGATGCTGGTGGCCTTCCTCTGGATGTATGTAACACATGGCGGCTATATGTCATTGCATTTTATCAGTTATGAATATTAACTTCATAAAGTAATTGTAACTGTCAAACCATTCTTCAAATTTGAGCAGTTATATATGCATTATATTCGTCTTGTATTTTCTTGTTTGTGTTTGAGAGAAATAACATTTTGCTATTTTTTCTAGCCATTGCTTATGTGTTATGTCACTACAAAAGTTGTTTCACTGTCTGTCATGATTTTCGTTCTTGTACCATGTTCCTTGTTTATGGCTTATTTTTACCAGTTTTTCATAATTGTTATCTGGGTAATCATGCCATAATATTTCAGTAGAACTCTTATTTACCTTAATCGCTTGGACTACCTGGTCTTGCTAGTTCATCGAATGAGGTGTGAACAAATTATTGGCAAAATAAATGGACTCTAGGGTAAGTTGGTGTTTGGTACTTCGGTCAACAGATTATACCATACATGCCTCTTCTTTGGAAAGGAACTCAGCAATAAAGTCCTAAATGCATAAATGTTACAGTGTGAAATACTTCGAAATCAAAAGGTGTTGGTGGACAATCTAATCATCTAATTCCTGGATTTGAAAAAAGCTTTTAATTGTACATATCTTGGTACCTACTACCTAGTGAAAGTTAAAATAATTAGCTTTTGACTGTTCCTTCATGCATTCATGGCTTATGCTGATATTCTATTTGCCAACATATGGTTGAACTTTATTCTTATGAATACTGTCTTTATTTTTGTCTGCTGTGATTGAAGCAGTTGCTTACTTCTATGGCTGATTCAAATGGACAAATCTCTGCTGCCGTGATGGAACGTCTTACAGCAGCAACAGCAGCTGAACCTTATGATTCTGTCAAGCATGCATTTGTGTCTTATGGGAGCTGCATAACTGATCTTGGAGAAAGTTGGAAGTACCGAAGCCGTTTGTGGTATGGTGTTGGCATTCCACCCAAATCTGATATATTTGGTGGTGGTGGAAGTGGTTGGGAATCTTGGAGATCTATTCTAGAGAAGGATTCAAATGGGATTTGGATTGAATTTCCACTTGTGAAGAAATCAGTTGCTGTGCTGCAGGCACTTCTTTTAGATGAATCTGGACTTGGTGGTGGTCTTGGTATTGGAGGGGGATCTGGCCCTGGTATGGGGGTTATGACTGCCCTCTATCAGTTGCTAGATAGCGATCAACCATTTCTTTGCATGCTCAGAATGGTTCTTGTTTCGATGAGGGAGGACGACAATGGTGAAGGCGATGCTTTTACGAAAGATGTTAGCATAAAGGATGTGGTATCAGAAGGAATGGGCCACCAGGCTGGAAGTGTGATGCCATTTGATGGCAACAGTTATTCATCTCCAAGAAAACCTCGATCTGCTCTTCTTTGGAGGTAACTGCATCATTTAGCAAAGGCAGATTCACTGCTCATCTTGGTTTTTTTACCGGAACACTGCCCATCTTGTTGCTGAATTAACACAATATAGCCTGTGCTAATGCTGAAGTGCTGATGGTTTCTTAAAAAAAGAAGTCCCAATGACCTTGGTTAGGAGTTGGAGCATTTCTTACAATTTACTTCCACCGTCCCAGAAAACTTGATGGTTTAGCTCTTGGACACTAGGTGTATATATCAGCTTGAGATTATGGCCTGCATGCCTCCTAGCATTCTTTTAAGTAGCGCCCTACTCAATTAGCGTGGATCACCTTCAATAAATAGGGGGTACATTCATTGAGCATCAAGTATCTTGAGATGGAGGGAGTAGTAAATAATCAGAACTTCAACAGTAGCAAGTTGCTTTCATATATATTCTGTTGAAGTATAAGTGAACTGGCCACATCTCCCCCTCTCCTTAGGATTTTGGGTGCAACTGTTGGTGCAAATTTTTAATAAGAATTGTTTGCTCGCTCCAATCCCATGTTTCCAGATGAGGGTGAGGGAGAGTGTTCGGCCTTTCTCCATCATATTTGGTTTTTGGGTGCAACTAGTCAGCGCATGCAGCTAAATATATTCTATGGTTTGGCTTTTTAGTCGATCATGGGTGGCCATTTTGTTAATTCCTAAATTTTGTGACCATACAGTGTGCTTGGCCCCATCCTTAATATGCCAATAACAGAGTCTAAGAGACAGAGAGTGTTGGTTGCTTCCTCTATTCTCTACTCAGAGGTAAGTTCCTTTTGCATTATCACTTAATCATGTAATCTGTTTCAATGAATTTGAAGTCATGCGCCTGAGTAGACTAGTATACTGAACATAGAGTTCCTTTTTAACTTCTTTTCTTCATGCAAGTGCTACGGATTGTATGGCCCCAACATTACCTTTTTTATTTCTGGAATTTGTTGGTGATTCAGTATGCAACTCACATTTTTGAAATATATTTCCTTATCCGTTGTCCTAGTCTGTTTCATATCTTCCTAATTGAGTTAGCCCTGCACCTAGTATGTAGCCTTAGCCTTGCTTAGAAATTCTTGGAACAAGAATCAATCTTATAAAGCGCTTTGCCTACCAAACTCGGCTATGATCGGAGCCTCTTCTCAATGGGACAAGGCTGTAGATTAGATGGCTATCATCCATTTTCTTGATGTGACATCTGCTATATATAGTGTTTATCTTCAATATGGCAATATTATGTGCTAACTGCTAACATGCAGAGTATGCTCATGCGTCCACCTTCCTTCCCTCTTTTTCATTTTGATGTCATGTTTGTGTACTTTTCAAGTGAAGATTTCCATGATGATAAACCTGGAAGTTTTTCGTGGCCTGCTCTAAATCCCTTGACTTTTATGCTATACATTCATGCCTTTTGCTCATCCATTTTTTTGCCAAACACTATTATTATTAACGAATCCATGAAAACATTGTAAAAAATGAGCATACCTTATTCATTTTTTAGGCTTCTAATATTTTATTCATGTATTTTTGTAATGATATTATTCAAGGAATATAAAGAAGTTGTTTGTTAGTCATAAGAGTTTGTGCCACTTGCCTATTTATCCTTGATGCAGGTATGGCACGCTATTGGCAGGGACAGGAAACCCCTAAGGAAACAATACATTGAGCTGATTTTACCACCGTTTGTAGCAATTCTTAGAAGATGGCGACCCCTTTTGGCTGGTATTCATGAGCTTACTTCTTCAGATGGACAAAATCCACTAATTGCTGATGATCGTGCTTTGGCGGCAGATGCATTACCTGTCGAGGTACTGGCTGTCTACCTGGAGGCTAATCATAACTTAGGATAGTGCTATTGCTAAGCTTTGTATCATTGGCATACCGATGACTAATCAAGAAGGCGATTTTAATGCTTGTTTTACTCATATTTTACGTATAAACTAGGAAAAACTGCAACTAAAAAAATGCGTATATTTTTCTATAGAATTATGAAGTATAGTTGGATTGATCCTAATTATGTGTAACTGACCATAGATTGGTAGCTTTAAGCCTCTAACCAAATCAAGCAATCCTTATGTTTTTTTGGTTGATGTTTTAGAGTGGACAAGTGTTCCATATGGTACAAGGTTTCTAGGAAAGACATGGTTACATCTTCCTAAAGTGCCCACATGTCAGGGCCCAAGAGATAAGATTAGATAAAGATAGACTAGTTTGGGATAAGGTTAGAATTAGAGATAAGATTAGATCTAGTGCTTAGGGGTCAAGTAACCCTCTCTATATAAGGAGAGGGATTGTATCAATTGAGTGTAAGCAAGAGATTAGAAGGAAATCCCTCCTCTCTTGCCGGCCGTGGGCAAAGCCCTACGGCCGGCCTCCCCAGCGCCTTCTAACCCTAGCCTCAAGTTCTCTCTCTAGATCAGCCACGACGCCCTGCGCCGTGCACAGCCTCCTTGCCTCCACCGGCGACAACGCAGTCGCCACCCCCTTCTCCCTCCCCTCGCATGCAGCTCTAACCCATAAACAGTACCCGTGGGACTGTAGTGCCCCCAGCCATCCATAACACCACACCTCATATAGGTCTGTTCGGAAATAATCGAGGGATTTTAAAGGGAACAATTGAGTTGCCATGGTAGCCAGGAAAACAAATCCTACATTACAAATTGAACCTTAGATTAGGCTATGTTTTACAGATTCATTCTCTTTTTTCATTGGTCCTCAGGCTTAAAGAGGGTGGTTTAAGGAACATTTAAATTTGACGTGGTTGCAAACAACACAAAACTTGTAGTGTATGTTCATCTTGTGCTCTTCCTTAATAAATGTTCACAAATATAAAGTATCTCATTAGGTGGCTTGAGTAGCACTTGTGTCATGAGCATGGTTTTTAAAGCGGTCAGGCGAGACAAGGCGTTGGATGACCGCTTGGACGCCTAGGCGACGTAGGCGGGCAAGGCGCCTAGGCGTTGGACCTCCGCCTGGACGCCTAGGCGACACCTTAAGAACAGTGGTCATGGGCTTGACTCCCCGTGGGAGCGAATCTCAGGTTGGGGTTAAAAAGATCCCCCCATCTATCCCATGCCAACAAATGTCTATGGTCCAGTCCTAGTTGTCGTGGTTGTTCTCATATGAGCTACAATGCCGTTGTGTATGGGTGGGGTAAGAGTTCAGGGTTTTTCTTGACCTGTATGAGAATGTCTTCTTAGCAAAATGCTCGGGGACTGACTTATTCTCGCAGGCCGAGTTTTTTTTAATGTAAAAATGGAGGCAGCGTGGTTATTGTCCATGTTCACCTAATTGGATAATCTGATTTGTGTGAAACCCAGAAATTGATCATAATTTGTATTATGCTTCTCAAGTTCTGATCTGTGCTCTCTAGTCTGTTAAAAATCATCCATGCATTATATTTTGGTTCTTATTGGACAGTGGTGTTGTGGACATTGATATTGATATTTAAGCTGATCACTTTCTACAGATATTCAAGACAAACATTGTGCCATTTAGCATGATAGTCCTTATGAGAAAGTTTTAGAAAAAAGGTTGCTGGCTGTATTTTGTTTAAAGATTAATAACTTATATCATATGTTATCATGGCTTCTTCTCCAGAGAATACTTTATTGATTGGAATTTTTTTGTCTCATTTCTTTTGAGCTCAGGCTTCTCTTTTGATGATATCGCCTGGTTGGGCTGCTGCTTTTGCATCGCCACCAGTTGCAATGGCATTGGCCATGATGGCTGCTGGTGCCTCAGGAACAGAAACAAGAACACCTCCTAGGAATACCTTGAATAGGCGTGACAAAGCATTGCCTGAGCGCAAGGCAGCAGCAAAACTACAGACTTTCTCGAGTTTCCAGATGCCTATGGAAACAGCATCTAACAAGCCTGGGTCCACCCTGAAGGACAAGGCAGCAGCAAAAGCTGCCGCATTGGCAGCCGCTCGTGACCTTGAACGAACTGCTAAGATTGGTTCAAGAAGGGGCCTTAGTGCTGTAGCAATGGCAACATCAGGACAAAGGAGGAGTTCGGGTGACATCGAACGAGCAAAGAGGTGGAATACGTCAGAAGCTATGAGTGCTGCTTGGGTGGAGTGTCTGCAATCAGATGATTCCAAATCAGTTGTGGGAAGGGATTTTTCAGCCCTTTCATACAAATATGTCGCAGTACTTGTTTCTTGTTTGGCCTTAGCACGAAACTTACAACGAGCTGAGGTAAATCCACTTGGAACACTTAATTTTTGTTATTTATATATTTTTATGCCTCATAAGATTAGGAAAATACAGATGGAGAGGCAAACACTAGTTGATGTGTTAATTCGGCATCGCGCCTCAACTGGGCTTCGAGCATGGCGGCATCTTCTTCATTGCCTAACAGAGATGGGTAGACTATATGGACCTTTTGAACATCTGTGCACTCCTGATCGTGTACGTACAATCTGTTTCCCTGCTCCGTTTTATCATGGAAACAGCACACTGTTGACCATTACAATCTGAACTTGGCGAGTTGCTCTTAACATGCTCAACATAGGAGAACCCATGTGAAGTTTCAACTTTGTATATGTAATAATAAATTTTACTATGTGTTGCAGGTTTTCTGGAAATTAGATTTTACTGAAAGCTCTTCAAGGATGAGAAGATTTGTGAAAAGAAATTACAAGGGATGTGATCATTTAGGTGCAGCTGCTGATTATGAGGACCGGAAGCTTCTTAATACTTCTGCACAGTCAAATGAACATAACTCTGAGGATGCTAATTCTTCATTAACAAGCACTCTTCCATCATCTGCTTCTGTAATTATGGCTGATGCCATGTCGATGAATGACAGAAATGTGGAAAATGAGCAGTTAGAAACTGACACTACTCGCAGCAGTGTTGATGACGATCAGCTTCAACATTCTTCAGCAGCTGATCAACAATCGGTAAAAGGATCGATAGGTTCAAGAACTTCTGACATTTGTGCTGATCGAAATTTGGTTAGGTCTACAGTTCTTGCACCTAGTTATGTGCCTAGCGAAGCTGATGAGAGAATTATTGTTGAACTGCCATCATTAATGGTGCGACCATTGAAGGTGGTTCGAGGAACATTCCAAGTAAGTGATTTCTAGGCATGTTTGCCATTAGCATCTTCTCATAATAATGCATAATTTAAAATGATCTCTTTCCATTCTTTAAAGGTTACTAGTTTATGCCAATTAGCTAATTGCACATTTCACCTTCAATATATCAGTGCATATTGCAGATATTATCAGGAAAAGCTGTAGTATCTAACATAAACCATAACCTAAGTGTGAATTGGTACAACAATTCATGCACAATATTGCATTTCAACATTTTGTGTGTGTTGTCCAGTATTATGTAATATGCTAAGATATGCAAGCTCTCATACATATTATGAGAAAACAGTACAGTGAACTTTTGTAGTTGTTTTAGAGAAATTCTACACAATTCTATGAAAAAGTCGTGGCACATTATTAGTTACAAATATCTAGGGATGGATCCAGATACTTATTCGGATTTTAATTTTTTTGTCTTCTTTCTTCGATTGCGAATAAATATAATATAGAATTTGCTATACAAATTTATATTCTTGTTTTTAGCATTGAGTTTACCAAGATTCGTAAAAATTAAACCCCAAATTCATTCTATATATTTTTAAATAATTTATATAAAATTCGGATACGGATACGAATTCAAATTCGGATGTTTTTTTCACCTTTTTCGTTGTAGGGAAAATAATGCACAAAAAATCTATACAAAATTTTATTCTTGTCTCTCAGAAAAAGGTTTTAACACGATGTTAATTCTTGTGGCTTGGCGGCTTTGGAAGCATCAAAACACATGTGTCTTCGATGGAGCATCCCCGAGCATTGGAAATGTCCTTCAGCAAATCCAGGAGGATGCAATTCTGTGGGGCTGGTTGGGGCTAGAGGTCTTAGGGGCATCTGGCCTTAAGGCTTCTTCCCTGTTAGGTAGATTAGGGGTGGTCTTTGCCTTGTGTTTTAGATGAGTGTTTTTTTGTTCTTGTGTTTTCGACCTAAGGAGTCATTTGTATCTGGTCTGTTCTAAGACCTTATTCCTTTCTTAATATATTAACACACAGTTGTCCTGTGTGTTCGCGAAAAAATAACATTCTTAACAATATGACTAAAGCTTAACATCAAATTATATGCATATCTATGTTAAAATATTATATTTGTCATATAATTCGGATGTTTAGGATCCATCCCTACAAATATCTCAACAATTCTTCGCGAGATTTTATTTTGGCTACTAGAGTAAGTTAATTGTATTACAAAGGTTACTAACAGTGTGATACAAAGTAGGTAAAATTTTTGGTGGTTATTCGCTGATACTTGTACTAATAGCAACTCCAGCAGGAACCCTAAAATCAAGGCCCTTGATTTGAGGGCTCCTATTTTTGAGAGCTCAAGTTTTTTGTTTCTAGCCCAGTAGGAGCCCTTAAATTCATTCCAACATAGAATGCAACATGGGACCCACTCGTCACTATCCTTGCTCCAATCAAATTGACCAATGAAGTATGAACTATGCATGGGAGGGGCTTGTGGTCGTTGGATATCACTAGGCGTTGGGAAGAATTGCATGCGACGAGTCTCATCGGGAGAAGGGGTTAGGGGTCGCCAGGAAAGGAGAAGGCCATGCTAGGATCTCGAAAGTAGAGCCACACACAGGAAGAATCTCGAACCTAGGATCTCGTCGGCATCATGCTTGTGATAACAAGCACTCAGGCCGTCGGATTGACGAGCCTCTCCTAGTATCACCTGACGCACCCCAGACGGATCTATCTCCTGCTCGAACATTGTCGCTTCTCGCAACGGCATAGGGCGGCAATGTGGGAGAGGGGCACTCACAACATAGGGCGATAGTGTGGGAGAGGGGTGCCCGCCGCCCCGCCGCAAGGGCACGATGAGGAAGAGAAGGACCAGACCGAAGGAACAAGGCTGCAAAAAGGGCTACCCTTGGCGTAGGAATGGGGTATGGAGGGAAGGAAAGAGTAGATGTGGGAGTGAGAAAATGGCTAACCGCCTGATAGGGGTCGACGGGTCGTGGTCGACGCTCACAAGAATGAGGACTGAAGAGTGAGATTTGAGGGCCTTCTTAATCTGATGGCTTTAATAGGGGCCTGTTGGAGTTGTGTTTTTTAGCTGAACTCTCAAATTTTGGTTTAGTGGATTGTTTGACTGACATGTTTGAGCTGAAAACACAAAAGACTCATGTACATTGTCTGACATATGGCTGATGTTACATGCGTCTTTTGTGAAATTATTTATGCTACTTATGTTGATATATATTATATTCTGGTTTTTGGATTGTGCATGTTAGACTCTTGTATATGCGTGTGGATTATGGGCCTAGAGCCCAGTCCATTAGGGGTAAATATATGTACTATGACAGCAACCCATCTCTTTAGAGTTTTCTTTCCAACATGGTATCAAGACTAAGCTTGTCTTCTTCCTGTTCCCTCCCCTATCCGCCAGAGGTTTGGGCGCTGCCGACACTGGTCAAGCCCCATGGTCGGCGCTCCCCCTTCTATTGGCTATCCTCATCTCCCTTCTCTCTCTCGTCGCTGGGCCTCTGTGGAGGCTGGCACTTCTTTCTCCCCCGTCGTTGCCCCCATATCCACCATGGAGCCGCCGCAGCCAGGGCTTGGATAGTTGTCGCTGCCTGTCCCTGCGCTTCCTGTCGCCAACTAGCCTGCCCCTGCACCTGCACCAGCCGACCTAGGCACAAGGTTTGACGGCGAACGAAACGAAACCTCCAAAGGAAAGGAACATCCTTTTTCACAAGTTGAGTAAGTCGATGGTGTGCCACACGACATTGCACACGCGCCGGAGGTGGTGTCCCTTGAGTGTGCGCTCGACGCTTTCCATCACCGATGTCGCCGCGCGACTATCTCTGCGGTGGCACCACAGGCTCACCGTCGTCGTCCTCGACATGTAGCTCTACTTCCCGACGACACTTGTTCGCTGCCATCTTCGTCTTTGGCCAGGCTAACACAACAACGAGGGTCGACTGGTGTCACAATTGCGGGGCGTGTTGTCTCTCCAGGCACGCGATGGTCGGGACGGTCGTAGTGTGCATGTGGTGGTCGTCAGCGAGGAGTGCATGCAGCTCCATGCTGCCTGCGGGGAAGTGGCGACAGCGACGGAGCCAAGCTTGGGCACGTGTCTAGGCAGGTCGGGCCTTGGCTCCGTTGGTGCACTCCACCCTGGTCGTGGCACTCACGACTGCTAAGGCCGCTATGGCCGCTGACCGCTAGAGGGAACAAGTCTTAGTCCTTGGCTGCGAGCATGAACACACTGCGGTGGATGCTCTCGCCCGATAGGTTGCCAAGGTTGAGCGCCATCTCACTGGCTCTCCTTGCCTTGATCCCCCTCGAAGTACTTGGAGAACATCCACTCTGGTCCCCATCCTCCTCGGCCTGGCTTTTTCCACTTATGCCAGCTGGCGCGACCTCGTCCTCCTCACACTGTAGCGCTACACCCTTGACGACCATGTCCTCACCGACACGACGTCTCTTACTATCCCCTCTTAGTGGTAGATGGATAGTGTGGTCCTCTCTTGGTTCCTCGGGATGATCGCTGTTGAGCTGTAGGATGTCGTTCGCAAGCATCGTTGTATTGGTCGCTAGGCCTGGGTTGCCATCGAGGAGTAGTTCCTCAACAACCGCGAGGCTCATGCTCTCCACCTCGACGACACCTTTCGGACCTTTGTCTTGGGGGCGCTCTCTGTCACCGAGTATTGCCGCTAGATGAAGGGCATGGCAGCCTCCCTTTGTGACCTTGGGGAGCCTGTCTTCGATCACACGTTCGTCCTCAACCTTCTTCGGGGTCTCAACGAGCGCTACGATCACTTTCGGACTTCGCTCGATCTCTTTCCCTTCCTTCCACAAGGTCTGCAATGACCTTATCCTTGAGGAGCTCACCAAGGGGGTGCCTCCTCGCTCAACCACCACTCTACAGCACAGGGAGCCCGACCTCGCGCATGACTTCCTCCACTCCTGCCTCGGGTGCTCATCGTTGTGTCCGTCTGTCCCTTTGGTGCCCCCTCCCCCGCGTCCTCCTTCCCTGTCTAGCCTAAGGGGGGTACAATGTCCAGTGATGGTGGGCATCGTCGACAGAAGGGTGGTCGTGGGGGTGGACAGGGGGATGCTTCCTGACCCTCTCTCCAACTCGTGGATTGGGTGGATCTCCATGTGGCTTGTCCTGTCCCTAGGTGGATCTTCACCACACCTGCGCAGCCCCCACCGGCTCACTTGACGATGCTTGGCTCGGGGTATCCTCTCGGTCCACCCGCTCGGTGCCACTGGCACCTCTGCCATCGCTCTTGCCTTTGCCACTACACTCGATTGCCACCATACACTTGTCTACTACGACAATGTCAGCACTGTCTACCTCTTCGTCAACCCCATCTGGCACCAACGTACAAAGCATGTTGAGATCGATCTTCATTTCATTCGTGAGTGTGTGGCTGTCGAGGACGTTCGTGTTCATCACGTTCTGATGAGCTTACAGTTTACCGACATCTTTACTAAGGTCTTCCCTCCTTGTTCTCGGACTTTCGGTCCAGTTTCAACATTTGTCGTGGCTAGAGTTTCAACTGTGGGGGTGTTAGACTCTTGTATGTGTGCGTGGATTATGGACCTAGAGCCCAGCCCATTAGGGGTAACATATATGTAATACTAAGACTACATCCCATCTCTTTAGAGTTTTCAATCCAACAATGCAAAAAAATTATATTGTTTGATTTGTGATTCGCTTAACTACTTGTCATCGTTATATCAAATTTTGTTGTTGGAATGTTTGGTTTTATATTCTTACCAATGATCGATTAATCTGCTTTTATTCAACTTCTACTTTAGTTTCTAATGCATGTCATTTGCTCCCTTTATTTTGTTCCCAGGTAACTTCAAAGAGGATTAACTTCATAATTGATGAGCGTTCAAATGACAGTAACATTGATGATGCTGCATCTACTAGTGGCCAATGTGATCAACAAGATAAAGATCGAAGCTGGTTGGTCTCATCACTTTATCAGATATATAGCAGACGGTAAACCTTACTTTCTGATCAGGTGCTATTGTTTTATTATAAATTGCTTCTGGTCTATCATCCAGTTTGATTTTTTCCTTTTTTCTTTTGGGATGATTAAATCGCACTATATGTGACTTATCATTTTACAGTATAGTTTATTTTCTGTGTGCCGTTCACTCATTTTGTGGGTCAAAATTACTTGTTGCAGATACTTGCTACGCCGAAGTGCTTTGGAATTATTCATGGTAGATAGGTCGAATTTCTTTTTTGACTTTGCGGTACGTTGAACAAAACTCGCATAATTTAAATGGGTCACCTGCTGCATGCCTGCATCTGAATAACTATCTTAAATTCATGTCTACTTGCTGTAGGATATTGATGCCCGTAAAAACGCTTATCGGGCCATTGTTCATACCAAACCTCCTAACTTGAATGACATCTTTTTAGCTACCCAGGTTTGTGTTCGGAGCATTTTAACCCAATATCTAGCATTATCAACAACAACAAAGCCTTTTAGTCCCAAGCAAGTTGGGGTAGGCTGATAGAATAAGTCATGTGGTCTCTGGTTTGTGGTGAACAGGACAGCAGCACAGCAGTACAGGACTGCAGCACAACAGCATCTTTTGACTGCTGCAGCACAACAGCAGTGCAGTTGAGTGCAGTTGGAGACAGTCACCTTTTGACTGCTACAGCACAGCAGCACTTTTGATTGCTGCAGCAGCAGGACAGTAGCACTGCTACAGCACAGCAGCACTTTTGACTGCTGCAGCAGCAGGACAGTAGCAGTAGCTGGCAGTTGCAGTTCTTGACTGCACTTTAGCAGTAGCTGGCAGTTGCAGTTTTTGACTGCACACTTTAGCACTTTAGTATCTAGAGGACAGCATCTGTGTGTTGCGGTGTGTAGTGTGTAGTGTAGTGTAGTGCAGCCCCTAGGGCTATAAATATGTGTCCCCAACCCCTCTAAGGGTATGGCATTGTGTAGTGTTTGAAGAAATAAACAGAAAATTGCCCCAACTCATAGTGTCATCCTCTGATGAGAGTTAGAGTCCCTCTACTTACAATTGGTATCAGAGCCAGGTTATCCTGTAGCCTAAACATCTCTTGCTCATCTCCTTCCCGCGCCTCTCCCCACACTCAGTCGGCAGCAAGAGCTCCAACTGTTCCTTCCTCTCCTGCTCAGACGAGCAGCCTTTCGTCTGAGACAGCCTCTTCCACTCGCAGCGACCCCTCACTAGCCCACCATGTCCCTACGCTCGGTCACTTCGAGTGCGCGGCGCCAGCAGGAGGCCGAGGTCGCCGCGGCACAAGAACGCGAGCGAGCAGCAGCAGCGGCTGCAGCGACAGCGGCGAGGGCAGCACGGTTGGCGGCGGCGGAACTGGCAGCGGCGAGAGCGGAAGTAGAAGCAGCGGAGGCGGCGGATGCTGCACGTGCGGCGGCAACAGAGCTCGAGGTTCTGCGCGGCAGTAGAGCAGGCAGCTCTGCTTCTGTCGACGACAACACCGACGAAGAGCTCAGGCTGGCGAGGGAAGCAGCGCGAGAGCAGGCGACACAGTGGGCAGCCGCGCATCCCCATGGGGGCGCGCGTGGCGGCAGCCCGGATAGGCGTCGACACGCTGACGGCGCTCCAGGCGGGGGCGCACGCGGCGGTAGCCCAGACGGGCGTAGACGCGCCGGCGGTGCTCCCGGCGGCGGCGACCGAGTCGACGGAGATCGCGGCCTCTACAGGCGGCGCGGTTCTCCCTCCCCGGATCGGTACCATGGTCGCCGCATGGCCCAGGCCATTGTCAGGGACATCGGTCCCGGCGGTGGGTGGCCTACCCTCACCAAGACCAACTACGTCGAGTGGGCCGCGGTGATGAGGGTACGGCTCCAGGTTCGCCACATGTGGGAAGCAGTTCGTTACGACGACGTCGACTACCACGAGGATCGGCGGGCGCTGGATGCTCTCATTGCTGCAGTCCCGCCCGAGATGCAGTTTTCGCTTTCCCAGAAGCGGACTGCCAAGGAGGCCTGGGACGCCATCGCTGCGACCCGCATCGGCAGCGATCGTGCCCGCAAGACCACACTGCAAGCACTTCGCAAGGAGTGGGAGAACCTGGCCTTCAAGCCAGGTGAGGATGTTGATGACTTTGCTCTCCGCCTCAACACTCTGTTGCAGAAGATGGTGCAGTTCGGCGACGACACCTATGATGAGGAGAGAGCTGTTGAGAAGCTCTTCCGTTGCATCCCCGAGAAGTACAGGCAGATTGCTCGCTCGATCGAGTCTCTGCTAGACCTCTCCACGATGACGATCGAAGAGGCGATTGGTCGCCTCAAGGTGGTGGATGGCGACGAACCACAGGCTCTCTCTGGGCCTATCACTATCGGCGGGAAGCTACATCTCACTCGGGAGCAGTGGGAGGCCTGCCAGGGTGACAAGAAGAAGGGGGAGTCCTCCTCGACACGAGGCCGCAAACGCGGCAAGCCGCGCAAGCCGCGTGGAGGCGCCCAGGCCGGGGCGCGAGGACATGCTGAGGGTGGTGCACGTGGAGGTGCCCAAGGCGGCGCCGTCGGCAACAAGAAGCCGGCACGAGACGACGGCTGCCACAACTGCGGCAAGCTTGGCCACTGGGCCAGGGATTGTCGGCAGCCACGACGTGGCCAGGCCAACGTCGCACAAGCGGAGGCGGAGGAGGAGGCCCTGCTCCTGGCACATGCAAGCATCGAGCCATCTCCAGCGGCACCGGCCGCAGCGGCACTCCTCCACCTTGATGAGTCGAAAGCACGCGCTTTCCTCGGCGACGGCTCCAACAAGGACATGATCGAAGGATGGTGCCTCGACACCGGCGCCACTCATCACATGACCGGCCGACGGGAGTTCTTCACCGAGCTTGACTCTAGCGTCCGAGGCTCCGTCAAGTTTGGGGACGCCTCCGGCGTAGAGATCAAGGGCGCCGGCTCAGTCGTCTTCACCGCCGCGTCTGGTGAGCACAGGCTGCTCACCGGAGTCTACTACATCCCCGCGTTGAGGAACTCTATCATCAGCTTGGGACAGCTGGATGAGAACGGTTCGCGCGTGGAGGTTGAGCACGGAGTCATGAGGATCTGGGATCCCTCTCGTCGCCTTCTTGCCAAGGTACGCAGGAGTGCAAATCGGCTTTACATCCTCAATGTGAAGGTGGCACAACCTTGCTGCCTTGCTGCTCGTCGAGACGACGGGGCATGGCAGTGGCACGAGCGCTTCGGGCACCTTAACTTCGAGGCCCTGAAGCGGCTCAGTGCCAAGGAGATGGTACGAGGCCTGCCGTGCCTTGACCATGTGGAGCAATTCTGCGATGTCTGCGTGTTGACAAAGCAGAGACGGCTCCCCTTTCCCCAACAGTCGAGCTTCCGAGCCAAGGAGAGGCTCGAGCTCGTGCATGGGGACTTGTGTGGCCCGGTGACACCAGCCACACCAGGAGGACGACGCTACTTCTTGCTGCTCGTCGACGATCTCTCCCGCTACATGTGGGTGATGATCCTTGGCAGCAAGGGAGAGGCTGCGAACGCCATCAGGCGTGTGCAGGTCGCTGCGGAGGCGGAGTGCGGCCGCAAGCTGCGCGTGCTGCGCACCGACAACGGCGGCGAATTCACGGCGGCTGAGTTCGCGTCGTACTGCGCGGATGAGGGCGTTCAGCGCCACTACTCCGCGCCGTACAGCCCGCAGCAGAACGGCGTCGTCGAGCGACGCAACCAGACGGTTGTGGGGATGGCTCGGGCTCTCCTCAAGCAGAGAGGAATGCCAGCTGTCTTCTGGGGAGAGGCTGTGGTGACAGCGGTTTACATCCTCAACCGCTCGCCCACCAAGGCTCTCAACGGGATGACACCGTACGAGGCTTGGCATGGGCGCAAGCCGGCGGTCTCTCACCTACGGGTCTTCGGCTGCCTCGTGTTCACCAAGGAGCTTGGCCACATCAGCAAGCTCGACGATAGGAGCACCCCGGGGGTGTTCATTGGCTATGCGGAGGGCTCGAAGGCCTACCGCATCCTTGACCCAAGAACACAGCGTGTGCGCACGGCGCGCGACGTAGTGTTCGATGAAGGGCGAGGATGGGCGTGGGACAAGGCGGTGGACGACGGCACGACTCCGACGTACGACTTCACCATCGAGTACGTCCACTTTGAGGGAGCTGGGGGAGTAGGCAACTCTTCTCCGAGCAGGTCTACCCCAGCCCCCAAGTCTCCACCGACTCCAGCGCCACATTCTCCAGCTCCTGCTACAACGAGCTCTTCACCACCACGCACTCCAGCCACGACTCCGGCTACAGCGAGCTCTTCGCCACCACGTACTCCAGCACCGACGGTACCCTCTCCGGGAACGTCCTCTCCGACACCAGCTCGTGTCGAGCACGACCCAGTGGAGCTCGTGACCCCTCTGTCCCGCGACGAGGAGCGCGTCGACGCGTGCTACGACGACGAGCCGTTGCGGTATCGAAGGGTGGAGGGCCTTCTCATCGACCCGTCGGTGCCAGGCCCTGCATCTCGCATTCTGGCAGGAGAGTTGCATCTTGCATGCGACGATGGTGAGCCTCGGTCTTTCGCGGAGGCCGAGAAACATGCGGCTTGGCGTGCCGCGATGCAGTCGGAGATGGACGCGGTTGAGACGAACCGCACTTGGGAGCTCGCTGATCTCCCTCATGGTCATCGCGCGATCACCCTTAAGTGGGTGTTCAAACTGAAGAGGGATGAAGCCGGCGCCATCGTCAAGCATAAGGCTCGCTTGGTGGCACGCGGTTTCTTGCAGCAGGAGGGGATCGACTTCGACGATGCCTTCGCCCCTGTAGCACGGATGGAATCCGTGCGACTCCTCCTCGCGCTGGCAGCCCTGGAGGGCTGGCATGTTCATCACATGGATGTCAAGTCGGCGTTTCTTAACGGCGACTTAAAGGAGGAGGTCTACGTACACCAGCCGCCAGGTTTTGCGATCCCTGGCAAGGAGGGCAAGGTGTTGCGCCTGCGCAAGGCTCTCTACGGCTTGCGACAGGCACCAAGGGCGTGGAATGCCAAGCTGGATTCCACGCTCAAGAGGATGGGCTTCATGCCAAGCCCGCACGAGGCGGCCATCTATCGGCGGGGCAATGGAGAAAATGCCCTGCTGGTGGGTGTCTACGTCGACGACTTGGTGATCACCGGCGCCAAGGATGCAGAGGTGGCAGCGTTCAAGGAAGAGATGAAGGCCACCTTCCAAATGAGTGACCTAGGGCATCTCTCCTTCTACCTGGGGATTGAGGTGCACCAGGGAGACTCCGGGATCACACTTCGCCAGACCGCCTATGCCAGGCGCATTGTTGAGCTGGCTGGGCTCACCGACTGCAACCCAGCTCTCACTCCGATGGAGGAGAGGCTGAAGCTGAGTCGCGACAGCACGACGGAGGAGGTGGATGCTACTCAGTATCGGCGTCTTGTGGGGAGCCTTCGCTACCTCGTCCACACACGGCCTGACTTGGCATACTCCGTCGGCTACGTTAGTCGGTTCTTGCAGCGACCGACGACGGAACATGACCAGGCTGTGAAGAGGATCATCCGCTATGTTGCGGGGACTCTCGACCACGGTCTCTACTACCCGAGGTGCCCTGGGGGGGCACACCTTGTCGGGTACAGCGACAGCGACCACGCCGGCGACATCGACACTAGCAAGAGCACAAGCGGGATCCTCTTCTTCCTCGGCAAGTGCCTCATTAGTTGGCAGTCGATCAAGCAGCAGGTGGTGGCCATGTCCAGCTGCGAGGCCGAGTACATAGCGGCGTCCACTGCTTCGACTCAGGCGCTCTGGCTGGCTCGACTGCTCGGTGATCTCCTCGGGAGAGACACTGGAGCGGTGGAACTCAGGGTGGACAGCCAGTCCGCTCTGGCATTGGCCAAGAACCCCGTGTTCCATGAACGGAGCAAGCACATCCGGATGAGATACCACTTCATCCGTGACTGTTTGGCAGAAGGGAGCATTCATGCGCGCTACATCAACACCAAGGATCAGCTTGCAGACCTGCTCACCAAGCCCCTTGGGAGGATCAAGTTCCTTGAGCTTTGTTCCAGGTCCGGGATGGCTCAACTTTCCCACAAGACGACGCACAAGACTTAGGGGGAGAATGATAGAATAAGTCATGTGGTCTCTGGTTTGTGGTGAACAGGACAGCAGCACAGCAGTACAGGACTGCAGCACAACAGCATCTTTTGACTGCTGCAGCACAGCAGCAGTGCAGTTGAGTGCAGTTGGAGACAGTCACCTTTTGACTGCTACAGCACAGCAGCACTTTTGACTGCTGCAGCAGCAGGACAGTAGCACTGCTACAGCACAGCAGCACTTTTGACTGCTGCAGCAGCAGGACAGTAGCAGTAGCTGGCAGTTGCAGTTCTTGACTGCACTTTAGCAGTAGCTGGCAGTTGCAGTTTTTGACTGCACACTTTAGCACTTTAGTATCTAGAGGACAGCATCTGTGTGTTGCGGTGTGTAGTGTGTAGTGTAGTGTAGTGCAGCCCCTAGGGCTATAAATATGTGTCCCCAACCCCTCTAAGGGTATGGCATTGTGTAGTGTTTGAAGAAATAAACAGAAAATTGCCCCAACTCATAGTGTCATCCTCTGATGAGAGTTAGAGTCCCTCTACTTACATAGGCAACATCTAGTATTGTCAATATGCAATAATAGGTAGTCATGTCTCATTATTTCAGAGAGCTGAGCAGATTCTTAAAAGAACTCAGTTGATGGAGCGCTGGGCTAATTGGGAGGTACACATACATTGTCCTGTGCTATATGTTGGTAGTTTTAATACCTAACCATGTCTAATTTGTTCAGATCAACAATTTTGAGTACTTAATGGAACTTAACACACTGGCTGGGCGCAGTTACAATGACATTACTCAGGTCAGTATCCTGTATACTTAATATTTCTGGCCGAATCTAGCGACCTGTAGTCCTGATATTGTTTCTGCTTGTGCAGTACCCTGTTTTTCCCTGGGTAGTAGCAGATTACAAATCCCGAGTGTTGAATCTGGATGACCCTTTGTCGTATCGAGATCTTTCAAAGGTTGCATTCACCTATTTGTTGCTCCTGTCTTTTGCTGATCACTAACACAGCTTGTTTTATTTGATGCAGCCAATTGGAGCACTAAACCCTGAACGTCTAAAGAAGTTCCAAGAACGGTACTCTACATTCGAGGATCCAATCATACCAAAGTTTCATTATGGTTCACATTACTCCAGTGCTGGCACGGTATATCTTCATAGTAGATATGAATCCGATGTTTACTTAGAATTCTGGATTTGCAATGTGAATTCCTTGCTCGATTATGTGGCCTGCAATTTTGATATTTGGTCATTGTCCAGTGCATACTTGGTTATCACAATGTTTGATTTGTGTACTAATTACTACTATCCCTTTCAGGTCTTGTATTACCTTTTCAGAGTGGAGCCTTTTACAACACTGTCTATACAACTGCAAGACGGCAAATTTGACCACGCTGATCGCATGTTTTCTGATCTTTCTGGTACATGGGATAGTGTTCTTGAAGACATGAGTGATGTAAAAGAGCTAGTAAGTCTACCAACAAGTATTTGCAGTAGTTCCCATCGATCTTTACTGGTTCATGGCGAAACCAAGTCTAGGTTGCAGCAATCTGATTATTTGATGGTAATTCATCTAGGTACCCGAGATGTTTTACCTCCCTGAGGTATTTACCAACATAAATGGCATTGACTTTGGGACAACTCAACTTGGAGGGAAGCTAGGTAATTGCATTTCAACTTATGTCCACTATGCAGCTGAGTAGATAAAAACAGTAATGCAATTCCGGTACCATTGCAGATTCCGTAGAATTGCCTCCCTGGGCTGAAAATCATGTGGATTTTGTCCATAAACATCGGAAGGCTCTTGAGAGTGAGCACGTCTCTGCTCATTTGCATGAGTGGATTGATCTAATTTTTGGGTAACCTCTATATTATCCTAGCTTGACTCACTTTCTTGTGTTTTTGCACAAACATCCTAACAATAATTTGATGTAGGTTTGCATCATGCTAATACCATTGATGCTTTGTTATATCTTCAATGGACACTCTGGTTGCATGTACAATAATATCTTAGGGTTTATATATATGTACAATCATTTCTACATTTATTTTCTTATTCTTTTTAATGGGCATCTTTTTAGCCATCAATAGGATTGGCTGCTTTCTTATTTCTCAACTCCTAAGGGCAGACCTAGTGTCCGAGGCTCCCACTGTTAAGGCCCATTAAGGCCCATATATTATTGTCTGCCTATATATATGCTACAGTACCCACGTGGGTAATCATCTCGCCTAATCAAGGTTAGTTACATGGTATCAGAGGAGGTTAGGGTTAGGGTTTAGTCTAAATCCGGCCCTGATCCATTTTTTTTGGGCGCCGTCGCGCCGTCGCTGTGCTGCCAATCGCGGCCAACCTCCTGTCCGCCATCGTCGTCCTCTTCCTCGATCCACCGCCAGGAGATCCGACCAGCTTCCTGTTCGCCGCCAGGGGCGCGCGGCCTTCCCTCTTCATTGATCTGCCGCCAGGGCGGATCTCCCTCATCTCAGCGCCGTCCGCCGCCTGGATCCGCCGCCAGGACTGTTCGCCATCTGGATCTGCCGCCAGGGCTGTCCGCCGCCTGGATCCACCGCCTGGCTGTCCGCCGTCAGGATCTGCCGCCAGGGCTGTCCGCCGCCTGGATCACCCGCCAGGGGTGTCCGTCGTCCGCGCTATTCCAAGGGGCAGGGCGCCTTCCACTGCCAGGGGCAGTGCGCCAGGGGCGGATTTCTATCTCTGCCTGCGCCGTTCTACTGCCTGTGACAAGTTCCGCGGATCCCTGTCTGCTGTCGTTGCACGCAGGGCTGCAGATCCGCTGCTCCCACTGGAAATCTGCACCGACCGCGGATCTGCGACGTCGCTGCTCCCAGGTCTTTGGTCTCAGGTTTCCTATTCTCCTTGATTTTGATTCAATTCAATATGGCGACAAATGCTATTGTGGTCAATATCACTCTTGATGGTCAAAATTATCCGGAGTGGGCTTTCTGTGTTGAGACTGCACTTCGGGGACATGGATTACTCTTTCATTTGACTGATGCAGCACCCGTTCTTGCTGATGATCGTCACAATGCTGCTGATATCAAAACATGGCAACTTAATGATGGTAAAGTGATGGCTGCTATGGTGAACAGCGTCAAACCGTCTATGATTATGAGTTTATCTAAATTCAAAACTGCTAAAGCCATCTGGTCTCATTTGAAGGAGCGTTTTGTTCAGGACAGTGGTGCTCTATTACACACCCTCATGCAGCAGACACATGTTATTGAGCAAAATGATATGAGTATTGATGAGTACTACTCAGCCTTTGATCGCCTGATGAGTGCTTTGACATCAATGGTGCCTGCTTGTACTACTGATCCATGTCCGGCTCATAAGTTTATTGAGAAGTTCTTCACTTACAGATTTGTTATGGGTGTTCGGGCTGAGTTTGATTCCCTTCGTGCTCGTTTACTTCAGGGCTCTGACACTCTCACTATGGCTAAGGCGTTGTCTGATTTACTTGCTGAAGAGACTCGTCTTAATTCTCCGTCCTCTACTGGTGGTAATCCTCACAGTGTGTTGGCTGCTGCCCAGAAACCTAAGAATATTTTTAAGCCTTGTGATCATTGTGGCAAGACCAATCATCGATCTGAGCTTTGTTTTGTCAAGTTTCCTGAGAAGTTGACTGATTTCCGTGCACGACGTGCTGCTCGTGGTCGTGGTCCAGGACCATCTACTAGAGGCTCAGTTGCTGTTGCTGCCACTTCGTCCGCTTGTACTTCAGAGTCGGCCTGGGTACTTGATTCAGGAGCCTCCTTTCATGTCACATCTGATCAATCAAAGTTGGCTTCTACTACACCGGTCACAGATGGTGCTTCAGTGCAGACAGCTGATGGTACTGTATGCCACATTACTCATAAGGGCTCTCTTTCTGATCCACACTTTACATTACCTAATATTTTCTTTGTTCCTGAGCTATCTATGGACCTTCTTTCAGTAGGTCAAATTACGGATCATAATTGCTTTGTCGGGTTTGATGACTCATCTTGTTTTGTACATGACCTTCGCACAGGGGAAGTGATTGGGACTGGCCGTCGCCGTAAAGCCGCTCCTCGCCTCTACATCTTGGACTCTTTGCGGCTTCCTTCCTTGGCTACATCTCCAGCGCATGTGCTTCCAGCTACCGTTGCTTTTGTTACGTCTTTTGCCCAGTGGCATCATCGTCTAGGTCATTTGTGTGGATCTAGATTGTCTACTCTAATAAAGTCAGGTTGCTTAGGTCATACTTCGGTTGAGTCTGATTTTCATTGTAAGGGTTGTCATCTTGGAAAACAAATACAACTTCCATATTTTACTAGTGATTCTCATTCTGTTGAACCCTTTGATTTGGTTCACTCTGATATTTGGGGTCCTGCACCTTTTGTGTCAAAAGGTGGATATAAATACTATGTCATTTTCATTGATGATCATTCTCGCTACACTTGGATTTATTTCATGAAACGCCGCTCTGAGCTGATTTCTATTTATAAAACCTTTGCTCGCATGATTCACACTCAATTTTCCACTCATATTAAAACCTTTCGTTCTGATTCCGGTGGTGAATATTTATCTGATAATTTTCGCCAGTTTTTGACTTCAGAGGGTACTCTTGCTCAGCTTTCTTGCCCTGGTGCTCATGCACAGAACGGTGTGGCTGAATGCAAACACCGTCACATTATAGAAACTGCTCGCACTTTGTTGATATCTTCTTTTGTCCCTTCACACTTTTGGGGTGAAGCAGTTTCTACTGCGGTTTACCTAATCAATAGACAACCGTCATCCAAACTCTCTGGCAAAACACCTGGTGAAGTTCTTTTCGGAACTCCTCCATGATATGACCACCTTCGAGTTTTTGGATGTACGTGTTATGTCCTATTATCACCTCGTGAACGTACTAAATTGACTGCTCAATCTGTTGAGTGTGTTTTTCTTGGATACAGCCCTGAACATAAAGGCTATCGGTGTTATGATGCATCTTCTCGTCGCATGCGTATTTCTCGAGATGTGAGCTTTAATGAAAACCGACCCTTCTTTTACAACTCTTCCACTCATTCTTCTTTTTATTCCACAGAGTCTACCTCCTTCATGAGCCTTCCTCCCATTTCTGAAACTTCATCAGTATCACCACCTACTGTTTCTACCCCAGATGTTCTTATTTCCATCACACCACCTTCCACTTCCACACCATCTTAGTCTTACGCTTCCAAACCACCTGTCACTCAGACTTACATTTGTCGTCCTCGCTCTACTCCCATGGCCAGTCCTGATGATGACCCTGTTACTGATACTTGTACTAACAATGATGACTCTCATGTTGTTTTTAATCAGGGGTATCATCTTCGTGACCGTGGCAATATTGCAGCTCCAGAACGTTATGGGTTTCCCCGTGCTGGTGCAGTCATTGCTGAACCATCATCTTATAAAGAGGCTTCTGGTATACCTGAGTGGCAGCTTGCTATGACTGATGAATTAAATGCTCTTCATCGCACATGTACATGGGATGTTGTTCTGTTACCTGCTGGTGTTGTACCTATCACGTGCAAATGGGTCTTCAAGGTTAAAACCAAATCTGATGGGTCTATTGAGCGATATAAAGCTCGTCTTGTGGCTAGAGGTTTTCAACAGACTCAGAGTATTGACTATGATGAGACTTTTGCACCTGTGGCCCATCTGACTACTGTCCGAGCTTTACTTGCTGTTGCAGCCTCATCTTTTTGGACTATCTCTCAGATGGATGTCAAAAATGCTTTTCTTCATGGTGATCTACATGAGGTAGTCTATATGCATCCACCTCCTGGGATAGAGGTTCCATCAGGGCATGTATGTCGTCTCCGTCGAGCCTTGTATGGTCTCAAACAAGCTCCTCGTGATTGGTTTGAGAGATTTGTTTCTGTCATCAAGGCTTGTGGTTTATATTCTAGTGATCATGATCCTGCATTGTTCATTCATGTTTCTTCACGAGGACGCACGTTGCTATTACTATATGTTGATGACATGTTGATTACAGGAGATGATCCAGACCATATTGCTCATGTGAAGGCGTATCTGAGTAAGGAATTTCAAATGTCTGACTTGGGGGCCCTCGGTTATTTCTTGGGTATTGAGGTTTTGCAGACTCAAAATGGTACTTATCTTTCTTAGGTCAAGTACATACAAGACCTTCTTGATCGTTCTGGTCTTAGTGATACTCGCACTGTTGCCACGCCTATGGATCTTCACTTATCTCTTCGTCCGACTGATGGGACACCGTTGGAGGATCCATCTCGATATAGACATCTTGTTGGCAGCTTAGTTTATCTTACTGTCACTAGGTCAGATATTGCTCATGCGGTTCACATCTTGAGTCAGTTTGTCTCTGCTCCTACATCAGTTCATTATGGGCACTTACTTCGTGTGCTTAGATATTTAAGGGGGACAAAAACACAATGTTTATTTTATGACTCAAACTCCCCACTTCAGCTTCATGCTTACTCTGATGCTACCTGGGCCAGTGATCCTACAGATCGTCGTTCCACCACTGGTTACTGTATTCTTCTTGG
Source organism: Zea mays (assembly GCF_902167145.1). NCBI lineage: Eukaryota > Viridiplantae > Streptophyta > Magnoliopsida > Poales > Poaceae > Zea > Zea mays. The sequence goes on from NC_050097.1 coordinate 20,427,055, forward strand.
ATCATCCCCTGTTGCTTGGAAATCCAAGAAGCAAGCCGCAGTATCTAGATCTAGTACTGAAGCAGAACTTCGAGCCCTGGCTACTACTACTGCTGAGATTATCTGGATTCGTTGGCTCTTGGCTGATCTAGGCGTTTCTTGTGACTCGCCTACACTTCTTCACTGTGACAACACTGGAGCTATACAAATTTGTCATGATCCAGTGAAGCGTGAACTCACAAAACACATTGGTGTTGATGTCTCATTTACTAGATCTTATTGTCATCAGAAGACCATTGCTCTTCAATATGTGCCCTCGGAATTACAGCTTGTGGATTTCTTCACAAAAGCACAAACTAGGGCACAACATCAGTTTCATCTAATCAAACTCAATGCTTCAAATCCTCCACTTCCGCCTTGAGTTTGACAGGGGGTGTTAAGGCCCATATATTATTGTCTGCCTATATATATGCTACAGTACCCACGTGGGTAATCATCTCGCCTAATCAAGGTTAGTTACACCCACATGAGTGAGGTCTGGGGAAAGGATAAACCGAGGCAGAACTTCTCCCTGCAAATGTGGAGATGCTGCTTCGAACCCACGACCTTGGTGACTCAGTGAAACAGCTCTCACCAATGCACCAGACCTGCCCTTGTATTTCTCATCTCCTAATTTAGATGAGACGTTCTGGATGGATTATTCTTGCTTTTAGCTATTCGTCAATGAATTTCTTGTCTGTAGCATCCATGGACCTTGAATAAGACGCCAGGCATTTCTTTTGTTAGTTACCCTGAGCAGCCAGTTCTGATGTTTTCTCATCACCATGTTCTACATCACCTTTTCATTGTTGTTGACTCCGGTTTGCAGATATAAACAGAGGGGCAAAGAAGCGATAATGGCAAACAATGTATTCTTCTACATAACATATGAGGGGACTGTTGACATTGACAAAATTACAAACCCAGTAAGTAGCAGGGTGCATAAGTTCATCTACAGGTTTCCTAGTAGCCTTTTTGTGTACCTTTTCATGTTTTTCTGGAACTACTTTAGGTGGATCGGCGAGCTACACAAGATCAAATAGCTTACTTTGGACAAACACCATCTCAACTGCTGACTGTACCTCACATGAAGAGGAAGCCACTGGCGGAGGTCTTACAACTACAGGTAATTTTATATTAGCATGTTACTGAGTTGAAGTGGTTTTGTTGTTTAGCCTGTTATAAGTTATGTTAGGGTTAAGGCCGATTACTGGTGGATTGGTGTGTCAATGGCAATCAAACAACTCGTATTAAAACAGAGAAATTCCAACGATTGATTTGAGCAGTAGTTGCAACAAATTTAAAGATATTTCTTCCATTGTATTTGCTAAACTATTCTGGAACCAGTTGATCATTACCCCACTTTCTTGTTCCTGATTAGAATCAGGATTTAGCCTATGGCAGCCGAATTTACTACAGGTACGGTATGAGAATCGCATTGCTGGGAACCTACCAGCAGACCATCAAAGTGACTCCATTAGAAGTGTTGATACACAATTTTACCAGCGAAGCTGGTTTTCTCTTGTGAATTTTGTCCTCTATGACTTAATTGATAGTTGGACTAGTATGTGTCGAGAACTGAGAAATAACAAAACTCGGCCGGGGAGGGAATGACCGCCCTCCCAGTATAATACTAAGAAGAGACCAAAACATTGGTCCCGGCCGAGAAAACCCTGAACCTTGGCCCCCCATCACTAACAGGTCAACGTCAACCATCCACTCTGCAACGGCTTGACCGGAGGGTGGCACACAGGACATCGTAACCCGAGAGCGGATGAGCTACAGCGAGGGGATTTTTTTAAACAAGCCGGAAAATTCGCCCCAAGGGGAATCGAATCCGGGACATAGAGGTGTTACTCAGAAGCCTTAACCACTACGCTAGACGGCTAGAGGCCCTATCACACTGACAATTAACACAATCGCTTGAGGTAATCCATTGAAGCAAAGCAAGGATGGAAACCTGAAATTCTTTGTGTGTATGTGGTGGTAAACCAGGCCTGAATCTGGTCTTCGTTGCATTTTGTTTTTCTTTTTTTTAAAAAAAAAACCGGCGAACTTACAAGGAACTATGTTCCATTGTAAATAAAACATAGGCACCCGAATTTGAATTGGCCAGGATTCGAACTTGGGTAGTGAAATGTAAGTTCATTGTCTCTATTTTTTGTCATTCTTGTAATACCCATTTCTGGCAGTTCTTGTGCTGCGTAAGTACTACTAAATATATTATAGTAGTACTTACCATCTAAATATAGTATAGCACTTACTAAGCATTCTTGTACTGTCATACTTCACATTCATGGTATAATAATAATAGGCTATGTGGCTCACTATTATTTGGCACATCTTGATCCTTAAATTTACTGTGCAGACAATATTCCGAAATCCAAGTGAACTTAAATCATATGTGCTTCCACATTCAGATCGTTGCAATGTTCCTGCCAGTGCTATGCTTGTATCAAACGACTCTATTGTAGTTGTTGATGTAAATGCCCCAGCAGCACATGTGGCACTTCACCAATGGCAGGCTAATACTCCAGATGGTCAGGGAACACCTTTCCTTTTCCATCATGGTAGAAATTCCACAAATTCAACCAGTGGCGCACTCATGCGCATTTTCAAAGGATCTGCTGGTTCTGCGGAAGATTATGGGTTCCCAAGGGCTATAGCATTTGCTGCTTCTGCAATCCGCAGTTCAGCAGTTGTTGCTGTGACATGTGACAAAGAGATAATTACTGGTGATTGCTTCTTTTCTCTACTTATCTTTATAGATTTCTTATTTCTTTTATGTATATTTAGTAACATGTGTGATCTACTTTGCTCCTTATCCGTTTTTCTCATACCATTTTGTGGGAAACCCTAACCCTAACACATGGTTGGGTGTTGTATTAATATATTGAGTTAGCTGGGTCTGGCCCATTACACAGGTGTGAGAGGGTAATTACACGGGGTAAACCCCAATCCCTAAACGGGTATTCTAACATCCCCGCAGTCTCAACTCTATCATTTACAAAAGTTGAGACTGGATCGAAAGCCTAAAAATAAACTCGACGGTAACCCCTTGGTGAAGATGTCGGCGAACTGCAGCGTGGTGGGGACGCTGAGAAATTGAACGTCACCGGCAGCGACACGCTCGCGAACGAAGTGCAAGTCGATCTTCACGTGCTTCGTACGCTGATGCTGCACGAGATTGGTGGAGAGGTAGACCGCGCTGACATTGTCGCAGTAGACAAGGGTAACACGCTGAAGGGGGCTGTTGAGCTCATGGAGTAGCTGGCGCATCCAGGAGGCCTCTGCCACGCCGTTGGCCACAACGCGGTACTCGGCCTTTGCGCTGGAGCGGGAGACGACGGGTTGCTGCTTGGCGACCCAGCAGACGAGGTTGGCGACCAGGAACACCACATAACTGTAAGTGGATCAGCGCGTGTCGGGCCAGCCAACCCAGTCAGCGTCGGTGTAGACCACGAGCTCTGATGTCGGGGATGGTCGAAGTAGGAGGCCGTAGTCGAGGGAGCCGCGTAGGTAGTGCAGGATTCGCGTGAGCGCGGTGAAATGGGGCTCCGGTGGGGTGTGCATATGTAGGCACACCTGCTGGACGGTGTACGCAATGTCGGGCCTGGAGAAGGTGAGGTACTGGAGCGCGCCGGTCAGGCTCAGGCTTCGGTAGGACGTCAAATCGGCGGTCGGGGGCTCGTCGTCCTCAGAGAGCTTCGCCTGAGTGTCGACAGGCGTGGAGCAGGGCTTGCAGTCGGACATGCCAGCCCGCTTCAAGATGTCAATGGCGTACTAGCGCTGGTGGAGGAAGAGACTCTGGGGCCGGCGCTCGGCGGTGATGCCGAGGAAGTGGTGGAGGGCCCCTAGGACCTTCATCGCGAATTCCCGCTGAAGGGCGACGATCGTGCGCTGTAGAAGGTTGGCGATGGCTGCCATGAGCACAATGTTGTCGACGTAGAGCAGGAGGTAGATGGTGTCGTCGTTGCGCTGGTAGATGAAGAGGGACGTGCCCGACTTGGCCTCGACGAAGCCGATGGAGGTCAAGTAGGAGGCGAAGCGACTGTACCAGGCCCGTGGCACCTGCATGAGGCCGTACATGGAGCGGTTTAACCGACAGACCAGATCCGGACGAGCGACGTCGACGAAGCCGGTGGGCTGGCTGCAGTAGACAGTCTTCGTCAGAATGCTGTGGAGGAAGGCATTCTTAACGTCAAGCTGATGGATCGCCAAGTCACAGGAGAGGGCGAGAGAGAGGATGGCTCTGACGGTGGCGAACTTGACGACGGGGCTAAAGGTCTCACCGTAGTCCACTTCGGGGCGCTGGGTGAAGCCCCGAAGGACCCAACGGGCCTTGTAGCGGTCGAGGGACCCGTCTGAGGTTAGCTTGTGGCGAAAGAGCCACTTGCCGGTGACCACGTTGGTGCCTGGTGGACACGACACCAGGTCCTAGGTGTGATTGGCTAGCAGGGCCGCGTACTCCATAGCGCGACACTAGTGGGGGTCGGTAGGGATGAAAATGGTCGAAAACAATCGGAAAAACAGCTAAATTGTTTTTGTTTTCATATTTTTTGACCGGGACGAAAACGAAAACCAATGGTCGAAATACGGGATCGGAATTGTCGGTTATTCGAAAATGATCGAAAACAGTAAACTCTAGTCGGAAAGATAAATATGTTGTAGTTTCCACAAATACATAATAAAGTGACGTATTGCCTAATTTTTAAGATATAAAAATACACAAACAACTTTTTTCATCATTCGTATTATTTAGAGTATTTATAACTTTTGTTTTTCTCTTATTCATTCACTCGAACACAACAAAAAACTATAACTTGAATAAATTATATGCTAGGTGTATCTCATATTATATAAAAACGGTAAAAAGCGGTATTATCACGACTCGGAAGAGCCTCATGGGTGACGGGAGGATAGCCGAGGATGAGGCGCTGCGCGGTGGCCATCTGGGCAGTCAGGGCGGCGCCCATGGCACGCTCTTGCTCCAGGGCGAGGGATGCAGCGCGCTCGCGCTGCTGTGAGGTAGCCACAACGGCCTGGATGGTGGCAATGACGGTGACTAGCGCCGATGATGCGGGAGGAGCCATTGATGACACAATGATGTCGGCGTACGTGGTGTTGGTGAAACCTGGCGGGGGGCGACGCAAGCAGGGCTCTGCAGTGAGGGCGCCTGGGGTGAGCTATGGGGGGAGCCAGGAAAGGGCCTAAGGCCGGAGATGAACGTGGGGCCATCAATGGCTGTCCAAGCGGCGGTGGCGGAGACGAGGCCGGCGTGGGGTGCGCAGGGCGCCCGTGGCCGCTGCAGGCAGCGGGCCTACGACCTGGGCGGATGCTGGAGGCGTGCCCGCACCTAGGTCATTGACGGCAGTGGTGGCTGCGCCCTGGGCGTCGGCGGCAGAGGTGGCCGCGACCAACTTTTTTGCATTTTAGCCCTTTTGGGGTTTCTTTTGCACAATTATACCCTTTGTAGTTTCATTTCAAAAAATGGACCCTTACCTCGGCGCCGTCATCATTGGCGCCGAGGTAACACATAGTGGCGCCAACATAATTGGCGCCAACTTTTCCTACATGGCAGCCGATATGGCAAGTCTCAGGGGGTCGGCGCCATAGATCTTGGCGCCGACCCCCTGGATAGCACCGGACCCCACCGTCAAGGGGGGTCGGCGCCAAGATCTATGGCGCCGACCCCCTGGGACTTGCCACATCGGCTGCCACGTAGGAAAAGTTGGCGCCAATGGTACTGGCGTCGATGTGTGTTACCTCGGCGCCAATGATGATGGCGCCGAGGTTGGGGTCCATTTTTTGAAATGAAACTATAAAGGGCATAGTTGTGCAAAAAAAAAACTAAAAAAGGCTAAAATCCAAAAAAGTTGGGGTGGCCGCGCCTGTGGTCAGGCCGGCGGCGGTGGAAGTGCTGCGTGGATCCATGGGGGTCGAGGAAGAGAGAAGGAAGGCCAACGACGAGCAGAGGAGGCTGCTAGCGCTGCGGCTGGGGCGGTGGCGGGGAGGGGGAAGCCCTGTCCTGGAGCGCCGACGGCGGCTGGGGCTGAGGGTGGGGAGGGAAGGGAGAGAGAAAAAAACCTTGCTCTATACCATGTGGAAACCCTTAACCCTAACACAGTGTTGGGTGTTGTATTAATAGACTAAGTTAGCTGGGTCTGACCCATTACACAGGGGTGAGAGGGTAATTACACGGGGTAAAGCCCAAACCCTAAACGGGTATTTTAACACATTTTTTTGTGACATACTGGCGAAAGGACTTCTAACTGAATTGGTTAGGTGATCTGAATAACACTTCTAGGTTCTAGGTTCGACTTCCCGCGAATTTTAGGTTGAGGTTTAAAAAGTCTCATTTCATAACAAAGCAAGGGCCTATGGTCCGACCCATGGTCATTATCACATGGGCTACGGTGCCGCTATGTATGGATGAGACAGAGGTTCAAAGGTTGTCTTGACATGTGATGATTTCTTTTTATTAATACAATGTCCCCGCATGTCAAGTTTTTTTATGTACTGTCCCCACTAAAATTCATAGAAAATGATGCTTTGTTCTGCTACAATACCAAATTCAAACTAAGTCTACAGAAGAAACAATCCAGGGTGAACAAGAGTCACTTTGCTAAATGCTAATATGGTTTCCTGTATCTTATTAGATTGCATATTGAATTTCAATTTGCCAATGTACTCAACAACTCTCCTCTACATATGTTAAAAGTTAGGTTTTCTTTTGAAGTCTTTTAGGGGCGGCAGGCAGTCGACGGCCTCATTATGCTTGAGATATATAACTAGTTCTGAATTTGCTTATTTTCCTGACGGAGTGTACTATAGTAATTACAAGCTTATTTCATTAGTTGGTCATGTTTCCATATTTTTTTTCTTATAAACAAGTCATTTTGCTCAATAATAGGTGGCCACGTTGATGGTTCATTGAAGTTGATATCCCTAGATGGAGCGAAGACAATTGAAACTGCTTCTGGGCATATTGCTCCAGTGACATGCCTTGCGCTGTCACCTGATAGCAACTACCTTGTGACAGGGTCTAGAGATACCACAGTTATACTCTGGAGGATTCATCAGACAGGCTCCTCACATAAGAAAAATGCTCAAGAACCTCCACCGACTACACCAACGACACCACGCAGTCCTCTCTCTGGCAGCACTAGCACCATGAGCAGCCTCTCAGAAACAAAGAGACGTCGCGTTGAAGGTCCAATGCATGTAATGAGAGGACATCTTGGGGAAGTAACCTGCTGCTCGGTTAGTCCAGACTTAGGACTTGTTGCTTCCTCATCAAATGCAACAGGCATTCTTCTGCATTCCTTACGCACAGGCAGGCTGATAAGGAGGCTTGATGTCGATGAGGCACATGCAATATGCTTATCTTCTCAAGGAATCATTTTGGTTTGGAATGGAACAAAGAAAACATTATCTACCTTCACTGTCAATGGACTCCCTATTGCTAACTCAGTTCTGTTGCCTTTCTCTGGACAAGTTAGTTGCATCGAGATTTCTACAGATGGCCATTTTGCTTTATTTGGAACATCTTTGTTCAACAACTACAAGTGTGATAACAGTACTGAAACTGGGGATCATGAGCTTGGACCCAATGGCACTGATGATGTATCAAAAAATTCTGAACAATCTGTTCACGCGCCTTCAATCTGCTTTGTTGACCTGCATACACTGAAGGTTAACATTAAAAACTTTGATTCACCTTCGTTCTCCTTTGTGCTACCCTCACCAGAAAAGTTTTTGTGACAGGTTTTTCATACTCTGAAGCTGGCAAAGGGCCAGGACATCACAGCAATTGCTCTAAACAAAGAGAACACAAATCTTTTAGTTTCTACTGCTGATAAACAGCTTATAGTCTTTACTGATCCCGCTGTAAGCATCCTCGATTCCTATATAACAACAAATTATGCTTGATGAAATCAATATATTCACTTTCCACGTGTAATATTAAAGAAGTGCTGTAAAAACATTTTAATATAATTATTAGTATTGCCAATTGTATAGGAGATCACTCTGAGCCTTCTTCCTAATAGAGTGGTAATATTGTAGTTGAGCTTGAAGGTGGTGGATCAGATGCTGCGGCTTGGTTGGGAAGGTGATGGCCTACTTCAGTAATGACCCGTGGCAAAGATTCAATGTTCAGCTGTCCATTACTTGCTTCCAGATTTGCTATCTACTAGTTATCATAGACAGTAGTAAAGTAATGAAAATTAAGGCATGAGATACACTGTTTGTACAAAATTGAGGGTCACAATGGGTGCAAAGGCTAGGTCATTTAGATGGGAAGGAAACCAACGGATTTTGGTAGAGTAGCTTTGTAAAAAATCTCAGATGGTTTTGTAGAATGAGTGGATAGTAATTGTACACAATTTTGCAGCCCATTTTTTTTGTGGTCTTCAGTACAGTGCGGTGCAGCACAATCCTTGAAGCACTTTGTATATCTGAAATGAATCTATTGACTGTTGGCCAATCAGTGTTGAAAATAGGTTGAAGTTTTTTCACTTCGTATTATGAACCTACAACATCACTGTTCTATATGCAATTTGCCATATGTCTCAAGAGCGGACTAGTCCGTCTCTCGTTACTACTTTAGAAATTCTGGAAAATATGATTGTTCACCATTTTTTTCTGGATTAATTTAGTCCAACATTCACAAAAAGCGTAGGACTATATGCTGCCATAGCCATCAGGCAGAAATGGTAACATCGAAACGGTCGAGTACACGAGGAGGCTGCAGAGATCATTGAATTCGTCATCGATAGTCCTATGGTGAAACTCTCTTATGTAGAGATGGCAATGGATACTCGAAACCCGATGAGTTTTTACCCTATTAGTAGAGATAGCAATAGGTAAATACCCACTGAGTATTACTACTTCATACTCACACCCACGACACAAAAATAACTCCATCGGATAACCCATATACACTGGTGGGTATGGATTTACTCCCATACCCATATGAGTATGGGTCACCTATCGGGTCACCCGTACCCACAAAAATTAAACATCTATTAAAATATTATATTATACGAATGTCAAGTATATCCATCTAAATATCATTACAAAATTTCTAGCATCATTGAATCATCCATTCAACACACCAAAAATAATTGGATAAAGTAGTAACACTACTACATAGCACATTACATGTTCCATTACATAGTCATTAAATTGTCGTTAAGCCTTATATGACATTATAACCTAAAAGGTTGTTAAATAGTAAAAAGATGGATGACTAAAGTCCAAGTTCATGCTTGGACTAAGTTTATATTGGGTATGTTATACCCATGAATTAACGGGTATGGGTGAAGGCGGAACGTTCTAATACCCGTTTACTCATTGGGTGAAGATTTTTGCCCAATAACAGACTTACGGGTAGAATATTTAACTCACATACATACCCTAATAGAGTAAATACCCATCGGGTATCGGGTCATGGGTACCCATTGCCATCTCTACCTATTAGGGCTAGTTTGGGAACACCGTTTTTCTAAGGGGTTCTAATTTTTCTAAGGTAAAATGAACTAATTTCCCTTGGGAAAATGGAAATTCCTGGGGAAAATGGGGTTCCCAAACTAGACCTTAGGGTACGGGTTTGGATCAATTTTCATACCCATAGATTTGTTAATAAGTATAAATGTATACCCGACAGGTTTATGTGTACGGGTTTGTTTCTATAGTACCCAAACCCGTGAACCCGTGGGTTTTTTAAACCCGACCAACATAGTGCATATTGTCATTTTATTTTATAAACGAACAACAAACTTATTATCTACTTATTTACTTCCTAATTTTTATCAAATAGTAAATGTATAAGTAGTTGGTGAGAGTGTTGCTTGATTGCTATTATAGTTATTACTAGTGTTATATATGTGGTTGATGTATAACTTAGTGCAAGGTAACTTGATTATACAACTTATTATCTGTATTTAATTCTCTCTACTAATATTTTTATACCAAATTATAAACTCGTTGTTCATTGTATAAATTTTGGACCATGATCTCATTAATCATTACGATACTTATTGATTATAAAAAGAATAAGCATACTGGAGATAAAACTCGCGGGTAACCCGTGGGTACCCGCTAACCCGATGGGTATGGGTTTGAGAAAAATTTCAAACCCGTCATGGGTACGGGTTTTTTAATGGGGTGTAAATATTTTTCACGAGTACGGGTTTGGGATAGCAAAATCCGACGGGTTTGTACCCGTTGTCATCTCTACTCCTATGGTAGGGCATCAGATGGTCCAACGAGTCCGATTTCTGCATAAGTTTGAGCAACGGCTAGTGGCCTCACTTGGGCGTTATAAATAGACTGTGACCGGCTCCAGTGGCGGACGCGGGACGCTAGTGGCCTCACTTGGGCGTTATAAATAGATTGTGACCGACTATGCGCCAGTGGCAGATGCAAAATTCATAGGGATAAAAAAATACCACTAACTTATTGTTGACCGAATCAAAACCATGTGTATCTTATCGAATGTCGATATCATCAAAGAGCGGGACCACCGGGAAGGAGGCGGGGTCAGGCGACCTCTCCGGCAGAGAGTCAACGCTCGCTAGTTCGCTAAGCTCGTCGCTTGTCGAGGATGGGTCGCATCGTCACGACGAGCGAGATCGGGCTTACTAGGCGGGTCGATGTCCCGACAACGATGAGCAGGGTGGGGGTATCAGGAAGGGGGTGGGTCGAACGACAACACACTTCGAGAAGGGGACAACAGCAAGCAATGACAGAAACGGGACAAATTGGTTCCTAGGCGTTATGAAGAATAGTATCAGACAAATAGATGCTAGCTGAGAAGGAGGACATGAGTTAGGAGGATCGAGCCGGTTCAACTAGAAAGCTCAGGACGGAACTAGTTTAGTATACCCAAGACATTTAGTTTTTCCTATACTTAATAGTAAATAAACATTAGGTATAAGAGAAACTAAAAATTGAGGGGTACCATGGCCCCCTTTGCCCCCCATGTGGATCCGCCTATGCTTTGTGTTGCATCATTTTTTTGAAGAAAAATTATTGAACACCCTAGGAAGCATTGCTAAATGTCTTCCACTCATCTTCATTAAATTTGCTTGATCCAAAGTGAGATTAGATGTGATCTCTAGTGAACTATAGAAAGTTGTTGTATTTAGTGGCACTAGTAATCATCTTGAGCTACATGATTTTGTTTATCTTGGTGGTTGTTGTCATTTAGATGGTTTGAAGGCAGAGAAAGATCAGTAAGCAACTTTGGTGGTTATTGTCGGCTTTGATCGTTGATTGTGCTTATTCCTTGCAGGATATTTGCTAAGAGCAACTTTTAGTGAAATCATGGCTAGTTGTAGTGTCTCTCTAGTGGGTGACAAATGGGCTTGGTGTTTAATGCCAAATAGCGTGCGAACCACCTAGCTTGGACTTGCCACAACGAGGAGTAGGTTGGCTGGCAGAAAGCAACCAAACCTCAAGGATAAATTATTGTGTCCATCCTTTGAAGTATAGCCATAAATACTAGCAAATAGTATTAGTCCAAACAGTCATGTTGATCATCAAACACTGAAATTCATTAATCAAATAGTCATCTGTCCATCTTCCTTACGACGTGAAAAAAATATTAAGTGTGCTTCCAAGCGAGAAGTTGATCTTCCCCCACTACACCGACACAAATATTGGGGTAGATCAATGCTCATGAGATATGCATGCACATCCATAATTAAGATAGCTCTTCTTAAAACAAGAAGGGTATGGCTCTCAAAGCCAATCATGAGAAGAAGGACAAAGCAAAAGTGCAAGAAGAAGATGAAAGCTCAAACAATGATGATATTGATGATGTAAAGCTTGCACTTATGGTGAAGAAGACCACCAAGATGCTCAAGAAGCTCAATTTAGAAGGCATAAAATTTGATTCAAGCAAGAATTTTTTTTACAAGTAGAAAGAGAAATCCCATCACTAAGATGGATTGTTACTATTGTGGTGAGCTATGCCATCTTGCCTATCAATGCACGAAGCCTAAGAAAAACAAGTGTAAGGGAAAGAAGAAAATGATGCAAGTGAATATAAGAAGAAGAAGAAGAACAAGGTCTTCAATAAGGAGATTTCAAGAGAAGACAATTCTACAAGAGAAAATGTGGAAAAGCTTACATTGTTGGTGATTGGTTCACCAATATCGACTCCATGAGTTGCTCATCATAATGTGATAGTGATGGTGATAAGAAGCGTACATGCTTGTCATGGGATTCTCTTCTCCACCACCTTCACCATCATCATCCCCTATACACCTATGCCTGATGGCCAAGTGAAAGGGAATTAGGCTTACACCTATTTCCTAATTGATTTTGGTGGTTGAATTGCCCAACACAAATAATTGGACTAACTAGTTTGCTCCAGTCTATAAGTTATACAGGTGCCAAAGGTTCACAAAAAGCCAATAAAAAGACCAAGAAAAGGGTTCAACAAAAAGAGCAAGTGATAACCGAAGTGTGCCCTGGTCTGGCGCACCGGACTGTCCGGTGTGCCACTGGACAGTGTCCGGTGCACCACCGGACAGTGTCCGGTGCACCAGGGGACTTCAAGCTGAACTCAACACCTTCGGGAATTCTCAGAGGCGCTCCGCTATAATTCACCGGACTATCTGGTGCACCACCAGACAGTGTCCGGTGCTCCAAGGAAGAGTGACTCTGAACTCGCCAGCTTCGGGAACCCGCTCCGCTAAAATTCACTGGACTGTCCGGTGAGTCACCGAACAGTGTCCGGTGCACACCGGACTATCCGGTGTGACAGCGGAGCAACGGCTACTACGGCGCCAACGGTCACCTGCAGAGGCATTTAATGCGCTACAGTGCGCGCCAGAGTCAGAGCACGCGCGGGAGGCGCACCGGACAGTCTATAGTACCTGTCCGGTGCACCACCGGACAGCCAGGCGACCCCACCAGTCAGAGCTCCAACGGTCGAACCCTAATGGCCGGGTGACGTGGCTGGCGCACCGGACACTGTCCGGTGCGCCCGTCGACAGCAGCCTTCACCAAACGACTAGTTTGGTGGTTGGGGTTATAAATACCCCCAACCACCCCACATTCAAGTCATCCAAGTTTTCCACCTTTCAACTACTTATAAGAGCTAAGCATTCAATACAAGACACACCAAAGTGATCAAATCCTCTCCCAATTCCACACAAGGCTTTAGTGATTAGTAAGAGAGATTTGTTGTGTTCTTTTGAGCTCTTGCGCTTGGATTGCTTCTTTTTCTCATTCTTTCTTGCGATCATCTCTATTGTAATCAAGTCAAGAGACACCAATTGTGTGGTGGTCCTTGCGGGAAGTTTGGTTCCCGTTTGATTAAGAAGAGAAGCTCACTCGGTCCGAGGGACCGTTTGAGAGAGGGAAAGGGTTGAAAGAGACCCGGTCTTTGTGACCACCTCAACGGGGAGTAGGTTTGCAAGAACCGAACCTCGGTAAAACAAATCATCGTGTCTCGCTCTTTATTCGCTCACGATTTGTTTTGCGCCCTCTCTCTCGGACTCATTTATATTTCTAACGCTAACCCGGCTTGTAGTTGTGATTAAGTTTGTAAATTTCAGTTTCGCCCTATTCACCCCCCTTTAGGCGACTTTCAATTGGTATCGGAGCCCGGTGCTTCATTAGAGCCTAACCGCTCGAAGTGATGACGAGAGATCACGCCAAGAGGGAGATGGAGACCGGCGACAAGCCCACTACAAGCCACGAGAAGGCTTCATCGGAAGAGTCCCGCAACAAGGGGAAGGGAAAGGAGAAGAAATCCTCTTCCCACAAGTCGCATCGGAGTGGCGACAAGAAAAAGAAGATGAGGAAAGTGGTCTACTACGAGACCGATACTTCATCGCCTTCCATCTCCGGCTCCGACGTGCCGTCCATTACTTCTAAGTGCCATGAGCGCAAGAAGTTTAGTAAGATCCCCCTACGCTATCCTCGCATTTCTAAACATACGCCTTTACTTTCTGTCCCATTAGGCAAACCACCAACATTTGATGGTGAAGATTATGCTAGGTGGAGTGATATGATGCGATATCACCTAACCTCACTCCACAAAAGTATATGGGATGTTGTTGAGTGTGGTGTACAGGTACCATCCGTAGGGGATGAAGATTATGATGAGGACGAAGTGGCCCAAATCCAACACTTCAACTCCCAAGCCACAACTATACTCCTCGCTTCTCTAAGTCGAGAGGAGTATAATAAGGTGCAAGGGTTGAAGAGTGCTAAAGAGATTTGGGACGTGCTAAAGACCGCGCACGAAGGAGACAAGGTGACTAAGATCACCAAGCGGGAAACGATCGAGGGGGAGCTCGGTCGCTTTCGTCTTCGCCAAGGGGAGGAGCCACAAGACATGTACAACCGGCTCAAAACCTTGGTGAACCAAGTGCGCAACCTCGGGAGCAAAAAGTGGGATGACCACGAAGTGGTTAAGGTTATTCTTAGATCACTTGTTTTCCTTAACCCTACTCAAGTTCAATTAATTCGTGGCAATCCTAGATATACACTAATGACTCCCGAGGAAGTAATCGGGAAATTTGTGAGCTTTGAATTAATGATCAAAGGCTCAAAGAAGATCAACGAGCTTGATGTCCCCTCCACGTCCGAAGCACAACTGGTCGCATTCAAAGCGACGGAGGAGAAGAAGGAGGAGTCTACTTCAAGTAGACAACCAATCGATGCCTCAAAGCTCGACAATGAGGAGATGGCGCTCATCATTAAGAGCTTCTGTCAAATCCTTAAGCAAAGGAGGGGGAAAGATTACAAGCCCCGCTCCAAGAAGGTTTGCTACAAGTGTGGTAAGCCCGGTCACTTTATTGCTAAATGTCCATTATCAAATGATAGTGACAGGGACAACGACAAGAAGGGGAGAAGAAAGGAGAAGAAGAGGTACTACAAGAAGAAGGGTGGCGATGCCCATGTTTGCCGGGAGTGGGACTCCGACGAGAGCTCCACCGACTCCTCCTCCGACGAGGACGCCGCCAACATCGTCGTCACCAAGGGACTTCTCTTCCCCAACGTCGGCCACAAGTGCCTCATGGCAAAGGACGGCAAAAGGAAGAAGGTAAAATCAAGATCCTCCACTAAATATGAAACCTCTAGTGATGAGGGTAATGCTAGTGATGAGGAAGATAATTTGCGTACCCTTTTTGACAACCTCAACATGCAACAAAAAGAAAAATTGAATGAATTAATTAGTGCTATTCACGAGAAGGATGACCTCTTGGATTCTCAAGAGGACTTTCTAATTAAAGAAAATAAGAAGCATGTTAAGGTCAAAAATGCTTACGCACTCGAAGTAGAAAAATGTGAAAAACTATCTAGTGAGCTAAGCACTTGCCATGATACTATTGTCAACCTTAGAAATGAGAATGCAAATTTAATTGCTAAAGTTGATTTAAATTCTTGTGATGTTTCAATTCCCAATCTTAGAAATGATAATGATGATTTGCTTGCTAAGATTGAAGAATTGAACAACTCTCTTGCTAGCCTTAGGATTGAAAATGAAAAATTGCTTGCTAAGGCTAAAGAATTAGATGTTTGCAATGCTTCCATTTCTAACCTTAGGAGTGAAAATGATATATTACATGCTAAGGTTGTAGAATTAAAATCTTGCAAACCCTCTACATCTACCGTTGAGCATACTTCTATTTGCACTAGATGTAAAGATGTTGATATTGATGCTATTCATGATCATATGGTATTAATTAAGCAACAAAATGATCATATAGCAAAATTAGATGCTAAAATTGCCGAGCATGAACTTGAAAATGAAAAATTTAAATTTGCTCGTAGTATGCTTTATAGTGGGAGACGCCCTGGCATTAAGGATGGCATTGGTTTCCAAAGGGAAGACAATGTCAAACTTAATGCCCCTCCTAAGAAATTATCCAACTTTGTTAAGGGCAAGGCTCCCATGCCTCAGGATAATGAGGGTTACATTTTGTACCCTACCGGATATCCCGAGGACAAGATAAGGAGAATTCATTCTAGGAAGTCTCACCCTAGCCCTAATCATGCTTTTATGTATAAGGGTGAGACATCTAGCTCTAGGCAACCAACCCGTGCTAAGTTGCCTAAGAAGAAAAACCCTAGTGCATCAAATGACCATAGCATTTCATTTAAAACTTTTGATGCTTCTTATGTGTTAACTAACAAATCCGACAAGGTAGTTGCCAAGTTTGTTGGGGGCAAACACAAGGGATCAAAGACTTGTGTTTGGGTACCCAAAGTTCTTGTATCTAATGCCAAAGGACCCAAAACAGTTTGGGTACCTAAAACAAAGAACTAAAATTGTTTTGTAGGTTTATGCATCCGGGGGCTCAAGTTGGATCATCGATAGCGGGTGCACAAACCACATGACAGGGGAGAAGAAGATGTTCTCCTCCTATGAAAAAAACCAAGATCCTCAACGAGCTATCACATTCGGGGACGGAAATCAAGGTTTGGTCAAAGGATTGGGTAAAATTGATATATCTCCTGACCATTCTATTTCCAATGTTTTTCTTGTAGACTCTTTAGATTACAATTTGCTTTCCGTATCTCAATTATGTCAAATGGGCTACAACTGTCTTTTTACTGATATAGGTGTCACTGTGTTTAGAAGAAATGATGATTCAATAGCATTTAAGGGAGTGTTAGAGGGTCAGCTATACTTGGTAGATTTTGATAGAGCTGAACTCGACACTTGCTTAATTGCTAAGACTAACATGGGTTGGCTCTAGCACCGCCGACTAGCCCATGTTGGGATGAAGAATCTTCATAAGCTTCTAAAGGGAGAGCACATTTTAGGATTAACAAATGTTCATTTTGAGAAAGACAGGATTTGTAGCGCATGCCAAGCAGGGAAGCAAGTTGGTGTTCATCATCCACACAAGAACATCATGACGACTGACAGGCCACTGGAGCTCCTACACATGGACCTATTCGGCCCGATAGCTTACATAAGCATCGGCGGGAGTAAGTACTGTCTAGTTATTGTGGATGATTATTCTCGCTTCACTTGGGTGTTCTTTTTGAAGGAAAAATCTCATACCCAAGAAACCTTAAAGGGATTCTTGAGACGGGCTCAAAACGAGTTCGGCTTAAGGATCAAGAAAATTAGAAGCGACAATGGGACGAAGTTCAAGAACTCACAAATTGAAGGCTTCCTTGAGGAGGAGGGCATCAAGCATGAGTTCTCTTCTCCCTACACCCCACAACAAAATGGTGTAGTGGAGAGGAAGAATAGAACTCTAGTGGACATGGCAAGAACCATGCTTGATGAGTACAAGACTTCGGATCGGTTTTGGGCCAAGGCGGTCAACACCGCTTGCTACGCCATCAACCGGTTGTATCTACACCGAATCCTCAAGAAGACATCATACGAACTCCTAACCGGTAAAAAGTCCAATATTTCATATTTTAGAGTCTTTGGTATCAAATGCTTTATTCTTGTTAAAAGAGATAGAAAATCTAAATTTGCTCCTAAGACTGTAGAAGGCTTTTTACTAGGATATGATTCAAACACAAGGGCATATAGAGTCTTTAACAAGTCCTCAGGACTAGTTGAAGTTTCTTGTGACGTTGTGTTTGATGAGACTAACGGCTCTCAAGTAGAGCAAGTTGATCTTGATGAGATAGGTGATGAAGAGGCTCCGTGCATCGCGATAAGGAACAAGTCCATTGGGGATGTGTGTCCTAAGGAATCTGAAGAGCCTTCAAATGCACAAGATCAACCATCCTCCTCCACGCAAGCATCTCCACCAACTCAAAATGAGGATGAGGCTCAAGTTGATGAAAGAGAAGATCAAAGAGATGAGCCACCTCAAGATGACGGCAATGATCAAGGGGGAGATGCAAATGATCAAGACAAGGAGAATGAAGAACCAAGACCGCCACACCCAAGAGTCCACCAAGCAATCCAACGAGATCACCCCGTCGACACCATCCTCGACGACATTCATAAGGGGGTAACCACTAGATCTCGTGTTGCACATTTTTGTGAGCATTACTCGTTTGTTTCCTCTATTTAGCCACATAGGGTAGAGGAAGCACTACAAGATTTGGATTGGGTGGTGGCGATGCAAGAGGAGCTCAACAACTTCACTAGGAATGAGGTATGGCATTTAGTTCCACGTCCTAATCAAAATGTTGTAGGAACCAAATGGGTCTTCCGCAACAAGCAAGATGAGCATGGTGTGGTGACAAGGAACAAAGCTCGACTTGTGGCCAAGGGATACTCCCAAGTCGAAGGTTTGGATTTTGGTGAAACCTATGCACCCGTAGCTAGGCTTGAGTCAATTCGTATATTATTAGCCTATGCTACTTACCATGGCTTTAAGCTTTATCAAATGGACGTGAAAAGTGCTTTCCTCAATGGACCAATCAAGGAAGAGGTCTATGTTGAGCAACCTCCTGGCTTTGAAGATAGTGAGTACCCTAACCATGTGTACAAACTCTCTAAGGCGCTTTATGGGCTAAAGCAATCCCCAAGAGCATGGTATGAATGCCTAAGAGATTTCCTTATCACTAATGGCTTCAAAGTCGGAAAGGCCGATCCTACTCTATTTACTAAAACTCTTGACAATGATTTGTTTGTATGCCAAATTTATGTTGATGATATTATATTTGGGTCTACTAACGAATCTACATGTGAGGAATTTAGTAGGATCATGACAAAGAAATTCGAGATGTCTATGATGGGGGAGTTGAAGTACTTCTTGGGATTTCAAGTGAAGCAACTCCAAGAGGGCACCTTCATTAGCCAAACGAAGTATATTCAAGACATTCTAAACAAGTTTGGGATGAAGGATGCCAAGCCCATCAAGACACCCATGGGAACCAATGGGCATCTCGACCTCGACACGGGAGGTAAATCCGTCGATCAAAAGGTATATCGGTCGATGATAGGCTCTTTACTCTACTTATGTGCATCTCGACCGGACATTATGCTTTCCGTATGCATGTGTGCAAGATTCCAAGCCGACCCTAAGGAAGCTCACCTTACGGCCGTAAAACGAATCTTGAGATATCTAGTTCATACTCCTAAGTTTGGGCTTTGGTATCCTAGGGGATCCACATTTGATTTAATTGGTTATTCGGATGCCGATTGGGCGGGGTGTAAAATTAATAGAAAGAGCACATCGGGGACTTGCCAGTTCTTGGGAAGATCCTTGGTGTCTTGGGCTTCAAAGAAGCAAAATTCCATAGCTCTTTCTACCGCCGAAGCCGAGTATATTGCCGCAGGCCATTGTTGCGCGCAATTACTTTGGATGAGGCAAACCCTTAGGGACTATGGTTACAAATTAACCAAAGTTCCTCTTCTATGTGATAATGAGAGTGCAATCCGCATGGCGGATAATCCCGTTGAGCATAGCCGCACTAAACACATAGCCATTCGGTATCATTTTCTAAGGGATCACCAACGAAAGGGAGATATCGAGATTGCATATATTAACACTAAAGATCAATTAGTCGATATCTTTACCAAGCCACTAGATGAACAAACTTTTAACAAACTTAGGCATGAGCTAAATATTCTTGATTCTAGGAATTTCTTTTGATGTCTTGCACACATAGCTCATAAGTATACCTTTGATCATGTCTCTTTTATATATGCTATGACTAATGTGTTTTCAAGTAAATTTCAAACCAAGTCATAGGTGTATTGAAAGGGAATTGGAGTCTTCGGCGAATACAAAGGCTTCCACTACATAACTCATCCTTCGCCGTCACTCCGAGCAACTCTCCAACGTTGGTATAATCTTCACTCATATGTTATTTACCAAAGGGGGAGTAAGTAGTTTCAAGGGCTTATATTTCACTCAAAGTATCCGTTTTTGGCGATTCATGCCAAAGGGGGAGAAAGTATTAGCGCAAAGCAAAAGGACCGCACCACCACTACCGCACCACCACTAAATTTTAAAACTTATGATTTTCAAATTGATATCTTATTGTGTTCAAAAGGGGGAGAGAGTAGTACTTTCAAAATTGATATCTTAAAACCCTCTTGAACACTAAGAGGAGAATTTATTAAGGGGGAGTTTTGTTTAGTCAAAG
Organism: Zea mays; assembly: GCF_902167145.1. NCBI lineage: Eukaryota > Viridiplantae > Streptophyta > Magnoliopsida > Poales > Poaceae > Zea > Zea mays. The sequence continues at coordinate 20,447,119 of NC_050097.1, forward strand.
GAAAATCATTTGAAACAAGGAGAGAAAATTTCAAATCTTGAAAATGCTTCGTAAAATCTTATTCATTTAACTTTGACTATTTGCAAAAGAACTTTAAAAATAATTTACAAAAGAATTTGCAAAAACAAAACATGTGGTGCAAGCGTGGTCCAAAATGTTAAAAATAAAGAAACAATCCATGCACATCTTATAAGTAGTTTTATTGGCTCAAATTCTAAGTACCGTTTGCACTTACATCATGCAAACTAGTTCAATTATGCACTTCTATACTTGCTTTGGTTTGTGTTGGCATCAATCAGCAAAAAGGGGAGATTGAAAGGGAATTAGGCTTACACCTATTTCCTAATTGATTTTGGTGGTTGAATTGCCCAACACAAATAATTGGACTAACTAGTTTGCTCCAGTCTATAAGTTATACAGGTGCCAAAGGTTCACAAAAATCCAATAAAAAGACCAAGAAAATGGTTCAACAAAAAGAGCAAGGGATAACCGAAGTGTGCCCTGGTCTGGCGCACCGGACTGTCCGGTGTGCCACCGGACAGTGTCCGGTGCACCAGGGGACTTCAAGCTGAACTCAACACCTTCGGGAATTCTCAGAGGCGCTCTGCTATAATTCACCGGACTGTCCGGTGCTCCAAGGAAGAGCGACTCTAAACTCGCCAGCTTCGGGAATCCGCTCCGCTAAAATTCACCGGACTGTCAGGTGAGTCACCGGACAGTGTCCGGTGCACACCGGACTGTCCGGTGTGACAGCGGAGCAACGGCTACTACGGCGCCAACGGTCACCTGTAGAGGCATTTAATGCGCTACAGTGCGCGCCAGAGTCAGAGCACGCGTGGGAGGCGCACCGGACAGTCTACAGTACCTGTCCGGTGCACCATCGGACAGCCAGGCGACCCCACCAGTCAGAGCTCCAACGGTCGAACCCTAACGGCCGGGCGACGTGGCTGGCGCACCGGACTGTTCGGTGCGCCCGTCGACAGCAGCCTTAACCAAACGGCTAGTTTGGTGGTTGGGGTTATAAATACCCCCAACCACCCCACATTCAAGTCATCCAAGTTTTCCACCTTTCAACTACTTATAAGAGCTAAGCATTCAATACAAGACACACCAAAATGATCAAATCCTCTCCCAATTTCACACAAGGGTTTAGTGATTAGTGAGAGAGATTTGTTGTGTTCTTTTGAGCTCTTGCGCTTGGATTGCTTCTTTTTCTCATTCTTTCTTGCGATCATCTCTATTGTAATCAAGGCAAGAGACACCAATTGTGTGGTGGTCCTTGCGGGAAGTTTGGTTCCCATTTGATTGAGAAGAGAAGCTCACTCGGTCCGAGGGACCGTTTGAGAGAGGGAAAGGGTTGAAAGAGACCCGGTCTTTGTGACCACCTCAACGGGGAGTAGGTTTGCAAGAACCAAACCTCGGTAAAACAAATCATCGTGTCTCGCTCTTTATTCGCTCACGATTTGTTTTGCGCCCTCTCTCTCGGACTCGTTTATATTTCTAACGCTAACCCGGCTTGTAGTTGTGATTAAGTTTGTAAATTTCAGTTTCGCCCTATTCACCCCCTCCCTCTAGGCGACTTTCACCAAGGGTGAATGCAAGGTATAAAATGATGATGATAGTAGTGATAGCGATATTGATGAGGAATTTTGTTTATCGTCATATGATGAATTAGTTGAGTTGCTAAAAATATACTCAAGTCATTAGAAAAACAAGAACTAAAAACTAAAAAATAAAAATGAGAGTAAGTCTTTAATTGCTAAGTATGATATAGTGGTAAAAGCTAGTGATGAATTAAAAGATGAAAATTAAGGTATGTCATCTAATGCTAAAGAGATTAAGTTCTCCATTAGATATATAAAAAAGTATGATAGACTTGATGAAATGAATAGGGAGCCTAATGATAGACTTAGTTCTTTAAAGTAAGACTACACTCATATCAAAGTTGATCATGACAATCTTGTTACTGCTTAAGAGCTTTTATCTATTGAAACACGTAAGCCTTCTAACCAAATTGTTAAGATTGATGTAGAAATTTCATGTGATAATTTGATTGAGAACTTTTAGCAAAAAGCTAAACCCAAAAGCAAGCAAGTGGAAGATAGCAAGCTTCTTGATAAGATTGAGAAAATCAAATTAGAAAATGAGAAGCTTAAGAAAGAATTGGAAATGGTAGCTAACACCTTACATTGATTTTTCTTAAAACATACTTCAAAATCTCCATCAATCATTTGTGAAATAGAAAACAAGTTAAATTTCAAGTCTTTAACAAGAACCACATCGTTGACCATAGCCTTATCACTTACCATCATTATACCTTTTACCGCAATAGAGTAGACGCATCTCTAAAGTAACTCTTTTAGCACTAAAGACACTAATAAGAAAGGAGAACTAATTTTTCTTACCAGTCATATGACATGAGCATCCAGAATCCACTAATCATATGCTCTCCTTCCTTATGCAAGAAGCCTACATAGAAAGAGATGTCAGAGACTCAACACCGGGGTTAGAAATATAACACTCCAGTATTGAGTCACACTATTGAAAGCATGAGAGTATTTTTATGCATAAATTCATAGTTAGAATTACTCATACTTATAGCAACAAAATGTGTTTGCTCTACTCTATACACCAAATCAGACGACACATCCTTATGATGAACAAAGTGTGTATTATTAAAATTAGATCTAGCCTTAGCTCTTTCTTTTCGTTGTTGATTGGCTAGTTTAAAGCAAAACTCTACCTTATGTCTATCTCTACCACAATGAGTGCAAGTAAATTTAACTTTGTAATTATTATGAGAAGTAGAAGCCTTAATTTCATTCATTGTGCCAGTAGATGATATTATTTCAGCATATTTAAAAACATCCTTTTTAGGGTTTTCATAATTTTTGAACTTTCTATTACCAAGATATTTAACAGTTTTGTGAGCATGAGTCATGGAATGTGTATAAGGATCAAAGTCTAAACCTATTTTGAAATTTTAAGAACTAGTATTTTGTTCTAAATTTTGATTCAAACTTGTAGTTCCATCTTATCTTGCAAATATTCAATACATTTCAAAAATGGAACAATTATCACAATAATTATTCACATGTTTAGAGCAAGAAAGAACCTTATAAGTAGAAAAAAATATCTTTCACCTGATCATCTCTATCATTAGCATCTTTTATACAAACCTGGCTTTCATTTTTCTCCTTTTCTATCTTATGTTCCTCTAAAGTTGAAACATGCACATCTCTTAGAGAAGTAAATTTAGCATAAATCACATTATATTGTTTGCATTGATTCATCAATATGTATTAAGGTTTTAAGGCCCTATTTGTTTCGGGTTATAATCTCTCCAGATTATATAATCCAACACAAATAATCCAGTAGGTAAACAAACACCTAGATTATAGGTCCAGATTATATAATCTAAAGCCCAGATTATGATAATATCATAATCTCCTCAAGAGTAGCTTATTTGAGATTATTTTTGGCAAAAAAAACCCCACTACCCATGGTTATGTAAATAGAAATTACAGTATATGACATCCTTCTTTCCTCACCTAAGAATACACTATCAGATTCTCCATTGTTCCTCTCGCTGCCAATCTTTTTAATTGTCGCTAGCACATGTTTTATTTATCATTTTTAAAAATGGAGTTTTTAAAATTTATGTTTGAAATAAAATTGTAGGAAAATTTTACCTTTTTGACTCTAGATATCTAAATCAGAAGGGTTATCTAGCTCCATACAAAGGTGTGAAATACCATTTGCCAGAGTTTGCTAGGAGAATGTAATTTTATTTATAGGTATTTTCTTCTAGACAAATAAGATGTACATATCGATAGAATGTCATAATTGTACTAAATATCAAATAAACAAACAAGGGTACTGTTGTCTTTGTGAATAATCTACATTTGTATAATCTAAACTACCAAACAACAAGATGTAGATTATAATCTAAACATATTATATAATCTATAAGCTAAAACAAACAGGCCCTAAATCTAGAAATTTTAGCATGCAAAGATTCAACCAAAACATCATGATGCTTAATATTTTTATTTTTTCTAATAAAGTATCGAGCTTTTCAACAACATTAGCTAAGTCATCGTAGAATATTCTACCTTATTGTCGTTGTCGAGGTTATTATTAGAGAAGCTCTTATTACTAACCATTAGACATAGTCTTGTTAAATCATGTAGTTTCTTGGCTTTCTATGATTTGTCTTCATTGTTGTTCTATGAATCAACATCACCTATGTTAACTTGCTCAAACATTGAAAGAACTTAATGTACTATCTTGCGGTTTAAAAAATTCATGTTCTTGCTCTTGATTGTGCACCTTTTCTTATCATTTTAAATTCCTTCTTGCTAGGAATTTTGGGCACTTTGGATATGACTTAGTGAGTCACGCTTTGGATATGACTTAGTGAGTCATGCTTAAAACACCTTTGAGGATTAGAAATCCATCTCTTCCTTGATCTCACATTCTGTAAACCTTTAGTAAAGCGAGTAGAGTAAATAGATGGATCAAAGTATGTTGTGGGAGTTGTTATAGTTGTTCATCGGTTAGTAAAGACAAAAAAAAAAGACAAAGCATAGCTAGTCAAGAAATTATTATCATGTGACTTGCTAGATTATGAGGTCAATGCAAGCGACTTTGAACCATGCTTCCTAGCAATAATATCTAACTCATGAATTTTAAATTTAGAATAAAGCACATCTAAAGGAAGAGTACTGATAATGTTGGATTTTCTAATTGAAGTTATTTTTATGTCCCAAATAGACGTGTCTAATGCGTCAAGTATTGTCTAGCATTTTCAATATCAACAACATGTAAATTGCTAAGAATTTTATGAAAGCATGCAAATAAATCATCTAATAATTCATTAGATTTCATCTCAGAACACATATACTCTTTTTTAAACATGTCTTCGCATACCTCTTTTATTTTGCTAGAACCTTCATGACCACAAAGTACTTTTCATAGATCATATGTCGACTTGAGATGCACCATGCGATCAAAATCACTCCTCACAATGCTTTGGATGATTAAATGTCTTGCCTTGCTATTGTTAATTGTTATCCATATTTATCTTATTAGTGTCGTTAACTTGATCAGGAACTTGAAAAGGAGTAACCGCATTTTCCCAATACAATGAGCTGCATTGTGCGTGGATATAGATCGCTATCCGCCTTCAGAACAAAAATCAACGCCATAGAAACATATGTTTTATGAAATACCACACTAGTACAGAGAAGTTCTATAGTGGCGGTTGTAAACCTATTTATAGTGGTGTTTTTCGTAACCGCCAGTGCTAGGGGCCAGTAGAAATCATCATTTTTACAAGCGGGTAAAAATAAAAAAGTTGTCAACTACAAAGATAAATAACTTTTGAAGTTCTACAACTTTTATTTTGACACTTTTTTTATCCGAGGTAGTTTGCAAAATTTGAATTTTAAATTTGACATACTTAGATTCAATTTTTGAGAACCGAAATGAGTTCAAATAAAAAAGTTGTCAACTACAAAGTTTCATAACTTTTAGAGATCTACAACTTTTATTTTGGTGGTTTTGTCATACGAGGCCGTTTGAAAAACTCGAAAAATTAAGGATAAAAATGATTTCTAGTGGCGGTTCCTTAAGAAAACCGCCACTACAAATCATGGATTTCTACTGGCGGTTTGTAGTGGCGGTTTTCTTAAGGAACCGCCAGTAGAAATACGATTTCTAGTGGCGGTTTTCTTAAGGAACCGCCACTAGAAATAGCACAGTCGGTGGATAACCGAATCCGTCTGTAAAAATATATCGTCCCCGCAGGCTTTGAGCCTTTTTCTACTAGTGCCAATCCATTGCTATTTATTTTAATCACCAGTTATGATTAATTAAAAAATAAAACATGCTCTAGTACAACTTGTCGGATCAAGAGGACAGATAATCAAAGGAGATGAATAATTGAGAAAAGTTAAAAACAAATATAACACCAAATTATAAAATCAAATTAATTCACATTTTTTGAAACTAGGCAAAACTATGTTTCATTAGTAAAAACAAGATCGTTCAACATCTGTGACTTCGATCCACCTAAAATTTTAACCAAAATAGGTAAAATTACGCAACTAATGTAACTAAAATGACATCAATAAGACTTTCGAATCTTGAGATATTAACCAACGACAGTTGTGAGAGTATGATAAGCATTGATCAACTATGTTTCGTTAGTAAAAACACAATCGTTCAAATCCGTAAATCCGATCTACCTAAAAGTTTTTCAGACTAAACTAGATAGAATTACGCAACTAATCTAATTAGAATCATGTCGATCAAACTTCCAAATCTAGAGATATTGACAAAACAAGAGTATGGCTCAACTTGATCAACTCTTTCATTACTAAAAAACGAGATTGTTCAAAACCAATAACTCCGATCGACCTAAATATTTTATCAAACTAAACTAAATAAAATCCCACAACTAATTAAACCGGAACCGTATCGATCAGGCTTCTGTATCTGGAGATATTAACTATTTTTTCTACGCATCCTACCCTTTTTCTATGCAACTCAACTATCTTCATCTCTTCTTTTCTATGCATAATTCACGTGCCTAGATTAGAAAAACAGAGGGAGCATAGTACACAGCGGAAGCTCTTACGCACACCGACAAATCAGATTCAGATGCCAGACCCGTGAACCAATCTCATCTAGTAGTAACCATGAGATAAAAATTGTTCGCTTGAACTTGTACACGAGGCAATATAGACTATGGACATCAGAATTCTCAAAAGTCAGGTTCGGTCGCAAATATCCTGGGATTAAGTGCTCGAAGCATCACTGTTAACTGTGAATTGCCATTCTAAAGTCTCTGGAACATTGCAAGATTGACTTTTGAATTTTCTACAGTGCATCCCAAGGATATCAACAAATGCAGTGCAAATGAGATGTGATGGTTGCAAAGAGGATTCTATTGCGTCCTCCTGATCTTTGAAAATGTGCCGGTCTCGGAAAAGTAAGTACTTTGAGTTCCGCCTCCGAGAAGGTTTCCTTGGACCTGTGGATTTGACAACTCTATTCCCTGCATTGCACGAGGGAGAATGAACATCAGACAAGAGAAATACTCTTATATCAGCAGGGACCTTTTGTTCACTTATTGTTAGAAATTAAACAAAAGTGGGCTACCAAATGTGAATAAAGATGTTAAAATGCACTCAAACATAGTGTGACCTAGCGATTAAACAAAGTCATGCTACATAATATGGTGCCTATAAGATTACACAGCGCCTGACTTCAATAAAAGGGAAAATGCAAGGTATTCAGCATATAATTAATTATAGTTAAATGACAGGTTAACTAGAGACTTCAAGGTATAAACTGATATGGGCGCAATCCAGCAGTGAGCCAAGATGGAACATGAAAATTTGTTGCCCTATCTTTTCAGTGTGTCCTAAAACATGGGCAAACAGACCCTCAACAAGACATGCGGCCAACTCAAGGAACGAGTCCCACCTGAACTGGTGTAAATGCCAAACTGGATGTCAATCCTGATGTTGCACCACTGCTACCATAGCTCTTCTCCTTGAACCTGACATCATAAGGCAGTATACAATTGAAGTGAGGTTACAACATAGGACATTGTGAAGGACATATATTCCAAATACAAACACCGTTGTGCAGTTAAGTAATACAACATTTACAAGAGCACACAATGATGAGCACTGTTAGAATAATGCAACTGATTTGCAGTAATTATGATGCCTGATACACGACAAGCATGCAGTAATGTGTGCAAAGAACCAATTGACGATTAGGATGGGATGACGCAATACATTGAAAAATCAAGCTTTGTGAATCAGCCTATAACATGTAGAAATCTATTTTTTTCCTTTTCTTATGGTGTCCCATCGTATCTTGCAATGGAGGACACCTGACATCAAATGTGTTCGCTATTTTTTGCCTTGCAAACTTAAAACAGAAAATTGGACAGGATATTTTGCACTAGACTACATCTCATGTAGGGGTTACGAAAACGGTATCCAAATATTATACTGGAGAAAGAAAAAATATATAACATACTTTTTCGCCACTTTAGCAGCAAGTTTGCTTTGTCCAGCTGAGACACGTAGCTTGCCACTCCCTGCTTGTCCAAGCATGCCATAACCTTCCCCCAAGCCATCACCTGATGATAGGAAAATGTTATTGTGTCACAAGGACAATTGTTCTAAGTGTAAGACATGCAGAAATTACACAACCAGAAGTGTCATAACAATGCTACTGACCTAGTGAGCTCTCCTCCGGAATCCCAAACTGCATTCGATTTGCAAGCTTCATCATATCAGTCTGCGCATATCTGCAGAAACAAGTTCACATGGGAAAATAACAATTGAATAAATAAAAAAAATTAACAACAATTGTTCAGCACATATTTCTGTTCCAGGAAGCTTAGGCTAGCTTACCTTTCTTTCATCTTTCGAAGACGACGGCCCCCTCTCTTCTTTTTAGGCTCAGAGTCCGGAACTGGGAGTGGCTTTGGAAGCTTCGCAGGAGGCGGTTCTTGCCACTTCTCAATCTTCTTACGAATTTCTTCTAACAAGTTCCGTCCAGCTTTTCCAGTTGGATCACCTCTAATTGAATCAATCCTTGCTGCCAGAGTTGATTTTGCAGCAATAAGTCTGCAGGCGCGAGTCCTTAAAGGTGGAGGGGTGCTCTGAAATACTTCAGTTTGTTCAAGATAGCCAACACGAAACTGAGAAGTGGCAGTAGAAAATCCAGCAAGATTTTTCCTCTTTGCACCGAGTAACTGAACATTACAAGCAGGCATTTTTGCAAGTGCTCCCAGACCACCTGCAGTACCCATCAGTTTGGAAGCAACAGCACTGCCAACAATTGCAGAAAGGTTTGGTGCAATGTACCCCATTCTGCTCTCTACAAAATCAAGCACTTTCTTCTTTGACGCATCAAGGGTAAGGGCTCTGTCACATGCTTCAGTGGTTTTTTCCAAATTGTCTTCAGAAAGAGGCTTCCCACTTGTTGTTGATGCTGTCACTGAGACAACCATTATAATTGCAGAAGGTAAAAGTCCTTCCAGATCTACTAGTGTTAAATCCATCTCGTTTCCAATCTTCTTGACAACACGGGCATAATCGATTGGGTGATGAACAAGGGACTCCAGTTCAGGAAACTTCAACCTATACTTGTCCCGTATGAAATTATGGATTATGATTATTTCATTCTCAATATCTACTGATAAAGCATTGCAGTCAACAATAAGCTGGTACTCTGGATCCTCCTCCAGGATGGAACCTTGATTAGAGAAATCAGTACCTTTCTGAAGTGCATTTTCAACTTTCTGCAAACAAACAATGGAGAGGTCTAATGCCAAAGATACTAACAGGATCATATCTACCAGTTTAGCATTCAGTATAGTTACAGATATTTAAAGACACATGCATCGATGTTTGGATAAGATATATGCCAAAGATGTAAAAAATGTACAACCTAAGATAATTGTTCATTTTCCCTAGTGCAAAGCACTGCTCAACCTAAGATCATTGTTCATTTTCCCTACAACCAAATTAATGCAGTTTCTACTTTCGCAATAAATAAATGAAAGCCAAATTTATATAAAATACTAAGCATGCTCAAGAAATTGGGGTTGGGTTGCATTACATACTTGCATTATATCATTATAGCGTTGTGTCTTTTGCAACTTTGAGACACTATCAAGGTCATCATAATTAAGAGACTCAAGGTCAGGCATATCATCATCTTCGTCGTCATCCCTACCCGCTGCCTCAGCATTGTCTTCTTCCTGAAAATTTTTACAGCAGGTCAGCAAAAATCCTAGTGAACCCGTTAAAAGTACAGTTACATAGAAAATAACTCACAGGATAGCCTTCATTGTCTGACAGTTCATCAAGATCCGCTAGAAAAGAATCAGCAAGGTTTGCCTGCAAAGTGGCACCGCATGATTAAAAAACAAATGCCAATGGAATAGAAAGTTTGGAATCACAAAACTGAATGTTGACTTGGCATAATATACTCAGCAGGAGAGGAAATGAACTCACCATGATATTGGTGTAAGTTGTTCCAACAGCAGATAGAATTCCAAGCAAGATGGGCTCAGTGTTGCTTCTGGTATCTATGCCCTTCGCTTTCTTTATTGAATGGGACAATCAGCTCAGCCTAATATGTAACAGCAGGATAGAGGGTGTCAGCTATTGTAATAAGGTGCATCGCTAGCAGGGTTCCAAAAACCGGCACTGATAGGACGGTTAACGATTCGCTTTGGGGCACAAGCGCTCCCAAAGCGGCGCGACCGCCTTGGTGGAGCAGCGGCTGCTGGCTCCAGCTGTCCACAGGCCGCGCGCGGCGCAGCCGAGCGACGTTGATGATCCACCGGAGGTGGTAGGAGAGAGAGAGAGAGAGAGACGAACGCAGAGTAGCCGGCTGGTGCGTGGAGGACCGGAGGCGAGGGCGCGAGGCGACTGCCGAGAGGTGGGAGGGGAAGACACTGACGCCGTCGCTTAGAGCCCGAGCCTGACCACCGCCGGCGTCGCCTGCGTGCCGAGCGCGAGTAAGGGAGGGAGCGGAGGATGGATCGCCGGCGCTGCGAGGAAGATGGAGCAGTGGAAAGGTTAGGGTAAAGAAACGTGTGGTGTGGATCTGGTGGAACTTGGGCTTGTGCTGAATTAATGGGCTTTTAGATGGGCCACCAAATAAAAGTTTATACAATCCTTTTTTCCTTTTTTATTTTTTTCTCTTTCTAACATCTTTTAACAAATTATCACATAATTTAATGTATGCTGGATGTTTTGTGTTCTGTGTTGATGGTTTTAGTGTATTTTATGTTAGGGACTTCCATCTATAAGTTTAGAATCTAATTACATAGTCAAGTGGATGTAAATAATGATTAAGGGTTTGTTTGTTTCGGATTATAATCTGGATAGATTATATCATCCATTGTGAATATTCTAGGTGGCAAACAAACAACTAGATTATATGTAGAGATTATATGATTTGAAGCCTAGATTATGATAATCCTGTAATCTCCTCAAGAGGAGCTTATTGAAGATTATTTTTGACAAAAAAAAAGACCTATAAGGACCATTTATAACACTAGAATATAATTTGTAATACAAACTCTACCATAATAAATAATAAACCCCCTCTCACCTCCCCTATAAAATGAGATAGAGGATAGGTGGGGAGAGGTCTGGGCCTTGAGTCATGTGTACCTTCTAATTACTTTTCACTCCCGTGCCTTATTTGTTAGATCCAAGACCATGACAGCATCACCGTGCTTGACACGTTAAAAAATTGTCTAAGGGCTAGTTTAAGAACATCATTTTTTCAAAGGATTTCAATTTTTCCAAGAGAAAATAAACTAATTTCCCTTTAGAAAATAAAAATCCATTGAGGAAATTAGGTTCCCAAACTAGCCCTAAGAGATATGATTTGCAGGCAAAAGAAAAGGTTCACATCTTTAAAACTTTGCGGTATTTTGGGCCTGTTTGGTTCAGCTTTTTTCTGACCAGCTTTTCCGAGAATCTAGCTGTGGGGAGAATCTGGCTGTGTAGAGAATCTGAGTATCGTTAGGATTACGTGCGGAGTAAGATAAAGTTGTCCATGGGGCTTAGGATCTATAAAGTGACAGATTACTACTATTGCGACAACTCAACCGATTATATGTTTAGGTTGATTTTGAATGGTTTTTACCCTAACAAATTTTATAGAAACTGGCTGAAAAGCTAAGTGTTTGGCAGTCCGCAGCAGCTTTTGGTAGCCAGAAGCTGCGAAAAGCCGAAACAAACAGGGGCTTAGTTTGCTGCTTTTTATTGTGTACCTGTTTGTTCGCACCACCTTCGCTTTGACTAGCTAGGCAAGCACTATGTCAAATGGACATCAGAACCGAGCAACGGGTTAGAAAATAAAAAGCATTTCTCAAGTTGACCATAGTTTAGAGTTGCTAATTTGGAAGACACCTTTCGAAGCCAAATGTCACTTCAGATCTGTTGAAAGGGTGATTGGTTGAGCTAGCGATGTATCGTCTATGGTTAAGACAAGCGTCTTGACAAAGATGAATCTAGCCTATATTATCAGGGTTGTGTAATCCTAATGAACCTCAGCATCTCAATAGAGAATTAATGTTCATCGCCGTGTTAAATTCGTCGTATTATGTTCAAAGATTTATGGTCATTCTTTGAAGATCTTTATTCTCTGATCTTTTCGATCAGATAGTGTCTATGATGCTACGAATTTGTTCTATTCTTTGATCATCCGTTAATATAATCAATGATAGCCCCCATAGCTAAGTGGTCGCATCGATTGAAGGTTAACATAGATGATTGTCTCATTTAATAGCACATTGATAGAAATGGGTGCCTTAGTCTGTCTTCAGCAGTTGACCCATCATCATCCTCATATTCAAACTCAACTATGCAAACAGTATAGTCAACGGTGCAAAATCAGTGCAGAAAAAGTATTTTGGTTGATTATATAAGTGAACTACTGAAAACGGTCTTATGACTACCGCCTCCATCATTTGATTAATATGGAGATAGCAACATAAGATGACTGTCTGCATTAATAGACTATTAATAAAACCGCGCGTGTCCGGTAGTTCGCCTTCATATGGTCACTTAAATCATTGTTTTGCGCTGTTTTGATGTTCTCGGAGTGAAGTTTGAATAAATAAATAAATAAATAGGGAGGGATAAGTTGCTAGAAATAGTATAAAGACATTGCTACTATAAACACTGCCTCCGTTAATGGATCCATTAGCGAGGTGTTCGAGATGGAGATGGAGACCGCTTACATCATCTAGTTGTGCGCTTTGAAATTTTGACATCTATCAGTGCTCGAGGTGGAGATGAATGACGACGACGAGCAAGAAGGGGACGTCGACAAGCAGGGGTGGGTGAGTGCTGCCTCACTTGTACTGTACCTGGCACGGCGGTGAACACGGGTGTCCATGGTGGAGGGCGCTCGCTCGCTGGACTGGCTGGAGCCAGATTGGCTTCGACATTAATGAGCAAGCAAGCCTAGGAAGTTTTTGATTTTTTATATGGTTTTGCTAAAGTTTTCTGCTCCACTCTCTCTCAGATTTCTGTTTCGGGGAAGATAACAAGGCCATCTTCTTGAACTATCTTGGCACGAACTGGCACAGAGAGAAGAAAGTGTAGGATGCACTAGCACTGACATTCGTTTCCAACCCTATCTTTGAGTGTGTCCGAGGGAGTCCCATCTCCTTCAGGCTTCAGGTCATGACCAGGTCCTTGTACTAGCACTGACATTCCTATTATATGCCAGCTACCATGCCACCAGAAAGACTACAAGCATCGTAAAGAGCGTTCTCGATCCTAAGACAAACTTCTAGGCATATGTCGCGTTGGCCCAGCCACCATCTCTATCTCCAAAATCTGGAAGGTGCGGAGAACAACACTGCGGTTCTCTCTAGCGGTTGGGCGCCGTTCAACGCTGAAGACGGCGGCACCGCGTTGCTTGGCGAGATCGACTTGGCCTTTCTTGGCGTGTATGCGATCGGCATGTTCTTCGCTGGCCATTTGGGCCACACGGTGGACCTGAGGATCCTCCTGACCGTAGGGTAGGAATGGTAGGAGCCGGACTGTTCACCGCCGCCTTTGGAGCTGGCTACTGGTTCAGTGTGCACAGCTTCTACTACTCTCTGGGCGTGCAGATGGTGGCCGGCCGGCCTGTTTCAGTCGTCCGGATGGCCGTCAGTGGTTGCGGTCGTCGGCAACTGGTTCGGGAAGAGCAAGAGGGGAACATATCTGGCTCTCTAATCGCTGCTGCCATGCTGAAGGATTGCTGGTGGTGCTGGTCATTTGGGGTGCCCGGTATCATGATCGCGCTGGACGGGCTCACGGTGTATTATACTTCCTTCAATCCAAACTATAAAATATTTTGACCTTCTCCAGCAAATCGTGCATATAATTGTGCAAGATACTATTTTACACTATAAACTACATTATTATATAGTAAAGTTTAAAATATGATATATGATAGAAGATAGGATGGTTAAACTAATGAAAGCGATCTAAATATATAGATTTTGCTACACACTACACATAAACTATATCCAAATCTACGATAGAATAATGTATATATAGAAAAACCAAAATATTTTATAATTTAGAATGAAGACTGCGTTGATGTTTTTCTCTCAAAGTGCATGTTCCACTAATGAACCCTCTCAGCTACTCTTGGCCAGTACTAAACAACCTTGGTAAAATAGAGTTTTTGGTAAAAAAAAAATATCTAATAGCTTCTTTCCTTACATATCTAAATAGTATCTTCTATTTCAGCTTTGTCGATAGCTAAAGATATAAAATGAGATTCGCTCTCTAGAGTATATATATATATATATATATATATATATATATATATATATATATATATATATATATATATATATATATATATATAAGGCGCTGCTAAAATGCACCCAGGTGTATTCTCTATATTGAATACACCCAGGCGTAATATATAAATACACCTCGAGCACGCCTCAGCACGTCCTGTTCGCGCGCCTCCCTGCCCCCCGCAGCCGCCGCGCGCATCCATGTCCCCGCGCCGCCGCCGTTTCCTCCTTCTTCCTCCGATCCTCTAACCCTAGATCCATGGTCCCACCGTCGCTGCCGCACATTGAATCGCATCGATGCTCCTCCCCTAAATCCTTGGAGATTGTTGTGGCTGGAGGGGTTGATCCGATATTGCCGTCTCTGATTGCGACAGCGGGAGGCGGGTGTACGCGGTGGATCAGGTGATCCCTTGCATCACAAGACGTTGCTGACGCCACCGCCTTCAATTCCACCTGGATCGTTGGTCACTCCTGATGCAGCCCAGCTGTTCCATCCGGTAAGAAAAAAACAAGCAAAAATTGTTGCTCCACCGTCGTTTGTTCAATATTGGTTGCAACTAATGATTGCAACTGCGTGGTTTGTTGATTTTCTGTTGCAACGTTTGTTGCTTGTTAATTGCAACTAGGTGTATCCTCTAATTGCAAACTTGAGTCTCTATTTTTACTCATTGATTACCATTGCATGGTGTGTTTGTGCTCCAGTTGCAACGTTTGTTGCTTGTTGATTGCAACTAGGTGTATCCTCTAATTGCAAACTTGAGTCTCTGTTTTTACTCATTGATTACCATTGCATGGTGTGTTTGTGCTCCAGTTGCAACGTTTGTTGCTTGTTGATTGCAACTAGGGGTATCCTCTAATTGCAAACTCATGATTGTGTGTTGTTCTACAGGATGCAAACAAATTGCAACTATTGTGGAGTAGCATTTGCAATATGAAAGTAGCCTAGAGGGGGGTGAATAGGCTACACATAAATTTTTTCACTAAAAACTTCGAAATAGGTTAAATTAAAGTTGCACTGGTGCAAACCGGTTCAGTTGATTTTGATTACAATTGAACAAGTTTGAACCTGCTCAACTTAGATTAGATAATCTGTTAAACAAATACGAAGTAGTGAAGAATTTAGCTAAAGACTTGCCCTACACAAAATCTACTCGAATGGATAATATGAACCAACCAACGAATTTAAAGCGCTTAACAAGAACACACAAGAACACGCAATATAACCCGAGGTTCGGCAACCACCACAAAGGTGTCCTACTCCTCGTTGAGGAGCCCACAAAGGGCCGGGTCTTTTCCAACCCTAATCCTCCACAAGCCGACCACAAAGGTCAAGGCAATCTCTTCTCAAATAAGCTCAAAGAGCGGGTGATACAAACTTCTTGAGGTCGTCCGCAAATTTGGAGACTCCCAAGCAACCTCTAACCGTCAAGGAACACGAGGTTCCAAGAGTAACAAATCCATACAAGGTTAAGTTTGCAACGAGCTCAAGAACAAAGAGAATAGGAGAATCGAGATGAAATTAACAGCGTGTTCGATCGAGTTCACCACACACCAAGGGTCCTTCAAATGATTGAAGAAGATGCGATTGCGAGTGTGAAAGCTGGAATGAATGCACTTGTTGGGAGTTTGGTCAGCCAAGATTTCGTGGGAGAGGCAGAAGTAAATGAGAGAGAGAGTGTGGGGGTATATAAAAGATCCCCCAAAAGCTGGCAGCCGTTGGGAGAAAAGGAGTAAAAACCGGTTGAACCGGTTTTCAGACCGGTTGAACCGGTTTCTACCAGGGAGATCCCGGTTCACTAACCTACTCAGCCGGAGACTCGACCAGATTCAAAACCGATTGAGTAGGGGGAAAATCCGGTTGAACCGGTTTTCCCAAAAGATCTGCAGCGACTTTTCTGACAGCTCTGACTGTCAGACAGGTCAGAGCAGGGATGGCAGAGGAGCAGTCCCAAAACCGGTTGAACCGGTTTCAGGACCGGTTGAATCGGTTTCCAGGGCTGAAACCAAATTTTGAGTATTTTGAAGAGAACAAAAGTGGAGTTTTTGTGGGAAGTAAAATTTGTTTTTCTCAAGGGCATTCATGATCTGGAAAAATGTTCTCGAAGATGTTTTCAAAGGATTTTGAACTTAGCTCATTGCATAACATACTTAACCATCGCGGGTCCCTCTTAATTGCACGGCGATTCCTATGACTCAAGAATTATAATTGAGCACCACCGATGTTTCTAAGCACTTGGAGCACGCCATTTGATGTGGAATTTTAAATCCGCTGTGCTTTCTATTTTTATGCTCGTAAGATCTGTGCTTCTCCTGTCTGTAGAATTACTGTGTACATGCTAGGAGCAAACTTGTTAGAATCTCTGTTTGTTTTGTCATTTAATCACCAAAACCCTCAATTAGGGTTGATTGCACTTACAATCTCCCCCTTTTTGGTGATTGATGCCAAAACAAACTAGAGTAGAGATAAAAATTAAAAATTACAAGTAATTGCGAGATAAAAGCATTTGTATATGTGTAGCTCCCCCTAAATATGTGCATGAGTTTTGTGATATTAACATTGACTTGATATGTCATTTTGCAACATATTTAGAGAGAGAGAACAATCAACACCATACACAAAACAATGAGGGATGAAACACAATTATAGAGTGTTGTCGGGGACCATAATTAGGGGTACCCTCAAGGCGCCTAATTCTCAGCTGGTAACCCCCATCAGCATAAAGCTGCAAAGGCCTGATGGGGACGATTAAGTCGGGGATCAGTCCACACGAGTGACTCGATCACGCTTCACCCGAGCCTAGCCTCGGCCAAAGGCAGCCGACCTCGAGAGACTTCCGTCTCGCCCGAGGCCCCCTTTTTATGGCGGACACATCACCGGCTCGCCCAAGGCCTTGGCTTCGCTCAGAAGCAACCTTGACTAAATCACCACACCGACTGACCAAATTGCAGGGGCATTTAACGCAAAGGTGGCCTGACACCTCTATCCTGACACGCGCCCCCGGCAGAGCCGAGGTGACCGCCGTCACTCCACCGCTCCACTGGCCAGTCTGACAGAAGAACAGCGCCGCCTGCGCCACTCCGACTGCAGTGCCACTCGACAGAGTAAGTCTGACAGGCAGTCAGGTCTTGCCAAAGGCGCCACAGTAAACTCCGCTCCGCCCGACCCCAGGGCTCGGACTCGGGCTAAGACCCGGAAGACGGCGAACTCCGCTCCGCCCGACCCCAGGGCTCGGACACGGGCTAAGACCCGGAAGACGGCGAACTCCGCTCCGCCCGACCCCAGGGCTCGGACTCGGGCTAAGACCCGGAAGACGGCGAACTCCGCTCCGCCCGACCCCAGGGCTCGGACTCGGGCTAAGACCCAGAAGACGGCGAACTCCGCTCCGCCCGACCCCAGGGCTCGGACTCGGGCTAAGACCCGGAAGACGACGAAACTCCGCCTCGCCCGACCCCAGGGCCCGGACTCCGCCCTGGCCTCGGCCGAACAACTTCCGCCTCGCCCGACCCCTTGGCTCGGGCTCGGCCACGGCAACAGAAAGCAGACTCAACCTCGGCTTCGGAGGAAACCCCACGTCGCCCTGCCTAGGGCACAGACCGCCACGTCAACAGGAGGCGCCATCATCATCCCACCCCGAATCGACTCAGGTCACGGAGAACAAGACCGACGTCTCATCCGACCATCTCCGCCAGAGAGGCAATGATGGCGCTCCACAAGCTCTATGACGACGGCGGCCCCCAGCTCTCTTACGGAAGCAGGACAACGTCAGCAGGGACTCGACCGCTCCAACAGCTGTCCCTCCATCAGGCTCCGCCGCACCTCCGACAGCCACGACATCACGCCAGCAGGGTGCCCAGATCTCTTCGGCTGCCACGTTGGCATGTACCTAGGGCGCTAGCTCTCCCTCCGCTAGACACGTAGCACTCCGCTACATCCCCATTGTACACCTGGATCCTCTCCTTACGACTATAAAAGGAAGGACCAGGGCCTTCTCAGAGAAGGTTGGCCGCGCGGGACCGAGGACGGGACAGGCGCTCTCTTGGGGCCGCTCGCTTCCCTCACCCGCGTGGACGCTTGTAACCCCCCTACTGCAAGCGCACCTGACCTGGGCGCGGGACGAACACGAAGGCCGCGGGACTTCCACCTCTCTCACGCTCGGCTCCGGCCGCCTCGCCTCTCCCCCCTTCGCGCTCGCCCACGCGCTCGACCCATCTGGGCTGGGGCACGCAGCACACTCACTCGTCGGCTTAGGGACCCCCCTGTCTCGAAACGCCGACAGTTGGCGCGCCAGGTAGGGGCCTGCTGCGTGCTGACGAACAGCTCCCCGTCAAGCTCCAGATGGGCAGTCTCCAGCAACCTCTCCGGCCCGGGACGGTGCTTCGTTTCGGGACTCTTGAGTTCATGTCCTTCGACGGCAGCTACGACATGACACTTCTTCCACCGCCACGCGACTACGACAATAGCGGCCGACAACCCGCCCGCCGGCGGCGGAATCGACGACATCTTCCCCGCGTGGTGGAAGAGCAACATTCGGGCTCGCTCTGTTCTCTCCCCCGCCAACGGAGGAGGAGGCGGAGCCGTCAAGGCCAGACGGGAGGCCACGCTTTGCCGGCCGTCGAGCGAATCGACGCCCCCGACGCCCCGACGGAAGGCACGCCGGACGTCGACCTCGCGTTCGAGACGGAGGCAAGCGCCGTCCCCCCGCGGCACGCTGACCCCGAGCAAGAAGACGACACCGGCGCGCTCGCGGAAAGCCTGCAGGACGTCGCCCTCGAACCAGAGATGGCGGCGCAACCAATCCCCGATGTGACTACGTCGCTCCTCGTCGACCAAAAGGTAACGACTAACTCCCATCTTGCGTCATTTCGACTCGGCCTCAACCCGCCAAACGACCTCGTTTTGGCGGGCGCTCTCATTGAGGCGAGTGCAACCCCACTGAGGTTCTGTATGCGGTTGCCTTGGGACCAACTGACGGTCGTCTCGACCTACGGGCCCTCTGAGTCCGAGGAAGATGACGATCCCAGCATTGGTTGGGATTTCTCCGGACTCGGCAACCCCAGTGCCGTGCGGGACTTCATGACCGCATGTGACTACTGTCTATCCGACTGTTCCGATGGAAGCCGCAACCTTGGCGACGAGAGTTGCGGCCCAAGCCGCGAATGTTTCCACATCGAGCTAGGGGATCCCACCGAAGGCAACCATCTTGGCATGCCGGAGGATGGTGATCTCCCTAGGCCGGTGCCTCGCGCCGACATCCCACGGGAGCTAGCTGTGGTCCCCGCTCCGGCGGGGGGTTACGACCCACAACTCGAGCAAGTCCGCGAGGCGCAGGCCAGGCCCAACGAGGGAACAGGAGCGCTTGAGCCGATCCGTCGGGACGTCGGACAGGCATGGGTGGGCCAACCCCTGGCCGGAGAAATACGTCATCTGCCCCAAGGTCTCCAGCACCGCGTCGCCAACGACGTCAGGATCAGGCCGCCGCCCGCATCCAGCGGGGTCGGTCAGAACCTGGCGACCGCAGCGATGCTCATCCGCGCGATGCCGGAGCCGTCAACCACCGAGGGGCGGCGAATCCAGGGAGAACTCAAGAATCTCCTGGAAGGCGCTGCGGCCCGGCGGGCCGAGAGCACTGCATCCCGGAGGCAAGGATATCCCTCGGAACCTCATGCCGCGACTTCCCGATTCATGCGGGAGGCCACGGTCTATACCGGGCGCACGCGCAACACCGCGCCTGCGGCCCCGGGCCACCTCGGCAACGAGCACCATCGACGCGACCGTCGGGCTCACCTCGACGAAAGGGTGCGCCGAGGCTACCACCCCAGGCGTGGGGGGCGCTACGACAGCGGGGAGGATCGGAGTCCTTCGCCCGAACCACCCGGTCCGCAGGCCTTCAGTCGGGCCATCCGACGGGCGCCATTCCCGACCCGGTTCCGACCCCCGACTACTATCACAAAGTACTCGGGGGAAACGAGACCGGAACTGTGGCTCGCGGACTACCGCCTTGCCTGCCAACTGGGTGGAACGGACGACGACAACCTCATCATCCGCAACCTCCCCCTGTTCCTCTCCGACACTGCTCGCGCCTGGTTGGAGCACCTGCCTCCGGGGCAGATTTCCAACTGGGACGACTTGGTCCAAGCCTTCACTGGCAATTTCCAGGGCACATACGTGCGCCCCGGGAATTCCTGGGACCTTCGAAGCTACCGGCAACAGCCGGGGGAGTCGCTCCGGGACTACATCCGGCGATTCTCGAAGCAGCGCACCGAGCTGCCCAACATCACCGACTCGGATGTCATCGGCGCGTTCCTCGCCGGCACCACTTGCCGCGACCTGGTGAGCAAGCTGGGTCGCAAAACCCCCACCAGGGCGAGCGAGCTGATGGACATCGCCACCAAGTTCGCCTCTGGCCAGGAGGCGGTCGAGGCTATCTTCCGAAAGGACAAGCAGCCCCAGGGCCGCCCATCAGAAGAAGCCCCCGAGGCATCTGCTCCGCGCGGCGCCAAGAAGAAAGGCAAGAAGAAGTCGCAATCGAAACGCGACGCCGCCGACGCGGACCTTGTCGCCGCCGCCGAGTATAAGAACCCTCGGAAGCCCCCCGGAGGTGCAAACCTCTTCGACAAGATGCTCAAGGAGCCGTGCCCCTACCATCAGGGGCCCGTCAAGCACACCCTCGAGGAGTGCGTTATGCTTCGGCGTCACTTCCACAGGGCCGGGCCACCCGCCGAGGGTGGCAGGGCCCACGACGACGACAAGAACGAAGAACACCCAGCAGGGGGGTTCCCCGAGGTCCGCGACTGCTTCATGATCTATGGAGGGCATGCGGCGAATACCTCGGCTCGGCACCGCAAGCAAGAGCGCCGGGAGGTCTGCTCGGTGAAGGTGGCGGCGCCAGTCTACCTAGACTGGTCCGACAAGCCCATCACTTTCGACCGGGCCGACCACCCCGACCTTGTGCCGAGCCCGGGGAAATACCCGCTCGTCGTCGACCCCGTTATCGGCGATGTCAGGCTCACCAAGGTCCTGATGGACGGGGGCAGCTGCCTCAACATCATCTACGCCGAGACCCTCAAGCTCCTGCGCGTCGATCTGTCCTCCGTCCGAGCAGGCGCTGCGCCCTTCCACGGGATCATCCCTGGGAAGCGCATCCAGCCCCTCGGGCGACTCGACCTCCCCGTCTGCTTCGGGACGCCCTCCAACTTCCGAAGGGAGACCCTGACGTTCGAGGTGGTCGGGTTCCGAGGAACCTACCACGCCGTGCTAGGGAGGCCATGCTACGCGAAGTTCATGGCCGTCCCCAACTACACCTACCTGAAGCTCAAGATGCCGGGCCCCAACGGGGTCATCACCGTCGGCCCCACGTACAAACACGCGTTCGAATGCGACGTGGAGTGCGTGGAGTACGCCGAGGCCCTCGCCGAGTCCGAGGCCCTCATCGCCGACCTGGAGAACCTCTCCAAGGAGGTGCCAGACGTGAAGCGCCATGCCGGCAACTTCGAGCCAGCGGAGACGGTCAAGGCCGTCCCCCTCGACCCCAGCGGCGACACCACCAAGCAGATCCGGATCGGTTCCGGGCTCGACCCCAAATAGGAAGCAGTGCTCGTCGACTTTCTCCACGCAAACGCCGACGTCTTTGCGTGGAGTCCCTCGGACATGCCCGGCATACCGAGGGATGTCGCCGAGCACTCGCTGGATATTCGGGCCGGAGCCCGACCCGTCAGGCAGCCTCTGCGCCGATTCGACGAGGAGAAGCGCAGAGCGATTGGCGAAGAGATCCACAAGCTAATGGCGGCAGGGTTCATCAAAGAGGTATTCCATCCCGAATGGCTTGCCAACCCTGTGCTTGTGAGGAAGAAAGGGGGGAAATGGCGGATGTGTGTGGACTACACTGGTCTCAACAAAGCATGTCCGAAGGTTCCCTACCCTCTGCCTCGCATCGACCAAATCGTGGATTCCACTGCTGGGTGCGAAACCCTGTCCTTCCTCGATGCCTACTCGGGGTATCACCAGATCCGGATGAAAGAGTCCGACCAGCTCGCGACTTCTTTCATCACGCCGTTCGGCATGTACTGCTATGTCACCATGCCGTTCGGCTTGAGGAATGCGGGCGCGACGTACCAGCGGTGCATGAACCATGTGTTCGGCGAACACATCGGTCGCACAGTCGAGGCCTACGTCGATGACATCGTAGTCAAGACACGGAAGGCTTCCGACCTCCTCTCCGACCTTGAAGTGACATTCCGGTGTCTCAAGGCGAAAGGAGTCAAGCTTAACCCTGAGAAGTGTGTCTTCGGGGTGCCCCGAGGCATGCTCCTAGGGTTCATCGTCTCCGAGCGAGGCATCGAAGCCAACCCGGAGAAGATTGCGGCCATCACCAGCATGGGACCCATCAAGGACTTAAAAGGGGTACAGAGGGTCATGGGATGCCTCGCGGCCCTGAGCCGCTTCATCTCACGCCTCGGCGAAAGAGGTCTGCCTCTGTACCGCCTCTTAAGGAAGGCCGAATGTTTCGCTTGGACCCCTGAGGCCGAGGAAGCCCTCGGCAACCTGAAGACACTCCTTACAAAGGCGCCAGTCTTGGTGCCGCCGGTGGACGGAGAAACCCTCTTGGTCTACGTCGCCGCGACCACTCAGGTGGTTAGCGCCGCGATTGTGGTCGAAAGGCAGGAGGAAGGGCATACATTGCCCGTTCAGAGGCCGGTCTACTTCATCAGCGAAGTGCTGTCCGAGACTAAGATCCGCTACCCACAAGTTCAAAAGCTGCTGTATGCTGTGATCCTGACAAGGCGGAAGCTACGACACTACTTCGAGTCCCATCCGGTAACTGTGGTGTCATCCTTCCCCCTGGGGGAGATCATCCAGTGCCGAGAGGCCTCGGGCAGGATCGCAAAGTGGGCGGTGGAGATCATGGGCGAAACGATCTCATTCGCCCCTCGGAAGGCCATCAAGTCCCAAGTGTTGGCGGATTTCGTGGCCGAATGGGTCGACACCCAACTGCCGACGACTCCGATCCAACCGGAGCTCTGGACCATGTTTTTCGACGGGTCGCTGATGAAGACGGGGGCCGGCGCGGGCCTGCTCTTCATCTCGCCCCTCGGAAAGCACTTGCGCTACGTGTTGCGCCTCCACTTCCCGGCGTCCAACAATGTGGCCGAGTACGAAGCTCTGGTCAACGGATTACGGATCGCCATCGAGCTAGGGGTCAGACGCCTCGACGCCCGCGGTGATTCGCAGCTCGTCATCGACCAAGTCATGAAGAACTCCCACTGCCGCGACCCGAAGATGGAGGCCTACTGCGACGAGGTTCGGCGCCTGGAAAACAAGTTCTTCGGGCTCGAGCTCAACCACATCGCTCGGCGCTACAACGAAACCGCAGACGAGCTGGCCAAGATAGCCTCGGGGCGAACGACAGTCCCCCCGGACGTCTTCTCCCGGGATCTGCATCAACCCTCCGTCAAGCTCGACGACGCGCCCGAGCCCGAGGTACCCTCGGCTCAGCCCGAGGTACCCTCGGCTCAGCCCGAGGCACCCTCGGCCCAGCCCGAGGTACCCTCGGCCCCCGAGGGCGGGGCATTGAACGTCGAGGAAGGGCAGAGCGGGGCCACGCCAGACCAAGATTGGCAGGCCCCGTACCTGCAATATCTCCGTCGAGGAGAGCTACCCCTCGACCAAGTCGAGGCTCGGCGGGTAGCGCGACGCGCCAAGTCATTCGTCTTGCTGGGCGACGAAGAGGAGCTCTACCATCGCAGCCCCTCGGGCATCCTCCAGCGATGCATCTCCATCGCCGAAGGTCGGGAACTGCTGCAAGAAGTACACTCGGGGGCTTGCGGCCACCACGCAGCACCCCGAGCCCTTGTTGGAAATGCTTTCCGGCAAGGCTTCTACTGGCCAACGGCGGTGGCTGACGCCACTAGGATCGTCCGCACCTGCGAAGGGTGCCAATTCTATGCGAAGTGGACACACCTGCCCGCTCAGACTCTGTAGACAATACCCATCACCTGGCCCTTTGCTGTATGGGGTCTGGACCTCGTCGGTCCCTTGCAGAAGGCGCCCGGGGGCTACACGCACCTGCTGGTCGCCATCGACAAATTCTCCAAGTGGATCGAGGTCCGACCTCTGAACAACATCAGGTCCGAACAGGCGGTGGCATTCTTCACCAACATCATCCATCGCTTTGGGGTCCCGAACTCCATCATCACCGACAACGGCACCCAGTTCACCGGCAAAAAAATCTTGGATTTTTGCGAAGATCACCATATCCGGGTGGACTGGGCCGCCGTGGCTCATCCCATGTCGAACGGGCAAGTAGAGCGTGCCAACGGCATGATTCTGCAAGGGCTCAAGCCTCGGATCTACAACGACCTCAACAAGTTCGGCAGGCGATGGATGAAGGAACTCCCCTCGGTGGTCTGGAGCCTAAGGACGACGCCGAGTCGTGCCACGGGCTTCACGCCGTTTTTCCTGGTCTACGGGGCTGAAGCTATCTTGCCCACTGACCTGGAATACGGCTCCCCGAGGGCGAGGGCCTACACCGAACAAAGCAACCAAGCCAGCCGAGAGGAATCGCTGGACCAGCTGGAGGAAGCTCGGGATAGGGCCTTGCTACACTCGGCGCGGTACCAACAGTCCCTGCGACGCTACCACGCCCGAGGGGTCCGGTCCTGAGAACTCCAGGTGGGCGACCTGGTGCTTCGGCTGCGACAAGACGCCCGAGGGAGGCACAAGCTCACGCCCCCCTGGGAAGGGCCATTCGTCATCGCCAAAGTTCTGAAGCCCGGAACATACAAGCTGGCCAGCAATCAAGGCGAGATCTACGGCAACGCTTGGAACATCAAACAGCTACGTCGCTTCTACCCTTAAGATGTTTTCAAGTTGTTCATATACCTCGCACCTGCGCAAAGTTTAGTTGTCAAGGAAGGGTCGGCCTAGCCTCGGCAAAGCCCGACCCTCCCTCGGGGGCTAAAAGGGGGGAGACCCCCTCTGCGTCAAATTTTTCCTCGAAAAAGGATCTCTTTTTGGCAGGATTTCTTTCGTACTTCTTGACTACTTCGGAAAGCGGACCCTGGAAACGACGAGGTACACGTAAGCAGCCAAGGCTGACCGAGCCGAGGGACTCCTACGCCTCCGGGATACGGATACCTCACTCGTCCCTTTCTGCGATAAGTAACTTGCGCTCGGATAAAGCGACTCCGTGGACCGAACGAGTCATCACGTTCGGAAGCTCTCCTGCCGAAGCAGTCTTTCAAGCTTTCTCGACTAAGTCGGGGACAGGGCCTCATGGACGGGTGAAAGTATGCGTAAGCGGCAAGGCCGACCGAGCCGAGGGATTCCCACGCCTCTGGGATACGGATACCTCACTCGTCCCTTCCGCGAAAAGCAACTCTCGCTCACACAAACATCCCTGTTATCGACAGAGTCCAGATGCTCGAAACAGGAGGAAAAAAGACGCAGCTTCGCGAGCGCGGCGAGGGCGTGTTCTTCTGGCCTCGGCGGCCGCAGAAAGCACACGCTACAAGATGATCTGATCCTGCAGGTTCGGGTCTTCACGCCGAAGGGAGCCGTAGCACCCTCGGCATCGACGACGTCTTCAGCAAAGCCCGACCCAGCCTCGGGCGGCGCCGCGGCCCAGGGGCCCCTCCGGGAATCCGGCCCGAGCAGGCGGCTCAACCGGTTACCCCTGGGGCCTCGGTCAACCGGCTTCCAAGGGCGCCAGCCCGATCCGAGGCCTCGACTGATCGACTTTGGCGTCGGCCCCGCTGACGGACAACACGGATAGGCTCCGGCCGACCAGGTTCCCATTCTCGAGCCAACTCCGCCTCTGTTCATACTGATATCGCTACCCCTGGCCTCGGCCCATCGAAGGGCGGCCGAGGGGTCTCTTCAACTAAGCTAGAGGAGCCCCAGACGACAAGGCCGAATGGGCCGAGGGATTCCTACGCCTCCGGGATACGGATACCTCACCCGCCACCTTGACACGGGGCAACTCATGCTTGGTAAAGCGGTTCAGATAATCAAACAGGCGAGACTTAGTGCTCGAAAATGAGGAAAAAACACGGCTCCGTGCCAAAATTACATACACGTTCAGGCCTCGACAGCCACAATGAACGAACTCACTGGCATTCGAAGTGCCATTACAAACGGAACTCCGGTTCCCCCTCCGCAGGTACGAACAACCCCACTCCGAGGGGGAAGGCCTGCGGAGCAACGAAAGGCCGACGAACGGCGCGCCGTCACCTGCTCCAGCAGCGGCGACGACGGCGACTTCTGCTCCGGGGGGCCGAACAGCGGCAACGCTGACCTCAGGGTGGATGCCGCTGCCAGGAGGCCCCCGCCCATGCCAAAACTCGTGAGGCAAGGACGGGCAGAAGGCCGTAGAAGTTGGAGGTCAGCCCGTGGCCGGCCCCGGCCGCCGCGCCGGCGGAAGAACCTCTTCCGGCTGCCGTGGCAGACGCCGACGCCGCAAGTGGCCCCGAAGCCGCTCGCGGCTGAAGACCAGGCACGCTGCAGCTGCCGGACGCCACGGGCAATGCCCGCTTCTCCCCCCATCACTGAGTGAAGGAGCGGGCCACCGCCCACGCAGGGGCCGACCCCAACTCGGCACTCTCCCCTCCCCAGCCTTAGTGATGAAAATCCTTGAGGCTGAGGAAGGGGCAGAGGCCGCAGCCCGGCTCGCTTTCCCCCACCATCAAGCTGGAGGTCGCCACCTCGGGTGACCGCCGGTGAAGGGGTGCGACCGGGCTGCGTGATGAAAATCCTTGAAGCCGAACGATGGCTGAGAGGTACCAACTCCCATGGAGTTGCGTTCCTCCAACGAGGAGGCGGAAAGGCGGCGGATACCCCCCATCCGGGGGCTTGGAAGATGGGAAGACCCGACGCTTAAGGGAGGAAGAAGACATGGTTGCCTTACGAAAGGAGCCCCCCTCCTTTTAAAGGCAACTCCCCCTACGTGCGCCCCCGGGCGCCACGGGCCGAGTCTTCTCCAACACGCTCCAAGGCCCTCCCCTGCGACTCGGGGGCTGGGTCCCGCATGTCATGCAAGCCGGCTCAGGGCAGAAGAAGCCAAACCGCCGCGCATGGTGCGCACGACCGTCCAGCGGTTACAGGCAACCCCCCATTTTCGCCCAGACCAACGGGCAGAAGGGGCGGGCAGCCATGCAGGCGACATGCAACCGCACCAGATGGACGCGCTTCTCCGACTTCTGACACGCCAGCTTGGAACCCAGGCCCACGCGTCGAGCAACCGGCGCGCCAGTTGCTGCATGCAAGCAACCGCACCGCCACTTGTGCCACCATCGCGCCTCTTCGGTTGCGAAGCCTATGCCACGACTCGAGGCGACCCAACAGCGCCAGACTGGCGCATCGGTCAAAGCGACCAAAAGTGGGCCGGCAGTAATAGCGGTGGCAGGCGGGCGGGCGCAGCGGTCACGTCATCAGCCAGGCTCACGTCCCATCCTGAGACAGCAAGAGAGCCTCCTCTCACGGCGTGAAGACGGTGCACCCGTGACCCGTTCCTCGAACGGATCGCGCGCGCGCAACGGCCGCTCCGCCAACCACTCGCCCCGTCGCATTAACTCCGCGGCGGGACACGCGGCGCCTCGGGTAGGAGGAGCGCGCGACGCTTCACCTTCGCCGTAATAACCGCGTCAGAAAAGGTACACCACGTCATCCGATTTCGTATCCTTTTTCCGTTTTTCTCTTTCTCTATCTCTTGCGACAGGGACCGGGAAAGGGGGATACCCCGAAAGGGATCCTTCTCCGCGAAGGAACCGGGCTCCGAGCCCCCCATTACTGATCAGGGGTTCGAAGGCTGGCCCCCCGAGGGTTCAACAGTCGCCTCAGATCGCGTGGGCCCGACACCCACTACTGGTCAGGGGTTCGAAGGCCAGCCCCCCGAAGGGCTCCATGGCCGCCTCAGGCTACTCGGGCTCCGCGCCCATTACTGATCAGGGGTTCGAAGGCTGGCCCCCGAAGGGTTCACAGTCGCCTCAGACACCGAGCGAGGGATGACCAGGGGTACGTTCGATACATAACCAAGGCTCGGGCTGCGCTCCCGAGGTACCCTAGGACATTTCCGAGACCAGCGGGAACGATCTTGTAACGGAATCCCATCGGAGGGAGGCATCGAGCCCTCGGACCCCGTCGCCAGGGGACCGGGTTCGGCAAATCACCCGCAGGTACTTTTGGGCGTGCCTCTGGGCCCCTAGCCGACCCCCAACGAACGGGGCACGGACGTCCACTCGGATTACCCGCTTGCAGCTCACCGGAGACACCATGTTCGGTGCCCATCGAGGGTAACATGGCGCACTCCCCCCCTCCTCCTTGCGGAAAGGCGACGTAGGGGCGTATGTAAAAAGCCGAGTCTGTCCCTGATCGTCCTCTCGCCCTGTGCAGAGGCTCGGGGGCTGCTCTCGCAAAAACTGGCTCCGGCCAAATCGTTGACAGCGTCAACATACCAGCCCGAGAGCTTGGGCCCCGACCGTGCACCCGGGCTACGGCCAGTTCGCATGAGGGAACGACCAGACCAGCCGAAGCGTTAAGCGAAGTATTAAGACCTCGAAGGAGTGTAACCACTCCTCCGAGGCCTCGGGGGCTACACCCGGCGGGTGCGCTCGCGCGCACCCACCGGAACGAAATGCAACCGAGAAAGGCTGGTCCCCTTGCAAAAAAGTGCGACAAAAGCCTCCAAGCGAGTGCTAACACTCCCTTCGAGGCTCGGGGGCTACTGTCGGGGACCATAATTAGGGGTACCCTCAAGGCACCTATTTCTCAGCTGGTAACCCCCATCAGCATAAAGCTGCAAAGGCCTGATGGGGACGATTAAGTCGGGGATCAGTCCACACGAGTGACTCGATCACGCTTCACCCGAGCCTAGCCTCGGCCAAAGGCAGCCGACCTCGAGAGACTTCTGTCTCGCCCGAGGCCCCCTTTTTATGGCGGACACATCACTGGCTCGCCCAAGGCCTTGGCTTCGCTCAGAAGCAACCTTGACTAAATCACCACACCGACTGACCAAATTGCAGGGGCATTTAACGCAAAGGTGGCCTGACACCTCTATCCTGACACGCGCCCCCGGCAGAGCCGAGGTGACCGCCGTCACTCCACCGCTCCACTGGCCAGTCTGACAGAAGAACAGCGCCGCCTGCGCCACTCCGACTGCAGTGCCACTCGACAGAGTAAGTCTGACAGGCAGTCAGGTCTTGCCAAAGGCGCCACAGTAAACTCCGCTCCGCCCGACCCCAGGGCTCGGACTCGGGCTAAGACCCGGAAGACGGCGAACTCCGCTCCGCCCGACCCCAGGGCTCGGACACGGGCTAAGACCCGGAAGACGGCGAACTCCGCTCCGCCCGACCCCAGGGCTCGGACTCGGGCTAAGACCCGGAAGACGGCGAACTCCGCTCCGCCCGACCCCAGGGCTCGGACTCGGGCTAAGACCCAGAAGACGGCGAACTCCGCTCCGCCCGACCCCAGGGCTCGGACTCGGGCTAAGACCCGGAAGACGACGAAACTCCGCCTCGCCCGACCCCAGGGCTCGGACTCCGCCCTGGCCTCGGCCGAACAACTTCCGCCTCGCCCGACCCCTTGGCTCGGGCTCGGCCACGGCAACAGAAAGCAGACTCAACCTCGGCTTCGGAGGAAACCCCACGTCGCCCTGCCTAGGGCACAGACCGCCACGTCAACAGGAGGCGCCATCATCATCCCACCCCGAATCGACTCGGGTCACGGAGAACAAGACCGACGTCTCATCCGACCATCTCCGCCAGAGAGGCAATGATGGCGCTCCACAAGCTCTATGACGACGGCGGCCCCCAGCTCTCTTACGGAAGCAGGACAACGTCAGCAGGGACTCGACCGCTCCAACAGCTGTCCCTCCATCAGGCTCCGCCGCACCTCCGACAGCCACGACATCACGCCAGCAGGGTGCCCAGATCTCTCCGGCTGCCACGTTGGCATGTACCTAGGGCGCTAGCTCTCCCTCCGCTAGACACGTAGCACTCCGCTACATCCCCATTGTACACCTGGATCCTCTCCTTACGACTATAAAAGGAAGGACCAGGGCCTTCTCAGAGAAGGTTGGCCGCGCGGGACCGAGGACGGGACAGGCGCTCTCTTGGGGCCGCTCGCTTCCCTCACCCGCGTGGACGCTTGTAACCCCCCTACTGCAAGCGCACCTGACCTGGGCGCGGGACGAACACGAAGGCCGCGGGACTTCCACCTCTCTCACGCTCGGCTCCGGCCGCCTCGCCTCTCCCCCCTTCGCGCTCGCCCACGCGCTCGACCCATCTGGGCTGGGGCACGCAGCACACTCACTCGTCGGCTTAGGGACCCCCCTGTCTCGAAACGCCGACAAGTGTGATGATAGAAAGAGTAAAATTACACATACAAGCTCATTATTGCATAGCATATGATATGAAAAGTTACTACTGCTATTACAATAATGCTATCACATCTCATCACATTATTAAAAAAGTTTATGGCTTTAGAGCCATGCATGCATCATACGATAGACCAATAATTATTACAAACCTATCGACGTTTCGAGATCGGGGGGTCCCTGAGCCGACGAGTGAAATGTCGCCGCGTGCCCCAGCCCAGATGGGTTGGCACGAGACGGAGCGCGAAGGGGGAAAAAGGCAGCCGGAGCGAGAGAGAGGTGGAAATCCCGCGACCTTCGTGTTTGTCCCGTGCCTAGTTCGGGTGCGCTTGCAGTAGGGGGTTACAAGCGTCCACGCGGGAGGGGAGCGAGCGGCCTCACGCGAACGCCTGTCTCGTCCTCTTCCCTGTGCGGCCAACCCTCTCTAAGAGGGCCCTGGTCCTCCCTTTTATAGGCACAAGGAAAGGATCTAGGTGTACAATGGGGGGTGTAGCAGAGTGCTAACGTGTCTAGCGGAGGAGAGCTAGCGCCCTAAGTACACGCCATCGTGGCAGCCGGAGAGGTTTTGGCACCCGGTTCGTGTGGTGTCGTGGCCGTCGGAGGAGCGCTGGAGCCTGGCGGAAGGACAGCTGTCGGGGCTGTCGAGTCCTTGCTGACGTCCTCTTGCTTCCGTAAGGGGGCTGAGAGCCGCCGTCGTCATAGAGCGTGTGGGGCGCCATCATTACTTGTCTGGCGGAGCGAGCCAGATAGGACGCCGGTCTTGTTCCCCGTAGCCTGAGTCAGCTTGGGGTAGGGTAATGATGGCGCCTCCTGTTGACGTGGTCGGTCCGTGCCCTAGGTTGGGCGATGTGGAGGCTCCTCCGAGGTCGAGGTCGAGTCTGTCTTCCGAGGCCGAGGTCGAGTCCGAGCCCCTGGGTCGGGCGAGGCGGAGACCGTCGGCGGAGGCCAGGGCTGAGTCCGAGCCCTGGGGTCGGGCGAAGCGGAGTTCGCCGTCTTCCGGGGCTGAGCCCGAGTCCGAGCCCTAGGTCGGACGGAGCGGAGTTCGCCATCTTCCGGGGCTGAGCCCGAGTCCGAGCCCTAGGTCGGGCGGAGCGGAGTTCGCCGTCTTCCGGGGTTGAGCCCGAGTCCGAGCCCTAGGTTGGGCGGAGCGGAGTTCGCCGTCTTCCAGGGCTGAGCCCAAGTCCGAGCCCTGGGTCGGGCAGAGCAGAGTTTCCTATGGTGCCTGAGGCCGGGCCTGGCTGCCTGTCAGCCTCACTTTGTCGAGTGGCACAGCAGTCGGAGCGGCGCAGGCGGCGCTGTCCTTCTGTCAGGCCGGTCTGTGGAGCGGCGAAGTGACTGCAGTCACTTCGGCTCTATCGACTGGAGGACGTGCGTCAGGATAAAGGTGTCAGGCCACCTTTGCATTAAATGCCCCTGCGATTTGGTCGGTTGGTGTGGCGATTTGGCCAGGGTTGCTTCTTGGCGAAGACTGGGCCTCGGGCGAGCCGGAAGTATGTTCGTCGCTGGAGGGGGGCCTCGGGCGAGACGTAGATCCTCCGGGGTCGACTGCTCTTGCCCGAGGCTGGGCTCGGGCGAGGCGTGATCGAGTCCCTCGAATGGACCGATCCCTTACTTAGTCGCACCCATCAGGCCTTTGCAGCTTTGTGCTGATGGGGGTTACCAGCTGAGAATTAGGAGTCTTGAGGTTACCCCTAATTATGGTCCCCGACAGTAGCCCCTGAGCCTCGAAGGGAGTGTTAACACTCGCTTGGAGGCTTTTGTCGCACTTTTTTGCAAGGGGACCAGCCTTTCTCGGTTGCGTTTTGTTCCGGTGGGTGCGCTCGAGCGCACCCGCCGGGTGTAGCCCCCGAGGCTTCGGAGGAGTGGTTTGACTCCTCCGAGGTCTTAATGCCTCGCGCAATGCTTCGGCTGGTCTGGTCGTTCCCTCATGCGAGCTGGCCGTAGCCCGGGTGCACGGTCGAGTCCCAAGTCCTCGGGCTGGTATGTTGACGCTGTCAACGGTTTGGCCGGAGCCGGGTTTGCGAGAGCAGCCCCCGAGCCTTTGCACGGGGCAAGAGGACGGTCAAGGGCAGACTCGACTTTTTTACATACGCCCCTGCGTCGCCTTTCCGCAAGGAGGAGGGGGGAAGCGCCATGTTGCCCTCGGAGGGCGCCGAACATGGTGTCTCCGGTGAGCTGCTGGCGGGTAATCCGAGTGGACGCCCGTGCCCCATTTGTTAGGGGTCGGCTAGAGGCCCGGAGGCGCACTCAAAAGTACCTGCGGGTGATCTGCCGGACCCGGTCCCCTGTCGACGGGGTCCGAGGGCTCGATGCCTCCCTCTGATGGGATTCCATTACAAGATCATTCCCGCTGGTCTCGGAAATGTCCTAGGGTACCTCGGGAGCGTAGCCCGAGCCTCGGTTATGTATCGAACGTACCCAGGGTCATCCCTCGCTCTATGTCTGAGGCGGGTGTGAACCCTTCGAGGGCCAGCCTACAAACCCTTGATCAGTAGTGGGCGCGGAGCCCGAGTAGCCTGAGGCGGCCGTTGAACCCTTCCGAGGGGCTGGCCTTCGAACCTCTGACCAGTAGTGGGTGTGGAGCCCACGCGCTCTGAGGCGGCTGTTAAACCCCTCCGAGGGGCCAGCCTTTGAACCTTTGATCAGTAGGGAGGCTCGGAGCCTGTTTCCTTCACGGAGAAGGATCCTTTTCGGGGTATCCCCCTTTCCCGGCCCCTGTTGTAAGAGAGAGAAAGAGGAAAAAGGAAAAGGATACGAAATCGAATGACGCGGCGTACCTTTTTGACGCGGTCATTATGGCGAAGGCGAAGCGTCGCTCGCTTCCCCTGCCAGAGGCGCCGCCTGTCCTGCCGCGGAGTTAATGCGACAGGGCGAGTGGTTCGCGGGGCGGCCGTTGCGCGTGCGCGAGCCGTTCGAGGAACGGAACACGGGCGCGTCGTCTTCACGCCGCGAGAGAGGGTTCTCTCACTGCCCCAGGATGGGACGTAGGCTTGGCTGACGACATGACCGCTACTCCCGCCCGCCTGCCACCGCCATTACTGCTGGCCCATTTTTGGCCGTATTGACTGTCGCGCCTGGCTGGCACTGCTGGGTTGTACGCAGGGTTGCCTCGAGTCGCGGTACTGGTTCCGCGGTCGAGGAGGCATGGTAGTGGTGCGAGTGGCGGTGCAGTTGCTTGCACGTAGCGACCGGCGCGCCGGTTACATGACGCGTGGGCGTGGGTCCCCATGCTGGGTGCGTTGGAAGTCGGAGGGGCACGCCCACTTGGCGCGGTTGCATGCCGCCCGCATGGCTGCCCGCCCTTTCGCCCGCTGGTCTGGGCGAAAGCGGAGGAATGCTCGTAACCGCTGGGCGGTTGCATGCACCGCGCGCGGCGGTTTGGCTTCTTCTGCTCTAGGCCAGCTTGCATGACGCGTGGGACCCAGCCCCCGCGCCGTAAGGGGAGGACCTTGGAGGGTGTTGGAGAAGACTCAGCCCACGACAGCTGGGGACGCAAGTAGGGAGAGTCGCCTTTAAAAGGAGGGTGACCCCCTTGAAAGGCGACCATGTCTTCGCGCTCACTTATGCATCGTGTCTTTCCACCTTCCGAGCCCCCGGATGGGGGACACCCGCAATCCTTCCACCTTGTTGTTGGGGGAACACAACTCCGTGGGAGTTGGTACCTTTCAGCCATCATTCGGCTTCAAGGATTTTCATCATGCAGCCCGGCTGCACCCCTCCGCCGGCGGTCACCCAAGACGGTGACCTCCAGTTCGATGGCGGGGGAAAGCAAGCCGGGCTGCAGCCTCTGCCCCTCCCTCAGCCTCAAGGATTATCATCATCAGTGCTGGGGAGGGGAGTGTGCCGAGTTGGGGTCGGCCCCTGCGTGGGCGGTAGCCCGCTCCTTCCCTCAGTGATCGGGGGGAAGGGCGTTCGCCGTTCGTGGCGCTGGCAGCTGCCGCATGCCTGGCTCTCTGACCCGAGTGGCTTCGGAGCCGCTCCCGGCGCCGCCTTCTGCCACGGCAGCTGGAAGAGGTTCTTCCGCCGATGAGATAGCCGGGGCCGCCCACGGACCGACCTCCAACTCTACGGCCTTCTGCCCGTCCTTGCCTCACGAGTAAGGGCACGGGCGAGGGCCTCATGGCAGCAGCATCCGCCCTGAGGTCATCGCTGCTGCTGTTCGGCCCCCCAGAGCAGAAGTCGTCGTCGTCGCCGCTGCTGGAGCGGGCGACGGCGAGCTGTTCGTCGGTCTTCTGTTGCTCCGTAGGCCCCCCAATCGTGTGGGGTTGTTCGTACCTGCGGAGGTGGAACCGGAGTTCCGTTTGTAATGGCACCTTGAATGCCGGTCTTTTGTTCATTATGGCTGTCGGGGCCTGAACGTGTATGTATTTTTGGCACGGAGCCGTGTTTTTCCTCATTTTCGAGCACTAAGACTCGCCTGTTGGTTGTCTGAACTGCTTCACCAAGCGTGAGTCGCCCCGTGCAAAGGTGACGAGTGAGTTATCCGTATCCCGGAGGCGTAAAAGTCCCTCGGCTCGGTCGACCTTGCTGTCCGAGGCTTCTCTTGCTTAGTTAAAGGAACCCCTCGGCCGCCCTTCGATGAGCTGAAGCCAGGGGTAGCCGTGTCAGCACGGACAGAGGCAGAGCTGGCTCAAAAAGAAGACTTGGTCGGCCAAAGCCTGGCCGGGTAGTCCGTTAGCGGGACCGACGCCGGAGTTGATCTGTCGAGGCCTCGGGCCGGGCTGATGTCTTCGGGGGATAGCTGGCCGAGGCCTCGGGGTGACCAGCCGAGCCGCCTGCTCGAGCCGGATTCTTAGAGGAGACCCTGGCGGCGATGGACCGGGCGTGATGATGACGTCGTCCTTCAGAGTGGAGATCCTCGGACCGCGTCGCCGTCCGAGGCTAGGTCGGACCTCGCCGAAGGTGTAGTCGACGCCGAGGGTGCTGCTGCTCCCTTCAACTATCGAGATCCGAGCCTGCAGGATCGGATTATCTTGTAGCGTGTGTTTTCTGCGGCCGCCGAGGCCCAAACACGCCATCGCCGTGTTGTAAAGCTGTGTTTCTTTTCCTCTTGTTTCGAGTATCTGGACTTTTTCGTCGGTAACAGATTTGTCTGTGCGAGCGAGAGTTGCTTTTCACGGAAGGTGATGAGTGAGGTATCCGTATCCCGGAGGCGTAGGAATCCCTCGGCTCGGTCGGCCTTGCCGCTTACGCGCACTCTTACCCGTCCATAGGGTTCTGTCACCGACACAGTCGAGAAGGCCCGAAGAATCGCTTCGGCAGAGGAGCTTTCGAGCGCGAAGACTTGTTCGATCCGCGGAATCACTTATCCGAACGTGAGTTACTTATCGCAGAAGGTGATGAGTGAGGTATCCGTATCCCGGAGGCGTAGGAGTCCCTCGGCTCGGTCAGCCTTGGCTGCTTACGTGTACTCCGTCGTTTTCAGGATCCACTTTCGAAGTAGTCGAAAAGCACGAAAGACATTCTGGCAGAAAGGATCTTTTTTGAGGAAAATTTCGACGCAGAGAGGGTTCCCCCCTTTTAGCCCCCAAGGGAGGGTCGGGCTTTGCCGAGGCAAGGCTGACCCTTCCTTGATGACTAAACTTTGCATGGGAGCGAGGTATATGAACAACTTGAAAGCATCTTAAGGGTAGAAGCGACGTAGCTATTGGATGTTCCAAGCGTTGCTGTAGACCTCTCCTTGACTGTTGGCCAGCTTGTACGTTCCGGGCTTCAGAACTTTGGCGATGACGAACGGCCCTTCCCAGGGAGGCGTGAGCTTGTGCCGCCCTCGGGCGTCCTGTCGCAGCCGAAGCACCAGGTCGCCCACCTGGAGGTCTCGGGACCGGACCCCTCAGGCGTGGTAGCGTCGCAGGGACTGCTGATACCGCGCCGAGTGTAGTAAGGCCATGTCCCGAGCCTCTTCCAGCAGGTCCAGCGAGTCTTCTCGACTAGCTTGGTTGCTTTGGTCGGCGTAGGCCCTCGTCCTCGGGGAGCCGTATTCTAAGTCTGTGGGCAAGATGGCCTCGGCCCCATAGACTAGAAAGAACAGTGTGAAGCCCGTGGCTCGGCTCGGTGTTGTCCTCAGGCTCCAGACCACCGAGGGGAGTTCCTTCATCCATCGCTTGCCGAACTTGTTGAGGTCGTTGTAGATCCGAGGCTTGAGTCCTTGTAGAATCATGCCGTTGGCACGCTCTACTTGCCCATTCGTCATGGGGTGAGCCACGGTGGCCTAGTCCACCCGGATGTGGTGATCTTCGCAGAAGTCCAAGAACTTTCTGCTGGTGAACTGGGTGCCGTTGTCGGTGATGATGGAGTTTGGGACCCCAAAACGATGGATGATGTTGGTGAAGAACGCCACCGCCTGTTCGGACCTGATGCTGTTTAGGGGTCGGACCTCGATCCACTTGGAGAATTTGTCGATGGCAACCAACAGGTGCGTGTAGCCCCCGGGTGCCTTCTGCAAGGGGCCGACGAGGTCCAGACCCCACACAGCAAAAGGCCAGGTGATGGGTATCGTCTGCAGAGCCTGAGCGGGCAGGTGGGTCTGCCTCGCGTAGAACTGACACCCTTTGCAGGTGCGGACAATTCTAGTGGCGTCGGCCACCACCGTCGGCCAGTAGAAACCTTGTTGGAAGGCGTTTCCAACAAGGGCTCGAGGTGCTGCGTGATGGCCGCAAGCCCCCGAGTGTATCTCTCGTAGGAGCTCCTGACCTTCAGCGATGGGGATGCATCGCTGGAGGATGCCTAAGGGGCTGCGGTGGTAGAGCTCCTTCCCATCCCCTAGCAAGACGAACAACTTGGCGCGTCGCGCCAACCGCCGAGCTTTGGCTCGGTCGAGGGGTAGCTCTCCTCGGTGGAGATATCGCAGGTACGGGGTCTGCCATTTTCGATTAGGCGTGACCCTGCTTCGCTCCTCCTCGACGCGCAGTGCCTCACCCTCGGGGGCCGAGGGTACCTCGGGGGCCGAGGGTACCTCGAGCCGAGCTGAGGGTGCCTCGGGCCGAGCCGACGGTGTCTTGGACTGAGCCGAGGGTACCTCGGGCTGGGCCGAGGGTGCCTCGGGCTCGAGCGTGTCGTCGATCTTGACGAAGGGTTGATGCAGGTCTCGGGAGAAGACGTCCGGGGGAACCGTTGTTCGCCCCGAGGCTATTTTAGCCAGCTCGTCCGCAGTCTCGTTGTAGCGCTGGGCGATGTGGTTGAGCTCGAGCCCGTAGAACTTGTCTTCCAGGCGCCGAACCTCATCGCAGTAGGCCTCCATCTTTGGGTCGCGGCAGTGGGAGTTCTTCATGACTTGGTCGATGACGAGTTGCGAGTCATCGCGAGCGTCGAGGCGTCGGACCCCTAGCTCGATGGCGATGCACAACCCATTGACCAGAGCCTCGTACTCAGCCACATTGTTGGACGCCGGGGAGTGGAGGCGTAACACGTAGCGTAGATGCTTTCCGAGGGGCGAGATGAAGAGCAGGCCTGCGCCTGCTCCTGTCTTCATCAGCGACCCGTCGAAGAACATGGTCCAGAGTTCCGGTTGGATCGGAACTGTTGGGAGCTGAGTGTCGACCCACTCAGCCACGAAGTCCGCCAAGACCTGGGACTTGATGGCCCTCCGAGGGGCGAACGAGATTGTTTTGCCCATAATTTCCACCGCCCACTTTGCGATTCTACCCGAGGCCTCTCGGCACTGGATGATCTCCCCCAGGGGAAGGATGATACCACAGTTACCGGATGAGACTCGAAGTAGTGTCGCAACTTCCGCCGCGTCAGGATCACCGCGTACATCAGCTTCTGAATTTGTGGGTAGCGGATCTTGGTCTCGGACAGTACCTCGATGATGAAGTAGACTGGCCTCTGGACGGGCAATGCATGCCCCTCTTCTCGTCTCTCAACCACAATCGCGGCGCTAACCACCTGAGTGGTCGCGGCGACGTAGATCAAGAGGGCTTCTCCGGCAGCGGGAGGCACCAAGATGGGCGCGTTGGTGAGGAGCGCCTTCAGGTTCCCGAGGGCTTCCTCGGCCTCAGGGGTCCAAGTGAAGCACTCGACCTTCCTTAAGAGGCGGTACAGAGGCAGGCCTCTTTCGCCGAGGCGTGAGATGAAGCGGCTCAGAGCCGCAAGATATCCCATGACTCTCTGTACGCCTTTCAAGTCCTTGATGGGCCCCATGCTGGTGATGGTCGCGATCTTCTCCGGGTTGGCATCGATGCCCCGCTCGGAGACAATGAACCCCAAGAGCATGCCTCGGGGAACCCCAAATACACACTTCTCGGGATTAAGCTTCACGCCTTTCGCCTTGAGACATCGGAATGTCACTTCAAGGTCGAAAAGGAGGTCGGAGGCTTTCCTCGTCTTGACTACGATGTCATCGACGTAGGCCTCGACCGTCCGGCCAATGTGTTCGCCGAACACATGGTTCATGCACCGCTGGTACGTCGCACCCGCATTCCTCAAGCCGAACGGCATGATGACATAGCAGTACATGCCGAAGGGTGTGATGAAAGAAGTCGCGAGCTGGTCGGACTCTTTCATCTTGATTTGGTGATATCCTGAGTAGGCATCGAGGAAAGACAGGGTTTCGCACCCAGCAGTGGAATCCACGATTTGATCGATGCGAGGCAGAGGGTAGGGAACCTTCGGACATGCTTTGTTTAGACCAGTGTAGTCTACACACATCCGCCATTTCCCTCCTTTCTTTCTCACAAGCATAGGGTTGGCAAGCCATTCGGGATGGAATACCTCTTTGATGAACCCTGCCGCCATTAGCTTGTGGATCTCCTCACCTATGGCTCTGCACTTTTCTTCGTCGAATCGGCGCAGAGGCTGCTTGACGGGTCGGGCTCCAGCTCGGATATCCAGCGAGTGCTCGGCGACATCCCTCGGTATGTCAGGCATGTCCGAGGGACTCCACGCGAAAACGTCGGCGTTTGCGCGGAGAAAGTCGACGAGCACTGCTTCCTATTTGGGATCGAGCTCGGAGCCGATCCGGATCTGCTTGGAAGCGTCGCTGCTGGGGTCGAGGGGGACATACTTAACCGTCTTCGCTGGCTCGAAGTTGTCGGCGTGGCGCTTCACGTCTGGCGCCTCCTTAGAGAGGCTCTCCAGGTCGGCGATGAGGGCCTCGAACTCGGCGAGGGCCTCTGCGTACTCCACGCACTCGACGTCGCATTCGAGCGCGTGTCGGTACGTGGGGCCGACGATGATGACCCCGTTGGGGCCCGACATCTTGAGCTTGAGGTAGGTGTACTTGGGGACGGCCATGAACTTCGCGTAGCATGGCCTCCCCAATACTGTGTGGTAGGTTCCTCGGAACCCGACCACCTCGAACGTGAGGGTCTCCCTTCGGAAGTTGGAGGGTGTTCCGAAGCAGACGGGAAGGTCGAGTTGTCCGAGGGGCTGGACGCGCTTCCCGGGGATGATCCCGTGGAAAGGCGCAGCGCCTGCCCGGACCGAGGATAGATCAACACGCAGGAGCCCGAGGGTCTCGGCATAGATGATGTTGAGGCTGCTGCCTCCGTCCATGAGGACCTTGGTGAGCCTGACGTCGCCGATGATGGGGTCGACAACGAGCGGGTATTTCCCCGGGCTCGGCACGTGGTCGGGGTGGTCGGCTTGGTCGAAGGTGATGGGCTTGTCGGGCCAGTCTAGGTAGACTGGTGCCGCCACCTTTACCGAACAGACCTCCCGACGCTCTTGCTTGCGGTGCCGAGCCGAGGCGTTCGCCGCTTGCCCACCGTAGATCATGAAGCAGTCGTGGACCTCCGGGAACTCTCCTGCCTGGTGATCTTCCTTCTTGTCATCGTCGCGAGCCCTGCCACCCTCCGCGGGTGGCCCGGCCCTGTGGAAGTGGCGCCGAAGCATAGCGCACTCCTCAAGGGTGTGCTTGACGGGCCCCTAATGATAGGGGCACGGCTCCTTGAGCATCTTGTCGAAAAGGTTGGCACCTCCGGGGGGTTTCCGAGGGTTCTTGTGCTCGGCGGCGGCGACAAGGTCCGCGTCGGCGGCATCGCGTTTCACTTTCGACTTCTTCTTGCCTTTCTTCTTGGCGCCGCGCTGAGTTGACGCCTCGGGGGCATCTTCCGGTGGGCGGCCCTGGGGCTGCTTGTCCTTCCGGAAGATAGCCTCAACCGCCTCCTAGCCAGAGGCGAACTTGGTGGCGATGTCCATCAGCTCGCTCGCCCTGGTGGGGGTCTTTCGACCCAGCTTGCTGACCAGGTCGCGGCAAGTGGTGCCGGCGAGGAACGCGCCGATGACATCTGAATCGGTGATGTTGGGCAGCTCGGTGCGCTGCTTCGAGAATCGCCAGATGTAGTCCCGGAGAGACTCTCCCGGCTGCTGTCGGCAGCTTCGGAGGTCCCAGGAGTTCCCAGGGCGCACGTACGTGCCCTGGAAATTGCCGGCGAAGGCTTGGACCAGGTCGTCCCAGTTGGAGATCTGCCCCGGAGGCAGGTGTTCCAACCAGGCGCGAGCGGTGTCGGAGAGGAACAGGGGGAGGTTGCGGATGATGAGGTTGTCATCGTCCGTTCCACCCAGTTGGCAGGCCAGCCGGTAGTCTGCGAGCCACAGTTCCGGTCTCGTCTCCCCCAAGTACTTTGTGATAGTAGTCGGGGTTCGGAACCGGGTCAGGAACGG
This sequence comes from Zea mays, assembly GCF_902167145.1. Classification (NCBI taxonomy): domain Eukaryota; kingdom Viridiplantae; phylum Streptophyta; class Magnoliopsida; order Poales; family Poaceae; genus Zea; species Zea mays. The sequence goes on from NC_050097.1 coordinate 20,488,459, forward strand.
CGCCCGTCGTATGGCGCGGCTGAAAGCCTGCGGACCGGGTGGTTCGGGCGAGGGACTCCGATCCTCCCCGCTATCGTAGCGTCCCCCACGCCTGGGGTGGTAGCCTCGGCGCACCCTTTCGTCGAGGTGGGCCCGACAGTTGTGGTGATGGTGCTCGTTGCCGAGGCGACCCGGGGCCACAGGCGCTGTGTCGCGCGTGCGCCCGGTGTGGACCGAGGCTTCCCGCATGAATCGGGAAGTCGCGACGCGATGTTCCGAGGGGTACCCCTGCCTTCGGGAGGCGGAGCTCTCGGCCCGTCGGACCGTGGCGCCCTCCAGGAGATTCTTGAGCTCTCCCTGGATTCGCCGCCCCTCGGTGGTTGATGGCTCCGGCATAGCGCGGAGAAGCATTGCCGCTGCAGCCAGGTTCTGGCCGACTCCACTGGAAGCGGGTGGCGGCCTCACCCTGACATCGTCGGCGATGCGGTGCTGGATGCCCTGGGGTAGATGGCGCACTTCTCCGGCCGGAGGTTGGCCCGCCCATTCCTGCCCGATGTCCCGGCGGATCGGCTCAAGTGTTCCTGCTCCCTCGTCGAGCCTGGCCTGCACCCCGCGGATTTGCTCGAGCTGTGGGTCATGGCCCCCCGCCTGAACGGGGACCACAGCTAGCTCCCATAGGATGTCAACGTGAGGCACAGGCCTAGGGAGATCACCGTTCTCCGGCATACCAAGATGGTTGCCTTCGGAGGGACCCCCTAGATCGACGTGGAAACATTCACGACTTGGGCCGCAGTCCTCGTCGTCGAGGCTGCGGCTACCGTCGGAACAGTCGGAAAGGCAGTAGTCACATGCGGTCATGAAGTCCCGCATGGCACTGGGGTTACCAAGTCCGGAGAAATCCCAACAGAAGTCGGACACGTCATCTTCCTTGGACCCCGAGGGCCCGTAGGTCGAGACGTCCGTCAGCCGGTCCCAGGGTGACCGCATACGAAACCCCAGAGGGTTTGGACTCGCCTCTACGAGAGCGTCCGCCAAAGCGAAGTCGCTTGGCGGGTCAAGGCTGAATCCAAAGGGCGTGAGATGGGAATCGGTGGGTACCTCTTGGTCGACGGGCGGTGACGAAGTCACGTCAGGGACTGACTGCACCGTCGCCTCAGGTACGAGGGTGACGCCCAGCAAGCCTTTCGCGAGCGTGCTGGCGTCGTCCGTTTGCTTGGAATTGGCATGTTGCGAGGAGACGGCGCTCGTCTTCGTCTCAAACGCGAGGTCGATGCCCGACGTGCCCCCCGTTGGGGCGCTGGCGCCGTCTACTCGCTCGACAGCCGACGAGGTGTCGCCTTCTGCTTGGCCTTGGTTGCCCCGCCTCCTCCTCCGTCGGCGGGGGAGAGGGCGGGGTGAGCTCGAATGTTGTTCTTCCACCACGAGGGAAAGACGTCGTCGATTCCGCCGCCGGCGGGCGGGCTGTCGGCCGCCATTGTCGCTGTCGCACGGCGGGGGAAGGAGTATCATGTCGTAGCTGTAGTCGAGGGACATGAACTCAAGACTCCCAAAACGGAGCACCGTCCCGGGCTGGAAAGGTTGCTGGAGACTGCCCATCTGGAGCTTGACGGGAAGCTGTTCGTCAACACGCAGCAGGCCCCTACCTGGCGCGCCAACTGTCGGCGTTTCGAGACCGGGGGGTCCCTGGGCCGACGAGTGAAATGTCGCCGCGTGCCCCAGCCCAGATGGGTCGGCGCGAGACGGAGCGCGAAGGGGGGGAAAAGGCAGCCGGAGCGAGAGAGAGGTGGAAATCCCGCGGCCTTCGTGTTTGTCCCGCGCCCAGGTCGGGTGCGCTTGCAGTAGGGGGTTACAAGCGTCCACGCGGGAGGGGAGCGAGCGGCCTCACGCGAGCGCCTGTCTCGTCCTCTTCCCTGCGCGGCCAACCCTCTCTAAGAGGGCCCTGGTCCTCCCTTTTATAGGCGCAAGGAAAGGATCCAGGTGTACAGTGGGGGGGTGTAGCAGAGTGCTAACGTGTCTAGCGGAGGAGAGCTAGCGCCCTAAGTACACGCCATCATGGCAGCCGGAGAGGTTTTGGCACCCGGTTCGTGTGGTGTCGTGGCCGTCGGAGGAGCGCTAGAGCCTGGCGGAAGGACAGCTGTCGGGGCTGTCGAGTCCTTGCTGACGTCCTCTTGCTTCCGTAAGGGGGCTGAGAGCCGCCGTCGTCATAGAGCATGCGGGGCGCCATCATTACTTGTCTGGCGGAGCGAGCCAGATAGGACGCCGGTCTTGTTCCCCGTAGCCTGAGTCAGCTTGGGGTAGGGTAATGATGGCGCCTCCTGTTGACGTGGTCGGTCCGTGCCCTAGGTTGTGCGATGTGGAGGCTCCTCCGAGGTCGAGGTCGAGTCTGTCTTCCGAGGCCGAGGTCGAGTCCGAGCCCCTCGGTCGGGCGAGGCGGAGACCGTTGGCGGAGGCCAGGGCTGAGTCCGAGCCCTGGGGTCGGGCGAAGCGGAGTTCGCCGTCTTCCGGGGCTGAGCCCGAGTCTGAGCCCTGGGTCGGGCGGAGCGGAGTTCGCCGTCTTTCAGGGCTGAGCCCGAGTCCGAGCCCTAGGTCGGGCGGAGCGGAGTTCGCCGTCTTCCGGGGCTGAGCCCGAGTCCGAGCCCTGGGTCGGGTGGAGCGGAGTTCGCCGTCTTCCGGGGCTGAGCCCGAGTCCGAGCCCTGGGTCGGGCGGAGCAGAGTTTCCTATGGTGCCTGAGGCCGGGCCTGGCTGCCTGTCAGTCTCACTCTATCGAGTGGCACAGCAGTCGGAGCGGCGCAGGCGGCGTTGTCCTTCTATCAGGTCGGTCAGTGGAGCGGCGAAGTGACTGCGGTCACTTCGGCTCTGTCGACTGGAGGACGTGCGTCAGGATAAAGGTGTCAGGCCACCTTTGCATTAAATGCCCTGTGATTTGGTCGGTTGGCGTGGCGATTTGGCCAGGGTTGCTTCTTGGCGAAGACTGGGCCTCGGGCGAGTCGGAAGTATGTTCGTCGCTGGAGGGGGGCCTCGGGCAAGACGTAGATCCTTCGGGGTCGGCTGCTCTTGCCCGAGGCTGGGCTCGGGCGAGGCATGATCGAGTCCCTCGAATGGACCGATCCCTGACTTAGTCGCACCCATCAGGCCTTTGCAGCTTTGTGCTGATGGGGGTTACCAGCTGAGAATTAGGAGTCTTGAGGGTACCCCTAATTATGGTCCCCGACAAAACTGATGTTCGTTACATAAATAGAAGGTACTGCCAGGCTAAGAAACCTTCTCCCCCTTTTTGGCAACAAGAACCAAAAAGAGAGAGAGCCGCCAATCCAAAGATCACCAGTTAGGAGGAGGCTGATGAGGAGCAAAGAAGTGGTGCGCTAGGTGAGAGGCAAAGTGTTCTTCCCTAGACTGATCCGAGGGAGGAGCACTGCCAGAAGGATCCTGGGGCGGAGGGTGAGAGGATGATTGACCCGGATCCCCATGGTAGGGAGGCGGGGCAAACTGCTCGCGATCATCAAAATAGGCTTCTTCTTCTTCGTCGTCGTCTCCTGACATAAATGGCACCCCGTAGGCCTGCTGGTGCCACTCTTTGATCTCCGGGGGAGGAGGATGGAGAGGCACGTCAGGCGAGCGAGGGGCAAAGGGCATACCCATAGTGGAAGCTTGACGACAAAGATTGTCGTCAGTCTCCCGCTGACGCCTTGCCAGCTCATGTACATCAGCAGAAATGTTCCGGCACATAGAGAAAAATGCTGCAATCCCATGGGCCAAGCGGGCACCCATCCCTCGGCCACGACCTCGACCTCGACCACGACCACGTGGCATGGGAGATCCACGGCCAGAGGAGGGACGCGAGGCACCGGCAGCAGCAGCAGGACCAGCAGAGGTATGAGCACGGGAGCTGGAAGGGGCTTTCCTCAACCGCCCTGCTAGATTGTTGGGATCAATCCAGAAAGGGGTATAGGATTGATGTCTTGTACCTTTATCATATCGAAACTGCGTCACAACTTCAATCATCTTCATGATAAAAGGTGCATGAAGACATCCCTTCAGTGGAAAGCAGGCAGCATGGATGATTTCCTGCCAGATCATATCAAAGACATTGATACTCTCTGAGGTGCTGGGCTTCATGAATGAGAGCAAAACCTTGCTCTCTCCAAGAATATTCATCTGATTACCCCTTTAGGAATGAGGGTCATCCTGCTGAGGGAGTTGATGTATCTATAATACTTGTGCATGTTGGTGGACTCCCAATATTTCCCAGACTCAGAGAGATGAAGATCTCTGGCTTCATCTCTGGTAGGTTGGCGGAAATCATGGATCTTGATCTTATCACCAGAAATATCATTGTCAGTGAATCCAAGAATGTGAGCAAACCGACGGTAGCTCAACTTGTACCAGCTGCCTTCAATGTAGAAGTTAAGATAAGGATAGTTGTATGGACTTTCCTCATCAGCCAGCTTGATCCACAGAGTTGAGTAAAACTGGGTAATGACTTCATCATTCCAATCATATTGGAATGTCATTATATTCTTCATCCTTTTTCTTTCACAGGCCCTCAACGTCTGTGTCATCTCTGGGTCCCCAATAGCCTCACATCCTTCCCAGTTGATATAGCGTTGATGTAGTATGGGTTGATGTTTCTTGGGGAGGATCACTGAGTTGTAAAAATCCACATGCTGGAGCGTCCAAAAATGGTTCCCATCAATCCTGGCATCACGAATGCGCAATGCAGGATTCTGGAAACGGATGTCCTGAAGGAGAGCAGAACCTCCGCTGGCAGTGAGGTCAGTAACTGGCTCATTGCCAGCACACCGAGCCTCCGCCCGGTGGAGGACCAACCCTCGAATGACAGGGGCGTGGGCAGGGGGAAGATCAATCCCATCATCTTTCCCGCCCTCATCATCACTTGTTGCTTCCCAAGCCTGCGGATTTGTCGCGGGTCAGGACCGACCGGAGGGATTCCAGGATGTCCGACCGCGAGCTCCTTAAGACCCGGAGGCCTCACCACCTTGCATGACATTGCCACTTCCTCGCCCACGCTTGGATCTGGCACGTGGGGGAGTATCTCCATGAATCTCTTGGTCGTCAGAGGAGTCGGATTCAACCACAGAAGGATTCCTCCTACGCACCATCCTTAAAAAGAGAAGATAGAACCTATGATGAGCAAGGATCTTAACAAACACGTTTGAGTAGAGACGCGTATGATATTGAGCATGCATTTCAACCGTTCATGCGAGCGGTTCAACTACAATGAACAATATCAAACCGCTAAACTCTAACAATGTTCATGACAAATGAAGATAATCTAAGTGTTGCAAGCACTTAAACTAAAATGTACCCAACGAATGATACATTATATAATCAAGAACGGGTAAGATCGAGTAAAAAGAATGAATTAGGGCAATACCTCGATCCGGAGTTTGAATCAAGAAATCCCAACAAGATCGAGGGAGATGATGGAGAACGCCGAGATGAACTGATCTCCAATAAAACTTCCAAAGATTGGATGGCACAAGTGGGTTTTGGAGTGGAGAAAGTGTGAAGTAGAGAGAGGGAAAAGAGTAGGCGGCGTCGGCTGAAAAAAGGAACTGAGAAGAAAAGAGAGGAAGGGGAGAGAAATAGGGGAGGCGTCGGCCGGTCAACAGACAGAAAACCGGTTCAACCGGTTATAAAACCGGTTCAACCAGTTTCTGGTCAGACTGCACAGTAAAAGCGCGCAGAAAAAAGGGATTGACTGCACAGATTTTCTGGCAGACTGACAGCGCAGTCTGCGAGACTGACGGCGCAGACTGTGGCGCTGACTGACAGCACGGACGCAGAGGTGGTCAAAACTGGTTCAACCGGTTTTTATACCGGTTCAACCGGTTTCCACCAGGGGAAAACCGGTTGAGTGGCCTACTCAGCCGATTCACTCAACCTGTTTTCAGATATTGCCCGGAAAGGCTATAATAGCACTTAGCCAATATGACATGAGTGATTTTAATGATAAAAATAGTATTTCTCATGACATATTGCGCAAACAATCAATTTATATCCATCAAACTTGATCAAAATTTTAGTTTTTAAGACACGTTTCGAGAATCCAAGATATTTAGCTCACTCCTAAGAAAGCAAAATCTAGTCTCATCGAGTGGTTTTGTAAAGATATCGGCTAGTTGATTTTCTGTGTTTACATGACATAATTCGATATCTCCTTTTGCTTCGTGGTCCCTCAGAAAATGGTGTCTTATATCTATGTGTTTGGTTCTAGAGTGTTGCACGGGATTATTGGCTAGTTTAATGGCGCTCTCATTATCACAAAGTAATGGGATTCTTTTAAAATCACAGCCAAAATCTCTCAAGGTTTGCTTCATCCATAACAACTGAGCACAACAAGCACCAGCAGCTATGTATTCAGCCTCGGCAGTGGAAAGTGCAACACAGTTTTGGTGCTTAGAGCTCCAAGACACCAGGGACCGCCCAAGGAATTGGCAAGTCCTCGAGGTGCTTTTTCGATCTACTTTACAACCGGCATAGTCTAAATCAGAGTAGCCAAATAAATCGAGAAAGGAGCCCTTGGGATACCAGAGACCTAGATTTTGGGTGTGAACTAGATATCTCAAAATTCTCTTAACGGCCACTAAGTGACACTCTTTTGGGTTTGCTTGAAAACGAGCACACATGCACACACTAAGCATGATATCTGGCCTAGATGCACATAAATATAGTAGAGATCCTATCATTGATCTATAAAGCTTTTGATCTACACTTTTACCTTCTTCATTTAAGTCGAGATGACCACTTGAAGCCATTGGTGTCTTGGCATGCTTTGCCTTTTCCATGCCAAACTTTTTGAGCATGTCTTGTGTGTACTTGGTTTGGCACAGAAAGGTTCCTTCCTTGAGTTGTTTAACTTGAAAACCCAGGAAGTACTTGAGCTCACCCATCATGGACATCTCAAACCTATTTGTCATAACCCTACTAAATTCCTCACAAAAAGTTTCATCAGTACTGCCAAATATAATGTCGTCGACATATATTTGACAAACAAATAATTGATTGTCAATTTTGCGAGTGAATAAAGTAGAGTCTACTTTTCCTATTTCAAAACCATTTTTAAGCAAGAAATCTTTAAGGTAATCAGACCAAGCTCTAGGGGCTTGTTTAAGCCCGCAGAGTGCCTTGTGAAGTAAGTAAACATGGTTTGGCTTCTTTGGATCTTCAAAGCCCGGTGGTTGCTCCACATAGACCCTCTCTTGTAGTGGTCCATTTAGAAAAGCGCTCTTGACATCCATTTGATATAACTTGAAATCATGGTTAGTAGCATAGGCAATTAATATTCTAATTGACTCTAACCTTGCTACTGGCACATATGTTTCACCAAAATCAAGTCCTTCCACTTGAGTGTAGCCTTGGGCAACCAACCGTGCTTTGTTTCTTGTAACCACGCCATGTTCATCTTGTTTGTTCCTAAAAACTCATTTTGTCCCAATCACATTTTGTTTGGGTCTTTGGACTAAGGACCAAACTTCATTCCGGGTGAAGTTGTTCAACTCCTCTTGCATGGCAATTATCCAATCCGGATCACCCAATGCTTCTTCAACCTTAAGTGGCTCAAGAGAGGAAACAAACGAGTAAAATTCACAAAAATTAGCTAAACGAGATCGAGTTGTTACCCCTCTCCTGATGCTACCCAGGATGTTGTCCACCGGATGATCCCTTTGAATGGTATGATGGACTCTAGGATGAGGCATTGATGGTTGCTTTTGTATTTGCTCCTTCTCATCATTCATTTGATCAAGAGGCACTTCACCATTAACACTTTCGTGTTCATCTTCTACCACAGTTGGCATCCTTTGGGATTGATGATTTTCTTCAAGACTTGGATGACTTGAGGTTGATGGGTTTGCTTGGGTGGAGGATTTGTCACCCACCACCTTTGCACCCACATCAACAACCTCATTGGTCATCCACAAAGTTCCTTCCTCATCATCCTTTTCTTGAGGTCTCACTTCACCTATGACAAGTTTCTTTATGGCCTCACAAGGTAGTTCTTCATTTCCTGCAGTGCCATTAGAAACATGCCCTTGCGAGCCATTAGACTCATCAAATGTCACGTCTATCGCTATTTCAACAAGACGGGTGGTATTGTTGAAAACACGATATCCATGCGCATTTGATGCATAGCCAAGCAAGAAGCCCTCGTCCACTCTAGGAGCAAACTTCGAGCTCTTGACTTTCTTGTTAAGAATAAAACACTTACAACCAAATACTCTAAAATAATCAACTTTAGGTTTGTTACCAGTGAGAAGCTCATAAGCAGTCTTTTTGTAGATCTTGTGAAGATAGAGACGGTTGATTGCATGACAGGCGGTGTTGACTGCCTCTGCCCAAAAGTTGTCAGGTGTCTTGTACTCATCCAACATGGTTCTAGCTGCTTCAATTAAAGTTCGGTTCTTTCTTTCCACAACACCATTTTGTTGTGGAGTGTAAGGAACCGAGAACTCATGTTTGATTCCTTCTTCGCCCAAGAATTCTTCGACACCTGTGTTCTTGAATTCCGTCCCATTATCACTTCTCACTTTCTTGATTTTGAGCTCAAACTCATTTTGAGCTCTTCTCATGAATTTCTTTAATATTTCTTGAGTTTCACCTTTATCACTCAAAAAGAAAACCCAAGTGAATCGAGAAAAATCATCAACAATGACTAAACCATACTTACTACCACCAATGCTAATGTAAGCCACAGGTCCGAAGAGGTCCATGTGAAGAAGCTCTAATGACCTCTTTGTTGTGACCACATTCTTTGATTGATGTGGGACTCCATGTTGCTTTCCTGCTTGGCATGCGCCACAAACCCTATCTTTCTCAAATACAACATTTGTTAGTACAATGATGTGATTATCCTTTTGAAGTTTGGCCAAATTCCTCATACCGACATGAGCTAGCCGGCGATGCCATAGCCAACCCTTGTCGGACTTTGCCACTAAACAAGTCTCAGGCGTCACTTTACTTGTTGTGAAATCAACAAGATAAAGCTTGCCCTTCAAGTGACCCGTAAAGGCAACTAAGGAGTCCTCCCTTCTAAGGATCTTCACATCCACATCAGAAAATAAACAATTATAACCCATTCCACAAAGTTGTGAAACGGACAACAAATTATAGCTTAAAGAATCTACCAATAAAACATTTGAAAGTGATTGTTGGTCAGAGATAGGAATTTTACCAATACCAATCACCTTACTCTTGCCACTATCTCCAAACACAATTTCTTGTGCTTCTTGAGTTAGTTGCAAGGGATGAAACATGTCTTCCTCCCCGGTCATGTGATTTGTACATCCACTGTCAAGCACCCAACTTGACCCACCAGAGGAGTAGACCTGCAAAACAAGTTTAGGCTATGCTTTTAGGTACCCAAATTGAATTGGGTCCTACAGTGTTAGTTATAGCCTTGGGTACCCACACACTTCTTTTCATGACTTTTCTTTTAGTGTAGGCACCCACATATTTGACAACCAATTTCCCTAAATCTCAAGTCAACATATAATCACAAAGATAAGAGTGAGAAATGGGAGCATTAAATTGTTGTCCACTTGAGGACCCCACTTCCTTCATCTTACTCTTTGTGGAACTCAAGTTTACCTTTACTTGAGGTGACTTGTCATTTGAGGAGTGAATCCTCCCCAAAGCATCATATAGGGTGGTTCCCTCTATGAACTTGGGGGATCTCCACCCCTTATGCACTGTGCTAGGGTTTTCCTTGGATGAGTTGAACCCAAGCCCCCTTCTTCCATTGTTGGGCTTTAGGGACTTGTATTGGGTTCAACTTTCTTTAACCCATCATTTCTAGAGCATCTTTTCAATATTCCTTTAACCTTCACCTGTGGGCTATTTTTCCTTGCATGGTTAGTTAGACAACAAGAAGCATGATATTTGGCACAATGTTTGCAAGAATTATTATTTGAGGAGCTAGACTTAGATTCAATCACTAGAGATGAGGCATTGATGTTCTTGCAATTTTCAAGTTGCACTTGAAGTTCTTGATTTTGAACATTCAAGCTTAACATGCTTGATTCAAGTGCATTCTTTTCATTTGCAAGATTAGCTATAGAGGTTTTCATATTAATTACTTCTTTTTCTTTATCCTCTATAGTTATCTTGACTAAAGATACTTCCTTAGTCAAGACATCTAGCATTTCATCTTTATTGTGTAGCAATTCTTGAAGCTCTAGGTTTCTTTCCTTTTCAAGGATAAGCAAGTCTTCTTGAGCATCAAGAGTTGCTTTTCTTTTATCTAGCTTCTCCATTAATTTGGTGAAAACATTGTATCCATTCAAGCCAAATTCTTTAATCATTTTATTTTTCATGGCAATTTGTTCATCATCATCATCATTTGGAAAATCATTACTAAATAAGGTTACCTTATCTCCTTTTGCCATAAGGCAAGTTGGGGTGTAGGAGTCGTCTTGTAGGTTGGTGAAGAGTTGAGAGCTTGACGTAGATTGGATGGCCACGTTTGCCACCACTTCCTCTTCCTCGGAGCTAGAACTCTCTTCATCGGAGTTCCATTCTTCACCAATATGGGCTTGACCGTATTTCTTCTTCTTGAAATATCCCTTGGTCTTGCCTCCCTTTTTGAACTTGTCCTTCTTGTATTCCTTCTTGGCTTCTTGTTCCTTCTTGTTAGGACAATCCGCTATGAAATGAACGGTTTGGCCACATTCATAGCATGCCCTCTTCTTTCCTTTCCTTTGGAACTTGTCATTTTTCCTTACAAATTTCTTGAATGTTTTGATGAACATAGTTGTGTCTTCATCACTTGAGCTATCTTCATCACTTGATGTCTCGACCACTTTCTTTGCTTTGTGGTCTTTGTTCTTCTTGGGGGTGTCTTGTTCATTAGTGATCAAGGCATGAGAGTCTCTTGTCTTGATAGGGGCTTCTTCGGACTCGTGTTGTTGAATCTTTGCAAATAATTGATGAGGCGTCATATCCTCATAGTCATCACGATCCCTTATCATCCTTGCTAGACTCTTATCCTTTTCTTTATATGCTCTCATGAATAATCTTGTGACCTTGAAGTCACTCCAATCTTCACTTCCAAGCACTCTTATTTTGTTTACTAACACCATCAACCGATCAAAGAGTGATTGAAGCGACTCACCCTTTGTCCAATCATATCTTGCAAGCTCACTCTCCAAAGCTTCAACTCTATGTCTCTTAGCTTTGGGATCTCCTTCATGTGACATTTTAAGAATATTCCAAATGTCACGGGCATCTTCTCTTCCTTGAACTTTTCGGTATTCTTCCGGACAAAGACTTCCTTTAATTATGCTCACTGCTTGAGCATTGCGATGAACCTCTTGCGTCATTTTCGGAGTCATCTCTTCTCCTTGGGCAGGCTTATACATACCTACATTAACAATCTCCCAAAGACAAGGATGCACACCGATTAAATGCGACTTCATCTTGTCGGCCCACTAGTCATAGTTCAACTCACTAAGAGTTGGTAACTTTCCAAGTGGGGTGGAAGAGAAGTTGGGAATAAAATTTCTAGAGTAATCGAATTGAACTTTACTAAATTTGTTACCTTTGCTTTTGGTAGATGATCCTTCGGTGTTGAGACTTACCTTGCTCAACACCTTCGACACCAAAAGATCCACTAGATCGTCATTGTAATCAAATTTTCCCTTATCTTTATCTTCTTCGGCCTTTCTTCTTGATTCTTCTTCTTCGACCTTTTTCTTAGCATCTTCCTCTTTCATTTTGAGGAACATTTTCTCGGCAATCTTCACGGCGAGGTCGAGGACCTTGGGGTCCACTTCCTCACCGGAAGATGTGATGGGGATTTCCTCGAGGAGAGGATCCACATGGTCCCGTTGAGTAGACATGATCGTTTCCTCACGCGGTTAAGCGTAAAACGAGGTACGAAGCTCCGATACCAATTGAAAGTAGCCTAGAGGGGGGTGTATAGGCTACACCTGAAATTTTTCACTAAAAACTTCGAAATAGGTTAAATTAAAGTTGCACTGGTGCAAACCGGTTCAGTTGATTTTGATTACAACTGAACAAGTTTGAACCTGCTCAACTTAGATTAGATAATCTGTTAAACAAATACGAAGTAGTGAAGAATTTAGCTAAAGACTTGCCCTACACAAAATCTACTCGAATGGATAATATGAACCAACCAACGAATTTAAAGCGCTTAACAAGAACACACAAGAACACACAATATAACCCGAGGTTCGGCAACCACCACAAAGGTGTCCTACTCCTCGTTGAGGAGCCCACAAAGGACCGGGTCTTTTCCAACCCTAATCCTCCACAAGCCGACCACAAAGGTCAAGGCAATCTCTTCTCAAATAAGCTCAAAGAGCGGGTGATACAAACTTCTTGGGGTCGTCCACAAATTTGGAGACTCCCAAGCAACCTCTAACCGTCAAGGAACACGAGGTTCCAAGAGTAACAAATCCGCACAAGGTTAAGTTTGCAACGAGCTCAAGAACAAAGAGAATAGGAGAATCGAGATGAAATTAACAACGTGTTCGATCGAGTTCACCTCACACCAAGGGTCCTTCAAATGATTGAAGTAGATGCAATTGCGGGTGTGAAAGGTGAAATGAATGCACTTGTTGGGAGTTTGGTCAGCCAAGATTTCGTGGGAGAGGCAGAAGTAAATGAGAGAGAGTGTGTGGGGGGTATATAAAGGATCCCCCAAAAGCTGGCGACCGTTGGGAGAAAAGGAGTAAAAACCGGTTGAACCGGTTTTCAAACCGGTTGAACCGGTTTCTACCAGGGATATCCCGGTTCACTAACCTACTCAGCCAGAGACTCGACCGGATTCAAAACTGGTTGAGTAGGGGGGAAATCCGGTTGAACCGGTTTTCCCAAAAGATCTGCAGCGACTTTTCTGACAGCTCTGACTGTCAGACAGGTCAGAGCAGGGATGGCAGAGGAGCAGTCCCAAAACCTGTTGAACCGATTTCAGGACCGGTTGAACCGGTTTTCAGGGCTGAAACCAAATTTTGAGTATTTTGAAGAGAACAAAAGTGGAGTTTTTGTGGGAAGTAAAATTTGTTTTTCTCAAGGGCATTCATGATCTAGAAAAATGTTCTCGAAGATGTTTTCAAAGGATTTTGAACTTAGCTCATTGCATAACATACTTAACCATCGCGGATCCCTCTTAATTGCATGGCGATTCCTATGACTCAAGAATTATAAATTGAGCACCGCCGATGTTTCTAAGCACTTGGAGCACGCCATTTGATGTGGAATTTTAAATCCGCTGTGCTTTCTATTTTTATGCCCGTAAGATCTGTGCTTCTCCTGTATGTAGAATTACTGTGTACATGCTAGGAGCAAACTTGTTAGAATCTCTGTTTGTTTTGTCATTTAATCACCAAAACCCTCAATTAGGGTTGATTGCACTTACACAATAGTTAAACACAATATAGTTGCAACTTACCCTGAGGTGTCCAAACTCGGTGGTGCCAGGAGGAACATCTCCCCTGAGATCCTTATTTGCTATCGCATCAATCGTCTTCGAGTCCAAGAAAGCACATCGAGGGATCGAAAAGGGACTTGTGTCAAATCCATGCTGCAGGTTGTCGACATAAAGCATCTGCATGTTTTTAACATTAGGTAAAAGACACATGGATATTTTAGGTTGAATTCATATAATGAAAAAAAGTAAACCAAATTGGCACAGGTGCAATAAGCCAGTTGCAATAGAAAATACTAAAATTATTGCTACTTTATGTACAACGTTAATTACAAAATACATGTGAATGTGTGAACTAAGCTATCATAAAAAAATCAAAAAAATAAATCAAATTGCAACTTGTAACATATGACAGTTGTAACAGTAAACTGTAATACCCGATTTGTAAAAGCATAGAAAATGATATTATTTCCCTCATATGTATTGCCTCTATTCATTTACACATGTGGACACCACATTAGAAACAAAAAAAATAATAAAAGACGTACCATTAATTTATGCATCATGCTGAGGTTTTATTTTGTGTGCATTATTTGTGACAAAATAAAAATAATATAAAAGAAATATAGTAAAGTCCAAAGTGGAATTTGAGATCTAAAAGAAATCTTAGAATGGAGAAAAGAGAAAGAAAAAAAGAGAAAGGCTATGAAAATATAAATAATAAATATATAACTATATTTCTAAAAGTGATATTTCTAAACTTCACAATATGATGTGGCGCAAGTTTGAGTTCAAATTCGAAATTCAAAATGAACTTGTAAATGAAGAAAAGAAATTATAGCATAAAAACAGAAAAGAATAGAAGGCTTTATGGGCCAACTCCACCCAATTCGGCCCAGTTTTCCCTGCGCTCCAGTCACTTAATCCCGCGCGCGGTTCGCTTTCTGAGAGCACCTAGAGGGGGGGTGAATAGGTGATCCTGTGAAACTTAAACTTATAGCCACAAAAACTTGTTAAGTGTTAGCGCAATAATCGCCAAGTGGCTAGAGAGAAGGTCTTGCACAATACGATAATCACAAAGAATTCAACACAGAGAAGACACAGTGATTTATCCCGTGGTTCGGCCAAGTACAAAACTTGCCTACTCCACGTTGTGGCGTCCCAATGGACGAGAGTTGCACTCAACTCCTCTCAAGTGATCCAATGATCAACTTGAATACCACAGTGTTATGCTTTTCTTTTCTTATCCCGTTCGCGAGGAATCTCCACAACTTGGAGCCTCTCGCCCTTACACTTTTGATGTTCACAAAGAATCACGGAGTAAGGAAGGGAAGCAACACACACAAATCCATAGCAAAATGCGCACACACACGGCCAAGAATCGAGCTCACAAGACTATCTCAAAGTTCTCACTAGAACGGAGCTCGAATCACTGAGAATGACAAACGAATGTGCAAAGACTGAGTGTGGATGATCAAGAATGCTCTAAGGTTGCTTGGTGTTCTCCTCCATGCGCCTAGGGGTCCCTTTTATAGCCCCAAGGCAGCTAGGAGCCGTTGAGAGCAATTCTGGAAGGCTGATCTTGCCTTCTGTCATCGGGCGCACCGGACAATCCGGTGCACACCGGACACTGTCCGGTGCCCGATCTCCTTCCTAAAATGGCGCAGCCGACCGTTGCAGATTTGGGAGCCGTTGGCGCACCGGACATGTCCGGTGCACACCGGACAGTCCGGTGCCCCCTTCTGACCGTTGGCCCGGCCACGTGTCGCGCACAGATTCCGCGGCCGACCGTTGGCTCACCGGACAGTCCGGTGCACACCGGACAGTCCGGTGAATTTTAGCCGTACGCCTTCGGCGAATTCCCGAGAGCGGCCACTTCACGCCGAGTCAGCCTGGCGCACCGGACACTGTCCGGTGCACCACCGGACAGTCCGGTGCTCCCAGACTCAGCAAATTCTTGGCTGCTCGAGCCAAGACATTTTCAATTGGATTTTTCCTGTTTCCAGCACTTAGACACAGTACATTAGTCCATAAAACAATGTACTAAGTCTGAGAAACATACCTTAATTCTTGATTTGTATTTTGTCCACCTTTTTACACTTAGGCACTTGTGTTGGACACTAAATCACCAAAACACTTAGAAATGGCCCAAAGGCACATTTCCCTTTCAATCTCCCCCTTTTTGGTGATTTATGCCAACACAACATAAAGTAAGTAGAACAAGTACAAAATCAAATCAAATAAGAACTCAAAATTGTTTTGATTCAATTTGGCATATATGGATCATCCTTTGCCACCACTTGGTTTGTTTTTGCAAATCAAACTCAAATCTTTATCTCTAAGTCAAACACACATGTTGAAGCATAAAGAGAGTCATTCCAAAAGAGATTGATTACAGATTTCAAAAACTCCCCCTTTTTCCCGTAATCAACACTTCTCCACACAAGAGGCCAACTTTTGACAAAAGAGACAACAAAAGAGATTTGACAAACCAAAAGCTCTATTCTACTGTTTTCAAAATCTCTCAAGTGGTAGCTGATCCATTTATCACTTTGGCCTTTATTTTCTCCCCCTTTGGCATCAAGCACCAAAACGGGATCAATCTTGGCCCTAGAACCCCATTGCCTCACCAAAATCTTCAGTAAGAATACAAAGGCAATAAGAGTACATGAGATGAACTTGGAATAAGTTACCCTCTCATCGGAGTGCAGTGGAAGTCTATCATGGTCCAAGTCCACCTTTTCCCTTTTAATTCTCCTTTGAGACTAAAACAAGCAAACTCAAGCATACGGTTAGTCTCAAAAGGGTCAAGTTGTAACACATCTCCCCCTAAAACTGTGCATCACTTTGCAACGGACTTGTGAGGTCTAGGGAGTGTTTGTACAACTTGAGCACCACAATAAGCAACAAAATGCAGAATGAACATGATCAAAGGCATAGACACATGTATGCTACAATTCAATCCAAGTTCCGCGAATCTAAGACATTAAGCTCACTACGCAACCTGCAAAAGGTCTTCTCATCTAGAGGCTTGGTAAAGATATCGGCTAGCTGGTTCTCGGTGCTAACATGAAACACTTCGATATCTCCCTTTTGCTGGTGGTCTCTCAAAAAGTGATGCCGGATGTCTATGTGCTTTGTGCGGCTGTGTTCAACAGGATTTTCCGCCATGCGGATAGCACTCTCATTATCACATAGGAGTGGGATTTTGCTCAGATTGTAGCCAAAGTCCCGGAGGGTTTGCCTCATCCAAAGTAGTTGCGCGCAACACTGTCCTGCGGCAACATACTCGGCCTCAGCGGTGGATAGGGCAACGAAGGTTTGTTTCTTAGAGTTCCACGACACCAGGGACCTTCCTAAGAATTGGCACGTCCCTGATGTACTCTTCTTATCGACCTTACATCCAGCATAGTCGGAATCTGAGTATCCAACCAAGTCAAAGGTAGACCCTTTTGGATACCAGAGCCCGAAGCAAGGCGTAGCGACCAAATATCTTAGAATTCGCTTCACCGCCACTAAGTGACACTCCTTAGGATCGGATTGAAATCTAGCACACATGCATACGCTAAGCATAATATCCGGTCTGCTAGCACATAAATAAAGTAGAGACCCTATCATTGACCGGTATGCTTTTTGATCAACGGACTTACCTCCTTTGTTGAGGTCGGTGTGTCCGTCGGTTCCCATCGGAGTCTTTGCGGGCTTGGCATCCTTCATCCCAAACCGCTTTAGCAGATCTTGCGTGTACTTCGTTTGGGAGATGAAGGTGCCGTCCTTGAGTTGCTTCACTTGGAACCCAAGGAAGTAGTTCAACTCGCCCATCATCGACATCTCGAATTTCTGCGTCATCACCCTGCTAAACTCTTCACAAGACTTTTGGTTAGTAGAACCAAATATTATGTCATCGACATAAATTTGGCACACAAACAAATCACCATCACATGTCTTAGTAAAGAGAGTTGGATCGGCTTTCCCAACCTTGAAAGCATTAACAATTAGAAAGTCTCTAAGGCATTCATACCATGCTCTTGGGGCTTGCTTAAGTCCATAGAGCGCCTTAGAGAGCTTACACACGTGGTCGGGGTACCGTTCATCCTCGAAGCCAGGGGGTTGCTCCACGTACACCTCCTCCTTGATCGGCCCGTTGAGGAAAGCACTCTTCACATCCATTTGGTACAACCTGAAAGAATGGTGAGCGGCATATGCTAGCAAGATGCGAATTGACTCTAGCCTAGCCACAGGAGCAAACGTCTCCTCAAAGTCCAAACCTGCGACTTGGGCATAACCTTTTGCCACAAGTCGAGCCTTGTTCCTTGTCACCACCCCGTGCTCGTCCTGTTTGTTGCGGAACACCCACTTGGTTCCCACAACATTTTGCTTGGGACGAGGCACCAGTGTCCAAACTTCATTGCGCTTGAAGTTGTTGAGTTCCTCCTGCATGGCCAATACCCAATCCGGATCTAGCAAGGCCTCCTCTACCCTGAAAGGCTCAATAGAAGAGACAAAGGAGTAATGCTCACAAAAATTAACTAATCGAGATCGAGTAGTTACTCCCTTACTAATGTCACCCAAAATTTGGTCGACGGGATGATCCCTTTGAATCACCGCTCGAACTTGGGTTGGAGGTGCCGGTTGCGCTTCTTCCTCCATCACATGATCATCTTGTGCTCCCCCTTGATTACACGCCTCCTTTTGATGAACCTGTTCATCATCTTGAGGTGGGGGATGCACCGTTGTTGAGGAAGAAGGTTGATCTCGTTCATCTTGTTCCTGTGGCCGCACTTCTCCAATCGCCATGGTTCGTATAGCGGTCGTCGGAACATCTTCTTCATCTACATCATCACAATCAACAACTTGCTCTCAGTTAGAAGCTCATAGGACGTCTTCTTGAGGAGGCGATGAAGGTAGACCCTGTTGATGGCGTGGCAAGCCGTGTTCACAGCTTCCGACCAAAAGCACTCGGGGGTCTTGAACTCTCCAAGCATTGTCCTCGCCATATCAATGAGTGTCCTGTTTTCCCTCTCTACCACACCATTTTGCTGTGGTGTGTAGGGAGCGGAGAACTCGTGCTTGATCCCTTCCTCCTCAAGGAACTCCTCCACTTGAAGGTTCTTGAACTCGGACCTGCTCCTTATCTTCTTCACCTTGAGCTCAAACTCATTTTGAGCTCTCCTGAGGAAGCGCTTGAGGGTCCCTTGGGTTTCAGACTTATCCTGCAAAAAGAACACCCAAGTGAAGCGGGAAAAATCATCAACAATAACTAAACCATACTTACTTCCTCCTATGCTCAGATAGGCGACGGGTCCGAAGAGGTCCATATGTAGTAACTCCAGGGGTTTTGAAGTGGTCATCACATTCTTGCTGTGATGTGCTCCTCCCACCTGTTTACCTGCTTGACATGCTGCACAAGGTCTATCTTTTTCGAATTGCACGTTAGTCAAACCTATCACGTGTTCTCCCTTTAGAAGTTTGTGAAGGTTCTTCATCCCCACATGTACTAAGCGGCGATGCCACAGCCAGCCCATGCTAGTCTTAGCTATTAAGCATGCATCTAGACCGGCCTCTTCTTTTGCAAAATCAACTAAATAAAGTTTGCCGTCTAATACACCCTTAAAAGCTAGTGAACCATCACTTCTTCTAAAGACAGACACATCTACATTTGTAAATAGACAGTTATACCCCATGTTGCATAATTGACTAACAGATAGCAAATTATATCCAAGAGACTCTACTAAAAACACATTATATATGGAGTGCTCATTAGAAATTGCAATTTTACCTAACCCTTTTACCTTGCCTTGATTCCCATCACCGAATATAATTGAATCTTGGGAATCCTTATTCTTGACGTAGGAGGTGAACATCTTCTTCTCCCCCGTCATATGGTTTGTGCATCCGCTATCAATAATCCAGCTTGAACCCCCGGATGCATAAACCTGCAAGGCAAATTTAGGCTTGGGACTTAGGTACCCAACTCTTGTTGGGTCCTACTAGGTTAGTCACAATTTCCTTAGGGACCCAAATGCAAGTTTTATCACCCTTGCATTTTGCCCCTAACTTTCTAGCAATTACCTTTCTATCCTTTCTACAAATTGCAAAGGAAGCATTCAAAGCATGATATATTGTAGAAGGCTCATTAACTTTCCTAGGAATATTAACAACATTCCTTCTACCACCATTTCTATCATGCACATATGAAGAACTAGAAGCAAACATAGCATGAGAAAAATCATCGTAAGCATTATAACTCCTATAAGCATTTCTAGTTTGTCTCCTATCATGATACAAAAAGGCATGGTTCTTTTTAGCACTAGTAGCCATAGGGGCCTTCCCTTTCTCCTTAGCGGGAATGGGAGCCTTATGGCTTGTTAAGTTCTTGGCTTCCCTCTTGAAGCCAAGTCCATCCTTAATTGAGGGGTGTCTACCGATCGTGTAGGCATCCCTTGCAAATTTTAGTTTATCAAATTCATTCTTGCTAGTCTTAAGTTGAGCATTAAGACTAGCCAATTCATCATTAAGCTTGGAAATTGAAACTAGGTGTTCACTACACGCATCAATGTCAAAATCTTTACACCTAGTACAAATTACAACATGTTCTACACAAGAATTAGATTTATTTGCCACTTCTAATTTAGCATTTAAATCATTGTTGACACCTTCTAAAGTAGAAATGGTTTTATGACAAGTAGATAATTCACCAGAGAACATTTCATTCCTTTTAATTTCTAGAGCAAGAGAGTTTTGTGCACTAACAAATTTATCATGCTCCTCATATAAAAGATCTTCTTGTTTTTCTAGTAATCTATTCTTGTCATTCAAAGCATCAATCAACTCATTAATCTTATCTATCTTAGATCTATCTAAGCCCTTGAATAAGCATGAATAGTCTATGTCATCATCATCACTTGACTCATTATCACTAGAAGAAGCATAAGTGGAGTCTCGAGTACTCACCTTCTTCTCCCTTGCCATAAGGCATGTGTGACGCTCGTTGGGGAAGAGGGATGACTTGTTGAAGGCGGTGGCGGCGAGTCCTTCATTGTCGGAGTCGGAAGAGGAGCAGTCTGAGTCCCACTCCTTGCCTAGATGCGCCTCGCCCTTTGCCTTCTTATAGTTCTTCTTCTTCTCCCTCTTGTTCCCTTGATCCTGATCACTATCATTGTCGGGGCAGTTAGCAATAAAATGACCAAGCTTACCACATTTAAAGCATGAGCGTTTCCCCTTTGTCTTGGTCTTGCTTGGTTGCCCCTTGCGGCCTTTTAGTGCTGTCTTGAATCTCTTGATGATGAGAGCCATCTCTTCATCATTAAGTCCGGCCGCCTCAATTTGTGCCACCTTGCTAGGTAGCATTTCCTTGCTTCTTGTTGCCTTGAGAGCAAGAGGTTGAGGCTCATTGATTGGACCGTTTAGAGCGTCGTCGACGTATCTCGCCTCCTTGATCATCATCCGCCCGCTTACGAATTTTCCGAGTACCTCCTCGGGCGTCATCATCGTGTACCTGGGATTTTCACGAATATTGTTTACGAGATGAGGATCAAGAACGGTAAAGGACCTTAGCATTAGGCGGACGACGTCGTGGTCCGTCCATCGCGTGCTTCCGTAGCTCCTTATTTTGTTGATAAGGGTCTTGAGCCGGTTGTAAGTTTGGGTTGGCTCCTCTCCCCTTATCATTGCGAATCGTCCAAGCTCGCCCTCCACCAACTCCATTTTAGTGAGCATGGTGATGTCGTTCCCCTCGTGAGAGATCTTGAGGGTGTCCCATATCTGCTTGGCGTTGTCCAAGCCGCTCACCTTATTGTACTCTTCCCTGCACAAAGATGCTAATAGAACAGTAGTAGCTTGTGCATTTCTATGGATTTGTTCATTTATAAGCATAGGGCTATCCGAGCTATCAAATTTCATTCCATTCTCTACAATCTCCCATATGCTTGGATGGAGAGAGAATAAGTGACTACGCATTTTGTGACTCCAAAATCCGTAGTCTTCCCCATTGAAGTGTGGAGGTTTGCCAAGAGGAATGGAAAGCAAATGCGAATTCGAACTATGTGGAATACGAGAATAATCAAATGAAAAGTTCGAATTGACCGTCTTCCTGTAGTCGTTGTCGTCGTCCTTTTGGGAAGAAGTAGACTCATCGCTATCGTCGTAGTAGACGATCTCCTTGATGCGCCTTGTCTTCTTCTTCTTCCCATCTTTACGCTTGTGGCCCGAGCCCGAGTCAGTAGGCTTGTCATCCTTCGGCTCGTTGACGAAGGACTCCTTCTCCTTGTCGTTGATCACGATTCCCTTCCCCTTAGGATCCATCTCTTCGAGCGATTAGTCCCTTCTTGAAGAGAACGGCTCCGATACCAATTGAGAGCACCTAGAGGGGGGGTGAATAGGTGATCCTGTGAAACTTAAACTTATAGCCACAAAAACTTGTTAAGTGTTAGCGCAATAATCGCCAAGTGGCTAGAGAGAAGGTCTTGCACAATACGATAATCACAAAGAATTCAACACAGAGAAGACACAGTGATTTATCCCGTGGTTCGGCCAAGTACAAAACTTGCCTACTCCACGTTGTGGCGTCCCAACGGACGAGAGTTGCACTCAACTCCTCTCAAGTGATCCAATGATCAACTTGAATACCACAGTGTTATGCTTTTCTTTTCTTATCCCGTTCGCGAGGAATCTCCACAACTTGGAGCCTCTCGCCCTTACACTTTTGATGTTCACAAAGAATCACGGAGTAAGGAAGGGAAGCAACACACACAAATCCACAGCAAAATGCGCACACACACGGCCAAGAATCGAGCTCACAAGACTATCTCAAAGTTCTCACTAGAACGGAGCTCGAATCACTGAGAATGACAAACGAATGCGCAAAGACTGAGTGTGGATGATCAAGAATGCTCTAAGGTTGCTTGGTGTTCTCCTCCATGCGCCTAGGGGTCCCTTTTATAGCCCCAAGGCAGCTAGGAGCCGTTGAGAGCAATTCTGGAAGGCTGATCTTGCCTTCTGTCATCGGGCGCACCGGACAGTCCGGTGCACACCGGACACTGTCTGGTGCCCGATCTCCTTCCTAAAATGGCGCAGCCGACCGTTGCAGATTTGGGAGCCGTTGGCGCACCGGACATGTCCGGTGCACACCGGACAGTCCGGTGCCCCCTTCTGACCGTTGGCCCGGCCACGTGTCGCGCACAGATTCCGCGGCCGACCGTTGGCCCGACCGACCGTTGGCTCACCGGACAATCCGGTGCACACCGGACAGTCCGGTGAATTTTAGCCGTACGCCTTCGGCGAATTCCCGAGAGCGGCCACTTCACGCCGAGTCAGCCTGGCGCACCGGACACTGTCCGGTGCACCACCGGACAGTCCGGTGCACCACCGGACAGTCCGGTGCTCCCAGACTCAGCAGATTCTTGGCTGCTCGAGCCAAGACATTTTCAATTGGATTTTTCCTGTTTCCAGCACTTAGACACAGTACATTAGTCCATAAAACAATGTACTAAGTCTGAGAAACATACCTTAATTCTTGATTTGTATTTTGTCCACCTTTTTACACTTAGGCACTTGTGTTGGACACTAAATCACCAAAACACTTAGAAATGGCCCAAAGGCACATTTCCCTTTCACTTTCTGGCACTGCCAGGTGGGCCTCGTGGTCGGGGTCGTCTTCAACCAAAACCGAAGCGAGCTCGTGCTGTTGCATGCCGCCGCCGGAGATCTTGGGATTCAGTTCCGGCTGGGCATCAATCGTTCCCCTTCGGACTCCGCTTTCCTCGGCTTCGGGGTATAAAGCCAGGGCACCTCGCTCGCCCATCAGCCATCGAACGTCGTGAAGCCCTCGCCATTGTAGCACCCGAGAGAGAGAGAGAGAAAACGTGAGATGCCGCCGCGGAATTCTTGTCGCCACCACCGTTGAGCTTGGCTCGCGTCGCGGGAGAGCGGGCACAGCGAGGTGCAGCGATCCTCGCCGTGTTCTCGCAGCGGAAGTGTGTCCAGGCTTCGATGCCGCGGCCGGATTGCCGTCGCGGGGCATGGAAGCCGCTGCCGTCGACCCGAGGTTGCGTCACTGACGTGGCCTCGAATCTGGGCTAGGGCGCTTCGGGGAGACACACTGATGGTGGGCGTGGCCGGGACGTTGGGGAATCGTCAACCGAGCTGACTTAATTCCTCGCCGTCGACCTACCTCCTGCCGTGGAATTGCTCATGCCGTGGCCGTCCTCGTTACCGCCTCCTCTCGCGGTAAGAAATCCATCATCCGGTTCACCAATGTCTCCTCTACGTGTACCATACCTCGAATCCATGTTTAGGGCTTGAGTTCGTGGGTTGGTGTGGCCGGACCATGGCCTCCGCCGTGGGCGCTGGACGCCGGTGTCCCTAGCCGCTGGGTTGGGAGATAGAAGATAGGTCTTAGCCGTTGGATCTGGATCAATCGGATGCGAATGGATCGGGCGGTGCTCGCTGCGCGATCGGATCAGGACCGTAGATCTAGGATCGAGTGGTTAGGATTAGTGTTGAACCCTAATATGATCTGGGCCGTCCATTTTTTATCAGACGCCTTTCATTGCGTACCTGTTCGGTTTGATGGGAAATTTAATCTCGACCATCCAGACTCGATCGGGCGGCCTTGGATGCTTCATACCTCTTCAGCACGACAACTTTGCTAAAGAGTCCCTGTTGTTTTGTTTAATAAACCCGCCGTCCTGAGCCTGTGTAAAACAATTGCGATATAGTCCGAGACATCTATAAGCTAGCCCCCGAGCTCTCTGGTATTAATGCGCGTTGTCCAAGTATAAAATAAAATGAATAAAATTGATAAAGGAAAGAATTTTTGGTATAAAGAAAATTCCAGAAACTTGTTTAATTCCTATTTAATTCGTTTTAACTCCGTTTTAATTTGTTCCAGTTGCGCTAGTCTCGTAATAAAATTGTCTACAAGTTAGTAACATTATTCTAGCAAGTAACATGTTTCCGAAAATAAATATTTGTCTAATTTATGCTTAGTATATTATCCTTTCTATAATCGAAGTTAATACATCCATAACAATAGTCTAACTAAAAAAATGTAACCCCTAGTCAAGTATAATCTAAGACTAAAGATAAGTTAGTTATTTATTTGTCATATCTTTCATGCCCTATATTAATCAATAGAGAATATGGTTTTACTATTTAATCACCTAGAACTTCTGAGAATCATGTCTTTGTAACCATAACTCAGAATTTAGTAGTCCACGGTCCCACAATCTCGTAGCAACGTGTAGAATATTCTTATTCAGTTTGTTCCTATGTTTGGTGTGATGTTAATTTTATCTATACCATGTCTGTTTGTATTGCTACGACTAGCGCGAGGTTTCGAGGATCTAAAGAATCATCCTGGTAACTAGAATCTCAAGTGCCAGGCAAGTTGTGCCCTTGACCACTTTTTACCCAATAATGTTCTTTAATGTCACATATTCATGCTAGGTTAATTTTGATGGGACCCAATAGGTTACCCTAGATTGTTTATCTCATTACCTTGTTTACCCCTGAATCACTTGGGTAGTTTGCTATTGCTTTACATGGATTTGGGATAATTATTTATCATATCTATGTTCCAGTTATTTTGTTATTCTATTTATGTTCATGTCAAGATCATTAATGTTAATTGGAACATAGAGCTTAACTTGAGAAACACGTGCCACCACAAGGGTTTATGGACGCCCTTGGCTGATTAATTAGGAAAGATAGTGGAGGACTACCTTACCCGAAAGGGGCAAGGGCAGTAGGGGAGTGGTCAGTGTAGGGAGGTCCTTGGTTGATTTTGCTGCGATGGCGGTCAGGCAAGAACCCTGCATTGGAGCTTCCTATAAACTGTAGCGGGTTTTCTGAAGCTAGTGGAACTTTGTAAAAGCCTCGTAGTGTTACCCTGCCTCGCCTCCTCGGTATAGGTGTATGGGAAGTCGCGATCCCTTGGCAGACGGGTAACATGACTTGTGGGTAAAGGGTACAACCTCTGCAGAGTGTAAAACTGGTATACTAGCTAAGCTCACGGTCATGAGCAGCTCAGGACTCTCTGATGATTAATTTATGGAACTAAATTCAATTTGTCATATGCATTGCATCGCAGGTGATGTTATTACTTTTCTTAATTGGTTTGATATTTATTATACTTAGTAACTGCTAATAAAATTTTGACCAACTTTAAAAGCAATGCTCAGCTCTAACCATCCTCTTTGGTAAGCCTTACACTTCACATGAGCTCCCACCTTTGGCGAGTTCATGCACATTATTCCCCACAACTTGTTGAGCGATGAACGTATGTGAGCTCACTCTTGCTGTCTCACACCCCCCACAGGTCAAGAACAGGTACCGCAGGATGAGGAGCATGGAGGATGCTACGATGTGTTCGTGAGAGGTCTAGGTCGTCGTCTCCCAGTCAACTTTGGGTTGCTGGACCGTTGTCTCCTTATAATGTAATTATTTATTTATTTTGTATAGAACTCCTATTATATAGTAAATATGTGACATTCGATCATGTGCCATGATTCATCATATGTGTGAGACTTGGTCCCAGCACACCTGGTGATTATGTTCGCGCCCGGGTCTTGGTGCCCCGAAATCCGGGTGTGACATAAACATAAAACAATTACTACTTGTGTAATTGGAAGAGTAAGTTGCAAGGGCAAAAATTGAATGTGTGTGTTGAGCTTACAGCTACGAAGATCCCGCATCCACTGATGGGTGCGTTAATGCCTTTCTCTGCAAAATCCTTTCTATAAAGACGTGCAGCTATGCTGAGCCTGTCAACTACCGCTTTGCACCAGTTCTTGTTGGCCATGTTCTGGATGTCCTGAGTATACTTTACATCATCAATCCTGATGCAAGTGTCAGTGTTGGAGAATAGCAGACACTGAAATGCAGCCATGAAAAAGGGTCTCAGGCCCAGCTCTCCAGTGAGAATCCTCTTCTACAGTCTATCAGTGATAACAGATATATTGATACCAGATATGCATCTATAAGAGTTGCCACAAATTTGCTCTCCCAGCTCGTCCCGCAAGGCACGAGCATCTGCATCAAACATGGGGGGCGGATCTCTGCCAACGTTTGGTAACTGCAAAACACACCAAACACTGTGCTCAGTGATTGGAATCTCTTTTCCACCACCAATGTCTAATTTCATCGTTTCCGGGTTAAGCTTCCGCATCAGCCAGCTGAGCAACTTTCTGGACAATAAGTGCGGCTTGAATCTCAGCAGGCCGCCAAACCCCTTGGCAACTACTTCACTTTTCAATTCATCAGATAGAGCATTCACAAGCTTTATAAACTTCCCAGGTGAGCATCGTATAGCTCGCGTCTTAGTTATACCCTTATTCTCATCGCCACCAACAATACCAACATTGTCGTCGCCAGAACCATCGCCGGCAGGAGCAAAATCTGGGTCTTGTTCATCATCACTTTCGGCATCTTGAATAGGAGACAAGGGGACTTTCAACCTTAACCTCTTCCTCCTTTCCTTTAATTCATTTTTATCTAATTGCTTTCTCTTGTTTTGTACACGAGGAGAGCGACGGATAGTATCAGCGCCTTGCGGGCCTGTGACATTCTGTTCTTGATCCATTATAAAAACCACCGAAAAAATTAGAATGAAAAAACATGAGGGCACAAACACATGGTACAGATCTCATAACCAACAATTGCTAATCAACAAACTAAAACACACAGTACAAATAGGAACAAAAAATAGTTGCAATACACACTAATGCTGCAACACACATTAGTACTGGGACAGAATTGCCACATGCGCCATAAGCCAGTTGCAACAAGACTGCTAAAATAATTACTACTGGGACAGTTGCAACAGTGAATTTAAACAAATAACTAGTTGTATACGAGAACATTTATAAAAGACAGTGATGATGTATGTGGGTTGAAAGTTAAAATTATACAGTTGCAAATTATGTGATGGACCAGTTGCAACAAAAGGTACACTGCAGTTGCAAAAAAAGTGGAAACATCTGAGTTGATAATCTAGAACACAAACTGCTTATTCAAATGAAATGTATCCGCATAAAATACAATAATTAATAATTGCAATCAACGAATAATACTAGTTGCAACACTTGGGGGGAAAATGGGGTTTACCAGTCTATTACCGAAGATAACAAAACAAATCCAAAAATTGGGGACAGAGAAACGGGAGAGGGAGCGGATGCGCTTACACGGCGGGCGCGCGCGCGCAGACGACTCCGGCGCGGGCTATGTCGCTGTTCGCGGTCTACGACTACGGCGCGCAAACGGTTCTGACGGGAGCCGTTCGCGGAGGATCCGTTCGCGGAGAAGTGTGGAGGGGGCGGGAGCGAGAGCGTGCGGGAGGGACGAAGACGAGAGCGGGCGAGCGCACAACAGCTACGACGAGGGGTACGTCGCCGGGGAAGAGAAGATGTTGAGCCGTTCGCGGAGGGGCGGGGAAGTGAAAAGGCGCAGTCGGGGCGGGGAAGTGAAAAGGCGCAGTAGTGGAGGGGGCAGTCGTCGGTTCGGTCTGGGTGGAGCGGTTGGCTCGGACCATATGCACCTGGGCGCGTAGGTTCGGCCTAGGTGCATTCTCTACATTGAATGCACCCAGGTGTAATATATATACAGTGTGTATATATATATATATATAATTTGTTGAAGGATGAAAAAATGTAGATAGTAATTTTATTTAAATATATTTTCAATTAATGGTTTAGAGAATGAGCTTAAATTTGGAGATGACCTAAGCAACCTATATAAGTGCCGTATGAATCAAACTTTTTAAGATTTAACCAAATTTATTGGAAAAATATTGTTGATATTTATAAGTTCGATAGGTATATTAAAATATTATACTTCCTTCATCTCATAAAACAATGCGTATACTTTTTTTGGCAAAGTTTTTGGAGTTAAACTTTGACCATTAGTTTCTTTTAAAATATGACATCAGTAAATACAAGTTGAGCATCATATTAAAGTAATTTTGAATATAAATTCAAGTATATAACATGCATACACTAAACATATAGATTTTTTCTTAATTGTTAGTAAAAGTTTTAAAATGCTGACTTTTTTAAAAACATGCACGTCTTATTTTATGGAATTGGGGGAGTATTTTATAATTACTTATTTAGTATTTAGTATCATAAATATGTAGTTATATATATATGGCTAAATTTAAAATATTTGACTTTCAAAAAAGAAAAGTTCTATCTTTATGAGATAAAGAGGATATAGCGTAAATTTGTAATGAAAAAGGACATATACTAGTATGCTACTACCCCTATCCATAAAAAGAATACGATTCAATATTCCTGATTAACTTGTGTAAAGTTTAGCACAATATATAAATAAAAGTATTAATATTAAAGAAGTATATTGTACATTGATTTTTAACAACTTTAATAATGGCTATTTCATATTGTCAGTACTAATATTCGCTTTAGTTAGTCAAATTTAAGAATTTTTTTATGTTGTGTTAGAATTGTTTTTTCATATTATGCTGTCGTACTCATTGTGGCATTGCCCGTAGCATGGGCAGGGGTGTTGGGTCCTAGACGAAAGCTATGTCAGATGCCATATGGATATGGCGACGAGTATATTGTTCTCAGTGGAGGTGCTAGTCGTTGTTCGACAATCGTCGTTTCGGCCGTTTTAACATGCTATGTGGTGGGTTTCCTTTATTTGTTTTCTCATGTGTTGCTGAAGTATTTGCTGAGTTTTGCTAGCAGCTTTGTTGTAATATGTGGTATGCCACAACATTATGTTGAGTTTTCTCTCGTTTCACTAAAAAATGAGGTTGTTAAGGCATGATTTTTCCATACCAGATTGTGGACGAAGCAAGCATGAAGAAGGTCGAAGGAGGTGGCGCAAACAGGGAGCGTGAAGATGTGTTCATGTCAATAGAGAAAAGTGGGAAGTTTGAAGATATAAGAATTCAGAAGACGGATGACTTGACAACAGATCGAGACGAGAAAGGAAGCGGAGGAATACAAAGTTTATTGGGCCGTGTAAGGCCATAGTGTCGTAGTGGCCATAGTGCCGTAGCGCTTTAAATACAGACAACAAATTGCTGTCGAGGGCATGAAGAAAATAAACACCAATTCTTCGTCTTCCGATTCATCTCTTTCTAATTTCTTCTTCCTGTGAAAATGAACTGATTGCTGTAAAATTTCTATATGATTCCTCTGAAATTCCTGCAAACCAAAGAAGCCCTTAGCCAAGTTAGTAACCATTAGATGTCAACACAGATTCAATAAAATTCAGGTAGGAATGCTCTCCTCCCTCCCCGGTGACAGTAAAAAAAAAGATCTATTGGACATAGTATACATATCGCCCTAGAATGTTCTGTCACAAACTTACAACAACGTGTTGTTGCTACAGTACTTTCTAGGCTCTAAAAGTTGCATGGAATTATGGAAACGTGCTACAACCCACAGACCTAGTATGACATAGGAGCGACGTAAGGGGTGGACCTGAAAATATCTAGTCAAGTAACTCACGTAATTTAAATTTCGAATTTAAGAACCGTTACATGAAATTACAGCGGGTTTTATATTACTTAAAAATTTGGGTACCTTAAAATTCGGATTCGGGTATTTCCAAACTACCCGAACTCATATACACCCTATCAAGTTGTTGTGCTTGCCGTGCTGATTGTCCTCCTCCATGTCTGATCTGTTTGGAGTAGAGATGTCAATGGGGACCCGATACCCGCTAAACCGTGGGAAATTCCCCTATTAGGGTACGGGTATGGGACAAAAATTGTCCCCATGGTATGGATATGGGACAAAATCTCCACCCATTGGGTAAACGGGTATGGGTTTAGGATGCAAAAATCTGAACCCGATTACTCATGGGTATTTCATACGTGTACACCTGTCCTGTTTGTATGAATGAGTTGAGGGCTTGAGGCCGAGCCGGCCACCAAGCCCAGCACGACAGCGCACCAAACCCCAGGTCCTAGCCCAATAAAGCAACTAGCAGACTAGCAAAAAAACAAAACCCTAAAATAACCAGCCATACACTACGCCGACTGCTAGGAGCCTAAGACGATGGTGACGACTATGGAATCTCATGCGCCAACGAACTCGGATGGTGACCAAAGAAGGTAAGGAGACTCCATTTCTCCATTTCTTCTATTGGTCACAAAGTACTGATTTCTTTTTGATGGATGGCTGAATGGATCATGGTTCATGGATGAGTGCTTGCGGATGGTGATGTATGAAATCTGGATAGTTTGTACTAGCTGTTAGTACCTAGTTATCCCTTAATTGGGGATAGGGGACTCATTGGGGACCCGAAACCCGAATGAGGATGGGTATGGGATGGGTTTTGCAACTATGATAGGTATGGGGATAGATCAAATATGATGGGGATGATATGTGATGCTATAACCCGATAGAGAATTCCTCTATCTCTTGCCTGACAGCCTGAGCACGTGCGTGATCCTTTTTCTCGTCCGGAGGCCCTTGTGGAACCTGCTTCGCGGCAGCCTGAGCGGGAACACCGGCATGGCCTGCTTCACGGCCGGCCAGCTCGTCGTGGGTGGGTTGGCGGCTTGGCGCACGATACAAAAGCAGGGTGACCATACCTGCCAGCCGATGCTGTTGGCGGACAGGAAGGCCAGCGTCTCCACGACAGACTACCATCCGGCGTGCTGATGTTGCTGTTGTGGCTTTGGCAGACCGATTCTTGTATCTTCGCTTGATTTTAATCCATATCAGTTTCTACTGTTTTTATAAAATTTTTATCTTTATAATCGCAACTGCAACAGTCTATCTAAATGACTAACTTTAATCCGAAACGTTGCTTTAGACAAGGTCGAGCTACCTGGCTCCCTAAGACATTTGAAATTTTAAATGCTCTCATCAGGTTGGTCAGCTACTGCTCTCGTGTCTGCCTGCCCACCATGCACTAGCGTAAGAGAACAGTGTGCAAGTTGAGCCGGTTTGTCGCATTTGTAATCAGTAATCACTCACTCCATTCATAAGATCGAGTATTTCGGGTACCGGAGGATGGTACTCAAATTACTCAAAATAAATTCGGGTTTTATAAGTGTCCATCTAAAATTTTCGAATAAAATTCGGGATTCGGATATTTTGGCTTCAAATATTTCCGGTTCAGGTATCGAATTTTTTTGTCCAGCCTCATACCAAACGAGTCGGGTTCGTGTGTGATCGCAATGCATGCAAAGTTCCCCCTTTTTATTTCCATTTCCGGCAGCCCAGCCCAGTGCAGCGAGGTAACCTTTTCATCACTTCACTCGCCTAAATCCTCAACCCATTCCAGGTTCACGTCACTTTGTTTGTATTTCGAGATGCTTTTCTTCACATTCTTTCATCAACATCGCCCGCGCCACATTCAATTCAACGATACACACAAGTGCCATGGACTAGTCTTAGTTAGGACCCACATATTTTAGGCCCATTTGGCTCCACATTGGTCTCATGGGATTACCAGCAAGTTTAATGTTCACTAAACTTCGACCCAGAGTATGGCTAGTAGCCGGCAAAAAATTACGAAATATCTAATGCAGTTTTAGTTCAGAAAACTGGGCACGTCACTATCTATATCTTCAGAGACTCAGAGCTGGCACGTGCAGTAACACTACTACCACTTTCCGTGTCCAATAGCAGCGCTCCAGCACGCATCACTACCCACTAAGCACAGTACTATATATACAGTACGAGAGCAAATGTTCACGTTCCCTTTCATGACCTTGTCCTGCTCCCTCCTTTCCTCACTGATTGGCCAGCTAAAAGACATACGGCTGTAGTAGCTTTGCTCATCATGATCATGGCTAGTGGATCAACATGTTCACCTCAACTTTGGTCTAACCTGTTTCGAATTGTTTTCGTTCCCTACATGAGATAGCTTGTGCACGAAGAGATAGATGCATACCTACTTCTATAGCTTCATGACAAAAAAATGATGTAATTGATATGACCACGCCATTAAGCAACACGTTACAACCCCTAAGTTATACTACATCAACTTAAGTACAACAAACATCATCACCAACCCGACTCTTTGATGGACCAATTACATGTAACCGAGCTAAGAAGCTACAGCAAGAGGTGCACGCGCTAGTCTTTGATGGACCAATTACACGTAGCCGAGCTAAGAAGCTACAGCAAGAGGTGCACACGCTACTTTATGAATTTCAATTAAACACTAATGAGAACTTTATGCTACCTAAGTCGTGTATATTGATATTACTTAGGTTCACCAAAGAGGAAGGACAAAACATATCAAGAACAAATCAGCAAGAAGAGCTATATCCGAGTCAGTCCAGCGCAACCACTACCGGAATTCGCGCCTTTGCCGAGTGCCGGTGGCTTTGCCGAGTGCTTTTTATCGGGCACTCGGCAAATCCGGCTTTGCCGAGTGCCGCACTCGGCAACGTCCTGCGCTCGGTAAAGAGCTAGTTTACCGAGTGTAGGACACTCGGCACAGCCGAGCACTCGGCAAAGACTTCTTTGCCGAGGGTCAAGCACTCGGCAAACATGGCTCTCGGCAAAGGGCCGTTAGCGGCCGTCTACAACTGACGGCCGTCAGTCTTTGCCGAGTGTCAAATATCTGGCACTCGGCAAACATAGTCTTTGCCGAGTGTCCTCTGTAGACACTCGGCAAAGCATATTTTAATTTTTTTTATTTTGGTCACCAAAATTTTTGTGGTATGTTTCTACACTATGTAGACCTACATGTACCATTTTGGGACAATTATAACAGTTTTTTCTATAGCTAGTACATTTAGTTTGTTTATTTGAATTTCTTCGGAAAATTCAGATTTGAACTGCAGGTCACTCGAAACTTGGAAAACCGTGAATGCAAAAATGATATCCATGCTACATAGCACAAGTTACGACCGATTTCAGGAGCGAACCGGAAACTTCGAGCACCATGCTCACTCAACATGACCGTAAACTTGCCATCCAGGTGTTTAAAAATTGTATAAAACAGAAACAAAGTCAGAAAATCATGAACCCTGTCCACGTGTCATGATATCATATGTAGAGCCTGTGATAAAAATTTGAAAAAGTTTCGAGAAAGCTGTAACGCACTATGTGTACAAACCTAAGAGATCCACATTGAAACTCTATGATTTCATGTGTGGTTCTCTTAGGTTTCTACACATAGTGTCTCACAACTTTCTCCAAACATTCTAAATTTTTTATCACAGACTCTACATATGATATCATGACATGTGGACAAGTTTCATGATTTTCTAAGTTTGTTTGTGTTTTATAAATTTTTTAAACAGTTGTATGGCAAGTTCACGGCCATGTTGAGTGAGTATGGTGCTCGAAGTTTCCGGTCCGCTCCTGAAATCGGTCGTAACTTGTGCTATGTAGCATGGATATCATTTTTGCATTCACGGTTTTCCAAGTTTCGAGTGACCTGCAGTTCAAATCTGAATTTTCCGAAGAAATTCAAATAAACAAACTAAATGTACTAGCTATAGAAAACACTGTTATAATTGTCCCAAAAAATGGTACATGTAGGTCTACATAGTGTAGGAACATACCACAAAAATTTTGGTTAGAAAAATAAAAAAAATAAAAATGTACTTTGCCGAGTGTCCAAGGAAGACACTCGGCAAAGACTTCTTTGCCGAGTGCCACCCAGGGTGGCACTCGGCAAAGATGTGTAAGGTAATATTTGCCGAGTGTCAGATGGTAGACACTCGGCAAAGGATCCTTTACCGAGTGCCACCGATCTGGCACTCGGCAAAGTTTATTTTAAAAATTAAAAAAAACTTTGCCGAGTGCCAGATCACGGGCACTCGGCAAAGAAGGCGAATATACTCGCCCGCGGCTTCCTTCTTTCTCCTTTCTTCTTTCTTCTTTCTCCTTTCTGCTTCTTTCTCCCTGCGCGTCCGCCGCCGCTCCGCGCCATCGCCGGCTCGCCGCCCGCCGTGCCGTCGCCGGCCGCGTCCGCCCACGCCAGCGCCCGCCGCGGCCGCCGCCCGCCGTGCCCGCCGCGGCCGCCCTCGCCAGCGCCCGCGCCCGCGCCCGCCGCGGCCTCCCTCGCCGGCGCCCGCGCCCTCGCCGGCGCCCGCCCGTCCGCCCGCCCGTCCGCCCGCGTCCTGGTAAGCTTTATCATTTCAATCGAGGACGTGAACAGCCAACATACACATATCCAAATAATTTAATTATAGTTTTCGTCATTTGAAATTTTCATGAAATTTTCATGGAATTTATCGTGTTTTAGTTCAAAAAATGAACTAGCTGCGACAAATATTTGAGAATGGAGGGAGTTTATTAGAACTTTTCATAATAAAATAATAAAATGTAGTAGTGCCACATTTTATGTAAACTCATCAGTCCCTTTTATTAACTAACAACAACCGCGATTATATATTCATTTCTCTGTTCAATAAACTACTCAGCAATCTAATCTGCAGCTTCAGGACACGATTTATGCATAGATAGGATACCATCGGAACACTAAAGATAACAGATATGTTTTCATAATCGCACTGTCTAAGAATATAGCCTATGTAATTCTATATATCAGAGATTCAGAGTACCCATCGAGTTAATCTATGTTGAGTTTGACCAAATTTATACAAAGAGTATATCAAAAAGGTGTCGTTTGTTTCATAAATATTGATACTATATATTCTTCTATAAACTTGGTCACTAGCTTTTTTGATAGTTTGTCCAAGGACAACTAGAACAATTTAAGATGCATAAATTCATGTGGGCCACAAGATGATAGGACCAAAATAAAATAATTGTATGTTTGTATATCGTACCTATCCAATTTAAATGACATGTAGCATCCCAAACATATACATATGCTAAGGAGGTAAGCAGATAGAACATGCATGCTGAACTAATAACTCCACTATATTCACGAGTCCTGCCATGCATGCATGTATAGTGACCTTGCTCGAATGAACTAGAGCGAGTGCTTGTAGTGTTTTATTAGGATTTTGTATTGTATTAACCGCTTGATTGTATAGTGACCTTGCTCGAATGAACTAGAGCGAGCGCTTGATTTTGTATTGTATTAACCGCTTGATCGAGTGCCGGTGATGTGAATTTTTTGTTGACAGACATGTATTTTTTGCAGAGGTCTTCCTAGCCGCTGCGGGTCTGCCTGCACCGCGTCGCGTCGCCACTGCACCGACCCGCCACAGCCCCACTAGCCTGACTCCACCGCCACCCTAGGTATAACCTCTATTTCCGCATCATGGTCGTAGATCACGTAACCCAGTTAGGCGTCTCCCGTTCGAAAGTGATACGGTGTAGATATGCAGATCTTTGCATATCTACAAATGTATCAGTTTCGAATTGTCCACGTTTTTTGGACAGCCCGCGGTTGCGTAGATGGTGTTAGTTTCCATGCTCTACTCCGGTCCGAGAAAGAGTTTCGGCGTCACCTCCCTGTTGTTCTCCGGACAGTACACTCTCCCTGCCAGGACGTGTATCCGGAGAACAGCGGGGAGGTGCTGCCGAAATTCTATCTCGGATCGGAGTAGAGCATGGAAACTAACTCCATCTACGCAACCGCGGGTGGGATTAGGACCTATCCTCACCTATTAGAAGGTAGGAACGTAGTGTACATGCATTACATGTCTATATTAAACTATACTCGGTTATATATGTTAGAGGATGGAGGACCGTGAGTGGATGTACACGGGCCGCGTTCGACGTAATGATGTCACCCCAGAATGGATTAGGAAGACCGATGCTTTCGTGGAACGGGCATATGGCGAAGCTGCTAAAGGAGCTAGCCTAGTCCCTTGTCCGTGCAGCAAATGTGACAACCGGAAAAGAAAACCAAAGAAGACCATGGTAGAACATATTTGGAAGAATGGATTTACGCCGGACTATACTCGGTGGATCTTCCATGGTGAAGCGCATCGCACGAGAGAGGAGGTGGTGAGACAACGCGTCGAGGATTACGATGCTGATGCCGGGGTAGCAGACATGTTGAACGACTATCACGAGGCACAGTTCGCCGAAGGACGTACGGAGGACGAGCCAGAGGCGACCGCAAAGGCATTCTACGACATGTTTGACGCGGCACAGAAACCCCTTCACGGCAAGACAAAGGTTTCTCAACTGGATGCCATTGGGCGTATAATGGCGTTGAAGTCGCAGTATAGCATGAGTCGAGACGCCTTCGATGGTTTGTTGACAGTTATTGGCAGCCTGCTTCCGGAGGATCACGTTCTGCCAAAGAGCATGTACGAGGCACAGAAACTCCTTCGTGCACTCAAGATGACGTATGAGCAGATACATGCTTGTCCGAAGGGCTGCGTCCTATTTAGGAAAGAACACACTGAGGCAAAGTACTGTCCGAAGTGTAAATCGTCTAGGTTCATGGAGGTAGACTCTGGTGATGGACAGAAGAAGCAGCTCGACATCCCCGTGACAATCCTACGCCACCTTCCGTTCATACCGAGGATCCAGCGTCTATACATGACAGAGGAATCCGCGAAACAGATGACATGGCACAAAAAAGGCAAACGATACAATCCTGACAAGATGGTTCACGCATCCGATGGTGAAGCATGGACCCACTTTGATGCCATTCACCATGAGAAAGCCAAAGAGGCTCGACATGTTCGTGTTGCGCTGGCCACAGATGGGTTCAATCCCTATGGAATGACCGCTGCCCCATACACATGTTGGCCCGTGTTCGTTATCCCCATCAATCTCCCCCCCGGCGTATGCTTTCAAAGACAGAACATATTCGTGTCGTTGATAATTCCTGGACACCCGGGGAATAAAATGGGCGTGTACATGGAGCCTTTGATTGATGAATTGGTCCGTGCTTGGGAGGAAGGGGTATGGACGTACGACCGAGCTACGAAGACAAACTTCAAAATGCATGTTTGGTACCAGTACTCCATGCATGACTTTCCGGCGTACGGGCTATTTTGCGCCTGGTGTGTTCACGGTAAGTTTCCATGCCCAGTTTGCAAGGAAGCTCTTAGGTTCATTTGGTTGAAGAAGGGTGGCAAATATTCGTCATTCGATAAACATCGACAATTTCTCCCTCCTGACCATGCATTCCGACAAGACATCAAGAACTTTACGAAAGGTGTTGTGGTGACAGACCGCCCACCTGCAATGATGACTGGTGCCGAAGTTCGCGAACAGATAGATGGTCTCGTGGCCAACCCAGAAGGTGGTTTTGTGGGATATGGTGAGCAACATATGTGGACACATAAGTCGGGCTTGACTCGGCTCCCCTATTATGATGACCTGCTCCTTCCACACAACATTGACGTGATGCACACTGAAAAGAATGTCGCCGAGGCACTTTGGGCGACAATTATGGAGATTCCTGATAAGTCAAAGGACAACGTAAAGGCAAGAGTGGATCTGGCAGAGTTATGTGATAGACCAAACCAAGAGATGAAGCCGCCTAGTGGTGGTAAGACATGGAGAAGGCCTAAGGCCGATTTCGTCCTGAGCAGGGCCCAGAGGAAGGAAGTACTACAGTGGATCAAGATGTTAATGTTCCCTGATGGGTATGCAGCTAACCTTAGTAGGGGGGTGAACTTATCTACTCTGCGAGTCTTAGGGATGAAGAGTCATGACTTCCACATATGGATTGAACGAATTCTTCCGGCGATGGTTCGAGGTGTCAAACTTCACAACAACTTACTATGGTGACAAACTGCCGAGCGTGCATAATCCACCCCCTCGTTACAATGATGGCGGCAATGAATCGAACCTCAGCATTTTTCGAGGGCAACTCGGAAGCGCGAGTGGTTCGACCACCAAGACCCTGAGACATGAAGAGTGGCGCCATATCATGCTATATGTATTGACCAACCTTGAAGAGGTGACGCCATACATGGAGCAATTTATTCATGAATTCTGGCGTCGATCAAGGGACCCAACTCCACAGGAATATGATACCCTTCTTAGAAAGGGTGCGGGAAATGGATTGCCCGATTTTATTTCCTGGTTTAAACATAAGGTACGTGCTTAGTTTGTTATTCCAAATTGCTCTTACGTGCGAATAATATAACAATCTAGCGTGTTTGAACTTGCAGGGCCAAAGAGAGCCGTCTATGAGTGCCGAGTTGAGACAAGTAGCCAATGGCTTTGCCTATAGGGTCAGGAAATTTTCTGGGTATGACATCAATGGATACCGTTTTCGCACAACAAGCTACGACCAAAGTCGGCCCAATCGAAAAACCACGTGTTCTGGAGTCTTTACGCCCGGGCTTGACGAGGTCGAGTATTATGGAAGAATTGAAGAAATATATGAACTCAATTTTTATGGTTCCAAACCTCTTACTCCAGTGATATTCAAATGTCATTGGTTTGACCCTGAAGTTACGAGACGGACACATTCTAATCTTGGGATAGTCGAAATTCGACAGGATTCCACCTTAACAGGAGACGATGTCTACATTGTGGCCCAACAGGCCACACAAGTGTATTATCTTCCATATGCGTGCCAAACGAAACAACATCTTAAGGGTTGGGATGTTGTGTATAAGGTATCACCGCACGCTAAATTACCTGTTCCAAACGATGAAGATTATAACTTAGACCCGGACACATATGACAGAGAGTTCTTCCAAGAAGATGGGCTCGAAGGGCAATTTGAGATAGACTTAACCGAAGCGATCGGAATGGAAGTAGATATTGAAATGGTTGTTGATGACGAGGATGATGAGGTGCAAAATGAGAATGACTTAGAAATACTTGAAGGCAATGCCAATGACGAAGTTGTGCCTTCAGATGATGTTGACTATGAAATGGTTGATAGTGATGATGACACTTATGATCCGGCTAACCCGGACACATATGAAGATTATTTTTAATCGATGTAATGCTATATTTCATTTATTTTGCATATGTTTCTAAATACATATTTTTTTATCTGTGCTTAATTGTTTACTCTTAATTGCAGGTTGTTGGACAAAGATGGTGGGCGGTGGGACGAGAACGAGGAGGGGGAGGGGGAGGGGGAGGAGGAGCACCCGTAGGACGGAGGAGGAGGCGCAGCAGGACGACGCTGTACAGCAGCAGGTGGAGCAGCAAGCCGCTGTCGATGCGGCACAGCAGGACGACGACGATGCGGCGCAGCTGGACGACGACGATGCGGCGCAGCAGGACGACGACGACGACGCCGCCGCTCAGCAGGGCGTCTCAGGTTCTGGCTCCTCAGGTTCGAGGAGTATCTACCTGCGAGGTCCCGCGAGCCTACCTAAGCGACCCATTCTTCGTGACAGACGTCCCCTCATACGACCCGATGGAGAGAGGTAGGTAACTTTAGATGTTGTTGCTGCTTTTTCATATTATATGTTCAAATTAATAATAGAAACTAATACTTCATCTTAATCACTTCGACAGGTCTTGGATGGTTTTGGAGACTGCAGGGGGTCACGGCCGCAACCCCAATGGCATCCTCGGCCTTCTATGCCGGGAACACTTCCCTGGGCTTGTCGAGTACGCCGGAGTGACGAGCCCAGCGTACACCTTCGACCACTACGCCGTCGCCCCCGATGCAGTAGATCGGGACGGCAGACAATTCAACAACAAGGCGGAGCGGGTCAAGCAAGAGCTGTGGGTAAGTCTTTCTCGCACTATATTGTTTAATAAGTCGCATTTGTTGCATATTCTTTAAATAATGTATGGATACATCGTCTTTGTATGTAGGATTTCTTCAGGTGCGATGCTGGATACGAGGCCAGGGCGGATGTGGTGTCTACGACGTGCTGTAAGAAGCTCGTCGTGGACATGCACTACGAGGCGCGCATCCAGGCCATCGTCACTTACCACGGCTCCATCCTTGGGGAGAAGGTGACCAAGAAGGACGCCCGAACCATGTCATTGACTGCGGACCAGTACTTGCAGGTAAATACAAAACTTTATTATTGGTACTAAATATGCTTATTCTTATCTTCTGATATGCGGTGTACTTATATTTTTTTAGATGATTCCTCATTGGTGCGCCGCGCATCCTGAGTGCTGGGAGAAGATGGTGCAGAGGTGGTGCTCGGCTGAGTGGGACGAGGCGCACAACGCTAGCCGGGAACGGCGTTTGCTGATGCAAGGTCCCTCCCACCATCAAGGCAGCCGCAGCCTGGGCAAATACGCGGAAGCATGGGTACGCGCTCTTTTTTATTTAGGTATATAACTTTCGATTAGACATGATTTCTAACCATATCGTTGGTTTTCTCGCAGTCGGCGGCACATGGTGGCGCGCCTTGCTCCACGTTCTCGGCATATGCCATGGCCCACAAGGGGAAGGCGACGTCCGACGTCACCTACAACCCGGATGACGGGCCCGAGGCGTACACCAACCCCGCCATCCACAGCCGACTCAGTGAGTACACCGCAATGGCCAAGGAGGTCCATGGGCCAGATTACGATCCGAGGACCGAGGACATCGACGGAGATGTCCTCATGAGGGTCGGAGGAGGCAAGAGGCATGGGCGGTACTGGATTGCCGACGGGGCAATCGACTCGTCCTCCACTCCCACTCTCTCTCAGGTGCGAGCAAGGAGCACGAGCGCGAGCCCAGCCATACGACCTCGGCAGGACACCTCACAGCATCGTATCCAGCAACTCCAGGTTATTCCTTATCTATTCATCGTTCATTAATTTTTATATATCTTCTCTTTGCATTATCGTAACATTAGGGCGAAATATTACAGACTCAGCTAGATGATGAGAGGAGGCAACGTGAGGAGCTGGAGAAGAGGATGTCGGATTTGTTCGCGTACGTGCAGAGCCTTGGCGCCGCACAGGGTCATGCTCCACCACCTCCGTTGTTCCCTGCAACTGACCCTGCTGAGTTCACTACTCCTGTGAGTATCAAAATTTTAGTACTGCATGATATATATTCATATGTTCTCACACATACAATCTATTCTCTGTGCAGCGTCAATCGGCGGCGTCGAACAACCCTCATGCTTCGTCCAGCCCTTCGCCGAACCAGTCCAGATGCCCACCTCGTTGATGATCCAGACTTGGTCTTGTGAGTGTTGGTGATGTTTGGCTAGACTTGGTCTTGTGAGATACTTGGTGATGTTAGTGATGATCCAGACTTATATCTGTTTTGTGATGATCCAAACTTATATTTGTGAGTGTTGGTGATGTTAGTTATACTTGGTCTTGTGAGATACTTAATGAGACTTATGTGCTGTGAAACCTGATTTATGTGGTGATATTTGTGATATATATGGTGTTGATGATAAATGTGTTGATTCTGTGATGCGAATGATATATAATGTGATGTGAATGATATATATCTTTTGTTTGTTTGGATGGAACAGCAAAAACAAATAAAAAAGGGACATCCTGGTCACTTTGCCGAGTGTAACACTCGGCAAAGGTCGCTTTGCCGAGTGCTATGACCATGGCTCTCGGCAAAGAAGGAAACCTGGGAACCGGTAAAGCCATCTTTGCCGAGTGCTGACCATGGCACTCGGCAAAGAAGGAAACCTGGGAACCGGCAAAGATGTCTTTGCCGAGTGCCGTTGCCAAGGCACTCGGCAAAGGGACTGGCAAAGGGGCCCACTGGAGGGTTCTTTGCCGAGTGCCAGTCTACCAGACACTCGGCAAAGAAACCTCCTTTGCCGAGTGCCTACTAGGGCTCTCGGCACAGAGACTGGCTGTGGGGTCCACTAGACCAGTCTTTGCCGAGTGTCGCCGTTGGCACTCGGTAAAGGATCCGTCACCGTCACTTGGCGCCGTGACGGTGACTTTTCTTTGCCGAGTGCCAAATGGCACTCGGCAAAGTCTTTGCCGAGTGCCCGACAAAAAGTACTCGGCAAAGAAGCTGTTGCCGATGTACAGTTCGCCGAGCGTTCTTTGCCGAGTGTTACACTCGGCAAAGGCTTTGCCGAGTGTAAAATAGCCTTTGCCGTGTGTTTAGAACACACGGCAAAGAAGCTGATTCCGGTAGTGAACAGAACCGTCTAGAAGAAACAGTCATATCTTTTGATTCCCAAAAGCTATGAAGGCCCACAAGTACTTTTTGGAAAGCTCTTGAAGTCTAGTTTCCAATGCTTCTAAAGCCGACTTAACCACATCTACTAGAAAGGCAGCCGACCTACTTTAGTGCCGACTGATCAGAAGGTCAACAGTCAGCTTGATGACCAAGTTTTCGTATTAAACTGCATCATTCTACGAAGTTTCATTAAGCATGCTATACATGGTGAGAAAGCTTATCAAGTTAGCTTTCCAACGCATCCAACCCCACGTCATTTGAAGATTCCTAGAAGAAGTTATTGTCAAAATACTGAAGGCTGCGCAGAAGTCAAACAGCCACACGGAAATCAGCTCTGCAGATCTCCCGAAGAGGCTCCTTCACATTAGCACGTGAAAATACTTTTGTTTCGTGTTTATACCTCGCTACGGCTGGTTGTTACTAGTATAAATACCCCCCTATGTCTATGATGTAAGGCAGCTTATGAGAATCTAAAACAGAACCCCTTTGTTCAGTTGTGTGCTAACAAATATTGAGAGTGATCTCTACCCCTTTGCTCTTGTGAATTCCTTCGCGGGATTGCAGAAGTGGTGGCTTCATCCGCTCCCAATTGGTGCTCCTACTCCCTTCGAGGTCTCCTCGAGTGATTGTAGGCTGTGTTGGTTAGTTCTTTGAGAGTGTGGTTGGGCGAATCCTCGATTCAGGCTGCCGGTTAAAGACGGTGGTTGGCTTCGAGTTTTATTTGTCAGGTTGCACTAGTTATCGCTGCTTGCAGGAAGTTATCTTGGCTTCTTTGAAGCTAGTTATCTGAAGATTGATCCTACGTCGTGAAGATCGGGCATCGTGACGCATCATATGGTATCAAAGCCTCAGTTGCCACGGTAGGATTCTTTACCCTTAGCTACATATATTTTGTGCTCGTCCTATCCACCAAAAGCCATAAAATATTTTTGCCATAGCCCTTTGTTTCAATCTGTTGTTCCAGTGAGTTTTGTTAAGTTTCAGTCCTTGGAATCTTTGTTTAGTTGCTGGTCACTCTATCCTTTGTGTTTCCTTTGAGCCTCTTATATATATCTGAAAATATCCACAAAAAGAAAAATCTGAAAACCCTCATCATTTCCTTTGTGTTAACTTTGATCCTATTTAAGTTATAGCTGCTGGTTGAGTTCTTTGTTAATTACTATAAAGTGTGCAATATCATATCAGATCTCTGTGTTTAGTTCTATAAAAAAAGAGCATAAAAAAAGTGTTGAGCAATATTGTGAAAGAAAAGAAGAACGATCGATTTGTTTATGTGCACAAGTGTTGAAAGTTAATCGAGTTGTTCAACCAGTTTGCTATTGTTATTCGGTGCAAAATTTTGGTTGGGTCTGATCGCAACACTTGCATTCCAATCATACTCCTTGATTTGCATCAAATCTGAAATTTCTTTGCGCGTGTGTTTGATCTACTTCCATCACTCGAATCTTGTGGTCAGCACTAGGCAGTGAACTTCTAGTCGGATGGTTACTTAACTTAACAACAACTAGAATTCAGATTGTATCCCTTGTTTATTAATCCCCACCAAGCTC
The DNA here is from genome assembly GCF_902167145.1 of Zea mays. Lineage (NCBI taxonomy): Eukaryota > Viridiplantae > Streptophyta > Magnoliopsida > Poales > Poaceae > Zea > Zea mays. The sequence continues at coordinate 20,532,317 of NC_050097.1, forward strand.
CACATATAAGCTATCATAATCGGTACTCTGGTATTGTATTCGCTTAACCACCACTTTCTTGTTACCACCACACATTTTCTTGCAACCCGCAGGGAACTCATAAGAGCTTTGGTTGGTAAGAGTGGTGAGGTTGTGAGATTCTATATAGCTTCATATTCCACCTATATTTGTTGCCTTGTTGCCACTAACTTCGCAGGAAGATGGATCCCAACGTTGAGATTGAAGAATGTGTCACCCTGATACAATTCGATGAGCTCAAACAAAGCATAGAAGCCAAGCAAGATCTGTTGGCACAAGATCTTCAGACACTTATGGCTGAAATCAGATGTCGTCGTCGACTCCCCAACGGTGTAAGAAACCATGATGAAGGTGGGGAAGAAGATGAAGGAAATTATTCTAGAAGAGCAAGTGAACATGGGAGGAGAAATCAAGGTGCTGCATATAATAGAGGAAGAGGTCGGAATCGAAGAAATAATGACAATGAAGAATCTGAATTTGGGGATAATCAGTCTCAACATCGTTATGGTCGTCGTCATCATAGAGGTGTCAACCAAGAAGAGAGATTTGGGAAACTTAAGTTTACCATGCCAAAATTTGATGGTAGATCTGATCCTGAAGATTATTTCACATGGGAATTGAAGGTGGAGAAAATCTTCCGCCTACATAATTATTCAGAGGAGAAGAAACTCGCAATGGCATCTCTTGAGTTTGAGGGATATGCTCTGATTTGGTGGGAGCAACTTCTTCGTGATCGTGAAGAAGATGGAGAGGACCCTATTATTACTTGGCAAGAGATGAAGCGAGAAATGAGAATTCGTTTTGTGCCGAAGCATTATCGGCGTGATCTTTTTGATAAATTGCAGAATTTGAGGCAAGGAAGTTTCTCTGTTGAGGAGTATTATAAAGAGATGGAGAAGGCCATGATTAGAGCCAATGTGTATGAAGACGAAGAGCAAACCATTGCACGTTTCATGGCTGGGTTACACCGCAGCATTAAGCGCATTGTTGAGTTTCAGCCGTACCAATGTCTTGTTGATTTGGTACATCAAGCCACCAAAGCTGAACGCCAGCTACAACAAGATGCTAAGAGCAGCAAGGCCTTGTCATATGGTGCACGAACCATGACTGGAGGAAGCAAATCGATCTCAAGGTTTACTGCTGCATCCTTAGCGTCAAAAGTTTCAACTGGAGACTTGCGATCCCACAATCAAAGCAATTATAGTGGAAAGAACGTTGCTGCTCCAATCATGGATTCTAAATCAGCAGCATCCACTTCTACATCAGTGGGCTCTACAGCCAAGAGTAGTGGTATTCAGTGCTTCAAATGTGGAGGTCATGGTCATGTCATTAAGGAGTGTCCAAATAATCGTGTGATCCTTGTGACCGATGATGGAGAACATACTTCAGCTAGTGAAGAGAAAGCTGAAGCAGGAAATGAAGATGACATTGATAAATCTGAAGAACATACGGGATGTGAATTTGAGCATGGTACTACTCTTGTGGTTACACAAATCTTGAGTGTTCAAATGAAAGAAGCTGAAATTGGACAGTGACATGATCTTTTTCAAACACGAGCAAAAGTGCAAAACAAAGTAGTAAAGGTGATCATTGATGGAGGGAGCTGCCATAATCTTGCAAGTCGTGAGATGGTTGAAATGCTTGGGTTGAAGTTGCAGCGACACCCTCATCCATATCATGTCCAATGGTTGAATGAATCGGGAGATATCAAGATTGATTATAAGGTAAAAGTTCCGTTCAAGATTAGAGAGTATGTTGACACAGTGGAGTGCGATGTTGCACCCATGCCTGTGTGTCACATGCTGCTAGGAAGACCTTGGCAATATGACCGATATTCTCAGCATTATGGAATAACAAATCAATACACACTAGATCTGAAAGGGAGAAAGTCTGTATTCAAGCCTATAAACCCTCAACAAATCATGGTTGAACACTTACAAAAGAAAACTGAAATTAGTGCAGCAATTAGAGGAGGAGGAGAGCAAAAGAAATTGAGTGTCATCCACAATTCGGTAAGTGAGTGCTACAAGCCAAATTCAAGAGATAAAAAGAAAGAAGAGGGAGAACATCTAGTTATGCTAGCCACAAAATCTGAGCTGAGAGAAGCGATGAACAACCCTTATCAAGTGCTATTTGTACTTGTGAGCAAAGATGTTTTGATTTCTCCTAACGACATAACATCTCTTCCTAGTGTTGTGGGTGATCTTTTGCAGGACTTTGAATATGTGTTTCCACAAGAAACACTAGCTGAACTACCTCCAATTCGTGGGATTGAGCGTCAAATTGATCTCATTCCAGGGGCTGCACTTCCTAACCGTCCACCATATCGAACCAATCCTGAAGAAACTAAGGAGATACAAAGGCAAGTGCAAGAACTTCTTGATAAAGGTTTTGTTCGTGAAAGTTTAAGCCCTTGTGTTGTTCCTATGATTTTAGTACCTAAAAAAGATGGATCTTGGAGGATGTGTGTTGATTGGAGAGCTACAAATAATATTACCATTCGCTATCGGCATCCTATTCCACGACTAAATGGTATGCTTGATAAATTAAGTGGTTTCACAATTTTTACTAAAATTGATTTGATAAGTGGATACCATCAAATAAGAATTAAAACTAGAGATAAATGGAAAACTGCATTTAGAACCAAATTTGGGTTGTATGAATGGTTAGTGATGCCACTTGGTTTGACAAATGCTCCTAGTACTTTTATAAGATTAATGAACCATGTCTTAAGAACTTTGATTGGAAAATTTATTGTTGTCTACTTTGATGATAATCTAAAACAGAACCCCTTTGTTCAGCTGTGTGCTAACAAATATTGAGAGTGATCTCTACCCCTTTGCTCTTGTGAATTCCTTCGCGGGATTGCAGAAGCGGCGGCTTCATCCGCTCCCAATTGGTGCTCCTACTCCCTTCGAGGTCTCCTCGATTGATTGTAGGCTGTGTTGGTTGGTTCTTTGAGAGTGTGGTTGGGCGAATCCTCGATTCAGGCTGTCGGTTAAAGATGGTGGTTGGCTTCGAGTTTTATTTGTCAGGTTGCACTAGTTATCGCTGCTTGCAGCAAGTTATCTTGGCTTCTTTGAAGCTAGTTATCTGAAGATTGATCCTACGTCATGAAGATCGGGCATCGTGACGCATAATTTACAACAAATCTTTTAATGAACATGTGAAACACATTTGGTAAGTCTTAGATGAGCTTAGAAAGGAGAAATTATTTGCTAATCTTGAGAAGTGTAGTTTTTGCACAGACCATGTTGTGTTTCTTGGTTTTGTTGTTTTAGGAAAAGGAATAGAAGTGGATAAATCCAAGGTGAAAGCAATCAAGGATTGGCCAGCTCCAACGAATGAAAGAACCAATAGGGAAGCCTCCAAGCGTGTTGCATATATAAAAAAGATACATGAGAAGACCAATGAAGCAATTCAGCTCAAAGTAGTGCGCAAGGCTGCAAACATGAACAAGCATAGGAAGAAAGTGTTATTTAAATCGGAGGACATGGTTTGGATTCACTTGTGCAAAGAGCGTTTTCCTGATCAGCGCAAATCCAAATTGATGCCACGAGGGAATGGTCCATTTCGTGTTCTTGCCAAGACCAATGATAATGCATACAAGATAGATCTTCCACCAAGCTATGCCGTGAGCAGCACGTTCAATGTTGACGACCTCTTACTAGTCACATGTAAAGACACTTCAGAGTCGAGGTCGACTCCTTTTCAAGGGGAGGAGGATGATATGACCACGCCATTAAGCAACACGTTACAACCCCTAAGTTATACTACATCAACTCAAGTACAACAAACATCATCACCAACCCGACTCTTTGATGGACCAATTACATGTAGCCGAGCTAAGAAGCTACAGCAAGAGGTGCACGCGCTAGTCTTTGATGGACCAATTACACGTAGCCGAGCTAAGAAGCTACAACAAGAAGTGCACGCGCTACTTTATGAATTTCAATTAAACACTAATGAGAACTTTATGCTACCTAAGTCGTGTATATTGATATTACTTAGGTTCACCAAAGAGGAAGGACAAAACATATCAAGGGCGAATCAGCAAGAAGAGCTATATCCGAGTCAGTCCAGCGCAACAGAACCGTCCAGAAGAAACAGTCATATCTTTTGATTCCCAAAAGCTATGAAGGCCCATAAGTACTTTTTGGAAAGCTCTTGAAGTCTAGTTTCCAATGCTTCTAAAGCCGACTTAACCACATCTACCAGAAAGGCAGCCGACCTACTTTAGTGCCGACTGATCAGAAGGTCAACAATCAGCTTGATGACCAAGTTTTTGTATTAAACTGCATCATTCTACGAAGTTTCATTAAGCATGCTATACATGGTGAGAAAGATTATCAAGTTAGCTTTCCAACGCATCCAGCCCCACGTCATTTGAAGATTCCTAGAAGAAGTTATTGTCAAAATACTGAAGGCTGCGCAGAAGTCAAACAGCCACACGGAAATCAGCTCTGCAGATCTCCCGAAGAGGCTCCTTCACATTGGCACGTGAAAATAATTTTGTTTCGTGTTTATACCTCGCTAAGGTTGGTTGTTACTAGTATAAATACCCCACTATGTCTATGATGTAAGACAACTTATGAGAATCTAAAACAGAACCCCTTTATTCAGCTGTGTGCTAACAAATATTGAGAGTGATCTCTACCCCTTTGTTCTTGTGAATTCCTTCACGGGATTGCAGAAGCGGTGGCTTCATCCGCTCCCAATTGGTGCTCCTACTCCCTTCGAGGTCTCGTCGAGTGATTGTAGGCTGTGTTGGTTGGTTCTTTGAGAGTATGGTTGGGCGAATCCTCGATTCAGGCTGCCAGTTAAAGACGGTGGTTGGCTTCGAGTTTTATTTGTCAGGTTGCACTAGTTATCGCTTCTTGCAGCAAGTTATCTTGGCTTCTTTGAAGCTAGTTATCTGAAGATTGATCCTACGTCATGAAAATCGGGTATCGTGACGCATCAGTAATCCTATAACAGTGCTATATTAAATTATGTTAAGTTTGACTAAAGTTGTATAAAAAGTTGCTACTACTTATTGTACTAAATAGGCACAATTAGATTCATCTTGGAACGTACTTTCGTAATATACTTAAACAGTAACAATTTTTTACTTATATACTTGCCAAGATTTATACATTTTTACCGAGAATACACCTAGAACTGTAATGTTTTTTGAGACGGCATCACTTTTGTAAAGATATGCATCTAGAATACACCTAGAATTGTACTTAAACGTTGGAGAGGTCCAACGTGCAGGCCAAGGCCAACACACCTACCTCCGGTCAGGTTATTACGCGCCACGCCAACATCGATGGACCTAGCTCTCTCTCCATCGCCATCGGCCGTCGTCCCCCCTTCCTCCTCCTCATCTCCAAGTAGTGGCGCACGCTCGCGATCAGACCTGCAGCATCGTAGCAACTTGCATGCGCGCGCGCGGCCGCCCTTATCCTGTTGCGCGAGCGCGATCCGGACCAGCCGCCACCGGGAAAGGCCGGGTGGTAAAACACAGAGGGTGAGACCCACCCCGCCCCGCGGCGCAAGACGCCAAGCGGCTCCGCACCGGCTCCACGTTCTTCTCATCATCATCATGACAGGCCGGCGGCACACGACGACGCATGGTACTTGCCGGAGCTGAGCGGCAAGGCGCCGCTGCGTTTGACCGGCGCGCGAAAGCAGAGGGCGATTTCCAATCCAAGGGAGGCACGAGCACGACCGCGCGAGTCGAGTGAGCGACAGGGACCGGCTCCTTTTGTGTGGCGGGGCAGGAGAATATAACAACGATGACAGGTGTGCTGGAGGGCCCAACAATACCATCGTCTTCTCGTTCTCCTTTAGAAGCTGATACCGTTATATTATTCGTATCGATCAACTTTTTTTGCATTTAATTATATTTATAAAGAGTGCAAAAGGCATTTATATTTTAAAATAAATTTATTATAGTGCCTAGTGGTACTAGTTCTATACTGTAAACTAGTATTTTCATATATATATATATATATATATATATATATATATATATATATATATATATATATATATATATATTCGTTTAAAGTTAAAAATAGTTAACTTATGGGGAAATGATAACGATACTTATCTCTTATTTTGAGGCAAGCAGAATATATGACTATACAACAAAGAGCGGTTGTATGTATGATATATACGTCGTCTAACTTTAGATTTAGAAATATATATTTGACGAGAGGTGTTATAAAAATAAACATATAACGAAAGGATGTATACACTGACCGTCAAAGGGTGGACCACATGAAGTGAGAGGGACAGGAGACGATCGAGATTGGTGGCGAAGGGGCTGCATGCCATGTTAAGAGCGACAGATAGGTAGACTGGGCCCGTTCCTCTCTCTCTCTCTCTCTCTCTCTCTCTCTCTCTCTCTCTCTCTCTCTCTCTCTCTCTCTCTCTCTCTCTCTCTCTCTCTCTCTCTCTCTCGCAGCGACCGCATAGCTTTCGGGTGTGCGCTCTTTTTGGACTGTGGTACGTGAAAGATTTTCCTGACAAAGAGCTAGGTTGCAGCGTCAGTCCTACGCGCACGATCACGCAAGAAAGGAGGATTATGCAGACACGAACTGCAGTTGATTTGTTACTAGATTCAAAGATTCAGTGGACATGATGGAGTGTTCTGTTACAACAACGGCTGTTTCCGCAGTAGTATACACTTTCTAGGTTCTAAAAAAAACCCCGCATGGAAACGCTCAAACGCACCACCACAGACCTAGTGAGTGAGTGGCTTTTTTTTTTCTCTCCATCGCTTCGCTTTATCTAAAATTCCTCGACCCGTTCCAGCAGGTTCACGTCACTTTGTATTTCGAGATCCGTTTTCTTTTTTTGCTTCACATTCTTTCATCAACGTCGCCCACGACTTTTGCTCAGAGGAACGGCACGCGCGTGCGTAACGAGGCACACACGTACATATATATGCGCCACGGCCACGGAGACTAAGAGCTAGCTAGGCCAAAAATACGTCGCTTTGCATGCAGCTTTTGCGTTGGGGGGTGGTGGAGTTTGTTTGGTTTTCTGTTGGAATATCATATCTTTGTTTTCCACAGTGACACGCACTAGCCTTTCGGCCCCATACATAAATTTGGAGCATTTGGCGCCACGTTTGCCCTCACGGGATTGCGAGGTTAGTGTTGCAATATGTTGCAGTGCTCAGTGACAAATGGAGAGAACAAAGATGGAATGACAGGGATGGTTTCTTTATTGCAGACAGGGTAGTATATATACAAGTGTTCCCAAGGGGTGTGTCCCTTGGGAATAACTGTCACATGGATGGATTAGATCACATGTACAAATATTTTGTAACACTCCCCCTTGATCAATCCTAATCCATTTGATCATCTGCAATCTGTCATCAAATTCTTGATCTCCTCAAAACCCCTGTGGGAAAAATAAGGAGTACACAATGTGTTTTGGATAATGAGAATAATCTCACATAGTCTCCAAAAGAAAATATGCTTGTAATCATCATGTATAAAAACCCCTGTGGGGAAAATCAATGATGAAGCATATAGCTTTGTTGATATTACCTCGTTAAAAACTTTGGATGAGAAAACCTTAGCAAGGCAAAACTCATACAAAGAAAAGAGTGTAATATGATGGTTCAATACAGGTTATATATCATGGGGAATTACTCCCTCTGAACCTTGCAAGCACTTAAGTCTTCTCATACCAATCCCCTCAACACATTTCTGAAATGTAGAGTATGGTAGAGACTTTGTGAATAGATCTGCAAGATTATCACAAGACTTTGTTTGCAAGATGTTTATATCCCCTTTTTCCTGAAGTTCATGGGGATAAAACAATTTAGGAGAAATATGCTTATTGATATTGCTCTTGATATAACCTGTATCCATCTAAACAACACAAGCTGAATTATCTTCATAGATAATTGTTGGTGAGTCAAGAGAACCAATACCACAAGTTGTGAGTATATGATTCACCATTCTACGAAGCCATACACATTCACGTGATGCTTCAAATAATGCAATTATTTCAGAATGGTTGGTGGACGTGGTCACCAAAGTCTGCTTAGACGATTTCCACGAGATGGCAGTTCCACCTTGTAAGAATACGAATCCCGTTTGCGATCGGCCATTGTGGGGATCAGATAAATAACCAGCATCTGTATACCCAATTAAACTAGGATCATTACTTCTCTTGTAAAAGAGTCCTAGATCCTTTGTGCCATTTAGGTATCGGAAAATATTCTTAATGCCAACCCAGTGTCTTTTCGTTGGGGCAGAACTGTGCCTTGCTAACAAATTTACTGCAAAAGCAATATCCGGCCGGGTATTGTTAGCAAGATACATCAATGCACCAATAGCACTGAGATATGGGAACTCCAGTCCCAATGTCTGTTCTTCATCATCCCGTGGTCTGAATGGATCTTTCTTTAAATCCAAAGATCTGACCACCATAGGAGTCTTTGAAGGATAAGACATATGCATATTGAATTTTTCCAATACCTTTTGGGTATATGTACTTTGATGTACAAGGATTCCAGAAGGTAAATGCTCAAGTTGTAGACCTAAGCAAAATTTGGTTTTACCCAAATCCTTCATCTCAAATTCCGTCGTTAAATGATGACGTGCTTCATCAATATCAAGTTTATTTCCTATGATGTTAAGGTCATCAACATAAACTGATATGATAAAGAATCCCACTTTGGATCTTTTGATGAAGACGCACGGACAATCATCATTTTTCGTGTATCCCTTATGTAAAAGGAATTCACTCAATCGGTTGTACCACATTCTGCCCGATTGTTTTAAGCCATATAATGACTTCTGCAACTTTACACAATACATGTTGCGCTTTGCCTTTGGATTCGGTACATCTATTCCATCAGGAACTTTCATGTATATATCAGAATCCAGTGACCCATAGAGATATGCGGTCACTACGTCCATCAACTGCAAGATAGACGATTTTGCACTGCCAAAGATATCAAATATCAGAATGTTATTGCACTCATGACTGGTGAATAAGTTTCGTTGAAATCAACGCCGGGTCTTTGCGTAAACCCTTGTGCTACTAGCCTTGCTTTGTATCTCACTACCTCACCATTTTCATTTTGTTTCCGAATGAAAACCCACTTATATCCCACAGGGAAGATATCACGTGGTGTAGGTATTACAGCAGAGAAAACTTCTCTTTTGTAAAGCGAGGCTAACTCCGCTTCGATTGCTGCCTTCCATTTGATCCAATCCGAGCGCTTACTGCACTCTGCCATGGTCTTAGGATCTAGATCATTTTGAAGGTCCTCAGCAATCTGCTCGGAGAAATATATGTCGACATTGGTAGCTTTTCTATCATATGTTTCACCAGTCTCAACATAGTTGATGGCAATTTCATCATTCCTTAGAGACTCATCAGAATTTCCCAAATTGATGTGTCTAGGGTTTTCCGATGTCCCAGCCTCGGTTATGTGCACATCCGAGCTGGGTTGTGGATCATCACAATCCACATGATACATTGTATCATATTGGTGTCCTTTTGCATTCACTATTGTTCTTTGCTTCTTAGCAACAGAACAACGCTTATTCACCATACTTCTCCTCTCTAGGAGTTGAGTGGCCTTATTCGGCACTTCCACTCTTTCTGGTGCATTCCTAGCAGGAATGAATGATTTAGTGACACCTTTGTAATTAGTGAATGCATCTGGCAGTTCATTTGCAAGTCTTTGCAAATGTATAATTTTCTGAACTTGCAGTTCAGTTTTTGAAGTACGTGGATCAGAACCTGGAACACATTTTGTATTCCAATTTATTTTCTGGCATTCTTTTTGGTACTTAAATTCTCCCCCTAATGCTGGGAAATGTTCCTCATCAAAAATAGAGTTAGCAAAACGGGCTGTAAATAGATCCCCTGTTAAGGGTTCTAAATACTTAATGATCGACGGAGATTGAAATCCCACATAGATCCCCACTTTCCTGTGTGGGCCCATAGCTGTTCTCTGAGGTGGTGAGATTGGAATGTATACACAACATCCAAATTTACGCAAATGGGAAATACTTGGAGGATTTCCACGTACCATTTGTATTGGGGATGTTGAATGGTATGCAGTTGGTCGTAATTGTATAAGGTCAGCAGCGTGCAGAACTGCATGACCCCAACACGACGAAGGCAATTTGCAATTCATCAATAATGGCTTTGCTATGAGTTTAATCCTCTTGATTAGTGACTCAGCCAAACCATTCTGGGTGTGGACATACGGTACCGAGTGCTGTACTTGAATCCCCAGCGCCATACAATAATCATTGAATGCCTGAGATTTGAATTCAGCAGCATTGTCCATTCGGATTGAACTAATCCGATGTTCAGGAAAATTTGCCTTTAACTTGATAATTTGTGACATTATCTTGGCAAATGCATGGTTGCGTGTTGATAGTAAACACACATGTGACCATCTAGTAGATGCGTCAATCAGTACCATGAAATACCTGAACGGCCCAGAAGTTGGTATAATTGGCCCACAAATATCTCCTTGAATCCTTTCAAGGAATTTAAGCGGTTCAGCTTTAATTTTGAGATATGATGGTCTCAAAATAAGTTTCCCAGTTGCACATGCGGTGCAAACAAAATCCTGAGATTTGGGAAAACTTGTTGTGGGCAAATTATGACCAATTGAATTGCCTGTAATTTTCCTCATCATCCCTATGCCAGGATGACCAAGTCGATCATGCCAAATCTGGAATGCATCAACATCTTGGAAAATTACCTTATATGCAACATGTGCATTGCTCTTAATATATGTATAGTACAACCCTGACGTGAGTGATGGAATTTTCTCGCATATGCGCTTGGCATATTTATTCGGCTTGGTCAAGAAGAGTTTCATCATGGGTTTCAATATGAAATCCATTTTGCCGGATATCTCTAAAACTTAGGAGGGTACGTGTAGAATCAGGATACAATAATGCATCCTCGATCACAATTTCAGTACCCATGGGGAGGGTAATAGTTGCTCGACCAGAGCCAACTATCACAGCATCGCGTCCAGCGATGGTCAACACTTTCCCATCTCTTTTCTTAAGAGTCTGAAAGTATTTGATCTCCCTAAGTATAGAGTTTGTGGTATAACTGTCCACAAGGCATAATTCCTCTTCTGTCGAGTTGTCATCATTATGCATCTATACATAAATAAAAATTCTGAATAAGAATTTTATGATGCAACTTAGTACTATACATAACATGATATTAAATATCACAATGTCGAAACAATATTACAATAATGGTATGGCGACTCATCCAATGAGTTCGCACTACTTACAGGACCCAACACTGGTCTGTAGAGTGTGTTACATCTCAAAACGTGAGATTGTATATCTCTACTTATTACAACAACATTATAAAGACAGTATAGAACATCCACACAAGCCACAGTGATCATGATCAAATCTCCAAGCATGAGAGATTTATGCCAAATCTCCAAATGGATCCTTTGACATATACTCAATGATCATATCATCAGATTCATCTTCTTGTAGAAGTGGAGGCTTGTTGTCAACCACATTGAGGTGCTCTTTGGCAAGAGTGTTCTTCAGGTCACCAGAAGCCAGTGAAGAACTTCCAACCTCAATTGGTGCTTCAGTAGAATTGAAATGAGCCTCAAAACCAGGCTTATCAGACTTTGGCTTCTTTAGGGATTGTTGATACAAAAGAACAAGGTGCTTAGGGCAAGTGCAATCCCTAGCAAAATGGCCCTCAGTACCACATTTAAGGCAAGCTCTATTTCCCTTAGATGGTAGAGGCTTGCCATTTCCTTTTCCTTTTCCTTTACCTTTCTTGTGGAATTTGTTCTTATTGAATTTGCGAGGTCCAGGAGGATTCTTGAAGTTTTTCTTGAATCCTTTCTTATTCTCAGTCTTATGCACATTGAAATGTACCTCAGGCAGAGGGGCAGACCCAGGAGGGCGCTGCTGAGCATTCTTTAGAAGAAGCTCATGATGCTTTTCTGCTTGGGTCAATGTGTGCATGAGTTGAGAATATCTCTAGAAATTACTAGAGCGATACTGCTGATGCAATATCCTGTCCTCTGGAAGCATGGTAGATAGAGTCTTCTCTATCTTGTCTGCTTCAAAGGGCTCTTTCTCGAAAAATTTCAATTTAGAACAAATGCTATGAAGAGCATGGTTACATTCTGCAACAGATTTAAAATCTTGCAGACGAAGGTGGTTCCACTCATGGTTGGCTGACGGCCATATGAGCTCCTTCTGCTGTTTATAGCGCTCTTTGAGAGCTTTCCACAAGTTATGAGGGCATCTCTCCATAAGGTACTCTTGATTAAGGTCCTTATGGATGTAAAGCCTCAAAAGGAAAAGTGATGTGTTCTTTTTAACCTCATTCACTGGATTAGTACCAGTGATGGGTGCTGCAATGGCATCAATGATCCCACGAGAAGCAAAAGTTATTTCAATATCTGAAGCCCAAGTTGGGTAGTTATGCCCATCAAGGGCGAGTTCCTCGAACTCTTTGGTTGACATGTTCCTACAGTCATTACCATGGACATCCATTAATTTACGCATAAATTAATAGTCACAATGGTGATGTTGTAAGCTCAATATGCAAAAATTCTTAAAATTACATATGTAATGAGTTTCTTGAAGGTTCTAAACCTTCCCATTGAATAAATACTTTGAATTTTAGTAAGCATAGTATAGATAATCCTCAAATTAATGAGGTAGATCTAGTAGTGGGCAAGAAACTTGCTGCCTAAAAGCACGGTCTCTGTGCTGATAAGTTCACGGATGAACAAACCGCAGCCAATGCTTAGGTCTCCACTACCCATGCTCTACTAATTATCAAAGTAAAATTCACTAACTCTTACATGTGATATGAGTTGCCTGAAGGTTCCAAACCTTCTAATTGAATAAATACTTTGAATTTTAGTAAGCATAGTATAGATAATCCTCAAATTAATGAGGTAGATCTAGTAGTGGGCAAGAAACTTGCTGCCTAAAAGCACGGTCTCTGGGCTGATAAGTTCACTGATGAACAAACCGCAGCCAATGCTTGGGTCTCCACTACCCATGCTCTACTAATTATCAAAGTAAAATTCACTAACTCCATATCATGTTATTTTGGATAGCACGTATAGGTAATCATCCCGAGGGATGTAGACCTCATAGAGATAGGCATTCCAAATGCTGCCACAAGCACGGTCTCTGGGCTACTAAATTCTATAAAAGAATTTAGTGCAGCCAATGCTTAGGACTCTATCTCCCTATGCTCTTGATCCAAAATAATGTAATTTCATTTTTGCATGAGTTTTATTAAGTCTAAACTTAATAAATGATATATTTATATGCAAACATAAATGAATGCGTAAATAATAGCAAGTAGAGATATGTGAATTATTAATGTAAAACAAACAATAATTCACGAACTAAAATCTGCTATATTTACAATAAAACAGATATGTCTTTACAATATATGGAGTCTAAATTACGAATTTAGACGCCTAAGATAACTTTGAACTGAAATTACATATAAAACAGAGTCTTATACTGAATTCAGAACTTAAAAATGGTAAAAACAGGCTATATTAGGCCTCTGAAAGTAGCCCAGGCGGCCTGCCAGGCGAGCCAGGCAGCGTCCAGAAGGCCTGCCCAGGCGGCCCAACAGAGGCCCAAAAGCCTATTTTATATTGGGGCGGCTAGGGTTTCCAACCCTAACCGCCCCCTGTAGCCGCCGCCGCCATCAGGGGCTCTCCCAGCCGCCGCCAGGGAGCCCAAAATCCCAGCCGCCATCGAGGGGCTCGACCGCCCCTGCCTGAGGCCGCCTGGCTTGCGCGCGCCTCGTCGAGCCACGGAGCTGGCCGAGCGCCTGGTGCGCGCCAGGCCGCGCCGAGCGCGTCTGGTGGGCTGCGCCGAGCCGCCACCAGAAGGCCGCGCCGAGCGCCTGCGGGAGGCCACGCCGAGCGGGCCATGGCTTCCATGGCCGCAGCCGCTCTGCCTGGGGCCATCCTGCGTCCGCGCCGAGCGCCAGGCGCGCGCCCTCGCCGGAGCCATCTCCCGCGCCAAGCGCCAGGGCGTGTGCGCCTGGCCGGCCAAGGGCCATCTGAAAGGGAAATGTGCCCTTGGGCCATTTCTAAGTATTTTGGTGATTGAGTGCCAACACAAGTGCTTAAATGTGACTTCATGCTTATGGATGGACAAAGTGCAAAACAAGAGCAAAGGTATGTTTCTAAGTCTTAGTACATTGGTTTTGTGTACTAATATACTTGTCTAAGTATTAGAAACAGAAAGAAGAAGAAAAGAGAAGAGTTGGCTGTGTACAGCCAAAAGGCTGTTTCGGTCTGGAGCACCGGACTGTCCGGTGGTGCACCGGACAGTGTCCGGTGCGCCAGGCTGCCTCGAGCGAAGTGGCCGCTCTTGGGAATTCGCCGACGGCGTACGACTATAATTCACCGGACTGTCCGGTGTGCACCGGACTGTCCGGTGAGCCAACGGTCGGCCGGGCCAACGGTCGGCCGCGCGATCTGCGCGGGACACGTGGCCGAGCCAACGGCTAGAAGGGGGCACCGGACTGTCCGGTGTGCACCGGACATGTCCGGTGCGCCAACGGCTCTCTGGCGCCCAACGGACGGCAGCGCCAGTTAAGGAAGGAAATCGGGCACCAGACAGTGTCCGGTGTGCACCGGACTGTCCGGTGCACCCGACGACAGAAGGCAAGAAAGGCCTTCCAGATTTGCTCTCAACGGCTCCTAGCTGCCTTGGGGCTATAAAAGGGACCCCTAGGCGCATGGAGGAGACAACCAAGCAACCTTAAAGCATTCTTGATCATCCACACTCAATCTTTGCGCATTTGTTTGTCATTCTCAGTGATTCGAGCTCCGTTCTAGTGAGAACTTAAGATAGTCTTTTGAGCTCGATTCTTGGCTGTGTGTGTGCACATTTTGCTGTGGATTTGTGTGTGTTGCTTCCCTTCCTTACTCCGTGATTCTTTGTGAACATCAAAAGTGTAAGGGCGAGAGGCTCCAAGTTGTGGAGATTCCTCGCGAACGGGATAAGAAAAGAAAAGCATAACACTGTGGTATTCAAGTTGATCATTGGATCACTTGAGAGGAGTTGAGTGCAACTCTCGTCCGTTGGGACGCCACAACGTGGAGTAGGCAAGTTTTGTACTTGGCCGAACCACGGGATAAACCACTGTGTCTTCTCTGTGTTGAACTCTTTGTGGTTATCGTATTGTGCAAAATCTTCTCTCTAGCCACTTGGCATTAACTGTGCTAACGTTTAACCAAATTTTGTGGCTTAAGTTTTTAAGTTTTTACAGGATCACCTATTCACCCCCCCCCCTCTAGGTGCTCACAATTGGTATCGGAGCCGTTCTCTTCAAGAAAGGGACTAACCGCCCGAAGAGATGGATCCTAAAGGCAAGGGGATGGTGATCAACGACAAGGAGAAGGAGTCCTTCGTCAACGAGCCCAATGATGACAAGCCCACCGACTCAGGCTCGGGCCACAAAAGAAAAGACGGGAGGAAGAAGAAGACAAGGCGCATCAAGGAAATTGTCTACTACGACAGCGACGAATCTTCCTCCTCCCAAAAGGACGACGACGACTACGATAGACGAAAGACGGTTAACTCAAACTTTTCTTTCGATTATTCGCGCATCCCGCATAGTTCAAATGCTCAATTGCTCCCCATTCCACTTGGCAAGCCCCCTCACTTTGATGGAGAGGATTACGGATTTTGGAGCCACAAAATGCGTACTCACCTGTTTTCTCTCCATCCAGGCATTTGGGAGATTGTGGAAAGTGGAATGAAATTTGATAGCTCGGATAGCCCTGTGTTTATTAATGAACAGATTCATAAAAATGCACAAGCTACTACTGTGTTGCTAGCCTCTTTGTGCAGGGACGAGTATCACAAGGTGAGCGGCTTGGACAATGCCAAGCAGATCTGGGACACCCTCAAGATCTCTCATGAGGGAAACGACGTCACCTTGCTCACCAAAATGGACTTGGTGGAGGGCGAGCTTGGACGGTTCGCGATGATAAGGGGCGAGGAGCCGACACAAACATACAACCGGCTCAAGACCCTTATCAACAAAATAAGGAGCTACGGGAGCACGCGATGTACGGACCACGACGTCGTCCGCCTAATGCTAAGGTCATTTACTGTTCTTGATCCTCATTTGGTGAACAATATACGTGAAAATCCCAGGTACACCAAGATGTCGCCCGAAGAAGTTCTTGGGAAATTCGTTAGCGGGCGAATGATGATCAAGGAGGCGAGGTACGTGGACGACGCCTTGAATGGTCCGATCAATGAGCCGCAACCCCTTGCTCTCAAGGCAACACGAAGCAAGGAGGCGCTACCTAGCAAGGTGGCACAGATTGAGGCGGCCGGACTTAATGATGAAGAGATGGCTCTCATCATCAAAAGATTCAAGACGGTGCTTAAAGGTCGCAAGGGGCAGCCAAGCAAGACCAAAGCCAAGGGGAAGCGCTCATGCTTCAAATGCGGTAAGCTTGGTCATTTTATTGCTAACTGTCCCGACAATGATAGTGATCAGGATCAAGGGAACAAGAGGGAGAAAAAGAAGAACTATAAGAAGGCAAAGGGCGAGGCTCATCTTGGCAAGGAGTGGGATTCGGACTGCTCTTCGTCCGACTCCGGCAATGAAGGACTCGCCGCCACCGCCTTCAACAAGTCATCCCTCTTCCCCAACGAGCGTCACACTTGCCTCATGGCAAGTGAGAAGAAAGTAAGCACTCATAATACTAGTACTTATGCTTCTTCAAGTGAGGATGAGTCTAGTGATGATGATGAGATAGATTACTCATGCTTATTCAAGGGATTAGATAGAACCAAGGTAGACAAAATTAATGAATTGATTGATGCCTTGAATGATAGGAATATACTCTTAGAAAAGCAAGAGGATTTGTTATATGATGAACATGATAAATTTGTAGAAGCACAAAAATCTCATGCTTTAGAAGTTAAAAGAAACGAAATGCTTTCTTGTGAATTATCTTCTTGCCATGAGACAATTTCTAGCTTAAGGAGCATTAATGATGACTTGAATGCTAAGATTGCTAGTAAATCTAACTCTTTCGTAGAGAATGTTATAACTTGCACTAGGTGTAAAGATATTAACATTGATGCTTATAGTGAACACCTAGCTTGCATTTCTAAATTAAATGAAGAGGTGGCTAGTCTTAATACCCAACTTGAGACTAGCAAAAGTGATTTTGAGAAACTAAAATTTGCTAGGGATGCCTACACGGTTGGTAGACACCCCTCAATTAAGGATGGACTTGGCTTCAAGAGGGAAGCCAAGAACTTAACAAGCCAAAAGGCTCCCATCTCCGCCAAGGAGAAAGGGAAGGCCCCTATGGCTAATAGTACTAAAAGGAACCATGCTTTTATGTATCATGATAGTAGACAAACTAGAAATGCTTATAGGAGTTATAATGCTTATGATGATTTTGACTCTCATGCCATGTTTGCTTCTAGTTCTTCCTATATGCATGGTAGAAATATGTCTAGGAGAAATGCTATTCATCATGTGCCTAGAAAGAATATTATTCATGCTCCTAGGAAAGTAGTGAATGAACCTTCTACAATTTATTGTGCTTTAAATTCTTCCTTTGCTATTTGTAGAAAGGATAGGAAAATAGTTGCTAGGAAGTTAGGGGCAAAATGCAAGGGAGACAAAACTTGCATTTGGGTCCCTAAGGATATTTGTGCTAACCTTGTAGGACCCAACATGAGTTGGGTACCTAAGACCCAAGCCTAAATTTGCCTTGCAGGTTTATGCATCCGGGGGTTCAAGCTGGATTATCGACAGCGGATGCACAAACCATATGACGGGGGAGAAGAAGATGTTCACCTCCTACGTCAAGAATAAGGATTCCCAAGATTCAATAATATTCGGTGATGGGAATCAAGGCAAGGTAAAAGGGTTAGGTAAAATTGCAATATCTAATGAGCACTCTATCTCTAATGTGTTTTTAGTTGAGTCTCTTGGTTATAATTTGCTATCTGTTAGTCAATTATGCAATATGGGATATAACTGTCTATTCACAAATGTAGATGTGTCTGTCTTTAGAAGGTGTGATGGTTCACTAGCATTTAAGGGTGTATTAGACGACAAACTTTATTTAGTTGATTTTGCAAAAGAGGAGGCCGGTCTAGATGCATGCTTAATTGCTAAGACTGGCATGGGCTGGCTGTGGCATCGCCGCTTAGCACATGTGGGGATGAAGAACCTTCACAAGCTTCTAAAGGGAGAACACGTGATAGGTTTGACTAATGTGCGATTCGAAAAAGATAGACCTTGTGCAGCTTGTCAGGCAGGTAAACAGGTGGGAGGAGCGCATCACAGCAAGAATGTGATGACCACATCAAGACCCCTGGAGCTGCTACATATGGACCTCTTCGGACCCGTCGCCTATCTAAGCATAGGAGGAAGTAAGTATGGTTTAGTTATTGTTGATGACTTTTCCCGCTTCACTTGGGTGTTCTTTTTGCAGGATAAGTCTGAAACCCAAGGGACCCTCAAGCGCTTCCTCAGGAGAGCTCAAAATGAGTTTGAGCTCAAGGTGAAGAAGATAAGGAGCGACAACGGGTCCGAGTTCAAGAATCTTCAAGTGGAGGAGTTCCTTGAGGAGGAAGGGATCAAGCACGAGTTCTCCGCTCCCTACACACCACAGCAAAATGGTGTGGTAGAGAGGAAGAACAGGACACTCATTGATATGGCGAGGACAATGCTTGGAGAATTCAAGACCCCCCGAGTGCTTTTGGTCGGAAGCCGTGAACACGGCTTGTCACGCCATCAACAGGGTCTACCTTCACCGCCTCCTCAAGAAGACGTCGTATGAGCTTCTAACCGGTAACAAACCCAATGTATCTTACTTTCGTGTATTTGGGAGCAGGTGCTACATTCTAGTGAAGAAGGGTAGAAATTCTAAATTTGCTCCTAAAGCTGTAGAAGGGTTTTTGTTAGGATATGACTCAAATACAAAGGCGTATAGAGTCTTCAACAAATCATCGGGTTTGGTTGAAGTCTCTAGCGACGTTGTATTTGATGAGACTAATGGCTCTCCAAGAGAGCAAGTTGTTGATTGTGATGATGTAGATGAAGAAGATGTTTCGACGGCCGCTATACGAACCATGGCGATTGGAGAAGTGCGGCCACAGGAACAAGATGAACGAGATCAACCTTCTTCCTCAACAACGGTGCATCCCCCAACTCAAGACGATGAACAGGTTCATCAACAGGAGGCGTGTGATCAAGGGGGAGCACAAGATGATCATGTGATGGAGGAAGAAGCGCAACCGGCACCTCCAACCCAAGTTCGAGCGATGATTCAAAGGGATCATCCCGTCGACCAAATTTTGGGTGACATAAGCAAGGGAGTAACTACTCGATCTCGATTAGTTAATTTTTGTTAGCATTACTCTTTTGTCTCTTCTATTGAGCCTTTCAGGGTAGAGGAGGTCTTGCTAGATCCGGACTGGGTGTTGGCCATGCAGGAGGAACTCAACAACTTCAAGCCCAATGAAGTTTGGACACTGGTGCCTCGTCCCAAGCAAAATGTTGTGGGAACCAAGTGGGTGTTCCGCAACAAACAGGACGAGCACGGGGTGGTGACGAGGAACAAGGCTCGACTTGTGGCAAAAGGTTATGCCCAAGTCGCAGGTTTGGACTTTGAGGAGACTTTTGCTCCTGTGGCTAGGCTAGAATCAATTCGTATCTTGCTAGCATATGCCGCTCACCATTCTTTCAGGTTGTACCAAATGGATGTGAAGAGCGCGTTCCTCAACGGGCCGATCAAGGAGGAGGTGTACGTAGAGCAACCCCCTGGCTTCAAGGATGAACGGTACCCCGACCATGTGTGTAAGCTCTCTAAGGCGCTCTATGGACTTAAGCAAGCCCCAAGAGCATGGTATGAATGCCTTAGAGACTTTTTAATTGCTAACACTTTCAAGGTTGGGAAAGCCGATCCAACTCTTTTTACTAAGACTTGCGATGGTGATCTTTTTGTGTGCCAAATTTATGTCGATGACATAATATTTGGTTCTACTAACCAAAAGTCTTGTGAAGAGTTTAGCAGGGTGATGACGCAGAAATTCGAGATGTCGATGATGGGCGAGTTGAACTACTTCCTTGGGTTCCAAGTGAAGCAACTCAAGGACGGCACCTTCATCTCCCAAACGAAGTACACGCAAGATTTGCTAAAGAGGTTTGGGATGAAGGACGCCAAGCCCGCAAAGACGCCGATGGGAACCGACGGACACACCGACCTCAACAAAGGAGGTAAGTCCGTTGATCAAAAAGCATACCGGTCAATGATAGGGTCCTTACTTTATTTATGTGCTAGTAGACCGGATATTATGCTTAGCGTATGCATGTGTGCTAGATTTCAATCCGATCCTAAGGAGTGTCACTTAGTGGCGGTAAAGCGAATTCTTAGATATTTGGTTGCTACGCCTTGCTTCGGGCTCTGGTATCCAAAGGGGTCTACCTTTGACTTGGTTGGATACTCAGATTCCGACTATGCTGGATGTAAGGTTGATAGGAAGAGTACATCGGGGACGTGCCAATTCTTAGGAAGGTCCCTTGTGTCGTGGAACTCTAAGAAACAAACCTCCGTTGCCCTATCCACCGCTGAGGCCGAGTACGTTGCCGCAGGACAGTGTTGCGCGCAACTACTTTGGATGAGGCAAACCCTTCGGGACTTTGGCTACAATCTGAGCAAAGTCCCACTCCTATGTGACAATGAGAGTGCTATCCGCATGGCGGAAAATCCTGTTGAACACAGCCGCACAAAGCACATAGACATCCGGCATCACTTTTTGAGAGACCACCAGCAAAAGGGAGATATCGAAGTGTTTCATGTTAGCACCGAGAACCAGCTAGCCGATATCTTCACTAAGCCTTTAGATGAAAAGACCTTTTGCAGGCTGCGTAGTGAGCTAAATGTCCTAGATTCGCGGAACTTGGATTGAATTATAGCATACATGTGTGTATGCCTTTGATCATGTTCATTCTGCATTTTGTTGCTTATTGTGGTGCTCAAGTTGTACAAACACTCCCTGGACCTCACAAGTCTGTTGCAAAGTGATGCACAGTTTTAGGGGGAGATGTGTTACAACTTGACCCTTTGAGACTAACCATATGCTTGAGTTTGCTTGTTTTAGTCTCAAAGGAGAATTAAAAGGGAAAAGGTGGACTTGGACCATGAAAGACTTCCACTGCACTCCGATGAGAGGGTAACTTATTCCAAGTTCATCTCATGAACTCTTATTGCCATTTGCTCTTAATTGAAGATTTTGGTGAGGCAATGGGGTTATAGGGCCAAGATTGATCCTGTTTTGGTGCTTGATGCCAAAGGGGGAGAAAATAAAGGCCAAAGCGATAAATGGATCAGCTACCACTTGAGAAATTTTGAAAATAGTAGAATAGAGCTTTTGGTTTGTCAAAACTCTTGCATTGTCTCTTTTGTCAGAATAGAGCTTTTGCATTGTCTCTTTTGTCAAAAGTTGGCCTTTTGTGGGGAGAAGTGTTGATTATGGGAAATAGGGGGAGTTTTTGAAATCTTTGATCAATCTCTTTTGGAATGACTCTCTTTATGCTTCAACATGTGTGTTTGACTTAGAGATAGAGATTTGAGTTTGATTTGCAAAAACAAACCAAGTGGTGGCAAAGGATGATCCATATATGCCAAAAATGAATCAAAATAAATTTGAGTTTTATTCGAAGTGATTTTGCACTTATTCTAGTTGCTTTATGTTGTGTTGGCATAAATCACCAAAAAGGGGGAGATTGAAAGGGAAATGTGCCCTTGGGCCATTTCTAAGTATTTTGGTGATTGAGTGCCAACACAAGTGCTTAAATGTGAATTCATGCTTATGGATGGACAAAGTGCAAAACAAGAGCAAAGGTATGTTTCTAAGTCTTAGTACATTGGTTTTGTGTACTAATATACTTGTCTAAGTATTAGAAACAGAAAGAAGAAGAAAAGAGAAGAGTTGGCTGTGTACAGCCAAAAGGCTGTTTCGGTCTGGAGCACCGGACTGTCCGGTGGTGCACCGGACAGTGTCCGGTGCGCCAGGCTGCCTCGAGCGAAGTGGCCGCTCTCGGGAATTCGCCGACGGCGTACGGCTATAATTCACCGGACTGTCCGGTGTGCACCGGACTGTCCGGTGAGCCAACGGTCGGCCGGGCCAACGGTCGGTCGCGCGATCTGCGCGGGACACGTGGCCGAGCCAACGGCTAGAAGGGGGCACCGGACTGTCCGGTGTGCACCGGACATGTCCGGTGCGCCAACGGCTCTCTGGCGCCCAACGGTCGGCAGCGCCAGTTAAGGAAGGAAATCGGGCACCGGACAGTGTCCGGTGTGCACCGGACTGTCCGGTGCACCCGACGACAGAAGGCAAGAAAGGCCTTCCAGATTTGCTCTCAACGGCTCCTAGCTGCCTTGGGGCTATAAAAGGGACCCCTAGGCGCATGGAGGAGACAACCAAGCAACCTTAAAGCATTCTTGATCATCCACACTCAATCTTTGCGCATTTGTTTGTCATTCTCAGTGATTCGAGCTCCGTTCTAGTGAGAACTTTGAGATAGTCTTTTGAGCTCGATTCTTGGCTGTGTGTGTGCACATTTTGCTGTGGATGTGTGTGTGTTGCTTCCCTTCCTTACTCCATGATTCTTTGTGAACATCAAAAGTGTAAGGGCGTGAGGCTCCAAGTTGTGGAGATTCCTCGCGAACGGGATAAGAAAAGAAAAGCATAACACTGTGGTATTCAAGTTGATCATTGGATCACTTGAGAGGAGTTGAGTGCAACTCTCGTCCGTTGGGACGCCACAATGTGGAGTAGGCAAGTTTTGTACTTGGCCGAACCACGGGATAAACCATTGTGTCTTCTCTGTGTTGAACTCTTTGTGGTTATCGTATTGTGCAAAATCTTCTCTCTAGCCACTTGGCATTAACTGTGCTAACGTTTAACCAAGTTTTGTGGCTTAAGTTTTTAAGTTTTTACAGGATCACCTATTCACCCCCCCTCTAGGTGCTCACACCATCCCGCGCCCGTGCGACGCGCCGAGAGCCGCGACGAACGGCGCCTCCGCGCCGTGCGCCTAGCCGCCATGCGCAGGCCAGGGGGCGCGCCAGGGGCTGCCTCGGGGGGCGGAGCGCCATGGCTCCCATCGCCGAACCGCCTCGGAGGGCCGCGCCCTGGACAGGCCTTGCCGCGCCGAGCGCCGGCCTTGCCGTGCTGAGCGCGCCCGCGCCGGGGCGCGCCTCGCAGAGCACCAGCTCTGCCGTGCAGAGCGTCGAGGGGGCTTCCGCGTGCCTGCGTCCGAACCGTCGGCCATGCCGCGCCTCTCTCCACTCCGCTCCCCCCAAACGGCCGACGTGGCGGCAACCGCCACCGGCCGGACAGAGGGCCATTAGGCCCTCCTATTGGAGGAGGAAGATAGGGCCACCCCATTTGGGCGGTGGCCAGTGAGGATGACGCGTCCACGTGGAGCATTAACGACGCGAGGGGGCTGCCCACGACGGGCAGCAATGGTCCCGACGACCACAGGCACTGGTGGAGATGGCGAACGACGAGCAACTGCCGCTGCAGTGGCCGGAGGCGGTGGTGGTGCCGCCAAATCGACATCCATGGGGGCCGATGCAGACGATCCCGCGTCAAACACCGGCGCCGGTGGCGACGGGGATGCAGTGAGGAGTCCACACTCCACCACCGGCAGCGGAACCACCGCTGTCCATCCATGGAGAACGCAGAAGTGCACATTTTGCACTTGCACACGGCGTTCAGGGATCTCGTGCACCGGTGGGAGTGCTGTGGCTTGCCCAACGGTGAACGCTTCCAACATCGCATCATCAACAATATGAAGAACTTCGCGCATACGGCATATGCGCATGGAAACGGTATGCTCCATACCTTGCTGTTGATGTGTAGACCGATCTTGCTGTTCTTGTCAAGAACATCGTGTTCTTCCTCTTTCCCTTCTCTGATTTCTCCTTGAGACAGTGCTGATAACGTGTTGCAATATGTTGCAGTGCTCAGTGACAAATGGAGAGAACAGAGATGGAATGACAGGGATGGTTTCTTTATTGCAGACAGGGTAGTATATATACAAGTGTTCCCAAGGGGTTTGTCCCTTGGGAATAACTGTCACATGGATGGATTAGATCACATGTACAAATATTTTGTAACAGTTAGTAGTCGCCAGTTTTGTCAACTAAAACTGCATCAGACGTGTCCTCAGATTCTAAGGTGGCAGCCACACTTCCCTTGTCCCACTTATTAAACAAATTATGACAGTGCGCAACCAAATGTCTAATAAACCCTATGTTAACCCATGCATATTCTTTACATTCCCTTTCTTTCATGCAGAGGCGGATCCAAGGGTGGGGCAAAGGGGGCCATGGCCCCACCTCAATTTTTATATACTATTATAACTAGATTTAGATATACATCAAAATAAAAAACTTTTATATAGTAGGTACAACCAAATCTAATGAAACCTAGTTTTAATCTAACTTTTTCTCGATAGTCCATTGCTCAGCCCGCTCTCCATACAAGTAGTTTGATTCCTTCCTCTGGCGGCTAGCTACTCGACCTACTCGTGGCTCGATCGCTCCTTCGATCATGACTGGATCGGTAGTGGGTGACCAGACCCATCCGCTACCAGTATCACCTTGTCTTCTCGTCACTCGTTAGTTCATCGCGTTGTCGGGATCCCACACGCAGCGCCACTACTTTGCCTCCTATTCCGCATCGACTGGTGGGCAAGCTATTGGTGGGATCCTGCCTTGGCACCATGGTGCCACCACCATCTGCCCTCACTATGCCACCAGGGTCCCACCACGTCGTCGCAATGCAACAATTGTTGTCGCTTGCCACTGCCTACAGCCGCTTGCCCTCGCTGCCCCTCGCATGTTGCTGCCTCATCATCGCCATCTCAAGACAGACTCACCACAATGACGCGTCGATGTGGCCGCTGTTGGGGCGAAGGCAAAGACGCCACCCTTCGCTCAAGGCCTTCGCTGCAGTCACCGGTCCAACAGAGACAAAACGGGCAGGGACACCCTTCGCTTTATTCGGTACCAGACGAAGGCCTGCGACGGCGTCATCCCACCGTGCGGCCTCGTCCAGCTCAGAGGCCCACGTGTGGTCCGGCACATTGTAACGGGCCCTGCGTGGCCACCGCGTGCTACGGGCCTAATTTGTAAAGGCATTCCTGTAATTACAGTCTGTAACCCTGCTTTATGGGAATATTCTGGGGATAACCTAGGTTGCTGAGGGCACATGCGTCCTTAACACAAGGCGCTGGGCGCTCAGATACCTATAAATACCCCCGCACAGTGCCCGTGAGAGGCCAGATTAGCAGAGCTATTGCCATCTAGCGCGTAACCCTGTTAACGTCACTGTTCACCCTTGTTGGCCCCCCTTGCGAGCGAGAGCAAGTTCCAACAGCCGCTTCACCCGCCTTTCTGTAGGGTGGCCAAAATGGTTTTCTGATATTCATATCATTTTAGAACGCTCCTAGTATTATCACCTGACCTTGTTATTATCATGAAGCTATTTTTATCTAGTTGTCTAGTATCGTGGTTTGTCTTTTATGGTGTTGCTCCACCTAAAATTTTGTTCTGCGTCCGCCACTGCTTTCATGACCTTCTTGCCCCGCTTCCTCCTTTTTTTTAGTTTCCCCACTGATTGGCCAGCCAAAAGACGTGCTGTGGCTGTAGCACCTTTGCTCCTCACCGTGATCGCCAGTGGCGGCTAGTGGATGGATCACACATGTTTCGAACTATCTTCTTTTCCCTGTATGAGGTACAGTAGTAGCTTACGGACGAAGGGATAGATATATACATACCATGCTATGCGCGTCTCACTTGTGTACCTACAGCTACAGATGTGCATCTCTATCCTATCTCTTCACTCTGGCCACCTTTTCTTCTAGCTCGGAAGGAAAAAAAAAAGCATGTATTATTGCATCACTTTTTTTTTTGCAAGGGATACGGTGCAGCAGTACTACTACTGCCACGCGAATGTTCATTCACGCCGCGTACGATAGGCACCGCTGCATGTACCCACCGGCACAGTACTAACGGTTTAGATGTCTACTACTTATTAATTCAATCACGCGTCTGCGAGAAAGCAAGCCGACGGGCATCTTCTGCCCGAGTCTCTCCGCGTTTCTGTAACTAGAATTGTCATAGTCAGGGTTGCCAAACATCAGCATCCCGAGGCAGTTTCTTTAATTCTGCTTTTTTTTATATATGTAAGTTTGCTTACCGAATGAGCTAGTTCTAAACAAACTCAAAAACAAAACAGGGCAACTGGGGGTCCCTTGACATTGCACAGATGGACCTGACCACTTTGAGATTCCCCCGGCTTCTATCTCCTTTTCCCTCCCCTTGGATCAAATGAACAAAGGAGCGCATTCTCTCTCTCTCTCTCTCTCTCTCTCTCTCTCTCTCTAAAAGATTAAAAAAAAGCCTGCATGTAGTGTTCTTTGACAAGGACAAGGAAGCCCTTTTACATCAATACATCATTCGTATGTTGTTGTTTTCTGTGTTCTTTGCGTTCCTTTTTTTTTCCCTCCCTCCGCCTTATTTTTTCTACTTGATTGTTGCCAAGATCTGGAGCACCTGATCTGATCGTGTGCGCTGGTTTACTGAACCTTGGGAGGGCTATACGCTTCGTACGGGACATACCAATTTCAGAGAATTCAGTTATCAGGTAGGTGGTTCAATCATTCCTCCTTGTGGATTTGTGGGAAGTCAGAGCTCGCAAGCATCGCCAAAACTTAGAGAAAAAATAGACCTGAACCTGAGAGGATGATGATCCGGGACGCAGCTTTCGTATCATATTCGCCGCTGGTTTCCTCACTGCAAGGTGTGTAAAGTGTAATCCTCAAAGTTTAGACGAAGCAGTACCAATCATAGGCTCACAACGACACTGTAAACTGTACTGCACAGCAGAGCAGCTGGATGATGAACTAACAGCTTCTCGTTTTTTTTACGCATCATATTTTTTGTATCCACTGGTCTTTATCACTCACCTTCTCATTTTTTTATGCATCATATTTTTTGTTCCCTTCTCCTTAATTCCCATGCGGTGAAGGAGAGATGCGAACTAACAGTTTGGCGCTGCACTGTTCGACCGGCTAAACACGGGGCCAATGCTCTCTGTACGTGCAGATGGATAGGATAGTCTTTGATTCTTGTTTCAAGATGACGTGGATAGTCTATAATAGCTAAATGTTTGCCTCGACTACTAACTTGCCGATATGGGCGAGGGTAACTTTAAATTAAATTTTTAAAGCATTTGACTTGTTAAAAAAAAATAAAAGCCTATATTCTTTGTTGATGGAGGGAGCAAGTGGCTGAAAAGCCGTTGCCATTTCTGGGCGCTCCCTAAACTACGCGGCAAGCAGGCTATTGGGAGCCCTTGTCGCTGTCGACGCGATGTGCGGCCTCTTTCTTCGTCCTCTTGGTTAGGTCTTATCTACATGGTCACGCATCCAGTTTATTCATTAGGTACGCTATCTGTGTGATCGTATGTTCAGTTTAATTTATATGTGTTAGAGTATAAAAAAATTTATGTAAATTTTACATTAGCTTGAGTCAGTCAGTCAGAGCAAATTAATTTAGCGGCTAGACCGCTAGAGGCTAGTCGCGTGCGTGCGTCGCTGATACTCACCGTCAGTCCGTCACCGACACTTGGCCTGGGCGGCGTGTAGCAGCAGCACGGATACGGGCAATACGGCCGGGTGCATGGTCTCCAGATCTCATCATGGACGCGGCGGACGGGGACGAGAAAGATCAAAGGAGATCGCTTCGTTGGTGCATGCGTGTGTGGCATGTAGCTAGCAGGGGGGCAGGGCGCTGAAGTCTCCACTCCTGGACCGTGCCGTGCCGTGTCTTGTTGCCCCTGCATGCAAGGAAGGAAAAGGATGCGACGGGCCGGTTCGCGGGGTGCTTGTGCTCTGCTTTCCCCTGGCCTCACTCCTCCTCCTTGTCCGTTGCCCACGAGCCAGGAAAAGGCAGCACAACGCAAGCAACACGCGATGACACGGCACCGCGACCCACGATCTCCCAGCACACCAATCACGCATCGTCGGCTGGCTCCGCGACGGCCTTCCTCTGCTCCTGCCTGGCCATGGCAAAGGCAACAACAGGCAGGCAAGGCATCCCCCGCGCCAGCCGGGAGAGCCGGGAAACGAGACCTTGCGATCGGCATCGGGCGGGCGCGAAACGAGGTGAAAACCATTGTTGAGCAACAGTGCTGTGGATGTGGTCCTTTGCCCTCTTTGGCCTTGGACCGGGCGTCCGGAGGACACCACCACCTCGCGGTCGAGGGAGGACCTGCCTGTGGCTGTGGCAGCGCAGGCCTGCCCTGCCCGTGTCGATGTCGTGCAGGAGGGAGGGAGGTCGGGACAAGGAGAGGACTGCATCACTGCATGCACGGTGCTGCCTGCCGCTCTCCACCACTATTGTACTGTATACGTAACGTACGTGGGGAGGCGACTGAGCGCGTACGTGCAGGTGCAGCAACATTTGCGCTCCACGTCCATGTAGTAGGCAGCAGGCGTGGACGTACCGTGCCGTGCTGCCCGCGCGCTCGCGCTCTCTCTCTCTCTCTCTCTGCCCGTGCCCATGCGGCGGTCCATGCCCTCCTCCCGGCACCGGGAGTCCAGTCGGGAGAGGTGGCGGTCCCTCGCTTCTGCCGCTGACGACGACGCGTCGGCTGCGTACGCGCGTCGCGAGGCGGCGTCAGAACGTGGGCAGATGGATGGATCCTGAGTTTTCAAACAACTTTCGCATGAAGGGTCGTTTTGGAAAGGTGCAGTGCAGATATTTTAGTCGTGGT
Organism: Zea mays; assembly: GCF_902167145.1. Classification (NCBI taxonomy): domain Eukaryota; kingdom Viridiplantae; phylum Streptophyta; class Magnoliopsida; order Poales; family Poaceae; genus Zea; species Zea mays. The sequence continues at coordinate 20,561,206 of NC_050097.1, forward strand.
TCCCCTCTCCCTCCTGTCCTGACAGCGTAGAAAGTTTACGGGATACACGCGCCCCCCAGTGGTGGGACTTGGTAGCGCTGAAGTCTGTTCACTGCAGAGAGGGAGGCACTGGCAGGCTCCGTGGTTTCAAACTGGCGACGTAATAAAGCACGAGATCTTGGTAGGCCGGCCGAGCGATAAAATGCATGTCTTGCTCTAACTTTTTTTTTAAAAAAAATCGCTGCTACCTTGATGTACAAGTTGTACGAAGCACTGCGGAGAGGAGGACATGTTGTGTTGTTTTCTCTATTAACTATTAAGAGGTTAGTGTAGACTGCCCCCGCCTCGACCAGCCCTCACGACCGCCCGCACGACGCGAATCCCATCCCGCGACGCCCGCCGCACGAACCGCCCGCCCACGTCGCGAATCCCCTCGCGCAACCCAGCCTCCCTCCCCGTGCGCATCGCCGCATGCGCAGCATGCTCAACGCAGAGCCACCCCCATCCTCGCGTGAATCTCTCGCCACCACCAGCCGAGGTAGCTCTGTCGTCCCCATCTCTCAACTGTCCACGCCACCCTCTCCTCCACCACCTCTCTCTCGGACGAATCCGCCCACCCGCCGCCTCCACCCTATTTCGATGCCACCAAGACCATGCTTCGCTCCCGGTATGCCTCGCAGACGTCCAAACAGAACCCGGGCACTAACCAGCAGCTGGAGATCGAGATGACCGCTGAGAAGTCTCGCCGCCTCATCACATCTGATTGTGGAGGCGGAGGTGCCGATGCCAAGCCAGAGGCTCCGGTCTCCGAAGGAGTGGTCAATGGGGACAAGTGGCCACGTTTTGCTGATCTCGGCGGGATGGAGCAGGTGTTAGATCATCTTCTGGTAGAAGTGGTGGTCCCCCTGCGCCGTCTGGAGCTGCCGAATTACCTTGGGGTTATGCCTGTTGCTGGGCTACTGTTGTACGGACCGCCAGGTTGCGGGAAGACCACCCTTGCACATGCCATTGCCAATGAGACTGGTGTGTCGTTCTACAAGATCTCAGCCCCAGATATCGTCTCTAGAGTATCTGGTATGTTTTCTGACACTTGCATCACAGTTGAAAAATTCTGACGCTCTGTATTTGGACAAATAAGTCCCATATCATTTGCATTGTGAATTTGTGATGAATAGTATCATGAAATCATTATCTTTCTGAATAGCTGCTGAAGGATATGCAGTTTTTGTACCTCAACTTGTGTCCATGGTCCGATGCTCCTGATAGATAAAGTTGTGTGTCAGGATTCATGCAGAAGACATCACACAATGCTTGTGTACTTGCAGGAGGTTCTGAAGAAAACATCAGGGGCTTATTTCAGAAGGCATATAGGACTGCTCCCTCAATTGTATTCATAGATGAGATAGATGCAATTGCATCCAAGAGGGAGAATCGAGAGATGGAGCGACGAATAGTTACTCAGCTGATGACATGCATGGATGAATTCCACCAAAATATTGGTGGTGATGGTTCTGATGTCGATTCATCTAAAAAGAAACCAGATTATGTTATTGTCATTGGAGCTACAAATAGGCCTGATGCTGTGGATCAAGCTCTTCGAAGGCCAGGAAGATTTGATCGAGATATATATCTTGGGGTTCCAGATGTGAATTTAAGGAAACAGATACTGATGATGCTTGCTTGGAAGCTTCGACTTGAAGTGCAATTTGACTTTTTAAAGATAGCAAGGGCCACACCAGGTTTTGTTGGTGCTGACTTGAAAGCATTAGTCAATAATGCATGGTATCTGGCAATGAAGAGATTAATTAATAAAAGAAGAGCTCAGTATTGTTCTCAGGTAAAGGTAAAATGGTGGAAGCAGCTGTCTTGGGATGCAGGCGAGATGGAGAGTGTACATGTTACCATGAACGACTTTGAGGTATACCTTTTTCATATAGAGCTCACGACAAGATTCCTGTTTTAATTTACCCATTTTAAGCTGGATTTAGATTGTAGCTTGATCTGTTTCCATAAAAATCTCGGTAATTTCCCCGCTATTAACTTTCTGTTGTTTAAGATGCTAAATTTTGCAATATTGCAACAGATTGATACCCTTTCCTTCCTAGCTGCGTTCATGTATTGTAGGCACCCGTTTCTCACCTACTTTCTTATGCTACTGGAATTTTTATAGATTACTGTGGACTATACAATTTAAATATGCATTTTCAATTCTCATGCTTTTCTTTTCTCTCTCTGACTTGATTCACACTGGCGCCGACCTAGCATCACTGGTAATTTGTTTGATATCGTGTCAGATAGACCTCTGTTTGAATTTGCTCACAGGGTGCATTAGTGAAGTTTATTAAATGCAGATTCTTTTTGGCTCAGAGGAATGCATTCTGACTTATACTGTAATAATTGCAGCACTCTTTTGTGTGATGACAATTGATGATTTTAAAACATGTAAGAAATGAAACTAACATTATTTTTCATCAGGTGGATGAGGCAGCCATGTTAGCTTTGGAAGATAGATGGAGGTACCTTGATAGCGGGACATCAATGAGTCCACCTTTTCTGATTGAGCCATCACACTTTGAACAAGCCTTATCAAAGGTGAAGCCATCAGTATCCAAAAAGGTATGTGCAGGATGACATGCTACTTCTTGCTAATCTCTGTTTACCATTGTGACATGTCAGCTGATTTCATCCATGGCTCTTTCCTTTTGATTACAACAAAGGAAACATTACGAGACAATGTGAAGTGTTGAGCGTCTCGTGGGCGTGCTCGTCGTCGTGGAGGTCGAGCCAGCACTCGAGCGACTGTCCGGAGGCGACGCGCGCGGCGGTAACAGATCCGACCCAAAATCAAGGTGAGCCCCCCTCCCCCTGATCCAACACGAAGTGATGAGCGTCTTGTGGGCATGCTCGTCGTCGTGGAGGTCGAGCCAGCACTCGAGCGGCCGTCTGGACTACAGTCTGAGCTACTCAGAGCTCTCCTCGCGCTGGACTGTACCCATTAGCATTTCATCGAGCACATGAATGCTTATGGTCGCTTAACTGCTCTGATTTGTAGGTTGCGGTCCATATCCGGCCGCTTAGCAGCACTAAGGTGTCGCTGCAGGGGAAGACGGGGTGCGTTAGATATGAATAGAATCAGATCCTTACCTAGATTGGACACGTTAGCCCTGATTCACTTTCGACCTTGACACGGACGAACATGTCACGCAGGTCCTCTTGTTACTCTTGCTTCTCAGTTTAGCATTCGCCCTTTTTTGTGTTAACTGTGAAAAAATGTGCAACTTCTCCTTTTCGTGTTGTTCAGGATGATGGACTTAATTGGGAGATTATTTGACGGACTCAAAATTCAATCAAGAAGTTTATGTGAGCAGTTTAGTATCTGGATTTTTAGCAAGGATGACCATTAGGATGGCATGTTCAAGGTTGTCGTGGTGCCCTTGGTGGAGAACTGCATAGTTAGCTATAACGCCACATTCTTGCTTACGGCCAACTAAACTGCAGGTTTAAGTTGCTGATCGCTGTTGTAAATACTCAAGTTATAATATTGCGTTGTCATGGGTTTACCTTTCAATTAATTACAAATTTGTCTACTTCTGCTAGACAGTAAGCGAAAAATTACAATGCTTGGTGACATAGAAAATGGAACACGGAGGAACAACACACTAGACATCATCTACCTAGCGCATATTATAGTGATGTTTGTCGTTTCATATCTATGTTTCATACAAATTTTTTACTTCCGTCGCAACGCACGGGTACATACCTAGTATTACAGATGAAAGCAAAGCTTGGACCGGCCCCTGCCCGGTGAAACGATGGGATTATAGCGACGCTGAAACAGTGGCGGACGCAGGACCAAAATTCATGGGGAGCCAAAAAACCACGTTACAAAATCAAGCAAGACGGTAAAAACTATAGTTACATAAAATTCAAGTTCCATATCTATCAATATAACATACAAGTTCAAAGAAGCGAAGCAAACATACAACTAAGTTCGTCCTGACCGAATCAAGTCGTGCGTACGTTGTCAAATATCGATCTCCTCGAAGGGTGGGACACCGAGAAGAGGCGGGTCAGATGATGTCTCCAGCTGAGAGCCAGGGCTCGCTGGTTCGTCAAGCTCGCCAGTTGTGGTGTCAAGGTCAGGCAACTTTAGGCGTCAGGAAGGAGGCGACGGTGTTAAGAATGGAGCACCTGGGGGGATTGGCCCCGGCAGGCCGGGATGTAAGAAGAAATGGGACCCGATGGATAGATGCGAGGACTAGACCAAAGAGGATGGAAGTTGAGAGAACTGCTCAGGGCAATTTTAGCCTATCCAAACCTTATTTTTATATACTTTACAGTAGGTTAATATTAGGTATAAGAGGTTATAAAAAATTGATGGGGTCATTCTATGGCTCCGACAGCATCGGAAAGAATGAGATTGGATGAATAGATGTGAGGATTGGACCAAGTAAAAGGACGAGAGTCGATAGAACTAGACTAATTCAACGAGGAGACCCGTAACAGAACTAGTTTAGCATATCTAAATCTTCATTTTTAAATATACTAAACAGTAAAAAACATGATATATAAAAGATCATAAGAATTGAGGGGGGGCCATGGCCCACTTTGCCCCCCCCCCCTCTGCGTCCGCCCCTGCGCTGAAACCAGAAGAGCAGTGGGATGCAGAGGAGGGTGCAGTGGGATTATAGCGAAATGAAGTGCAGATTCAATGCACGCGGCAGGCAGCCCAGCGAGAGCGACGATTGAGTTGGGGCGGGGCTGGCTTGCAACACCGGGACAAGAGGACTGCATGGCAGCTTAAACAAATGATGAATCCTTGGCTGGATCTACGTACGTATGTCATACTACGTAGTACATGTTAAACCTGCTATATATGCTCTAACTATTACTGTATTATGAGTAGGTATTAATCTAATCTTAGTAATACTCAGTAGGTGTCTGTACAAAATATTCTAAAGTAATTAAAAACAACAACTACGAATATAATTCTAGTTTATACATGTGAGAACGACTTCATCGTGAATGGTTACACTAATACTAGCTTCTAAACCGACAGGGATGGTAATTAATCACAATTTGGATCCATGTTCTGCTCGAATGAAGGGGCAATAAGCTAGAACAGATTCACGGAAGAAATAGAGGGCTGATTCTATGATACATGCCAGTTATACAGATTGGGTAAGAAGTGGCTAAATATGTTATTTACACACACCAGTAAGTTAGTGTGTCATTCCAAGCGTCGTCTAATAATTAGGGCCTTTATTGTGATAATAATGATGTCGTTGTACTGGCCAAGTAACCTAGATCGCACCAAAACTAGAAACACATAATCCGATCCTATCACCTTATTCGTAAGATCGTTAATAGAGGTGATGAGAAGATTTGTAAAATGCACACAGATTTAGATATTGCTAATTCTTTAATAATTTGAGACACACGAGTGTGATCGGTATTAGGTACCTGCATGCATGTTTGACTTTAGTGTGAGTGGAAGATAATTATATAAGCCTCTAATGTTTATGAGTGTCGAATAAAGTTTTATTTAGTCCCTTGAATTATCACTATTATATTGATCGGCGAGTATGTGACTTATTCGTGAAAATCTATGTTTGGTAATATCATTCAAAATATTATTGGTCCTATGTCATTGTGTGGGACAATAATTATTTTATAAACTATGGTTCATAATCATGTTTCACGGTATATATATACCAAATCAATAATATGGACACATGATAAAGTTCTTTGGTTTAACAAAAGAGGAAAAAGTTATGTGCTCAAACACTAGTGAGCATCAAGGTATTCTAGCTCCCCCTCATCTGATGTGGCTATGGTGGGAGTTCTGACCTAATGGTCCTAATCTACCTTTATGCATGTGTTCTACATGAAGAGTGTGCCATGTAAGATTGGTTAGAATCTACCCTATGGTCGCCTTGAATTGAATCCATTTAAATGTTTCTCATCCCCTTCCTTTTATAGTACAACAGAGGAGTGAGGTTGCATGAACCTTAGATTCCATCGAAGAAGATCCAACTACGCCATTCTTATCCTGTTTTTTTTGTAGTCATATGGAGGCACATCCTCTGGTCATGGCATAGTGTAAGAGGTGTTCTCTCTCCAAGTGGTTGCCATACGTACCGCGTGCTTAGGCACTAGGCCTTGTGCCATATGGTACGATGTAGCTGGTGTAGCTTTTTGTACTTGATAATGCTTCATGGTACACCTTGCATGTGCATGCGTGTCTACACACGATCAACGCACAACATACAATATAGTGACCTTGAGTGTCATGTAGCATAAGTTGTGACATGTCTATAATGTCATCTGTCCCATATTTTATGTTTTGTACATGATACTTATCCATTAAGCTATTGTTATGGGCTTTTCCTCGGGTCTTTAGATATGGGTACCATTCCTAAGGCCCTACTATCCGTAGTGGGTCCTAACACATAAGTCTGTCTTGTAACATGATTCCACTTAAGCTCGACAAGTCTCCAATTCACATTGGCTTAGGGCTCATCTGTCTTCGTGAGGCGAGGATAAAGTGTTTAAGGATCTTAAGGCTAGTAGATAGTCGACAACGCCTAAGTGTAATCATGTGTTTTGGGGCCCAAACTGTCAAGAACACTTATTCTTCATAATGCCCTAGGGCAAGAGAGCCTCACGGAACTCAGGCTTATTGTGGGCCCAAGAGGCTTTGAACTAATAACAATCACTCTAGGTTTTAAGGCTGCTAGAGCCTTATATTATTCCTTCTCTATCCCTAGGGCTTGGTGCTCCGGGAGTGGTGAGATTAGCACAGTGGATCATGTATTAGGTTTTGATGTCGAGATTTTTGAATACGTCTTGATGGCTGCTGGAGCAGAGGCGGACCCAGTGGGTGGTCCATATGGGCCACGACACACTCTAAGATTACATAGGAGTAGTTAGCATATTGGTGTAAGTGTTATATCTTGAATTTGGTAGTCAAGGTTTTCGAGTCTTGATAATCCATATTTTTTGTTTGTTTTTTTTTATATTTTTTCTGGCACACTCTAAACATAGCAGCTGGGTCCGCCACTGTGCTGGGGGTATGTCCTTCCCGGACGCTATCAACTGACATGCTAGAGAAAATAGGGACTCATCTTAGCCGCATCCGCCTCTCTTGCTTGGGCCACGGTCGTTCAAGACATAGTTGCCATTTCTCTCGCTACACGTATGGTGCTAGCACACCAATATCGTCGCATTTCATCCTTGCATATGTGGATACCGTATAGACACAAATGTGGTTATTACGGTGTTGATCATGAGTAACAAGCTTGTTGAGAAGCACGTGTGAATATATTGCTGCTACTAGTCTATATCCACCGCTTTCTTTTCTTATACAACGTTGTGTGTCTTACAATAATGATTCATGATACTCTTTTCATATATTATCTTAGGTGAACATATTAGATATGCAAAATACGTAGCGTATTTCTCAACACAGTGCAGCAGATGCAATCATGCAATGCACACGCAGCAGGCAGCCCAGTGACCGACGACGATCGAATCGGGGCGCTTACAACACCGGGGCTGTAGGAAAAGTTAGGGAGCAAGAGGGGTGCATGGCAGCTTAAACAAATACTCCACCCAAGACTCGCCATCATCTTTTGCTTAAAGAAAAGGAGCTGTCAGCCTCATGATCGGATAGCACGTTCTCATGCAGTTTGTTTAGTCCCACGGATGAGCGTATTAATTAAGAGGGGGGGGGGGGGGGGGGGGGGGATATATAGTATATGCGTCAGCAGACATGACAGAGAGCTAACTCGAACCCCCCATCAGACCTGTAACATGGAGCCTTTTAGGGCTCCTTTGGATACTTGGAAAGAAAATACACATGTATTTACACCCCGAAGGGAATTTCCACCCTACACCAGACATCCCTGCCCCACTAGGTGATTAGAACCCTCTAGAGGTAATTTTACCCAATATCTATTTGGGAGGGATAGGGATTAAAATCCCGACCAATAAAAAATAGAAAATTCAGAAAACATAGAAATATAAATTGTTGCGGCAATACATAAAATTATTAGCAAGGATAAAAATATTCATACAAATCCGAAGTACATGCATCAAACGAAAATATTCCATATAAATCCGAAGTACATAAAAAGGTAAATTGTCACAAGGCAGTCCAAAGATAACCATTCCAAAGTTCATACAAGAGTTTCTCATGTCAACCTTCACTACAATGTCTCAAAACCAGATACAAAGAAGCCAAAAATGAAGCACCATCTGCAGCCATCAGCTTGTAAACACCAACTCTCATGTTGCATGTTGCCTAAGATAGTTGCATGTTGCCTTAAAATCTCGGGCTCCATACGAAACTCTGACTTACACCAACTCTCATGCCCCTCTAGAATTTCCTTCATCTTTTTAGCACCAGTATATTCAGAAGTATGAACTGGCCTTTTCTCATCATTAAGGCACTGAAGTATGGCAGGAACTATTACAAAAAACAATTCATCGTCTTCTTTTTGTTGTAATTGCATGAATTTCCTAATTTTTTCCTTTCGATATTCCATAATCTTGTCACTAGATCCCATTATCTAAGAGTTGCAAATAGTACATAACTTAGTTATAGTATTAAAAATAGTAAGTGATAAACAGATAAACAGGTAAACAGATAAACTGATGAATTAATTACCATATTGAGAAGTGAGTTACCGTGGTAGCTTCTGTTCTGAGCGAAATCCCAGCGTCAGGGAGCACTGTCGTCTGCTGATCACTGCATATTAATTGAGAAGTGAGTTTACAATAACATATTATCAGTCGTGGTCGAACAACACAAAAGAATTTTTACGACAAAAAGTATAGACCCAGATAAATATATCAGATGATGTTTTGAAATGTCTAAAACATTTCATTGCATGGGGTTGTCCTCAAGTACGATCAGAATAGGAGGTATCCAACTATTAATTTGTTTGGCATGATAAAGGTACATTTTGCAGACATAAAACTTGCTCCTTCCTTTCATTTAAAACTTGCTAGTGCTCCTACTATTCGTTTCACCAATAACGTTTGAAATACCAAGAGGAGCTGACATTTGTAGATAGATATAAAGATGAAGCACTTTAGACGCATAGACTCTGGCTAGGCCTGAAGAGCGGCGGCTGCATTAAGGTCTGCTTGGCCCATGCTAATTAGGCGTTGTCGGCTGAAACTTCTGCTAAAGAATGTACTAGAACATCCGCGAGAACGAAGAAGTTGATGTACCTAAAACTTCTCCTATGCCACAGATTTGCCGCAGACTGTGTCGAACGGAGAGGATCTGAAACTTCTGCTACGCTTCGGATTTGCTGTAGATTGCGTCGAGTGGAGAGGGGCTGAAAATTCTGCTACGCTCTCGACTTGCTACAGATCGCGACGAGTGGAGAGGAGCGGCGAGCGGCGTGGGCGTGTTTCCTAGCGATGGAGGAGTGTGCGGTGATGGCTGGCGCTGGTAGCGTAAACCCTAGCCGCCATGGCGAAACACGGACTTGTGGAGGAGAAACACGAAACACGGAGGTCGAGCTAGAGAAGGGAACGAGAAACACGAGCCTGGAGACGTTTTTTTTCATCCCCGTGGATCAACGTGGATAGAGTGAAAAGGCCCGGGACATTTTTGGCCCACACATCATCCAAAAGGCAGCCCGGGATAAATAGTGAAAAAAAGGCACGGGTCTCATCTCCCCCGCGGTTTGGGCCGGGATCCCTGTGGGGAATGCAGCATCCAAAGGAGCCCTTAGCGTTTTTCAAATCATAGATTTGTTTGCAAGCTTCAAAAGAAAACAAACAGCCAGCAGCCTGTGATGAAACTGGTGGTGCATGCGTCTGCGTGGAGCCGCGAGAGAGGGGGGCCAATGCCAATCAGAGCGCAGGAGATGACGACGCCGAGGCGTGAACAGAACAGGGCTCCTCGTCCTCGCCCCACCGCCAGCAGGCAGGGCCGCAGGGGGGGACACGGGCCATGTGATGAGGGAGGTCTCAAGCCACGAAATAATCATCGGAAATAAAAGCGCGGGTGTACTGTCTGTAACCTGCTGCCCAAGTGCCGATGCCCAATTTAATCGCGAACAGGGCGCGGTAGTAGTACAGCGCAAGTGCGAGTTATTTATTGGCGAAGGGACAGCGCTTGGACCACACGGCCAGTGGGGCCGGCCGGCCGCCACTCGATCGCGGGTGCTCCGTGGTTGCCGTCCCCGCGGTCCGGCGGTCATCGGGCGGGCCCGTAGATTTGTACGCAGACGCTACAGCTGCACTTAGGGGTGGGCACATTTTTACCATAAACCGAAAACCGAACCGAACCGTACCGAACCGAACCGAAATTTCGGTTTTTTTGGTAGTTCGGTTCGGTTTCGGTTTTTGTATCTAAGAAGTTCGGTTTTCGGTATCGTAATCGGTTTTCACCGTATACCGAACCGAAAAAACCGAATACCAAACTTTATCAATTCTCAAATTTGACTATTCGATTATGTGAACTAATTGTGTGATATAATTAAATTGTTATTCACTTATTTGTATGTGATGTATGATGTATATCTAAATATTTGTACCTATATAATTTTTACTTTTTAAAATTATATGTAACCTATCATGTAAACTTGTTGTATGTATTGTCTTGATTATAAGTTTGGTATTCGGTTTTTACCGAAAAACCGAAGTAAAAAACCGAAACCGAACTTTTCGGTTTTTCATTTTCTAGAAAACCGAACGGTTTCTAATGTTTGAAAAACCGAAGTTTTTTAAAACCGAAAAACCGAACCGAAGTTTAGAAAAAAACCGAATGCCCAGCCCTCTGCTGCACCAGCGCATGGAGGAGGAGGAGCAGTGCCGGTAGGGCCAGGACCCGAGAGCTGCGTGTGAAACAGATCAGGGGCAAGGAACAAAGGGGGGGTTTCCATTTGCGAGGGTGACAAGCATTTGACTGTGGCTATCCTGTAATGGCGGACGACAAGGCAGGCGCAAGTCCGTGTCTGGGCATAAAGCGGCGTGTGGTAACCAGATTACCACAGATGCAAAGCAAATTGCTGTGCTTGGCATGGCAAGCGGATAGCAGCACTGGAGGAGTGCTGTTGCAGGTCGGTTGCTCTCTCTCTCTCTCTTTCAGGACAGATTTAACAGTTCAACCAACAATTAGTTGAAGAGTTATTTCCCCTATTATAAATATCGCGCAAAGAAGGGTTTTGGGGCCTTTTTCTTTTTGCTGGTATATTTTCAACTGCTTGCTACTACACTGGTAGGGAGAAACCGTAAAGTTGATTACGACACTCCTTTTCCTAAAGCATGATGCATGCCTGAATGAATGAATCAATGAAAAAAAAAGGGGAAGCCGGGAGTCGCTATACACACAGGGACACAGACTATCATATATACGTGTGTGTCGACAAAACCATACAATTTCCAGCTGTTTGAGCTTGACCGGCGTTCTCAAGTGCCACTTGCGAACAACGAATTCTTGCGTATGACGCAGGCACTATTGTGAATTTGCACACCGGTAGAGAGCCGCTATGATTCAGCAATAGAAAACAGGAAGGGCAGAGTGCAGCGAAGACAACCACCATGGCTTCTGCCTAAAATTCATGTTGTCCTCTACTTGAAACAGAAAAGACTTCATCCCCTAGCAGCAAGCTTGTCTACGAAGATTTCAAACCATATAGGCAGTTTATTACAGGTCGGAACAAAATAGCATATCGTCGTCTCACCGTGCTATATATTTTTAGCCTGGTGTGTTGCGTGGAAAGAGAACAGCATGACCTGTAAACCCCCAATATTCCATATATCGGACTCAGTTGTTTGGCAAAATAAGCCAGTACGGTTTGCAAACTTCAAATTCTCCGTTTCTTAAAACAGAAACACAGGTGTTCACCATGCCATATGCCTTCCGTTCCAAAGTCATCTAGCTTGTATTAAGTGCCAGGCATACAGAATGTTCCACGGCCAAAAGTGTTTCCTCTATCACACGCAAATCAGCTTCAATTCTTATAACGGCGGTTTATATATGTAAAAAAATAACTCTAATGGTAGCTGCAATTTAAACTGAGGACGCCTCATCTCATCACCAGATGCCTCAATCGAAATTTCAGAGCACTGATTCTGCATCGCATGATGCAAGTCTCTAATGCAGCAACAGCATCAGCATGATCCATGATCCACGCTTTAGAAATCCATACATCAACCATGGATATGAAGCCAAGAAAGAAAAAAAATGCCCAACCATTTCAGTTCATATGTCAGTCTTCATCTGATTTACCTAGTAAAATAACGAACACCATTGCCACAAATACGCCAAAGTAGCCTCCGGCTAACCAAGAAGAGAGCACGAACAGCGTTGAGACCCTAGTACCAACATGTTACATTGTAGGGGGACACCCACACCAAGATTGCAACATTCATTAGGCCTAGCTAATACTCCAAAAACAGCAGTAAAGCAATCAGAGGCGTGGAACAACCATGACAATAGTTTCTTTGCAATGTTTGCAAGATAAAACGCATATTACCGGAGTTAAACATGCCTGCGAATAGTGTAGGCGCGACGACGACGATGGTTGACGGATGAGGTTGCTATGATCAGCACCGCCACGCCGAGACAGACACGAGCTCGCCCCGCTGCCAGTACAGTGCTAGACCCATTCCACACTTCTCCACATGGAATCCTCGGACCTGCACCCGCTTCAAGAGGCAGTCAGCTTGTGCCTCTGCAAGGTTGCTGAGTGGCACTGGAGCAAACCCAGCCGATGTAAAAACTGCCCGCCAAGCCATTGCCTTTTCAGCCTTCCGACGGCCAAGCACTGCATCCTCTACTCTCGGTTGGATCAGAAACCTCTCGATCTTACTGGCAGCATCCGCATTGGTGCCAGCAGCATCGAGTGAGTCGAGAAGGAACATACAGGACTGGAAGCAATTCATGAAGTGCTGCGAAAACGGGAGGTCACCCCGGTCACTGCCGTGGTCAATAGCCACAACAATCTTAGGAGCAAGCTGTTTCACCAACTGAAGCAACATCGGGAGCGGTGGCGTGCGTGCAGAGCAACCAACGGGGAGGCAAACAGCGACAACCTCATCGGCGCTAGGAGCAATGAGCTCTGCGGGATCAAACGCATCGAGATTGATGGCAGTGAACTCAAATGGAATGCCAAGGTCCACAGCAAATTGCGACAGGTTCTCCCGAGTAAGATGCAGCTCAAGCGGGTGGTGGGAAGCACTTGACACGAAGGCTGTGAGCTTCAACATTGGCAGGGGACCGTTCCCAGTTCCACGGCGGTATGCGAGCTCCTGCAAGAAGGAAGCCCACTGGCCGCCAACACCAAGGTCGAAATCAATGATGCGGATACAAGACGAAGTTGTTGAGGCGATCTCGTCAAGAAGCGCCTGTGTGGCCGTAAAATTGGCGAACTGGAGCACAGGCGAGAGGTCGGAGAAAGACTTGTATGCACCGAGCTTGAGGGCGACGTCGAGCGGGGAGGTTACGCGAGTGGAGCCTTGGTGGCCGTCGGTGAGCGCGAGGAGGAGGGCCTCCCTGAGGTAGGAAGCGGAGCGGAGTAAAGGCTTCCCGATTGGGGGAAGCTGCTGATTGAGCCGCGCCAATATCTCTCGCGCGCCGATGGAGTTGCCGACCTCAGCCGCCATTGCCGCCGCAGCAAGCTCGTCCAGGAGCTGTTGATGTTGCTGCGCCGCCGGGGTTGTTTTCATCGCTCCCCGCGGCGGTTGCAGTGGTGGCTGGAGCTGGAAGGGCGTGGTGGTATGCAGTGGCGGGAATGGTAGACCCTGCGACGGCGGCGGCTGGAGCTGGTTTTGGAGGAGGAACAGGTTGTCGGGCATAGAGTGGTGGCGCTTCGGCGGGGGCGGGAGATGTGGCTGGTGCTGATGGTCGGGGAAGGAGGGGAGCGGCATGAAGAAGGAGGCCGCCGGCAGCGTCTGGTGTTGATGAAGTAGACCTGCCGACGGGACTCCCAGAAGCGGGGGCTTTATGTCGGCACCGTCGTGGAAACGCATGGTCGTGGCCGCCGGCGGCGGCGGCGGCTGAAGCACCGCCTCGGTTGGTAGGAGGCCGAAAGTGGAAGTGGCCTTGCTGCCGCTACCGCTGCTGCCGCTGAGCGACCTTGCGCCTGGGGACGACAGGTCGGAGGCCAGCGCCCCGGCCGAGGCGCCGCCGCCACCGGGGTGATGCTGCAGGGAGAACCCGAGCGGGTCCGGTGCCGGGAACCCGAAGCCGGCGGCATTACCGAGGAGCGGCGGCGGCGGCGGCGGCGGCTCCATGTCGCCCGGCGCGGCCATGATCCAGTTGAGGAATGTCTGGTCCTGCCCGGCCGCCGCCGCGGCGTCGCCGAGCATGGCATCCCAGCCCTCCTCCCCGACGAAACCGATGTCCAGGGCCCCCGGTATGGGCGGTAGGTCACCGCCGGGCCACTCCTCCTTCCTCCCCCCACCGCTTCCGCCGCCGCCGCCGCCGCTGCCGTGCTCGCCTGGCGCCGCCCATTTGGTGGCTTCGGCGGCGGCGGCGGCGCTGTTCTCCGAAACCGCCGCCACGCCGGAAAAGGAGTCCCCCGCGGCGCCGCCCAGGGACGAAGACAGCGTCGATGTCGAGTACGGCGGGCTCGGGCTCCGTCTGCAGTCCAGCACCGACGTCGGCTCCAACAGCAGGTGCCCTCCGCCGCCGCCCTTCCCGTGCGGCCAAAGCAGCGCCTCTATGGTCCCCGCCCCGTTCCCGTCGGCACTGAAGGGCGCCGCCCTCATGTACCTACTCGCGCGACCCCTGGCGGCGAGATCTGGGGCGCGAGGCGGTTCCTTCTCGGTGGTGGCGGTGGCGGCGCTTGCTTGTGCGGGTGGGCGCGGAACAGCGAGGAGCGGTGTGCCTGCACGCACCTGCCTGCCTGTTGCCGCTGTGTAATAGGTATAGCACTCTGTAGCCGCTCCTCAGCGGCAGCGGCGGCAGCCCTGCTCTGCGCTCTGCGGCCTCATGCTTGAATTCGTCGGGTGGTGGTGTGGTGGTGCCTTGGCCGGCCTCCCCCCGCCTTCCCTTTCTTTCTTTCTCTCTCTACCACTGCCATGGTCCCTGGATGCGTGCAACATAAAAAAGGTTAAAAAGTGTGCGCCCTCCTCTCTCTTTCTTTCTTTCTTTCTTTCCCCATCCATCCTCCGATCCTCGCCTTTTTTTTTTTGCGTTTGCTTCCCCTATGTTTCCGCTCCCGTCCCGCCTGGACTGACTGACTGGTTTTGTTTCCCGCGATCTTAAATCGTGGACCTCGTACGTGTTCATTGGTCCGGCAAAAACTTTTGACGGTTAGTTGTTCCATTTCTCGTTGCGCCGTGCGTATCACGAGTACCGTGATTCTAGTTACTCCTCGTGAATAGCCAGTCCTGACCATCGGAACGTGCTGCGTTTTTTGAAACAGAAAACCCTTGTCCTCACCTAGGATTAGAGGTTTCAGTGGCTATTTTTCGTACCACATAGTACACGCTTCGGATTGATACAGATCGTGAAGGGATAGAGAACAGATGACTCTACTCTGACCATTCGAAGGGTGTGCTTGGTATTCCTTTCCTATCCGATTATTTTTCAGTGGCTACTTTTAACTTCTCTTATCAAATGGCCCGATTGTTTTTCAGCTCCTTTGTATGCACAGTTCTCTAACACTTAATGAAGCTAAAAATACTAGTAGTTTCTCTCAATTTTCTCTCTGCTCCGAAAAAATCGTTTCCCCAAATATTTTACAAAATAACATTAACTTCACAATTGCATTTGCTTCATGAAAATGAAGCCCACAAAACTACTTCCTCAGATCAAAATATTAGCATGTGACATACTGACCGCGTATGTGGCCGATGCATCGGCCGATACGGATTGATTTGGTTTCAACCTCATTGGGTTCAACTGATTGGTACCTATCACATTAGAGCCAGATCGGTCATCATTAATTGGTCGACGTAAAAGATGTATATACCAGGGCTACCTGAAACACATTTATGTATAAGACCTTGACAGGGGATCGGGTGATGAGCCGTGTCGTCTTGGGATTCAATTCGTGGTGCTAAGAAGATATAGGAGCCATCAAAGGAGGTGTATGATATTGCTGCATCAAGTAGGTAAGGATAATGATCATGTGATAAGACAGAGTCCAAGTGAAGCATCCTAGTCTAATGACCGAAACTAAACATGCACTGATATACTAGAATATAAATTTCCAATCCCATGCTCAAGTGGTGCCATAGACATGCAAGACTTTTATTCAGTACACTCTAATAAAACGATAACATAAACTAGAAATAAAACAACGGCGACGAAGAACGCGATGTGAGCTCTTTGCCGTCATGACGGCTGCTACATCATAATGGCACCATAGGAAAACTTGGATGTAGGAACACGCTACTCGTCGGGCACAAAGTCAGGATCCACTGCAACAAATCATCAACATGTGAGTACAAAGGGCAATTCCCACCTTGCCCCTACATGGAGGGAGTTACATTACATATGCAAGATCAATTGTTATGTATTAAATATAGCATTGCTTAATGAGTGCAAACTAAACGTAAGACCCACGACCACCATCCATAGTCAAAGGGTAGATCAACTAGTTGGAGTGTCCATACCGTAACATGTCTTATGCCGAGGACACGAACCATTCGAATGGATTGTATACTTTGCAGAGGTTGTACGTTGTACACATGTCTTCGTCCCAAGATGACCCCATCATAGCCGACACCCAGCCGTGGCTCAACCTAAACTAGTCACCTACAAATCCTCGGGTCCTAACCACTCCTAGGTCTCTAACCCAAAACTGATCTACCTTCCAAAACTGATCTGACGTGGACGACTACCAGGCCAACCAGTGGGATTATGATAACGCTTGCTCGTACAAGCTCATGTGATCATACAAAAAATAAGTTAGGTGAGATGGCACCACAACATATAACATATGGTCCTTATGGCTCACCAAAGCAGCCATAACCATATCAACAACAACTTGAGATGTCACCACGACATAGCTCAGTTATCAGTCTACCAACCATGGTAGCAAGCACCAGCACAAACCACTAAGCTCTGGCATCATTTCACATTCGTGTTGTTAATGTGACAAGGTATAATATAAGTATGCATGCGGGGATATCGATATGCAATCAAGGCAACAAGCATGGTTTCACTCATCCACTCGGTATACATTGTAATACCTTCTGCAAGCCTATACATAATTTTCTTATTAATCGGCATCACTTGGGATCGATCATGTTTAAAGTAAGAGGTCCATGAGACTCAAATATGATTTGATCGTCAGTTCACCTCCAATTTTGGTAGAGCACGCATTTGAAGAGCAAATCTACTTGACCTTGAACAAGTTACCCAAAGGAAAGGCGAGTTTCTACACGATTATATCAAAATATAATATAGAGTAAACCTGAATACATTTGAACCCTTAGAAAAAATAGTGATTAATTAAAACTTTCCATAAGGAACTTAGTCTCTCTCCAACAACAAACTGTAAATGGTATTGAACTCCAAATATATCGGTTCCCAAGCTTAGTTTTGTGTTCAACAACAACCGATAAAGAGCACACTAAAATATAGAGGCAATCGAGCGTAAACTATTCCTGGAGAAGTCCTGCAACAGCCAGTATCAGGCGTGTAACGCAAATTGGACCACCATCATCGACTAGAAGTACGAAGTAAGAGAATTAATTGTATTTATATAGTTGGTATGTTATAGATGATGAAATTTAGAAAACGTTGCTTGAGTCGGTAGAGATATAAAGAACATAATCTTTTAGAGAGAACTGCAAATGACAGAGAATATTATTTTAGAGTAAGTTTGGGAGCACCATTTTTTCAAGGGATTCCTATTTTTTTAAGAAAAAATGAACTAATTTTCTTTAAAAATAAGGATTCGTTGGAAAAATAAGGTTTCTAAATTAGCACTTATAGTATAAAATTTAAAGGACATTGCTAGAGATAGAATTAGAGATCGCAGTTTTGCAAACGTGCAGAAATCATCTAACGACGATAGCCGCAGCCCATTGGCCCAGACCACATGTGACATATGAAACCTGCAAACAGCGACGCCCTATCTCCCCCAAAAAATGTGAATACGTCTTATCTCGTTCAATTCTGACATTTTGTTTGCATGTTTGTAGTACATCATAGAAAACCAGGAGACCAGAATAGGCACTAGCCTAGGCAGGCACGGCTCCAGGTCCAGGAGGACAATTCACCATGTACTAGTAGTTTGTATGACTTGACACGACACGACTCGCTGTCCTGCTTTTACGGACACAACATACAGTACCGTAATTAGTTTTCGTTGGTCCTAAGCAGTGGGTGCACATCAGCATGGACTGTAGTACTTGTTGGAACTTGCTCTCAGTTGCAAGGGGATCCAACAAGGGTGAGCAATGACGTAAGCAGGGCTCTCGCGCGTGTGGGCAATAGCTCTGTTAATCTGGCCTCTCACGGGCACTGTGCGGGGGTATTTATAGGTGTCTGAGCGCCCAGCGCCTTATGTTAAGGACGCATGTGCCCTCAGCCACCTAGGTTATCCCCAGAATATTCCCATAAAGCGGGGTTACAGACTGTAATTACAGGAATGCCTTTACAAATTAGGCCCGTAACACGCGGCGGCCACGCAGGGCCCGTTACAATGGGTCGGATCACACGTGGGCCTCTGAGCAGGACGAGGCTGCACGGTGGGATGACGACGTCTCAGGCCTTCGCCTGGCGCCGAATCAGGCGAAGGGTGTCCTTGCCCGTTTTGTCTCCATCGGACCAGCGACTGCAGCGAAGGCCTCGAGCGAAGGGTGGCGTCTTTGCCTTCGCCCCAACATTTGCCCTCCGAGGGACCAGTTCGACAAAGTCACCTGGTGCCGAAGACGTCGCTAGATGGCGGAGACGCTGCCCTCGCTCGAAGTGGTTCCGCGGGGGTTTTTGACATGACCGTTGATTGACACCGTACTGTTAGATTGCGGGTTTCCCGAAGCGCCGCGCCCTGTTGGATTGCGGGTTTCCCGAAGAGCCGCGCCCTGTCTATAAAAGGGGGCGGGGTCGGCGCTTTTTGAACTTCACTTTCCGCGCTCCGTGAAAACCCTAGCCGCCTTTTCCACCGTCTTGCTGCTCGTTTGCCCGCCGTGCTCTTGTTCGCCGGAGATCTGGCTCGAGTGAAGCAGACCGCCCGCCGCCGCCGACGGTACGTAGCGATGCCGACCTCCTCTTCTTTCGCTGCCGCTACGCCGCCGGCCGACGCCTCGCCGCCGACCGATGCCTCGTCTGAGGAGACGCTGAGTAGTTTGATGGCGGAGAAGTTGCGCGCCGGTGATTCTGTGGATTTTGGCGTGTCGCGGATGTCGTCGGTCCGCGTGCAAGATATGCAGCGGCTGGGTTACTTCGACGACGGAGTTGCTCGTGTCCCGGGGACGGAGGAAGTCCCCGAGCCGGAGGGCGAGTTGGTTGTGTTCGAGGTGTTCTTCGCCGCCGGTCTCCGCCTGCCTGCGCACCGATTTGTTGGCGAAGTCCTGCGCAGGTTTAACGTTCAGATACATCAGCTGACACCGAACGCCGTGGTGGCTCTGTCGAAGTATGTCTGGGCGACGACTTCGTACGGTGGACAGCCATCAGTCGAAGTCTTTGCGAAGTACTATTGCCTGCACTGGCAGAAGAGGATGATTGGAGATGAAGTCGCTCAGTTTGGGTCCTGCACGTTTACGCCGAAGACCGGCAAGACCACGATGCAGGTAGTCGAGTTGGTTCCTTGCGCCCGCAACAAGTGGGGCAACTGGAATGAGTTTTGGTTTTACGTCGCTGAGGGTACCGTCGAAGACCATGAGGGACTCCCCGTGTCCGAGATGTGTTCTCATTTTTACTCAGCATACCCGCCCTTTGAGGTGGTGGAGGAGGATGCGGACGAAGGGGCCCTTCGGTGCGCCGCCGGCCTGAGCAGTGGGCGCGATTTGGTTGAAGAGTTTGTGGCGTACGGGGTATGGCCCTTGGCGCATGGCTGGGCATTGGGCGAAGTGTGCCCTCGCCAGATGCCTTCCTATGGTGGGAAGATGGTGCGAAGTCCTGCCTTCGCGCTGAATCTGCAGAACCGCGATCCGACCGCCTTTGTGCGTGAGGCGGAGGATGGGGCGGTGCGGCTCGTTGGCCGGTACGTGGCGAGGACGGAGGGCCAGCGTAGCTGGGATATCCGCGGGTCAAATGACCGTTTGAACAGGGTTTTTGAATTGAATCAACTGCCGTATGACGGCTACCCCGGCCAAGACGATGTGGACCGCCGTGGGAAGAAGCCGGTGGTGGAGACTGGAGACGACCCTGCGTCGGCGGCCGCCCCATCCTCTAAAAAGAGGAAATTAGGTACTGCTATGGGAGGGCTTGGGGTTTCCGATGGTTTTGCTAGAGAGTTGATGAGGACTTGCGCGGCCCCGGGGGAAGGATGTCTTCGCCCGAGCTCCGGGAGTCTTCGGCGCGGATGCTGAGGGTTACCGGGGGTTGGTGGCCTAGGAATGTTCCTATCCCCCGCGCGGCCGGCGAAGACTTTTTTACGTCTCGCATGGTTCGTGAATGGAGAGTGTTTCCTTACGGGCGGAATATTGCTGCTGTTGTGTCGGTAGTGATGGACAAGGATCGCCAGGGAGGTGCACAAAAGCGTCAGGCGGTTGTCAGGCTTCATGAAGCCAGGCCGAAAAGGCAGCGGGGGGCTGCGAAGGCTGCGGCCCCCGGCGGAGGCAAGCCGCCGCTGGCGGCGAAGTCGGGCGTCCCTCCATCTAGCAAGGCGCCGGAGGCAGCGGCAGGCGCCGGAGGCTCCAAATCGACGAAGGCTGTGCCGCCGTCCGGCAGAGTGGCGGAGGTCGCGAAGGCGGCCCGAGTGTTGCCGTCGTCAGGCAAGCGCGTCGCCGATTTCGCCACCGATATTAGTGTGGACGACTATCTTGGTGGTAAGTCGTTGGCTCGTTTTTTTTAATTCGTTGATACGTCGCAGGGTCGGACGAAGGCCAACTTGTTATAGTTGCGCCTGCCGCGGCGACCATGGCGGCTGCCGTAGTGCCGAAGGCGAAGGGCGGGGCTCTTGGCGCCGGAGGCGAGATGTCGGCACTCGCGGCCGTCAGGGATGAGGCGGGCGCTGCGTCCCGTCGGCTGAAGGAGGTGACGGAGGCACTAAGTCAGGTCCGCTGAGCTGGACTTCGTTTTTTTGTCGGCTTTGCTGGGGCCGCGGTCTTACGTGTGTTCTGCAGGTGGCTGACTTCGCCAACCGCACAGCGTCGGGGGCCCTCACGACAGTTGTGTCTGCCGAAGTCGAGAGACTTCGGACGCAACATGCTGACGCTGTCCGTGAAAAATCGGCCGCCGACAGCAAGTGCCGCAAGCTGGCGGACAAGGTGGCCACGCTGGAGGGGGAGAAGACTGACCTCCGGCGCCAATTGGCGGGGGAGAGGAGGGAGACCAACGAGGCCCTCGCCAAGGCGCAGGCTGCGCAGGCGGAGGCTAATCTGGCACGGGCGGAGGGCAATCTTGCCAGGGAGCGCGCCGAGCAGCTGCAGGAGCGGCTCATCGCCCTGGAGAGCCGCGTGGAGAGGGCCGAGGCCGCGACGCGCGCGGAGGCCGAGCGGACGCGCAAACAGCTCATGGATTTGTACCATGAGCTGGGCGCGCGGACCGGTGACTTCGAGGTGCCGGAGCGAGAGCCCGGACTTCGCTGCCTGGAGTGGGTACAGGAGGAGTTGCAGGCACTCCCCACTATCGTGGAGGGGTTTATGTCGTATGCCTCCCTGGTCACCTGCGAGGGGGCGATGAACGCGCTCTCTCGCGAAGGGTGCCGGCACTTCGAGGTCTTCGACCAAGCTGACGAAGACTTTGAGCGAGATATCTACAAGGTTGAGGACCCCGTAGTGAAGGAATCCGCCGGAGCCATCTACGACTGGATGTGGGGTCCGCACGGTCGTGAGGTGGTTAGGGAGCGGGCCGAGACGGCGAGGGCTCAGGTAACGTTTGGCGTTTGTTTGGAGTTTGCTGGATGTGGGCTATATGTGGTTTTGCTGAATTTGTGTGCTGTGTCTTAGGCGGCGCGTGGCGAGAGGGTGGATGACTTCGGGGCGTTGAACAGCGTGCTGCCTGACCCGGAGCCGACCCCGGCGGAGGCCGTGTCCGGGGCCGCCCTGGAGCCGCCCCCGGAGACTGCGGAAGGCGCATCGGATGCCCCCGCATCCGCTGCGGCTGGCGAAGACCTGCCCCCAGAGACCGCCGAAGGCGCGCCTGATGCCCCCGCAGCCGCTGCGCCGAGTGCTGAAGTCCTGCGACGGTGGCGGCGGAGGCGACAGCGGAGGCAACGGCGGAGGCAACGACAGGGTCTTCGCAGGTGGCGTAGTGGGTGTAGATAGTTAGGGAATTTTGGATATGTTGCTGAATTTTGGTTGTTGCGCAGGTTCAAGATTTTGGGCCTGCGCACGCAACCGCCACTACTAAATTTTTGGCGGCTTCGACCGTGGATGGTGGTAATAAATGTGATGGGTCTGCATCTGAGTTTTCTGATTTTGCTGACTCTAGGAGCTCGGTTGAGTGGACTGAGGAGTCGTCGGAGGAGGACTTGGACTACTTTGCGGCCTTGGATGCGGCTGCGGCGGAGGCTTCACCGCACGCCGTGGACATAGATGTGCCTGGTCCTAGCACCGGGCGCCGGCGGCGAAGGGCGGTTGCAAAGCGTAGAGTGAGTGGGGCGGAGGGAGGTCGGCTTCGTGTGAGTAGGGCTGGCCGGCAGGAACTGTTGTCTTTACCGGCCGCCGTGAGTACAGGTGAAGGGGAATTGCGAAGTCTTTTTGCGGGTGAGGAGCTTAGGATAATGTTATTTAATTATAGGGAAATGGGAATTATTCCTAAGGTTCAGCCGATGTAGAGTGTGGTGCCCTCGCTTGTATATGTGTAAAGGCTTGTATGATGAGGTTGTGTGCCCCCGCACACTTGGCTATGCTTGCGAAGGCGTTGTGTACTTGGTCTGGTGTGTTTTGTTATGCTGTGCTGGTGCGCATATAGTCGGTCTTGGCGCGGACAGTTTGGTGTTGTCGTTTTTGCTTTTGTTGTGCTAGTCCGGCTGCACCCTTAGGCGGCTTCTGCACGGATAGTCTACGCGGTAGACTTCGGTTTCTTCGCACTTGTTGTGCTGGTCCGGCTGCACCCTTGGGCGACTTCTGCGCGGATAGTTTTCGCAGTAGACTTCGGTTTCTTCGCACTTGTTGTGCTAGTCCGGCTGCACCCTTAGGCGACTTCTGCGCGGATAGTCTTCGCGGTAGACTTCGGTTTTTTCGCACTTGTTGTGCTAGTCCGGCTGCACCCTTAGGCGACTTCTGCGCGGATAGTCTTCGCGGTAGACTTCGGTTTTTTCGCACTTGTTGTGCTGGTCCGGCTGCACCCTTAGGCGACTTCTGCGCGGATAGTCTTCGCGGTAGACTTCGGTTTTTTCGCACTTGTTGTGCTAGTCCGGCTGCACCCTTAGGCGACTTCTGTGCGGATAGTCTTCGCGGTAGACTTCGGTTTTTTCGCACTTGTTGTGCTAGTCCGGCTGCACCCTTAGGCGACTTCTGCGCGGATAGTCTTCGCGGTAGACTTCGGTTTTTTCGCACTTGTTGTGCTAGTCCGGCTGCACCCTTAGGCGACTTCTGCGCGGATAGTCTTCGCGGTAGACTTTGGTTTTTTCGCACTTGTTGTGCTAGTCCGGCTGCACCCTTAGGCGACTTCTGCGCGGAATTGTCGCACGTGAGGGTGGCTAGCGCTGAGCCTCGCGGTGACCTCGTATTGGTCGAATGTCGAAGACCGTCGTCGCGGTCTTTTTTCGACGCATGTTTTTGCGGGGGATTTTTCACACATATATTACATGGCTCCGCCTCGTTAAAAACCTCACCCCCCGGGAGGAAAAGAGTGCGGGCCAGTATAAGATTGTTTTTGCAGATTACAAGGGCGAAATCAGCCCTGATGAGTCAAACAAAAAATTTGCGGAGGTTGTCGATGTTCCAGGAGTGCTCCAGGTCTTCGCCGTTTGGCGTTGTGAGCCTGTAAGCGCTGGGGGAAGCTTTCGTCTTGACTATAAAGGGGCCCTCCCACTTGGGCTCCAGCTTGCCCCTGGACTCTGTCCGAGCTGTTCGGACGAGTACGAGGTCCCCTTCGCTGAATTCCCTCGGGATGACTGCGTGGTCGCGCCATGCTTTTGTCTGGGCTTGGTACTTGTTTAGGGCCTGTAGGGCGAAGACTCGGTCTCCGTCAATGAGATCCTTTGAAGTTGGCTCGTCCACGTCGGGGACGGCTGACGGAACTGTTCGTGGGGACCCATGTTTTATTTCTTGTGGGGTCATGGCCTCCGATCCGTATAGAAGGCGGAAAGGAGTAAACCCGGTCGCCCTGCACTCAGTCGTGTTTAGTGCCCAGACTGCCTCGGGTAACAAATCGGTCCATCTGCCCTTTTTTTCATCGAGTAGCATCTTTTTGACAGTTGTGAAGATTTTCCCATTGGCGTGTTCCACAACTCCGTTGGACTACGGATGATAGACTGAGGCGAAGGCAAGCTTGGTGCCAATGGAGAAGCAAAAGTCCTTGAAGTCTTGGCTGTCAAACTGCTTGTCGTTGTCAACTGTTAGTTCGGACGGTACTCCGAAGCGGCAAACGATGTTTTGCCAAAAGAATTTCTGGGCAGTTTTTGATGTTATTGCGGAAACAACCCTTGCCTCGATCCATTTGGTGAAGTACTCGACAGCGACGAAGGCGAACTTAAGGTTCCCCTGAGCGGTGGGCAGGGGCCCGACAATGTCCAGGCCCCAGCGCTGGAGAGGCCATGTGTGGGCGATCAGCTTTGTATACTGCGAGGGGCTGCTAGACCGAGGGGAAAACTTCTGGCAGGCTTCACAGGACCTTGTGACTCGATTTGCGGCGCAGATCATTGCGGGCCAGTAAAAGCCTTGCCGGATCACCTTAGCAGCTAGGGCCCTTGACCCTGCGTGCGAGCCGCACGTGCCACTGTGGACTTCGCGTAGGATCTGGATGCCTTCGGTTTCAGTGACACACTTAAGCATTGGCTGACTGACCCCTTTCTTGTAGAGTTGGCCTTCAATCAGTGCGAAGTCTCGGCTTCGATGTCTGAGGCGCTTGGCCTCACTGATGTCGGTTGGATGATAGTACCCCTGTAGGAACAGGGTTATTGGTGCCCGCCAGTCTTCGGTCATGATAAGGTTGACTATGCGGTGGCCCTTGCTGTCATTAGTTATTTGGAGCCCTTCGGGGCTCCGGACGGCTGGCGTGCCGATGACATGAAAGAACACGTCGGAGGGCAAGGACTCGCCCCTAGCGGCGGCCTTGGCCAATGCGTCGGCCTCTTCATTCTTGGCCCGATCGACATGCTGCAAGGTGAATCCCTTGAATTGTCTCTCGAGGCTTCGGATGGCCGCGAGGTATTGCATAAGCGCGGGGTCCTTTGCTGCATAGTCTTTCTCGACTTGGCCGGCAACTACCTTAGAGTCTGTTTTGATGATGCAGGTGGTGACTCCGAGGGCCCTTAGCTTGCGGAGGCCGAGGATGACTGCTTCGTATTCTGCTATATTATTTGTGCATCTGTCGGATTCCAGAGCGAAGCTGAGGCGTGCTGCATATCTGTGCTTGACCCCGACTGGTGAGGTGATGACTGCAGCGGCGCCCGCCCCCGCATGGCACCATGCGCCGTCGCAATGGATCGTCCAAACCTTCTCTGCGTACTGGTCTGGCTGTGTCGTTGGCCCAGTCCAGTCGACGACGAAGTCTGCCAGGACTTGTGACTTGATGGCTGTCCTGGGATCGAAGCTGATGTGGTAGCCGGAGAGTTCGGCCGCCCACTTGGCAATCCTCACCGATGCCTCCGGGTTTCTGAACAATTCGTCGAGTCCCCTGTCTGAGGTGACTCGGACCTTGAATGCTTCGAAGTAATGGCGCAATTTGCGCGAAGACATAACGACTGCGTAGGCAATCTTCTCTAGCTCTGTCATGTTGCACTTGGACGGTGTCAACACTTCGGAGACATAGTAAACAGGGCACTGCTTGACCACGCCCTCAACTGTCTGCTCTTGCACTAGTGCCGCGCTGACCGCATGCGGCGAAGCCGCGACGTAGAGCAATAGGGGGAGCGAGGAGTCGGGGCTTGTAAGGACGGCCACCTCTGTCAGGTACTGTTTTAATGAGGCGAAGGCCGCTGCCTGCTCTGGTCCCCAGGCGAAGTCTTTTGCACCACGGAGTGTTTTGAGGAAGGGGAGACTTCGCTCGGCGGACCTGGAGATGAATCTGTTGAGAGCGGCCAACCTGCCTGTCAGGCGCTGGACGTCTCTGGCGGACTGTGGAGGCGTCATGTTTATGATGGCCTGAATCTTGGTTGGGTCGGCCTCGATGCCGCGGTGTGATACCAGGTAACCCAATATTTTGCCTTGGCGAACGCCGAAGACGCACTTTTCCGGGTTTAGGCGGAGTCGTGCGTCTCACATGTTCGTGAATGTCTCGGCGAGGTCGGCGAGATGGTCCTCCTTGCTCTTGCTGGCGACGACAATGTCGTCCACATATGTGAATATATTTCTGCCGACCTGCCCTTCGAGCACTGTTTTGGTAAGCCTGGAGAAGGTGGACCCGGCGTTCTTGAGTCCCTCCGGCATTCTGATAAAGCAATATGTGCCGAAGGGCGTTATAAAGCTGGTGCTAGCCTTGTCTTCCTCTTTCATGTATATC
This sequence comes from Zea mays, assembly GCF_902167145.1. Classification (NCBI taxonomy): domain Eukaryota; kingdom Viridiplantae; phylum Streptophyta; class Magnoliopsida; order Poales; family Poaceae; genus Zea; species Zea mays. The sequence goes on from NC_050097.1 coordinate 20,587,889, forward strand.
TGGTGGTAATCGGAGAAGCAGTCGAGGAGAGACATGACCTCGCATCCGGCCGCGCTATCGACTATTTTGTCGATCCGTGGCAATGGGAAATTGTCCTTTGGGCAGGCCTTGTTGAGACTGGTGAAGTCGATGCACATTCGCCACTTCCCGCTTTTTTCTGTACCATTACAACATTGGAGAGCCACGTGGGATAAGCCACCGGCTCGATGAATTTGGCTTCCAGGAGGCGGTGCACCTCCGCCTTGGCGGCCTCTGTCTTCTCGTCGGACATTTTGCGAAGTCTCTGCTTTTTTGGTCGCACCGAAGGGTCAATTCCCAAGCTGTGCTCAATTATGGATCGGCTGACTCCGACCAGATCGAGGGCAGACCAGGCGAAGACGTCTTTATTCTTGGAGAGGCAGCAGAGGAGCTTCTCCTCTTCATGCGAAGTGAGGTCTTCGCAGATAGTGACTGTCTGCTTGGGCGTGGCCTGATCGAGGGGGACAGTCTTGGTCCCGTCGTTGCTCTGCAGCTGTGTCTTGTCGTGCTGCTTATTGGTTGGGCTGGCGGGCGCGGGGACCTCGCGCTGGGCCGTGAGGCAGTGCACGTTTCTCTGACCGGGCACGAAGTCCCGCTCTATGTTGCGTGCAGTCTGTTGATTGTCGTGGACCGTAATGACGCCTAATGGACCTGGTATCTTCATACACAGGTACAGTCCGTGGATGGCTGCTTCGAACTTATTGATGGAGCCCCGGCCCATGATGGCATTGTATGGATATACCATATCCACGATATCAAAGGTTACTTGCTCGCTTCGGGCATTGGGTGCTACACCGAAGGAGAGAGGCAGCTCTATTTTGCCGACAGGAAAGGTGCCCTTGCCGCCGAAGCCATACAACGGGTTGTTTGAAGGCTTGAGCAGGTTGTGGCTTATGCCCATGCGATCGAAGGCGTGGAGAAAGATGATGTCCGCCTGACTGCCGTTGTCAACTAGGACTTTGTGCAGGTCCCAGCCTGCCACGCTGCAATTGATGACCATGGCGTCGCAGTGGGGGGCGCTGCGTAGGTCGACGTCTCGTGCGTCGAAGGTTAACGGTATGTGGGACCACTTTGTCTGCACGACTGGGCCGGTGACGGCGACGTGGTTGATGCTGCGGTAGTGGTCCCGCTTCTGCCGCTTTGTGTCGAAGTCAGTGCTGGACACCCCAGTTATCATGTGAATGACTCCGCGATATGGCTGATCGGCGAAGTCTTCATGCTTTGGAGCCTGGGGGATGTTTTGATGTTGCTGGTGTGGTGGTGGGGGTGGGGGAGGTACGATTTGTACTTCCGGATGGTGTTGGTAAGCGTGGTGCGGTGGATGCGGGGCGGGGGCGTGGATATATGGTGGAGGGGTTGCTGGTAAGTGTGTGCGACAACTCTGGGGTTGTCGGCTGGTTGCGCCCGTGCATCCTGTCTCTGGTGGCCTTCGTTTCTGGGCAGTCTTTGGTTTGGTGGGCGCAGTCTTCGCCGTGGAAGAGGCAGTAGAATCGGCGCGGCGGTTGCGCCCGCCCCCGACCCCTACCGCGAGTTCCATTTTCGCGGCCCTGGGGGGGGGGGATACTCCTGGCGACGAGGGGCGTCAGCAGCGGGGTGCTGGTTGGCGATGTTGTGCACTTGCTGTTGATTGCGGCCGTCTCGACCGGAGTCTGGCTGCGGAGTCCTCGTCCACGTGCGGCTGGACTGTGGAGCATCTTTTGGCTTCCTTTGGGACTCAACCTTGCGATGGTGGAGCTCTTCGGATTTGGCGTACTTTTCAAACAGCTGATATAATTCCTGGAGGTTCTTGGGCGGATCTCTGATGCAGTGGCTGTAAAGGACGCCGGCGCGAAGGCCACTGATAGCGTAGTGGATAGCGATCTGATCATCGACTGGGGGCAGCTGTGACTTGAGTGTTAAAAATTTGCGGTAATACTCCCGCAGAGTCTCCTTTTCTAGCTGCTTGCAGAGCGAGAGTTCGGCCAATGCGTCGGTGTCTGGGCGATACCCTTGGAAGTTGAGCAGGAACTTGTCCCTGAGGCTTCTCCAGGAATCGATGGACAGCGGAGGCAACCTGGTGAACCAGGTGAGAGCTGGGCCCTCTAGGGCGATGATGAAAGACTTCGCCATTGTGGCGTCGTCCCCTCAGGAAGATGCAACGGCGACCTGATAACTCATTATGTATTGCGCCGGGTCGGTGCTGCCGTTGTACTTGGGATAGGTACCTGCCCGGAAGTTAGCTGGCCAAGGCGTTACTTGCAGGTGTGGCGCCAGGGGACTTCGCTCGTCGAGATAGTTGACCCCTTGGAATGGCGCGGCATGCGGGAAGGTGTGGTCGCGCTGGGGAAACGGGGGTCTTCCGGTTGTGCGCGGTGTTGCAGGGGTGGTCCATGCTGCAGACCGAGGTGGCCTTCGCACGTGTCTTCCAGTTGTGCGCGCTGCTGGAGGGGTGGCCCTTGCTGCAGGCCAAGGTGGCCTTCACGCTGCATCAGCGCGATCTCCCGCTCGAGGTCCTGGGCCTTCTGCTCTTCGTCGCGTATCATTTGCCGCACTTTGGCTAGTGCGGACACGCGCTGGCGCTTGGCCTCGAGTATCTCCTTCTGCCTCTGGAGATTGCGGTTCTTGAGGCGCAGGGCGCGCAGCTGTAGCTGTTCTTCCGCTGAGACGCCGAGGACTTCACCATCCTCGGTGAGGTCCGCGCCCTCCAGTGGGGCGAAGCCTGAGGGTGGCTGCGATTGTCCTTCAGGGCCGCAGGTGCGGAGAGTGTCGTCTTCGCAGGTGCGGGGAACGTTGTCTTCAGTGGCCCCTTGATGGGTGGATTGGGTGAGGGCGAGGGCCTTGCCCTTTCTTGCGGCGAGCAGTGCTGCCTTCGCAGCCTCGTCAGCCTTCGGGTTAGCTCTCTTGGGTGCCATTGTGGGTGGTTTTCTCGTAGCACGAACGGTGGGCGCCAAATGTTGTAACTTGCTCTCAGTTGCAAGGGGATCCAACAAGGGTGAGCAATGACGTAAGCAGGGCTCTCGCGCGTGTGGGCAATAGCTCTGTTAATCTGGCCTCTCACGGGCACTGTGCGGGGGTATTATAGGTGTCTAAGCGCCCAGCGCCTTGTGTTAAGGACGCATGTGCCCTCAGCCACCTAGGTTATCCCCAGAATATTCCCATAAAGCGGGGGTACAGACTGTAATTACAGGAATACCTTTACAAATTAGGCCCGTAACAAGCGGCGGCCACGCAGGACCCGTTACAATGGGCCGGATCACACGTGGGCCTCTGAGCTGGACGAGGCTGCACGGTGGGATGACGACGTCTGAGGCCTTCGCCTCGCGCCGAATCAGGCGAAGGGTGTCCTTGCCCGTTTTGTCTCCGTCGGACCAGCGACTGCAGCGAAGGCCTCGAGCGAAGGGTGGCGTCTTTGTCTTCGCCCCAACAATACTGTGGTAAAAGACATGTCTTACCCGCACTAATTTTTAGTACACACCCACCAGTGACTAGCCCGGTACAGTGGTAAACATGCCTAGCACATCTTATTCTAGTATCTCAGTTTTGGCTGATTATAGATAAAAAATATATAAAAACATGGCATTAAATAAATATTATTTGATTAATTATGATTGTATATTTTTATAATAAACTAATTTGAAGCAATAAAGGTGAATGTATTAAAAAAATCTTGGTCAAACATGAATTAGTTTAACTAACATACAATACATATTGTATTTTTCGGATAGCGAGAGTATTTTCCGGATATTGTATTTTTAGGTGTGTAAAGAATTTTGGGTTCACTTGACCATGCGCGTTGAGAAATTTTACAGGACAGAATACTACATTCTCAACCATAAATTCAAGCCAATTTTGTTTTCTAGAACAAAAAATAGGCTACAAGGCATAATAGGAAACCCAAAATAGCATACAGGGAAGAATTTTGTGATTTTAAAACCTCAGAAGCTATGTTGTTCAAGTCAAGCGACTGCGTGCATAGCTCTTAAACACCAAAAGAGAAGCTATGATGTTAATAATTCTGCCTCTTTTCTTTATAGTTAACAAAGCCAAAAAGGTCTCTTAACCGCTAAAAGAGAAGCTATGATGTTAGATCCGAGTAAAAATGGTCGTATTTATTTTTTTTAGCATTACTTTAAAAAGCTACAAAAAAATTAGAGGCTTTTAGGTTCTTTGTTTTGGATCATAGAAAAAGGTTTTGAAATTTGTTTTACGTAGCGGGCAGAAAATACAGACGGTCACACGCTAAATGCTGAAAAAAGCGGCTAAAAGACGGTTCGTATTGGGTAGAAAATACAGCGAGCAATACATCGGCTATCAGACAGTAACAGTCACGTATGCAGCAAAAATCACATCGGCCCATAAATAAATTTGGCCCAATGACGTCCTGACGTGTTTGGTTGGAGGTGTGCTCTTGTCGTCCGACTCCGGCCAGGCGAGCCTAATAGCGGACGGTGTCCTTGCGGATATAAAGCGTTAGTAAAATCTCTACTAACTATTAAGACTCTAATGTAGACTGCCCCCGCCTCTCTACACCCGCCCGCGTGCGGCGCGCCAGCCGTGATCTGCCCGCCCGCGTGCCGCAATCCCCGCCGCGAACGCCGCAATCCCCACCCCCTCCGCAATCCGCCTGCCCGCCGCTGTCCCCGCCCGCCATGTTCAAAGGGCCCCAACGCCGACCTCTCGCGAACCCTAACCAACTGCACCCGTCGTGGGGACGCGGCCGCCGCCATGGCCGCCCACTCCGACACCGTGGCCACGCTGGTAGCCGACGTCGACGCCACCGACACCGACGGTGACGTGTCGGAGCCCGGCCTGAACGGCCCGCGCATCCACCCCTCCTATCGTTGTGGTTCCTGAAACTGAACGAGGGCTGCCTCAGCACGTGCGGCCCGGCCTCGTTCTCGTCCGCGTCGTCCGCTTCGGCCGCGTCGGAGGTTTCGAACTGGAGGACGAAGACGGCGGCGACCGCGTCCGGGCAGAAGAACCGGCCGTGGAGGTCCAGCCTCTCGCTGTCGTGGAACCTCCACCGGAGCCCGAGCTTGCCGCGCTCCTGGATGTCAGCTCCAGAGCCGGGGATGCGGACAAGGTGTATGAGTATATGCATAAGCTGAGGCAAGCTGTCAGCGAGGAGACTGCCGGAGTTGTGGAGACCTGGTTCAGGAGCGACGAGGCGGGCAACTGCCGGCAAGCCTCAATGGGATGCCGCTCAGGTGAAGGACGCCATTGTGGCGAACGGTGGTGGATCCGATTTCAGGTGCCCTCCCTCTCCTGATAGAGATTCCATGGTGTTTCCTCTCCAGTCATCCTGTTTGTTTGTCTAGACTTGGACTGGTGTTGAATATATAGATTATAGAGTGGAAATGATTCGTCGCCCCTGTATCTCAGCGACCCTCCCAGGCGGAGCATCAGCGACGGCGAGAAGGCTGGAGCAAAATTCACCACCGCATTGGCAAAGAGCTATCGCGATGGGAATATGGGATTGGGAAGAAGAAACCTCGGCCGGCCGTCCGGTCGTTGCATACCTCTGACGGTGTTGAGGAGGACCTTATTGGAGAGATCCTGGGCGAGCGAGAGGACAGAAATTGCGCGTCAGCTGAGCAGAGCTCGCGCGGCGTGTGCGTGTCCTCTGGATGATCACACGGACAAACAACGGGCGGCCGTGACATGGCGCCACTACTCACCAGGTTGAGCAGGCCGGCGCGGACCCAGAGGCAGGTGCCATAGTCGCACTTGTCCGACGGCCACCAGTCCAATGTCGCGCACACGAAGTTCTCCCCAGTCCCTGCGATGGTGCGTCGCCCATCCACGGCGGCCACTGCCGCCGCAGCGCCCCGCTGCAGCAACGCGGCCAGGAGCCAGAGGCCGCCACAAGGAGCCGACCCAGCTGCGTCCCCGCTGCCGCCATGCCAACTTGAGGCAGGCAATGCACCAATGCCTCCAGAGAGTAGAGCGGATCACTGTGGCGGCTGTTGTAGTCCCTGGGGGCTGGGACTGGGAGTGGAGAGCACGCGGGAGGAGGAGGCTGTTGCCAACTTGCCATCCATCCGCACCTCGGCTAAATAGTAAATGCATGGAGGCAAGGCAAGCGGCATAGGCCAGCCAGAGTGGAGCGGGGATCGGAGATTCGGAGCCTGCCTGACAGCGCAGGGGTGCAGAACACCTCCACCGTGTGTTGCGACTGTGACCATTCCGAGCTCGGTGGCTCCTGTCCTGTCCATGCACGGTGCGTGACGCGGTAAGCTCGGCGGCCGGCCTGGCCGGCGAATTTGGTTTTGTCAGTTAGCAGTTAGCGCGCGGGCGGTGATCGGCGATACAACCCAGGTTTAGACTGCATCGGCGCGACTGGGTGAGTCAAGCCAGGCAAGGCAAGAGCACTGCTGTCAGAATGGACGGTGAGGACATGCAGGAAGAGTAATATCTACTTTGGACGGTGCAGCGGGTGAGAGTTGGGGCTGATGATCAGTGTGGGGGATGTAGATACCGTCTTGCTTGCATTGACATGGAGGAGACACAAAGGTTTGCTGATTCCGTTGCTGGTTTGGCCCTCAAGAGGGACATAAAAACAAATTTCATCCGATTTCAGGTGCCCTCCCTCTCCTGACAGAGATTCCATGGTGTTTCCTCTCCTGTCATCCTGTTTGTTTGTCTAGACTTGGACTGGTGTTGAATATATAGATTATAGAGTGGAAATGATTCGTCGCCCCTGTATATTAGTGACTTAGTGTCCCTTGTGGCTGTAGATTATGAAAGAAATATGCTATGATCAATTTAAAGATAACGCTGTGGGATGATGTGACCTGTGATTACTTCCCTCTCCCATTGTTGTGACATGTGATTACTTACCTCTCAACTTTCTATGGCCCGCACGTGCTGAGGTTGGCATTCTGGTTATCTCACTGCCAACTGAAGTTGATTATTCATTTGCTAAATCACGGAGAAACAATATTATGGGGGGGAAATAGACGGGAAGATGGTGCATTCTGCCATATTTTACACTAACTACTAATGGTGATCTGATGTGTGCTTTAAGTATGTAAACATGATTGGTGCTCGATGAGCCTATGTACATCGGAGGAATTAAGCCGAGGAATTGAGCCACATATTTGAGGCATCCTTGTGCACCTAGAAATCGCTTTCTGTTTTGCCTATCCTTCGGATAAAACGGGGTTCTGTATACCATAGTGAATTGATGGTTGAGAGACTATGCACGAGGCATGCAAATTAACAAGACTCATACAAGCGTCGAACAGTGTGCTGATGACACAAGGGCAGCACATCATCAGGTCTTAACATGTTTGGCTTCTGAACAGGCTTTTCTCTAGACCCCTAAGGAAGAAGAAGATCCAGTCAGATATATGTTGATGCTCATCCCAACGTACATAAGTTATCAATGGTATTATATATTCCCGTTGCAACGCACGGGCACACACCTATAATATTGAAGTAGACATGTTTTTATTCTCTTGTACGATAACGTAAACACAAAGATAGTAGACAACAACAAAGAATATCTTTTCTTGTTATTTATTATAAGGGATATAAGTCTATTATATAGAAGTTTAGAGCCCCTAACAGGTATATATAGGGGTGACAAACTGACAATAGCCTCTAAATTTTACACTATAAAATGTAAGGATCGGATCGAGTTAGAATCAGGCCATATTTCTATTTATTTTTGAACTAAAAATAATTTACGGCTCTAGCAATTTGGGAAGAAACATTTGGATCATGATCCATTATCACCCCCTATATTGTTTCGAAAATAAACATAATTTAGGGCCGTATATATGGTATTTGCTCACATAATTATTTCGAAAATAAACCTATATTGTTTTAAGTAAGTAATTATTTTTACTGGTTCCAAATTAATCACCCACTACAGGAATCCTAATAATTCCCGTCGGCCAGGATAATTCCCGTCGGCCAGGGAAAAAGCCGACGGGGATAACGTAACTCCCGTCGGCTACACAGAAGCCGACATGAATAACTTAACGCCCGTCGGCCAGAGAGTAGGCCGACGGGAGTTAACTTAACTCCCGTCAGCCAGAAAATAGGCCGACGGGGATTACTTAACTCCCGCCGGCCAGAGCGCAGGCCGACGGGGATTAGGCTTTTATGAGCGCGGGTTCACCCGCGCGGGCTCATTTCTCTGTCTTTCTTCCTAGCCGCCGCCGCCGCCTGCCCTATTCCCGCCACCGCCTCTAACCGCCGCCGCGCCGCCGCCCCTCCCCGCCGGCGTGCCTTCCCGGCCGAGCCCGACGCCGCCCGTCCACGCCGCGCACCCGGCGCCGCCCGTCCGCCGCCCGTCCTCTCGCGGCGCCGAGCGCCCAGCCGCCCCACCGCCGCGCGCTCGTCAGCGCCGCCGCGAGCCCGGCCGCCCGTCCCCGCCGCGCGCCCGCCCGTCCGCCGCGGTCGTGCCTGCCCTCGCTCGTCTCCGCCGTGCCCCACACCGCCCACATCGCCGCCGGGCCTCCCATCGCGCTCACAAACGCCGCCGCCGCCGCCTCTCGGAGCGTCGTCGCTGCCTCCTCGAGCGCCGCCGCCGCGCCCAAGCGCCGCCTCCGTCCCCGACCGCATCTCCGAACCAACTACGACACCCACGTGAGTTAATTATGTGTGTACATGTTAATGCATTGGATTGTGAATGTTAATTATGTGTGTACATGTTTATTTTCGTCGGTTTTTATGGCCGACGGGAGTTAACTTTCATGTGATTAGTATTAATTTAATAACACATGTGATTAGAGTGTGATTATAGTTAATTTAATATCACATGTGTGGCTTCATGTTAGGTAATTATTTATTGTATTCTTATAGTAGATTTAACTTATACTATTGAATTGTTAAATTTGATGTTATTTATTGATTAGATTTAACTTATAATATTAGGATGTATGAAGGTTTCGATATTGATTAATTTGATGTTATTTATGTGTATATATAATTATTTATGTATATATATAGTTTTACTACTTACCTATAGATGTATATATGTATGTATATATGTGTGACGTGTAGAAACGTGATTGTCTCACACACACTCTTTACTCGTACACAGCCGCAATAATGGGTGATAGACGTGATTGGATGTATGAAGGTTTCAAGAAGGGTGGGTGTCACACTAGTGAATGGTTTGCCAAGACGCAAATATTTCTGGACCATGCAGCTGCTTTGTCACAAATAGATAATATTAGGTGTCCATGCAATAAATGTAGAAATATGACGAGCCACACCAAGAGGCAGGTCACACTACACCTGTGCTCGCATGGTTTCGTGCCAGGCTATAAGGTCTGGTATCTCCACGGTGAAGATGCTGAACGAGCAGCAGAAGTAGAAGTTGATGACGGTGAAGATGATGTTGATAGGATGGACCAGATGCTTGAGGATCTGCAGCCTGAACTGGCACCAGATCATCATGATTCACCTACACCGGAGGTTCAGAAGTTCTTCGACCTACTCAAAGCGTCAGAAGAGCCTCTTCACGGGCACACTGACGTGACCGTCCTCGAATTCGTGACCCGACTGATGTCAATCAAGTCAAAATTTGCATTTTCAATTAATTGTTACAAGGAGCTTGTGGATTTGATTAGCGAGGTTCTTCCTACGGGTCATAAGATGCCCAAAGACATGTACCAGTCCAAAAAATTGCTTGAAGGTCTTGGTATGGAGTATGAGAAGATTGATGTTTGCCAAGACAACTGTATGCTTTTTTGGAAGGAAAATGGCAGAGAACAAAAATGCTTAAAATGTGGGAAGTCAAGGTACGTGGAGCTTGTAAATGAAGATAGGGAGAAGGTGGTGACAAAGGTTGCACATAAACAGCTTCGATACATGCCTCTCACTCCTAGAGTGAAACGTTTGTTTCTCTCGAGGAAGACCGCTATGCACATGAGGTGGCATAAAGATTGTATGGACAGACAAGATGGGTTAATGGTGCACCCATCAGATGGTGATGCATGGAAGGCTCTTGACAAATTTGATCTAGATTTTGCCAGCGATGCAAGAAACGTTCGTATCGGCTTGGCAACTGATGGTTTCACGCCGTTCAATATGACCGCTGCGTCGTATTCATGTTGGCCTGTCATTGCCATACCGTACAACCTTCCACCTGCTCTTTGCATGAAATATGAGTTTATGTTCCTATGTCTTGTTATACCTGGGCCTGAGCATCCTGGCGTACGCCTCAATGTGATGCTTCAACCACTGATTGAAGAGTTAAAGAAGTTATGGCAAGGTGTGGAAGCCTATGACTGCTTCAAGAAGCAGAAATTCAATCTTCGTGTTGCATATCTGTTCTCGGTTCATGATTTTATGGCGTATGGTATTTTCTCTGGATGGAGCGTGCATGGTAGATTGACGTGTCCTTATTGTGCTAAAGATACAGATTGTTTTCGTCTTAGTGCTGGTGGCAAGATATGTTACTTCGATTGCCATAGATGTTTTCTACCCTTCAATCACCCCTTCAGAAGGCAGAGAAAGGAATTTAGGAAGGGCACCATTGTCACGAAGGGACCGCCCAAGCGACGTAGTGGGATAGAAATTACAGAAGAGCATATGAAACTTGTCCTAGACGAGAGTGGTAAAAGGTATCAAGGTTTTGGTGAGGAGCATAACTGGACTCACATATGTGGCTTGTGGGAGCTTCCTTATGCTAAATCATTGATTTTGATGCACAACATCGACGTCATGCATCAAGAGAGTAACTTTTGCCAAGCCCTCATAAATACATGCATGGATTTCCCTGATAAAACGAAAGACAATGACAAGGCACGCATGGACTTAGCAGTGATATGTGAAAGTCGCCTAGAGGGGGGGGTGAATAGGCGGAACCTGAAAATTAAAACTTTATCCCCCAACTAGATCCCTTGATTAGTGGTTAGAACAAGATATACAAATATCGGAGAATAGAAACTAAGTTCTTGCTTGAAAGGAGTATTGCTAAATAATGCGGGTGAGATAAATCAATACAACTAATAAGTTATAGAATAACAAAGCAAGAAAGCTTAGATGAAAAGAGCACTAACTCAAGTTCTTTCTTGCGGAGTGTTGCTTCACTTAAATGAGAGTTTAACTTGAAGCAACACCAAACGATATGAGCAAAGAATAGTGCAAGAGAACTTAGAGTAAGGGAAAGCAAACAAATCACAAACAAAAGCACAATGAACACGGGTGATTTGTTTTACCGAGGTTCGGCCCTCGAAGGCCTAGTCCCCGTTGAGGAGTCCACTTAAGGACGGGTCTTTTTCAACCCTTTCCCTCTCTCCCGATCACACAAGGATCGGCGAGCTCTTCTTCTTCTCAAGGATCACTCTCGATCCCACAAGGACCACCACAATCTTTGGTGTCTCTTGCTAGCTTTTACAAGCCTCCAAAACTTTGGAGGAAGATCGAATGGGAGTCAAAACTCCACGCGCAAATGAACACAAAGATGTAGCACACACTATCTCTCTATGAATCTCACAAGGCGCTAGGGCTAAACTCAATTGAGTAGCTCTCAATTGCTTGCTCTCTCTTTTGTGGCACTTGTGTTGGTTGTAGTGGACTAAATCTTGTGTATAGGATGGATCAATGAATATATGTGGTTGGGAGGGCTTGAGTATGTCAACTAGATGACTTGGAATGTTGCTTGGGCTCCCCCACCTTGAAGTGGTCGGTTGGGGTGGAATTTATAGCCCTCAACCACCCATATAGCCGTTGGGGCGCATCTGCCAGAAATTGCACTGGCGGACGGTCCGCGGCTAGGGCCCGGACGGTCCGCGACCCTCCAACGGTCGATTCTGACATCTTCAACGGATACTTCTGTCAGATCAACGGCTAGATCAACGGCTATCTGCCTCGGTGACACCATGCGGACGGTCCGCCCTTGGTCCCGGACGGTCCGCGCCAGCTCTATAATTCCTTTTGCTCAACTTGTCACCTTCGGGCTGAACCAGGTCTTCACATGCGGACTGTCCGCGAATTATAGCCGGACGGTCCGCACGTTGTGGCTGGACGGTCCGCGGTTTAGTCGGACTGTCCCTGATTTGTAGTTCCTGGTCGAAGTCAACTCGGTGTCGCGGACGGTCCGCCGCAAGGACCCGGACGGTCCGCGTGTGGTCTCAGACGGTGCTTGCTCTTCCATCGGACGGTCCGCAGCACAGACTTGGATTTTTGCATTGGTTCTGGCCGAGTGACATCCTCGTGTCGCGGACGGTCCGCCGCAAGGGCCCGGACGGTCCGCGCTTGGCCTGTTTTTCCAAAAAGCTTCTCCTGTCCGGAATAATCTACGGTATTCCGGACAGTCGAATTAGTATAGTTGTAGATGAACCTTTGGCACCTGTAGAGCATATAATCTAGAGCAAACTAGTTAGTTCAATTATTTGTGTTGAGCAAATCAACCACCAAAATTATTTAGGAAAAGGTTTGAGCCTATTTCCCTTTCAATTTTCAATTGGTATCAGAGCTAGGCACTTCATCTTGAGTCTAACAACTCGAAGTGATGGCTCGTAAAAGATCCCAAAAGAACAAGAAGACATCTTCCAAGGAAAACACGGAGGTAACTCTTGAAATATTACTTTCCGATTGTTCTAATTATGATTCATGGTCTACTAGAGTTATAAATGCCTTTAGAACCGTAGATCCACAATTAGAACAAATTTTAGACAAGAGTATTATCCCTCCTAACTATGATAGGGAAAATGTTTCCGATGAAGACCAAAGATGTATTCGCTTAAACTATCTAGCTTTTGACATCTTGGTTAATTCTCTTAGCAAGGAAGATTATCATGCCCTCATAATGAACCATTATGAACATATTCCCGATGCGCATGATATTTGGACTAGAATTAAAAGCAAGTCTAATAAGTCCAAAAATGATAGTTCATTTTGTGCTTCTACTTCCTTTGGTATTTGTGATACTAACCCTTGCAAGAGAGAAGAAGAAAATGAACGATGGAGACCAAACGATGAATCCACCTCTCCAAAAGGTTTGTCTTCCCATTTCGATTCCCACATGTGTTGTGTAGCTAATGAAAATGATAGCGGAAGCACAAACGAGGATGAGGAGGAAGAAAGAAGCTTTGTGCATCTCTACGCTCGCCTAAGCCAAGAAGATAAGGCGGTCATGCTCAAACTTCTAGAAAGAGCGAGAGAACAAAGCGAAGCTCGTCAAAGGCTAGAAGATATTCTCTCCATAAAGATGCAACACTTTGACGAGTTGACTAAAGAACATGAGGAGCTAAAGTGCTCTCATGTTGATTTGGTCCAAAGGTATGAAACTATTTCAATTGAGCAAGATAACGCTTTACATTGTATCGCTCAATTAGTAAATAGGAATACCTTGCTTAAGGACCAAATAGAAAAGCTAAAAGTTGAAAATCTAGCTTTTCAAAATAAATATGATATGCTTCTATGTTCTCATGAAAATCTTATAGATGATCATATCATATTAAACATTGCTCATGAGGTTGTGATAGAAAATTTAAAATCCCAACAACCTCACTCATGCACATGTATTCAAATTGATACTATATTACCATGTGCTAATGCTTGTTGTTCGTCGACAAGCAAATCTTCTTTTGAGCTAGAATCTACAGGAACAAATGATGATTCATATCAAAAGCTCAAAGAAGAAAATGAGAGGCTAAAGAAGAGCTTGACACAACTTAAAGGGAAATGCATTGCCCAACCTTCTCAAGATAACCGTGATCACATGGTGAAGAAGCTTGAGACGGGAACAACCGTGGCATGCACTACATCCCTTGAAGAAAATGTCAAGGATTTGAGAATTGCCATGAGGAGGAAACAAAAGATGGAATTCAACACCTCCTCCAAAAGCCTCAACCACGCCTCCACAAAAGGTAACATCCAAGGTAATGATCAAGCCACACGTCACATTAAAAGGTGTAATGAATGCTTTAAAGAGGGGCACTTGATTAGGTCATGTCCCTACATCAAAAATGGCTTGATTATTAACAAGGATGATAGACTTTGTTTTAAATGCTCTAAGAAGGGACACTTGCTTAGATCTTGTCCCCATTTAAAACAAAAAGGCATAGGGTTAGAAAAGAAAGTTTTTACTAACAATGTAGCAGGGAACAAGCAAGGAAAGAAGAAAACTTCAAAACTTGAAAAACGCCTATGCTACACATGCCGAAGAAAGGGACATCAATGCAAAGATTGTCCCATTGGTAAAAATCTCACTCCTAACTTGTCATTTGATTCATATATAACTAGGCAAACCAAGATTGCAACTTGTGCTAGAAAGGTAACAAGTTTACCAAGCGCTAGCACAAAGGACACTTGGGTTCCTAGATCTTTGTTTACTAACCTTAACGGACCCATCAAGCGATGGGTACCAAAGTGTGCTTGACAAGATTTGTAGGAGAAGGAGATGGTATGAGCCTTGGGGTGCTTGAGGGAGTTAATTCAATTCTTATCAACTCAAGCTATCAATCTTCAAACGATCTACATAGTCAAGATTGACCCAAGGTTACTTCAATTCATATTCAAAACCCATATCATCTCGGGAAGATATTAATGTTGTAGGAAATAAAGAATCATCATGTGCGGAAACTCAAGGCCTACAACATGGAGGAAAGTCAAAGGATGGTAACACTTATGCTTTAAGTGAAAGTATCTTAAATTATCTTTTCTTATGTGTCTTGTGTAGTCACATAGGAAAAAGAAGCACTGAAGATGTTTTTTAAAATTATGTCACCATTCTTTGAAGAAATTCCTCTCATATGGTAGATTGCATATTCTTCATTCCTATACTATGGCAATATACATGCTTTAAAATTGTTGCAAGTTCCCATGGCATGTTTTACTTTAATTATACTATTATTGCCATGATCTAGATATAGAAGAAGATTCCATATTCTTAAAAGAATAAGGTGTCATGCAAAGAATTCAAATCCTAAAGACACTCATAAAAAGGGAATCTTTCTTTATGTCTAGAATAGTGAGTCTAATGCTTTTATCTAAGTAAGTCATGTAGTCTCACTAGTAGAGAATATGTTTCTAGTTGGAGATGCGTAATTTATCTTGACAAGGAAAATCAATCCAATAATGTATGTTGTATGTTTTATTGCTTAAATTGGATATGATTCTTCTACATTTATCGCTCTCCATGTTATGAATTAGATTTATTCCCTTAAGTCTCAAGAATTTAACCATGCTTGTTTTATGAGTTAAAACTAGGCATACTTCATGGAATAATCTAGTTCATATTATAAAGTTTCCATGCCAATAGTAATTCACTTTTCATTCTTTGTCAAAATGATTACTAAATGGAAACTAGTGCTTGTGTTACTAACGTATCTCTTGAGCTTATAAATATGCATAGAAGGGAAAGTACACAAGCCCCATGGGTTGATCTTCACCCAAAAGAAGAAAGGTAAAAGCAAAGGTATGGGAACTCATCTCTTTAATATAGTTCCCTTCAATGGTTATTCACTCTAAATTATCATTCTTGAAGAATAGATTCTTTGGAGGACTAAATTTGTCTTGATGAGCACTCAATCACATTCTCATAAATGCACTTATCCATTAGAATCTAATTCATGCCTTTGCTATATTTGTTTTCATATTGATATGCTTCCAAGTCATGATGTTAAAATTCAATATGAAGAAGTAAAATTTCCTAAGATTGTTCAAAATGTTTAGAAGGTGCATATCCCTCTTTTTTATGGTGTGCACTAATATTAAGGATTTTTCTTCATATCTATGTGACTTGTGGATGATGAATTATGCATGTTAGTTATCTAAAGAAATCATCCCTCGCCATATACTCCCTTGCGTCATTAACATCTCTCTTGAGTATTTTCAATGAGTTTGGAAGGAAAATGAGACGACTACAAAAGGAGGACACTCAAATGAAAAAGGAAGATCATCAAGGACAACAACACCTACTTGGACAATAAGGTCTTCGCAATAATCAATGGTGTGGTTGTAAGCATTCTAAATTCTTTTTCATTATGAGATTACAAGGCTTAAGTTATCTATTGCTAAATTTGTAAGCCTTGATCAAAATGTATAATGCTTCTCCCTTTATGTTCTTTAAAGTAAATGCGTCGAAATCATTTCTTTAAAATTACTTGATGCATATCTTTAGGGGGAGTCCATTATTATATTTTGATTATGTTGAGACTATTGCTTTGTCTTAAAAATTTCATATAGTCTCTTGCATGAGAATAATGTTTCTCATATAGTATGCTACTACACATCAATCCAACCTGTTAAAATAAAGTCGCTTTTATCAAGGATTGTTGCTTTCATTTCTAAAGTAGCATGCTTATTGGATTCTCCTATTTTTAAGCTTGATTGAAAATTTAATGCCTTTGTTGTCTTCTTGATCTCATATTGATTGATCATTGAACAACTTCAATTATCACTTATGCTCCTTAGTGCCTTATGAAATTTGAATTTGATTGTAATATTAACTGACATCTATCTTGATATACACTAAGAAAAAAAAGGAGAATTCATGATTCATTTATGCAACTTGTGATCCATTTGATATATGCTAACAATAACTTGAAAAAGATCACTAGTTGTAGAACTCTCTCTTGTGCAAAGTATTTCCATATATTGTCATTGAGTATAGGTCTTAAAGCAACTAAGACTAAGGACAAAGCACAATGAAGAGAGCGTCTCTATGAGAAGGTACAAAAGGGTAAAACCACTTCCTTTTCATCTAAACTTGTACCTAAATCTTCCTCTTATATACACTCTTTGCATATCTTGTATAAAAGGAAGAGAAAGCATGTCCTTTGCATTTATCCCTGCTTCATACCTAGTTTAACCTCTTAAAATTTCACTCATGCATTATTGCATCCTTGCTAAAACTAGATGAAGTGATTCTATTGTCAGAGAGCTTAAAGCTTAACCTTGTAACGAGGATAAGCTACCTTTGTTCCAAAGGTGGATGGTCCTTAAGTCTCTTTGAAATCCTTCAAGGAAAATGCTTAAAATATTTGTAACATGCTTTCTGTAGTGCATAAACTATCATGAGCATCACACTTATCCTATGACACAATGCACTACACATTCTATATGATTCAGATATGTTCTCATTAACCTAATTATGTGCAACTGGCATGTTAGGCCAAACTATGTGTTCTCTCCATGCACATATTTAGGGGGAGCAATCTATGTTGTATAGAACTATGATCATGCTTAATTGACATATCTCTTGATCATGTCTCTTTCATTTTGGTACAAATGCATATATCCTATTATTCCCGTACCATGACTACGACTAATATGTTTCCAAGTATATTACTATGCTAAGTCGTAGATTGAAAGGGAAATGGAGTCTTCGGCGAAAACAAAGGCTTCCACTTCGTATATCATACTTCGCCATCACTCCAAGCAACTCTCTATTCCCTGGGGGAGAAATGAGCATCAAAGAAAAGGGCTTCGTCTTTGGAGAGAGTAAGACCCCAAAAGCTAAAAGAACGGACTTCGTCTTTGGTATAATCTTAACTCATTTATTTATGCCCAAAGGGGAAGATAGCACTTCAAGGGCTCTAATGATTCCGTTTTTGGCGATTTATGCCAAAAAGGGGGAGAAATAAGCCCAAAGCAAAATGACCGCACCACCACCTCCTAATTTCAAATTGGTAAATTTCAAATTGGTATCTTATTATGTTCAAAAGGGGGAGAAAGTAGTATTTTCAGAATTGATATCTTAAAACCCTCTTGAACACTAAGAGGAGGATTTCATTGAGGGGGAGTTTTGTTTAGTCAAAGGAAAAGCATTTGAAACAGGGGGAGAAAATTTCAAATCTTAAAAATGCTTCTCAAAACCTTATTTATTTATCCTTTGACTATTTTGCAAAACACTTTGAAAAGAATTTCCAAAAGAGTTTGCAAAAACAAAACAATTGGTGCAAGCATGGTCTTAAACATTAAATGTAAATTGGTCTAATTCCAAGTAACCTTTGCACTTACCTTATGCAAACTAGTTCAATTCTGCACTTATATTTGCTTTGGTTTGTGTTGGCATCAATCACCAAAAAGGGGGAGATTGAAAGGGAAATAGGCTCAAACCTTTTCCCTTTCAATATGTGATCGTCCAACCCAAGTGCTTAGAGAAAACGGAGGCAAACCAAAAGCTGACTATTGTCTGAAATCTAAGCAACGGAAAGAAGTGATGAAGTGGATGAAGGATATTAAATTCCCCGATGGTTATGCCACTGGTTTTAGAAGATCTGTGAACTTGAAGACAATGAAGATGAATGGACTGAAGAGCCATGACTTCCACATAATTATGGAGAGGCTCATGCCTGTAATGTTTCGTGGGTACATTTCCGAAGCTGTGTGGAAAACGTTAGCTGAAGTTAGCTATTTCTACAGACAGTTGTGTGCTAAAGAAATCAGAAGAGATGTGATGGAACAGCTGGAGAAAGAGGCACTGGTGCTTTTGTGCAAATTGGAAAAAATATTTCCACCGGGTTTCTTCAATCCTATGCAGCATCTCTTTATACATCTTCCATATGAGGCTAAGGTCGGTGGTCCTGTTCAGTATAGGTGGATGTTTCATATAGAAAGAGCATTAAAGAAGCTTAGAGCAATGGTGGGCAATAAGGCAAGAGTTGAAGGATGTATTGCGGAACAATTTAAACTAAAGGAGGTAGCACACTTCACAAGTTGTTACTTTGCAGAAGAACATAATGTATTTGCTCGAAAGAAAAGGTACCATTATGATGAACGAGAGATGCCTCCGTGTAGTGATCTTTCGATTTTTCAGACAAACGGCAAAGCCGTTGGTCCACCCAAGGCATATCACCTCAGTATGGAAGAACGGAAGTCTGCTTTACTGTACATGTTCACGAATATGCCTGAGGTGGAGAAATACTTTGTGTAAGACTTATTTTCTTAAATTGTTCATATGTGAATTAGTTTATGTTATCAAATATCTCATGTCATCATACAATAATATTTGACAGCGAGTTTGATGAACAAAACATGAGGTGTCTCGGTAGGCCAACAGCGAGAGACATAGATAAATTGCGACGCGATGGTATGCATGGGCGACCTAATTTCATTATGTGGCTTCGGGACCGTGTAAGTCTTAATTATGTGGCTCCGACAGCTAATTTCAGTTAACTAATATTACAGAATTTGCTAATACTTTGTGGCATAATTGACAATTTGGGGAGGAAATGAATTTGAATGATGACTTACGTCAGTTATCTATTGGAAGCGTAACTGCCAAAAGCTATGGACGTTACGACGTCAATGGATATCGCTTTCGTTCAAGCATTTTCGAATCAAGTCATCCTATGGCCGCCACTCAAAATAGTGGAGTCGTTACTAGGGCAACCGACATGGAAGGACACGAAGCCTGCTATTACGGGAAAATCAAAAATATAATCGAGATTACATTTGCTGGAAATAAGCCTTTAGCGCTAGTTTTCTTTGAGTGTAAATGGTATGACCCGAAGTATTATAGGACCGAATTTGGGATGACACAGATCCAACCTGAAAAATTGCTTCAAGGACACGACACGTATATCCTTGCCCATCAAGCAGACCAAGTTTATTTCTCGACATATCCATGCAAAAAGTTGTCTAAATGGAGGGTTGTGTACAATGTAAATCCCCGCGAACGCCTATACACTCCTGGTGAGGACGAATATCAAATTGGTCACCTTGAGCAGGTTGATGAGGTGTTTCAAGAAGAAGAGTTGCCAACTAGTTTTCATATTGCATTAGATTCACTAGTTGCAGACGTTAACGACTTAACTTTTCCCGAGAAAAGGAGAAGACAACCTGTTAGGAGAAAAGTAACATGGCGACCTCTGCATAGAAGAGAACAAATAGATCCTGATTTTGATGATATTTAACAAGTAAAGTTGTTTTTTTATTTAATTTGTTTATATTTTAAGTATTATGTCATTTTTGATGCACTAATGAATAATTTCTTATTTTTTATGCAGGATGCTGCCAAAATCAAAGAAGTCAGTGAAGGGGCTGTTCAAGGGCCTGAGCCTTTTTCAGGGCAGTTCTTCGAGCAGCAGCAGACGTCGAGAGCTGTTGAGCGCGGTACATGGAGATGAGGTAACATATCTTGTACAAATAAATTTGTTTACATATTTACAAATAAATCTTGAGTTGTATGTACCAGGATGAGCAGCACACTGAGGAGCAGCACATTGAGGAGGAGCAGC
Organism: Zea mays; assembly: GCF_902167145.1. Classification (NCBI taxonomy): domain Eukaryota; kingdom Viridiplantae; phylum Streptophyta; class Magnoliopsida; order Poales; family Poaceae; genus Zea; species Zea mays. Next base: position 20,608,039 of record NC_050097.1, read on the forward strand.
ACAATGAGGCTGAGCAGCACAATGAGGAGGTGGAGCACAATGAGGAGGTGGAGCACGTGACATGGGACCAGGCCGCACAGCATCACCAGCCATGGGACCAGTGGGACCACCAGAGAGAGCAGCAACAGGCGTGGGACCAGTGGGGCCAACAGGGCGAACCGGCTGACAACCCGATGGATGATGGCTTGGGAGGCTCTTCAGCGACACGCACACGTCGCTCAAGAAAAAGCCACTCAGTAAAGCCTCGTCACGCGATAGAGCGAGAGGCTGATAGGACTTTAATCATGCCACTTGGAGATCGGTGAGTGTAATATATTAACTTATCTCATATAACTATTATGTGTATTGTTAATGTTTTTGTGTAATGCAGGAATTGGGAGGACCTGTCCTTTGACGGCAAGGGACACCACACTCAGGTTAACCTTACGTTGGGTTCTCTTTGCCGCCTTCACTACCCTGGTATAGTGAAGGTGTCAAACGGTGATACCGAGGATGAGGTGCTCGTCAGTACCTGGGACGAGTACAAGTTTAAAAAGGAACAACCACACCGACAGACAGGAACTTGTGCGTAATGACTTTTGGGTATGAATTCTTTATTATTTTTGTTATGTTTCTTAATATTGTAAATCTATGACTTATACCATTGTATTTGTATTCTTTATGTTGTAGCTTCGATATCGGTTGCCTGACGGAGAGGATTACATGGGGCACGCTGAACGTGTCTTCCAAAACAATGCAAAGAAGCTGGTGAAGGATGCCATATACTATGCGAGAATTCAGGCTACAAACTTGTATTTTCAAAAGCATCCGGAAGAAGCAGGCCCCTTGGTATTCAATTTGTTTTACCCTTTATATTTATTGTTGTGATTGATAATATGTAACATTGTGTGTGTGCAGGTGATGGTTCCATGGATGGCGCCCGTGCCTGATGCGTACTATGCTTGGTGTCGATATTGGGCTTCCGAAGGCTTCCAGAAAGCGTCAGCGCATCACAGACAATGTCGAGGAACCAATCCTAACCACAAGTTTGGCGGTGACGACATGATACGAAAAGCTAAAAGAATGGTAAGTTTGATCTATCTATGTCGATCAGCAAATAATACGATTGCTTATGAATGTTTTTTGTTTATACAGGAAGCTACGAGTGGCCAAAAGCCTAGTGACATTGAGGTCTACCAGGAGGGCCACAAAGGACCAGACCCGAACAACCCTGACCAGCTCTGCAGCCAGACAGCCACGGATCGCTTGGTGAGTTTTGGCTCAAAAGTTCAAACGTTCAAAGTATATAAATTCCTGCATTTGTAAGGTTGTCAATGATGTATAGGCGGCATATGGGGAGGAGATGGTTCGTCGCCATGGCCCTGACTTCGACTGGCGCCATGAACCGGTGGATCCCTCGGTGGTGTACGCAAGTGGTGGTGGCAAAGCGCATGGACGGTAAGCTCTAACTTATGAAATTATATGGTTGACACTAAATTGATTATACAATAATCACATTTTTTTGAATAACTTATAGATACGCACTCTTCGACGGATTCATTGACTCGTCGTCGGTGAGATCTCAGAGGACGGGTTCATCTTCCCGTAGCTCATGCTCTCATCGACCGAACGAGCAAGAGTTGGAGATTATGAGGATGTGTGAAGAGATGAGACAACAACGCGAATTTATGGAGACTTGCAATGCACATAACCAAGCGATGTATCAAGTGAGTACACATAATCCGAACTCTAAATTATTATATTTCAATACAACATCTTCGGTAGTAACACATATATGTTTAACAGTTAATGCAGCAACAGGGCATGACATCAAATTTTCCACCGCCACCACAATGGAGCCAATTTGCAAACACACCAGTTCCACCACCACAGTTCACCACCCCTCCGACACATATACCTGCACCTGGAGATAGGGTACGTTTGATAACTCTCCATTAATTTATATACTTGTATACTTTTTTGATATTTGCATTTAACGTGATGATATTTGCTAACTTGCATAGGTTACGCCCGAAGCGGGTGGTAGTGGGTCTGATCCCGCAGCAGGGACTAGATTTGTTGACTCGCTCTTCGCGTTCCCTCCTCCTGGTGGTGGTGGCGGTAGCGGTCAAAGCTCTAACCACCCAAGTGGTGGTTATCTCTAAACACATGAACATGTTTCTTAACTCGTGGACTCTTGGTCGTACTTGAACATATGTCATACTTATATTTCAATACTATATCGTACTTGTTGACTCGATGTGGTGGTTGAACTTATATTTGAAATGTTGGTGGATGTTATGTTTGTAATGCGTGATTTTATTATGAATGCATGTGTTTGTAATGTGGCTGTTATCTGTTATTTATGTTATGTGTGATATATGTTATGTGTGCAGAAATAGTGTCCTAATTTAGTGCTGTTTTTGTAGCAGTATAGGGTAATTCTCGTCGGCCCAGTTAATTCCCGTCGGCTATGGTCGAACCGACGGGAATTAACTAATAACTCTCGTCGGCCCAGTTAATTCCCGTCGGCCTGGGGAACCGACGGGAATTAATTGATAACTCCCGTCGGCCTGGTGAACCGACGGGAGTTAGCATTAATTCCCGTCGACGACCGTCGGGGATAAACGTATCCCCGACAAGGGACGCCTGGCGGCTGAAAACCGACGGGAATAAGCCCTAAACCGACGGGAATTAAGTAATTCCCGTCGGTATATGCTTATTCCCGTCGGTTTCTGGCCGACGGGAATCACTACACCAAAATCATACACTTCCTACGTTTTTTTAACTTCCTACAGGTTTTATATAAAACCGTAGGAAATACATAACTTCCGAGAGGCAACTGATACCTCTAAGAAATAAACATAACTTCCTACAGTTTTTTATAAAAGCTGTCGGAAGTTACAAAACCGTAGGAACTTAACTAACTTCCTACGATTGGCTCTAGGAAGTTAGGTTTCATCCGTTCACAAGCCAATAGAATAGCTAACTTCCTATGGCTGGCTCTAGGAAGTTAGCTGCCCAGTTAACTTCCTACGGCCTCCTCTAGGAAGTTAGGTTTCATCCGTTCACAAGCCAGTAGAATAGCTAACTTCCTACGGTTGGCTCTAGGAAGTTAGCTACCCAAATAACTTCCTACGGCCTCCTCTAGGAAGTTAGCTTTGATCTGTTGACCAGTCAACCAAAAACATAACTTCCTACGGCTGGCTGTAGGAAGTTAGCTGCTTACCTAACTTCCTACGGCTTTACTCTAGGAAGTTAGGATTCATCTGTTGACCGGTCAAACGAAAATCTAACTTCCTACAGCCGGCTGTAGGAAGTTAATTAACTTCCTAGAGGCAAAGCATAAACCCTAGGAAGTTACCTAACTTCCTACGGCTTTACTCTAGGAAGTTATATTTTTAGCTTTTACCTCCCTCTTCTCTCACCTTTCACAAAATATCTTCTCTCATCTCTCAGACGCCCGCGCGCCATTCTCCTTCGCCCCCGGCCACCGCCCGCCACTGCCGCCCCCGGCCGCCGCCCGCCCCGACCGCTGCCGGCCGCGCCAGTCTGCCGCGAGGAGCCGCCGCCCGCCGGTCTCCCAACCGCGGCCGCCGTCCCGGCCTCGAGTACTCGCCGCCCGCCTGCGTCCGCCCCCGAGGAGCTCGCTCCGGCAGCACCCGCCCCCGGCAGCTTCCACCCCGCGACCGTCTCTCCCACCCCCGGCAGCGCCCGTCCACGAGGAGCCCGCCCCGGCAGCGCCCGCCCCCGGTAGTGCCTGGCGTTCGTGCGCACGGCGGCCCCGCCCCCCGTTGACCCCGCTCGTCGGCGCCTGCTACGCAGCCACCAACCCCGCCGTGGACGTTCCCGACCCAAATCATCGATCCGCACCCGCTGCAACCGTCAGGTACCGTATTTATACATTTTTTATTTTTTTTATTTAATGTGCTAACTTCCGAGAGTTTACTCAAATAATGTCATAGGTAGTTAGGTTAATTAACTTGATTGGCTAATCGCTGCATATAGTTTAGCTATGCTAAACTCTTGTATGTTATGGCTAAAATTAAGTTTATGTTTGATTAATAATATGGTGGGTGAGGACCTTCGATGAAAATTAATCTTGTATGTTATGGCTAAAATTAATCTTGTATGTTATGGCTAAAATTAATCTTGTATGTTATGGATAAAATTAAGTTTATGTTTGATTAATAATATGATGGGTGAGGACCTTTGATGAAAATTAATCTTGTATGTTATGGCTAAAATTAATCTTGTATGTTATGGCTAAAATTAAGTTTATGTTTGATTAATAATATGGTGGGTGAGGACCTTCGATGAAAATTAATCTTGTATGTTATGGCTAAAATTAATCTTGTATGTTATGGCTAAAATTAAGTTTATGTTTGATTAATAATATGATGGGTGAGGACCTTCGATGAAAATTAATCTTGTATGTTATGGCTAAAATTAATCTTGTATGTTATGGCTAAAATTAATCTTGTATGTTATGGCTAAAATTAAGTTTATGTTTGATTAATAATATGGTGGCTAACCGCTGCATATAGTTAGGTTAATTAAGCTTATCGTGACAATTTATAAATCACGTGTTATTTTATTTTAGCATAAAATATGGTGGGTGAGGACCGTCGATGGATGTATGAAGGTTGGCGTATGTGAAAGGGAATTAGGCTTACACCTAGTTCCTAAATAATTTTGGTGGTTGAATTGCCCAACACAAACCCTTGGACTAACTAGTTTGCCCAAGTGTATAGATTATACAGGTGTAAAAGGTTCACACTCAGCCAATAAAAAGACCAAGTTTTGGATTCAACAAAGGAACAAAGGGGCAACCGAAGGCACCCCTGGTCTGGCGCACCGGACTGTCCGGTGTGCCACCGGACATGTCCGGTGCACCAGGGAGACTCAGACTCAAACTCTCCACCTTCGGGAATTCCCTGAGGCGACTCGGCTATAATTCACCGGACTGTCCGGTGTACACCGGACAGTGTCCGGTGCGCCAAGGGAGGTCGGCCTCAGGAACTCGCCAGCTTCGGGAAAAGCCAACGACCCGTCCACTAAAATTCACCGGACTGTCCGGTGTGCACCGGACTGTCCGGTGTGACTCCGGTACAACGGCTATCTCCGCGCCAACGGCTCTCTGCCGCGCAATAAATGCGCGCTCTGCGCGCGTAGATGGCAGGCGTGCCCATACTGGCACACCGGACAAGGAACAGTACATGTCCGGTGTGCACCGGACACCCAGGCGGGCCCACAAGTCAGAAGCTCCAACGGTCAGAATCCAACGGCAGTGATGACGTGGCAGGGGGCACCGGACTGTCCGGTGTGCACCGGACTGTCCGGTGCGCCATCGAACAGACAGGATTCCCAACGGCCACATTTGGTGGTTGGGGCTATAAATACCCCAACCACCCCACCATTCATTGCATCCAAGTTTTCCACTTCTCAACTACTACAAGAGCTCTAGCATTCAATTCTAGACACACTAAAGAGATCAAATCCTCTCCAATTCCACACAAAGCCCTAGTGACTAGTGAGAGTGATTTGCCGTGTTCATTTGAGCTCTTGCGCTTGGATTGCTTCTTTTCTTTCTCACTTGTTCTTGTGATCAAAACTCCATTGTAATCAAGGCAAGAGGCACCAATTGTGTGGTGGCCCTTGCGGGGAAGTTTTGTTCCCGGCTTTGATTTGAGAAGAGAAGCTCACTCGGTCCGAGGGACCGTTTGAGAGAGGGAAGGGTTGAAAGAGACCCGGCCTTTGTGGCCTCCTCAACGGGGAGTAGGTTTGAGAGAACCGAACCTCGGTAAAACAAATCCGTGTGTCACACTTCATTATTTGCTCGCGATTTGTTTTGCGCCCTCTCTCGCGGACTCGTTTATATTTCTAACGCTAACCCGGCTTGAAGTTGTGTTTATATTTGTAAATTTCAGTTTCGCCCTATTCACCCCCCCTCTAGGCGACTATCAATTGGTATCAAAGCCCGGTGCTTCATTAGAGCCTAACCGCTCGAAGTGATGTCGGGAGATCACGCCAAGAAGGAGATGGAGACCGGCGAAAAGCCCACTACAAGCCAAGGGAGCACTTCATCAGAAGGGTCCCGCACCAAGAGGAAGGAGAAGAAGAAGATCTCCTCCAACAAAGGGAAGGAGAAGAGATCTTCTTCTCATCACAAAGAGAAGAAGGAAAAATCTTCTTCCCACAAGCCGCATCGGAGCGGTGACAAGCACAAGAGGATGAGGAAGGTGGTCTACTACGAGACCGACACTTCATCACCTTCCACCTCCGGCTCCGACGCGGCATCCGTCACTTCTAAGCGCCAAGAGCGCAAGAAGTATAGTAAGATTCCCCTACGCTACCCTCGCATTTCAAAGCATACACCTTTACTTTCCGTCCCATTAGGCAAACCACCAACTTTTGATGGTGAAGATTATGCTAGGTGGAGCGATTTAATGCGATTTCATCTAACCTCGCTCCACAAAGGTATATGGGATGTTGTTGAGTTTGGTGCGCAGGTACCGCCAGTAGGGGATCAAGACTATGATGAGGATGAGGTGGCCCAAATCGAGCACTTCAACTCACAAGCCACAACAATACTCCTCGCCTCACTAAGTAGAGAGGAATATAACAAAGTACAAGGGTTGAAGAACGCCAAGGAGGTTTGGGATGTACTCAAAACCGCGCACGAGGGAGACGAGCTCACCAAGATCACCAAGCGGGAAACGATCGAGGGGGAGCTCGGTCGGTTCCGGCTTCACAAAGGGGAGGAGCCACAACACATGTACAACCGGCTCAAGACTTTGGTGAACCAAGTGCGCAACCTCGGGAGCAAGAAGTGGGACGATCATGAAGTGGTAAATGTTATCTTAAGATCTCTCATTTTTCTTAATCCCACTCAAGTTCAATTAATTCGTGGTAATCCTAGATATACTAAAATGACCCCCGAGGAAGTTATCGGGCATTTTGTAAGTTTTGAGTGCATGATAGAAGGCTCGAGGAAAATCAACGAGCTTGGCGACTCATCCGAAGCCCAACCCGTTGCATTCAAGGCAACGGAGGAGAAGGAGGAGTCTACACCAAGTCGACAACCAATAGACGCCTCCAAGCTTGACAATGAGGAGATGGCGCTCGTCATCAAGAGCTTCCGCCAAATCCTCAAACAAAGGAGGGGGAAAGACTACAAGTCCCGCTCCAAGAAGGTTTGCTACAAATGTGGTAAGCCCGGTCATTTTATTGCTAAATGTCCTATATCTAGTGACAGTGATCGAGGCGACGACAAGAAGGGGAGAAGAAAGGAGAAGAAAAGGTACTACAAGAAGAAGGGCGGCGATGCCCATGTTTGTCGGGAATGGGATTCCGACGAGAGCTCAAGCGACTCCTCCGACGACGAGGACGCCGCCAACATCGCCGTCACCAAGGGACTTCTCTTTCCCAACGTCGGCCACAAGTGCCTCATGGCAAAGGACGGCAAAAAGAAGAAGGTTAAATCCAACTCCTCCACTAAATATGAATCGTCTAGTGATGATAATGCTAGTGATGAGGAGGATAATTTGCGTATTCTCTTTGCCAATCTTAACATGGAGCAAAAAGAAAAACTAAATGAATTGATTAGTGCTATTCATGAAAAGGATGACCTTTTGGACTCCCAAGAGGATTGTCTAATTAAAGAAAACAAGAAACATGTTAAGGTTAAAAAGGCTTATGCTCTAGAAGTAGAAAAATGTGAAAAATTGTCTAGTGAGCTAAGCACATGCCGTGAGATTATTGACAACCTTAGGAATGAAAATGCTAGTTTAAATGCTAAGGTTGATTCTCATGTTTGTAATGTTTCAATTCCCAATCCTAGAGATAATAATGATGATTTGCTTGCTAGGATTGAAGAATTAAACATTTCTCTTGCTGGCCTTAGATTAGAGAATGAAAATTTGATTGCTAAGGCTAAAGATTTTGATGTTTGCAAAGTTACAATCGCCGATCTTAGAGATAAAAATGATATTCTTCATGCTAAGATTGTTGAACTTAATTCTTGCAAACCCTCTACATCTATTATTGAGCATGTATCTATTTGTACTAGATGTAGAGATGTTGATATTAATGCTATTCATGATCATATGGCTTTAATTAAACAACAAAATGATCATATAGCAAAACTAGATGCTAAAATTGCCGAGCATAACTTGGAAAATGAAAAATTTAAATTTGCTCGTAGCATGCTTTATAATGGGAGACGCCCGGGCATTAAGGATGGCATTGGCTTCCAAAGGGGAGACAATGTCAAAATTAGTGCCCCTCCTAAGAGATTGTCCAACTTTGTTAAGGGCAAGGCTCCCATGCCTCAGGATAACGAGGGTTACATTTTGTACCCTGCCGGTTATCCCGAGAGCAAAATTAGGAGAATTCACTCTAGGAAGTCTCACTCTGGCCCTAACCATGCTTTTATGTATAGGGGTGAGACATCTAGCTCTAGGCAACCAACCCGTGCCAAGTTGCCTAGAAAGAAAACTCCTAGTGCATCAAATGATCATAACATTTCATTTAAAACTTTTGATGCATCTTATGTGTTGACTAACAAATCCGGCAAAGTAGTTGCCAAATATGTTGGGGACAAGCACAAGGGGTCAAGGACTTGTGTTTGGGTACCCAAAGTTCTTGTGTCTAATGCCAAAGGACCCAAAACCATTTGGGTACCTAAAGTCAAGAACTAAAATTGTTTTGTAGGTTTATGCATCCGGGGGCTCAAGTTGGATACTCGACAGCGGGTGCACAAACCACATGACAGGGGAGAAAAGGATGTTCTCCTCATATGAGAAAAACCAAAATCCTCAACGAGCTATCACATTCGGGGATGGAAATCAAGGTTTGGTCAAAGGATTGGGTAAAATTGCTATATCTCCTGACCATTCTATTTCCAATGTTTTTCTTGTAGATTCTTTAGATTACAACTTGCTTTCTGTTTCACAATTATGTCAAATGGGCTACAACTGTCTATTCACTGATATAGGTGTCACTGTCTTTAGAAGAAGTGATGATTCAATAGCATTTAAGGGGGTATTAGAGGGTCAGCTATACTTGGTAGATTTTGATAGAGCTGAACTCGACACTTGCTTAATTGCTAAGACTAACATGGGTTGGCTCTGGCACCGCCGACTAGCCCATGTTGGGATGAAGAATCTTCACAAGCTTCTAAAGGGAGAACACATTTTAGGATTAACAAATGTTCATTTTGAGAAAGACAGGATTTGTAGCGCATGTCAAGCAGGGAAGCAAGTTGGAATCCATCATCCACACAAGAACATCATGACGACCGACAGGCCGCTTGAGCTACTCCACATGGATCTATTCGGCCCGATTGCTTACATAAGCATCGGCGGGAGTAAGTATTGTCTTGTTATTGTGGATGATTATTCTCGCTTCACTTGGGTATTCTTTTTACAGGAAAAATCTCAAACCCAAGAGACCTTAAAGGGATTCTTGAGACGGGCTCAAAATGAGTTCGGCTTAAGGATCAAGAAAATAAGAAGCGACAACGGGACGGAGTTCAAGAACTCACAAATTGAAGGCTTCCTTGAGGAGGAGGGCATCAAGCATGAGTTCTCCTCTCCCTACACGCCACAACAAAATGGTGTAGTGGAGAGGAAGAATCGAACTCTATTGGACATGGCAAGAACCATGCTTGATGAGTACAAGACACCGGACCGGTTTTGGGCCGAAGCGGTCAACACCGCCTGCTACGCCATCAACCGGTTATATCTTCACCGAATCCTCAAGAAGACATCATATGAACTCCTAACATGTAAAAAGCCCAACATTTCATATTTTAGAGTTTTTGGTAGCAAATGCTTTATTCTTGTTAAAAGAGGTAGAAAATCTAAATTTGCTCCTAAAACTGTAGAAGGCTTTTTACTTGGTTATGACTCAAACACAAGGGCATATAGGGTCTTTAACAAGTCCACTGGACTAGTTGAAGTCTCATGTGACGTTGTGTTTGATGAAACTAACGGCTCTCAAGTAGAGCAAGTTGATCTTGATGAGATAGGTAATGAAGAGGCCCCATGCATCACGCTAAGGAACATGTCCATTGGGGATGTGTGTCCTAAGGAATCCGAAGAGCCTCCAAATGCACAAGATCAACCATCCTCCTCCATGCAAGCATCTCCACCAACTCAAAATGAGGATGAGGCTCAAGTTGATGAAGGGCAAAATCTAGAAGATGAGCCACCTCAAGATAACGGCAATGATCAAGGGGGAGATGAAAATAATCAAGAAAAGGAGGATGAGGAAGAACCAAGGCCGCCACATCCAAGAGTCCACCAAGCAATACAAAGAGATCACCCCGTCGACACCATCCTCGGCGACATTCATAAGGGGGTAACTACTCGATCTCGGGTTGCACATTTCTGTGAGCATTACTCTTTTGTTTCCTCTATTGAGCCACACAGGGTGGAGGAAGCACTTCAAGATTCGGATTGGGTGGTGGCGATGCAAGAGGAGCTCAACAACTTCACTAGGAATGAGGTATGGCACTTGGTTCCACGTCCTAACCAAAATGTTGTAGGAACCAAATGGGTCTTCCGCAACAAGCAAGATGAGCATGGTGTGGTGACAAGGAACAAAGCACGACTTGTGGCCAAGGGATATTCTCAAGTCGAAGGTTTGGATTTCGGTGAAACCTATGCACCCGTAGCTAGGCTTGAGTCAATTCGCATATTATTGGCCTATGCTACTTACCATGGCTTTAAGCTTTATCAAATGGACGTGAAAAGTGCCTTCCTCAACGGACCAATCAAGGAAGAGGTCTATGTTGAGCAACCTCCCGGCTTTGAAGACAGTGAGTACCCTAACCATGTCTATAGGCTCTCTAAGGCGCTTTATGGGCTCAAGCAAGCCCCAAGAGCATGGTATGAATGCCTTAGAGATTTTCTTATTGCAAATGGATTCAAAGTCGGTAAAGCCGGTCCTACACTCTTTACTAAAACTCTTAAAAATGACTTGTTTGTGTGCCAAATTTATGTTGATGATATTATATTTGGGTCTACTAACGAGTCTACATGTGAAGAGTTTAGTAGGATCATGACACAGAAATTCGAGATGTCAATAATGGGGGAGTTGAAGTATTTTCTAGGATTCCAAGTCAAGCAACTCCAAGAGGGCACCTTCATTAGCCAAACCAAGTATACTCAAGATATCCTAAGCAAGTTTGGGATGAAGGATGCCAAGCCCATCAAGACACCCATGGGAACCAATGGGCATCTCGACCTCGACACGGGAGGTAAATCCGTCGATCAAAAGGTATACCGGTCGATGATTGGTTCGTTGCTTATTTATGTGCATCTCGACCGGACATTATGCTTTCCGTTTGCATGTGTGCAAGATTCCAATCCGACCCTAAGGAATCTCACCTTACGGCCGTAAAACGAATCTTGAGATATTTAGCTTATACTCCTAAGTTTGGGCTTTGGTACCCGCGGGGATCCACGTTTGATTTGATTGGTTATTCGGATGCCGATTGGGCGGGGTGTAAAATTAATAGAAAGAGCACATCGGGGACTTGCCAGTTCTTGGGAAGATCCTTGGTGTCTTGGGCTTCAAAGAAGCAAAATTCGGTCGCTCTTTCCACCGCCGAAGCCGAGTACATTGCCGCAGGCCATTGTTGCGCGCAATTGCTTTGGATGAGGCAAACCCTGCGGGACTACGGTTATAAATTAACCAAAGTTCCTTTGCTATGTGATAATGAGAGTGCAATCAAAATGGCCGACAACCCCGTCGAGCATAGTCGCACTAAGCACATAGCCATTCGGTATCATTTTCTTAGGGATCACCAACAAAAGGGAGATATCGAGATTTCTTACATTAATACTAAAGAACAATTAGCCGATATCTTTACCAAGCCACTTGATGAACAATCTTTTACCAGACTTAGGCATGAGCTCAATATTCTTGATTCTAGAAATTTCTTTTGCTAGCTTGCACACATAGCTCATTTGAATACCTTTGATCATATCTCTTTTATATGCTATGACTAATGCGTTTTCAAGTCTATTTCAAACCAAGTCACAGGTATATTGAAAGGGAATTGGAGTCTTCGGTGAAGACAAAGGCTTCCACTCCGTAACTCATCCTTCGCCATCGCTCCAAGAAAAGGACCTTGTCTTTGGGGGAGAAAGTAAAAGCCCAAAGCAAAAGGACCGAATTTCGTCTTTGGTATAATCTTAACTCATTTACTTATGACCAAAGGGGAAGAAATTACTTCGAGGGCTCTAATGATTCCGTTTTTTGGCGATTCATGCCAAAAAGGGGGAGAAATAAGCCCAAAGCAAAAGGACCGCACCACCACCAAATTCAAAAACTTAGTGTTTTCCAAAAGTATTTATCAATTGATATCCTATTATGTTCAAAAGGGGGATTTCAAAAATCTTACATCAAAACCCTCTTGAACACTAAGAGGAGGATTTAATTTAGGGGGAGTTTTGTTTAGTCAAAGGAAAAGCATTTGAAACAGAGGGAGAAAATTTCAAATCTTGAAAATGCTTTGCAAACTCTTATTCATTTACCTTTGACTATTTGCAAAAGATCTTTGAAATGAATTTACAAAAAAAATTTTTTTGCAAAAACAAAACATGTGGTGCAAACGTGGTCCAAAATACTAAATAAGAAAGAAACATTCCATGCATATCTTGTAAGTAGTTATATTGGCTCAATTCCAAGCAACCTTTACACTTACATTATGCAAACTAGTTCAATTATGCACATCTCTGTTTGCTTTGGTTTGTGTTGGCATCAATCACCAAAAAGGGGGAGATTGAAAGGGAATTAGGCTTACACCTAGTTCCTAAATAATTTTGGTGGTTGAATTGCCCAACACAAACCCTTGGACTAACTAGTTTGCCCAAGTGTATAGATTATACAGGTGTAAAAGGTTCACACTCAGCCAATAAAAAGACCAAGTTTTGGATTCAACAAAGGAGCAAAGGGGCAACCGAAGGCACCCCTGGTCTGGTGCACCGGACTGTCCGGTGTGCCACCGGACATGTCCGGTGCACCAGGGAGACTCAGACTCAAACTCTCCACCTTCGGGAATTCCCTGAGGCGACTCGGCTATAATTCACCGGACTGTCCGGTGTACACCGGACAGTGTCCGGTGCGCCAAGGGAGGTCGGCCTCAGGAACTCGCCAGCTTCGGGAAAAGCCAACGACCCGTCCACTAAAATTCACCGGACTGTCCGGTGTGCACCGGACTGTCCGGTGCGACTCCGGTACAACGGCTATCTCCGCGCCAACGGCTCTCTGCCGCGCAATAAATGCGCGCTCTGCGCGCGCAGATGGCAGGCGTGCCCATACTGGCACACCGGACAAGGAACAGTACATGTCCGGTGTGCACCGGACACCCAGGCGGGCCCACAAGTCAGAAGCTCCAACGGTCAGAATCCAACGGCAGTGATGACGTGGCAGGGGGCACCGGACTGTCCGGTGTGCACCGGACTGTCCGGTGCGCCATCGAACAGACAGGATTCCCAACGGCCACATTTGGTGGTTGGGGCTATAAATACCCCAACCACCCCACCATTCATTGCATCCAAGTTTTCCACTTCTCAACTACTACAAGAGCTCTAGCATTCAATTCTAGACACACTAAAGAGATCAAATCCTCTCCAATTCCACACAAAGCCCTAGTGACTAGTGAGAGTGATTTGCCGTGTTCATTTGAGCTCTTGCGCTTGGATTGCTTCTTTTCTTTCTCACTTGTTCTTGTGATCAAAACTCCATTGTAATCAAGGCAAGAGGCACCAATTGTGTGGTGGCCCTTGCGGGGAAGTTTTGTTCCCGGCTTTGATTTGAGAAGAGAAGCTCACTCGGTCCGAGGGACCGTTTGAGAGAGGGAAGGGTTGAAAGAGACCCGGCCTTTGTGGCCTCCTCAACGGGGAGTAGGTTTGAGAGAACCGAACCTCGGTAAAACAAATCTGTGTGTCACACTTCATTATTTGCTCGCGATTTGTTTTGCGCCCTCTCTCGCGGACTCGTTTATATTTCTAACGCTAACCCGGCTTAAAGTTGTGTTTATATTTGTAAATTTCAGTTTCGCCCTATTCACCCCCCCTCTAGGCGACTATCAGTATGAATCATCCCTCGATGGAGTGGATAAGGTAGAGACAGAGGAGGGGAGACAGGTGGGAGATGATGATGAGGTAGAGACATAGGAGGGGAGACAGGTGGGAGATGATGATGAGGTAGAGACAGAGGAGGCGGAGACAGGGTGGGGATGCCATGATACTGGTGGTTTTGGACATGATAGCCATAGTGGATGAGTTCAAAAGATAATAGCTTTCACTTTAAGATATGTATTGATTTAAAACGCTGATGTGAATGAGTTCGACAAATTTGTAGCAACTAGCACAGGCCCAAGGGATACACGTCCCGGTGCCCCCCCACCACTCCCCGTTCATTATCCTTGGTCTTCACCTCCACCTGTACCTACATCTCCATCTACCGAACATCAGGTATGCATATTTATCATCATTTAGTTGTTGTTAGTTATATTATGATGTAACTCAACAAATGTCATTTGTACATGTATATTAGACCCCTCCAGCTACCTTGCCGACGCATGAACAAGAGGATGGGTTAGACTTTGTCGAAACCCTCTTGAATAGTGGAGGTTTCGATGGTGATCGGCGACCGTGAGCTTCCATGTTATTGCATTCTGATACTTGAGACTTTTATTATGACTATGTATGAGATATTGTCTCTGGATGATGATATGTGTGAGACTTTTGTGATAAGACTATGGATGAGACTTTTGTGAAGTAATAATTGATGAGACTATGAATTTAAATATTGTTATGTGATTGTGTGTGAGATGTTTTATGTGATAATATGTTGTGCTATATAGCTGTTGATATATTTGTTATTTTCTGGAATGTGGTGTAAAATATAAACAACATTTGTAATGCTGGTCAAATTAACTTCCTAGAGCTGAGGCTACAGTAAGCCGTAGCTAACTTCCTAGGGGCTGCAGTAAGCCGTAGGAAGTAAGCCAGCTAACTTCCTAGGGGCTACAGTAAGTCGTAGGAAGTTAGCCAGCTAACTTCCTAGGGGCTACAGTAAGCCGTAGGAAGTTACTCGTAGGAAGTTAGTCAGCTGACGGCGTGAAACTACTAACTTCCGAGAATCTACTAACTTCCGAGAGGTTTATTAAGCCGTAGGAAGTTAGGTAACTTCCTAGAGCCCTCTAGGAAGTTAAGCTAACTTCCGACAAAATTTTTTCGAGAGCCAAACTTCCGACGGGATGGCTTAACTTCCGAGAGTTTCGTTAACTTCCTAGAGTTTAGACCTAACTTCCTAGGGTTTAGGCTCTAGGAAGTTTACTATTTTGGTGTAGTGAATTAAGTGAATTCCTGTAGTGACCCTTTGCCTAGTCGTGTGTTTGGGTCCTGGAAAAATTGCACAAGTTGTTATGAATCAACATGACACAAAATAGATAAACACAGAGAAGACACAGATTTAATGTGGAAAACTCCTCCGAACGAAGCGAAAAAAAACTACGGGCGTCGGCCAGCAACAATATCACTATTTTTTGGGTGGTTATAGATCGTAGGAGATTTACAATGAGGTGACGATCACCTACGAATTACAAAGCCTCCCGTTAACGAGTCTCCACTTCGCTCGCCAACCTGGCCGTCTTCTTCAGAATTTAGATCATATCACAAACTCAACACAAGTTTTCTCGGACAGCGTTAACTAATAGGGTTCGATGCTAGAGTATACCTATCCTTGGCCTTTAGGGCACTAATCCAGATTTAAGCAAGGAGTAGTTAATCATACTACTGCACATTGTGGGGCCTGTGAGGGCACAAGCTAAAGGAGTACGTACGTACGTTTCTTCTCGGCGTCCTCAGTCCAAAGGACAAACATTGCCAGCTAGGTGCGCGTCATAGAACTTGGGAAAAACAACTAAACAGCTTTTAAGAACCATCGGGCTTCACCCATGCACCTTGGCGTTCATGCACTTGTATATATTCAATTCCCAAGGGAGGAGGTCCACGTCCACCGAGGGTACCCTCCTCCATCGCCTCACGCGCGCGCGCGCATTCTGCGGCTAGTTCCTCGCACGACCATCAAGATGATCGCCTGGCTCCCTGACCATGTCTCCATTCATATCCACTTCTCCTGCTGCTTCAGTCTCATTCTAGTGCTTTTTAGCTTGCACGTCCTGCCATGCCTAGCGGCCTAAACTCTCCTCTGCTTCTCGCCCCAAAAGGGCAGCTAATGAAGCAAAACACTGCCGTTCTCCTCCTCTCCATCGTTCTCCTTGCCACCTCATGCGAGGCGCGAGGTCTTCCTGTCCATGGCAAAGTGGTCCGCAGCTCCGCCAGCCAGTCGCATCGTCTACCAGCAGGCAAGGTTGGCATCGCTGAAGATTATGAGTTTGTCAGTTCATCACTCGATCATAGATTCATAGTGTGTGGCTTTCAACAAGGTTTCATCTCGGTTGCATATTCTTAAATATCTAGCTAATCCGTTCCGTTTCATCCCTTCTTGTAGGATGTGGCAGCAACAAGCTTGACAGCTGACGGCTGGCTGTCAACAAGGCAGATGGAGGCTAGACACATGACGGCTCAGCAGGCGGATGCGAAGGTGAAAGAGGGAGTGAAAATGGCAGCAGCATCTGCCGCCGCCGGTGCAGTTCGAGCTACGCTGCCTACGCCTGCCGTTACAGCAGTTTCACAGCGGCTTCCTCGACGGGAGGACACCGGGTTTCATCTAGATTATGCCGGGCCTAGAACACATACCCCTTCTCACAACTAATGCGCGGGATCAGATCATCTGGTGACCAAGCTACTCTTCCTCCGATCCTACTCACCCTTTCGTATTTGAATGCCGCATATGTACATGATTTTCCCAGCTAAAGCTAGCCCTAACTCTTGACGACAAGATCTCACATACTGCCCTCTGTGCATGGTCTGCCAATAATCTTTGTTGGCGTGTGCGGTCCACTTTAATTTCGCTATGTTGTTGGTAGAGCACTCTGGCTCTAGACTGCTAGGAATTTTGTTGGGCCAGGGTGAGAGACATATCGTCAGACATGTATACATACATATATGTGCTTTCCCCCAGTGATATACTCCGTAATTATGTATATGTTCATCTAGCTAGATCATGAATATGACCATGAAGTGTAGCGGAACGAAGCACTAATAAGCAAGGAAATATGTGGTGGTTGATCAAGTAATTAGCAGCGTGCAAAGCACAAATGTAACACATGTGTGTGGGTTAGTCCCGTGCTTTTCCTTCTAGTAAATTTCATCAACATGCTTATCACCACAAATTTGAGGAAATATTGGGTGTGGCTGATACCTCGAAATCACACAACTCTGGCCGGCCTCTAGTTTTTCGTAGATACATCCAGTAACTACACTGCATTCACACCAAGGAATCCATAGTTCTCTATAATATTCTCTCAGTTTCTGAATAGATTGTCTCTTGGAATTGTCTAGGGTCAATTCGTTTAGATTCAACTTTTTTTTTGTAAAAGACTAATATTTATGACACAAATTTAGTATATATATAGTTAGGTTAGGTACATCATAAAACCCGTTTTCATATATAGTACCTTTTCTGTTTTTAAGTATTAGTTATCTTTATATACAATTAGTTAAACTTAAGAAAATTTAACGCATGACTATTCTAGAAATTGATTTATTATTTAGGGACAGGGACTCCGGGAGTATTACATACGATAGTCTC
Source organism: Zea mays (assembly GCF_902167145.1). Lineage (NCBI taxonomy): Eukaryota > Viridiplantae > Streptophyta > Magnoliopsida > Poales > Poaceae > Zea > Zea mays. Next base: position 20,625,757 of record NC_050097.1, read on the forward strand.
ATTCCCGACTCACTATACTGCTGAATTAATTAGAGTAGATAGGGTGTCATTATTCATCGGCTAACATAATGGGTCGTTACTTCTTGACAAAACATTTCACAAAATGGTAGTATCCTGTTTGGATATAGATATTGGTGCACAGAATTGGAAACTAGAATAAATTTTCCTAAATTCTATCGTTTGGTTGCAGAACTGAGATTTGGAATTAGAGATTCAATTATGTGAAATTGTAATATAACTAGATTCTCTCTCCCAATTCAGAGGATCACTCCTCGGTATTACGTAGAATTAGACCATCTAATTCTAAACTCCAACATAGTGACATCCAAACAACGGAATTAAAATTGCATCTTATTTTAATACTGTGACCGATTTGGAATTGAAACCAATTCAATACCATGTCCTTCAATACCGACATCCAAACGGAACATAAGGGTTCTAGCTTCTTACAAATGATGTCAGTTAGCAGTTACATATCGATTATAACCATTCTCAACTCTCGCTGCTGTCTCACATCGCCATCGATCGGTCACTCCATAGTCTCCTTAACCCGATCGAGCCGCGATCTCAGATGGCCCATGGCATGCATGCGCCCCGCGACACGTTGGTCCAGCAGAAATTAATATGGCCGGTGTTTGTAGATATACTGGTCGGCATCACAAGATCGAAGTGAGCAAGGAGGAAGAATGCATCACATGGCACAGCTGCAGGTTGCTTGGCATATGCTGGGATGTGTCGACGTACGTATACCTGGGACTTGGGAGGAGTAATGCATTCAGTTCCACTTCCAACGTCCCCTCTGCTGATCCGCCCAGCATGCATGCATGCTCCTGGAGTCCTCCTACTAGATTTAGTTTGGATTTGGCATCATTAAGAAGCAAGCTAGCGGCAACAACGATCACCAGATTAATACTTCGTTTTTTTTTGTTGCTGGGGACGTTTGTACTAACCGTTGACCCGACAAGAGTACAGAGATAAACGTTGGTTTCTGCGACTTGTCGACTCTAGTTGCAAACACGAGGCACGATCCATGTGCGAAAACTATCGAGGACACCTGACAGTCTTCTGAATCCTCCCGATGGTGTCCCCCCTCTACCCTAATCTCACCAACAATCAACTCGCCCATCCCTTGCAGTGATTTGACATGGAATGCAAATGCAGGATCACTCCAGAAACTACGGACACCGGTGCCAACCAGATGAGGTCCTGGAAAGCAATCGGCCCGTTGATTGTCTGAAGAATTGGCACTCAGGTCCTGTGGTGACAGAGTCATTCACTGACGGCTCCACCAAGTCTACAGCACCAAATTCTGGACAGCAAGTCGGCTGTTTTAGTTGCGTCTCCCTTTTGGTGTGGGAGGGAATGAAGACGTCGTACGTATCTGGGCAACGTGGGGAGGAGTGGAGAACTAGGGGCGCGCGCGCCGAAGAAAGCCGGGGGACACGGCCGGTCGATCGGATCGGATCTACCGTGCCCGGCGGCGTCGTTGCCCACTCACGCTCTCGTGCCGCGGCCGCCGGCTTCGTTTGAGGATCCTGCTTGATCTGCTGCCGCAACGTGCGACTGTGCGAGTCCGGGTTCAACGACAGGTATTAACCGCCTGGACATGGGCTTCTCGCGACCCTAAACCCACGTTCTCTGCTGGGCCAGAATGCTACGCTTCGCTGGGCCAAGATAAAATCAGGACCGGGCGAGCCTCTTCATCTTCTTCCACGCTCCCACCCTCGAGCTAGCGCCCAGGAACCAACGGGCCGAAATGCAGCGCGCACGCTGCTGCTGTTTCCCATCACGTGCCAGCAGCTTTTGCTAGTGCAAAGGTGCAGTGCAAAGCTACCCTATCCCGGCTTGGACTGCCTGGTAACCCGGTATCAGCCTAATCAGATACTGCTATCAATTGGCACTAAGTAAAGAGCTGGATTCCGACAGTGAGCAGACCTAAGTAAGGTTACTACTAGGGAATGCAAAACAGAGAGCTAGAAGGGGAGGGTTTTGAATGCTAGGGTTGTGTTGTGTTTGTCTGAATACGGATAGGGATGACAGCGGGTCGGGTAAAGTGCGGGTAAGCCATTTACCCGTCCGCCAACATATCTGCGCCTCTAGTGCTTATCCGTGCCCGCGAGAGCTTGCGGGTAAAATTTTTGACCCGTACCCGTACCCGCAGGATATCCGCGGATATCGGGCAACCCGTTACCCGCCAAAAAATACCATACGAATATGTGTCATGTTCATTTCACCAAAAACATCAACAACTTGACAGACATAATATAATGGCAAGGAACATAGTTCAAACTTCAAAGTCCACAAACCTGATCGATCATCCACAAACATAAGTCTCAAACATAAGTCCACAAACATGATCGACTGGGCTGTGGCCTGTGGGCCAGTGGCATGGGGATATTTTGATGGGCTAGTAAATTAAGCGGGTAACAGGTAATACCGCGGGCGAAATTTTATATCCGTCAATTACCCGCGGGTGAGAAGTGTTGCCCGTATCCTTACTCGTGGGCGAGATTTCTTACCCGTATCCATGCCCATCGGGTACGAAACCCGTGGATATCCGTACCCGCAGGCAGAATTGTCATCCCTAAATACGGACCTAAGTGCGTTTAGTCACTCCAAATACTTCTCGTTTGGAAAAAGAGGAAAATTTGTAATTGAGCTACTATAATCCGAATAAAAGTAGATCGCGAGAGATGATTAACCAAATGCCTTGATCCTTCCTCCAAAAGACAGGAACCCTTAGCACAAATCGAATAAGTATATATTAAATTCAAGTGCTTGGTTTTACATACACAAACACATGACTCTCAACAGATTACATGCATGACTCGTAGATATAAAAACTAGAAGCAGCACTCCTCTTTTTCTTGGAGAAGAAGATGGCAAACTCTTATAAACAAATGTTCAAATACAAAATAAAACAAAAAAATAGAAATTCAACAAGAGACAATACATGTGAACTGACAAGAATTTGCCTGGAATATGGTTCTAGGACTGTAGAACCTAAGGTGCACAAATGAGACAGGAGAGATCAGCAGGCGCACAATACATGTGTGCCATGCAGGTGCATGCTTAATTACGCACGCGAACGGCTACGAGCGTGTAACCGCGCGGAGCTTACGCACACATGTAGCCCTTGGGCACGCACTTGCCACAGTAGTTGACGAGGGCATTGAACTTGATAGGGACATCGAAGACGACGCCGAGGACGTTGCCCTTGATGGCCGTGCAGAGGCAGACGGCGGCCTCGAAGTCTGCAAGGCCTTTGATGAGGTTGCAGCATGGCTCAGCTGGTACCTTGCCAGCCTCGCCTTTGACGAGGCCGAGCGCATTGACGCACACGCCGAACTTGAGCGCGTTCAGCGGGCACTTCCCACTGGAGGATGAAGGGGGTGGGGTAGCAGGAGGCGGCGGCGGTGGCTCGACCGGGGGCGTTGGGGTCGGGCAGCTGCCGCAGGCGTTGGCCACTGTGAAGAACAGGAGGTTGAGAGCCAAGAAGAGGACGCCCTTGGATGCCATGGCTCAGTCCTTAATTTGGTTGCGAGCGACACCAGTGCACCAGCTCGTGGACAATGTCTGGAAGCAGAAAAGAAAGAGACGGCTATGCTAGTGCTAGCGAGTGGAGATGGGATGGTTTGGGGAGGAGAAGTATGGGTATTAATAGAAGGAACATGAGACCTTGTCTAGCTCTCCTTTTCTGTTCATTTAGCTACCACATAGCCCCCTTATAATAAGGTAAATCTGACAAACTCCATCTCTCGTCTACTAATTCCAAATGCCAATCATATTTATCATGTCACCTGCTTTTTTTCTTCTCAAAGCTACTATGTCTCATGTGTAGGTAAGATACACACACAACTCAATGCAAGCTTTACTCCCTCTATCTCAAAATAAATAGCTTTTCAAGATTTAAAATTTATCTAAAAAATATCATTCTAAAAAAAAACAGGACACTAGCTACCTTCTAACATGAAAGCTAATCACGCTTGCGTACAAATGATAACCAACAAATCTATAGAGGATATCATCTGAAGAAAGAAAAGAAGACGAAAGTATATGCGTTCTTTTTTGCATTTATGTCAGCACAAAACATCGTCAGTTCATCACGCCAGACTGCAGACACAAACTGATCCTAACATTATTGAGCTAGTATGCACGTATAGATCGGCCGGTAGATGTATGATTGTTTAGTCCATATATATAGCCGTTTATTTCACATGTCTTTTATGTTCCTTGTAAATGTATCAAAAGATAACAAAATACAGCCTTAAATTAATACCATAGGTAAAAAAAATTGGTACTTCCATCCTTTTCTTTAACCAAATCTGTATGTTATGGTTAGTCGAAGTACGTATAGTTCCTTGCCCGCTAATGCAAGGCGACTACAGAATACTTGGGCCACCTTATCTCCCAAACTGGAGTTGTAGTAGCTCAACGGGTGAACAACTGAACATTCCTTCCTATGTTTGCTTGTACAGTTGTGCTCAGCCTTTGCTAAAAAAAAAGTTGTCCCAGCCTGGCTCACAATACTAGCCTCTCATTCCCGTTGACTGTCGCGAAAGAACTTATAACTAAGAGACTACTCCGTTTGGATGTAATAAAGCTAATAGTTAGTTGTTAAAATTAGCCGAAAACATCGAAACAACCTAACTAATAGTTTACCTATTAGCTATTTTTATCAGGTGACATGCAAACACTCGTAACTAATAATCCAGCTAACTGTTAGCTACACCCTCGACTACCCATTAGTTATTAGCTGATTCAACCCGGCTAAAATTAGCTGATAGTTGGACAATTAGTTACGCTAGCAATTTTTTAGTCACCTAACTATTAGCTCTACTACATTTAAACAGGGCCTTAGTAGAAGAAGAGGTACTAGATTTAACTCTCAGCGAGAGCAAATATTTGAATAGGAGGCACTAGTTTAACTTTCAGCGAGAGCAAATATCAAAAGAGTGAAACTTATTGCAAGACCCCTACTACAAAATTGCAATCTATCAACATCATGTTGAGTCATGCACTCTTACATGTTGTTGACTTGATTCAAATGTGTCCAACTGGATACCATATGCAATCTCTCCATTATAACTAGTACATGGAAATATGCTAAGTATTTCCAGTATGTGGAAGTTTGGTTGTGCTACATACATGTCAATCTCGCCACCACAACGTACGTCTATATGGACCCACATGTGAAATTGAGGGTCTATGTAGGATATTAGACTCGCATATGTGTTGATTATATCTTCAATGAAGATAATTTCCTTGAATCAATGGGAGGAACTTGAAAGCCATTGGTCCCCCAAACAATCACCATAATTGTGCGCTAACTCAAATGCCTCTATAAAACACATGTTAGTCACAATAATCTTGTATTATCATTGATCAGCAAAAACACTAACACTACCGGACATAGCTGCTTTGCCGAGTGTTTCAGGCACTTGGCAAAGCCTGGAAAACACTCGGCGAAGTCTTTGCCGAGTGTGACTCTCGGCAAAGAAGTCTATGTACATCGGCAAAGACTTCTTTGCTGAGTACATTTCATCGGTGTTGGGGACCATAATTAGGGGTACCTCCAAGACTCCTAATCTCAGCTGGTAAACCCCATCAGCACAAAGCTGCGAAGGCCTGATGGGCGCGATTCAGGCCAAGGCTCCGCTCAAAGGACACGATCTCGCCTCGCCCGAGCCCGACCTCGGGAAAAGACAGCCGACCCGGAAGATTCACGCCTCGCCCAAGGATCCCCTCAAGCAACGGACGCACCGTCGACTCGCCCGAGGCACAGCTCGGGTAGGCTTCGCGGAGAAGCAACCTTGGCCAAATCGCCACACCAACCGACCATATCGCATGAGCATTTAATGCAAGGATCGCCTGACATCTTATCCTGACGCGCGCTCCAGTCGACAAGGCCGAAGTGACCGCAGTCACTTCGCTGCTCCACTGACCGACCTGACAGGAATACAGCGCCGTCTGCCCTGCTCCGACTGTCGTGCCACTCGCCAGAGTGAGGTCGACAGCGGCTAAGTCCAGCCTCGGGTGACATAGGAAGCTCCGCCTCGCCCGACCCCAGGGTTCGGCCCCTGTCTCGGCCTCGGAAGATGGACTTCGCCTCGCCCGACCCCAGGGCTCGGACTCAACCACGACTTAGAAGATGACGAACTCCGCCTCGCTCGACCCCAGGGCTCGGACTCAGCCTCGGCTCCGGAAGACGATGGACTCCGCCTCGCCCGACCCTAGGGCTCGGACTCAGCCTCGGCTCCGGAAGACGATGGACTCCGCCTCGCCCGACCCCAGGGCTCGGACTCAACCTCGACCTCGGAGGAATCGCCACCTCGCCCAAACTCGGGTCCGGACCGGCCACGTCGCCAGGGGGGCCATCATTACCCTGCCCCTAGCTAGCTCAGGCTACGGGGAACAAGACCGGCGTCCCATCTGGCTCGCCCCAGTAAACAAGTAATGATGACAACCCGCACGCTCCATGAGGATGGCAGCTCCCAGCCCCTTACGTCAGCAAGGAGACGTCAGCAAGGATCCGACAGCCCCGATAGTTGTACTTCCGCAGGGCTCCAGCTCTCCTCCGACGGCCACGACACCACATGAACAGGGCAGCAACACCTCTCCGACAGCCACGACGGCATGTACATAGGGCACTAGCTCCTCTCTGCTAGACACGTTAGCACATTGCTACACCCCCCATTGTACACCTGGGCCCTCTCCTTACGTCTATAAAAGGAAGGTCCATGGCTCTCGTACGGAAGGTTGGTCGCGCGGGAGAACGAGCCGACGCATAAGGCTCTCTCTCTCTCTCTCTCTCCCACGCGAATGCTTGTAACCTCCTACTACAAGCACATCCATCCGCCCTGGGCGCAGGACAACACGAAGGCCGCGGTTTCCCCTTACTGTTCTCCCCCCTTTGTGTCCCGTCTCGCGCCGACCCATCTGGGCTGGGACACGTAGCGACAATTTACTCGTCGGTCCAGGGACCCCCCGGGGTCGAAACGCCGACAGTTGGCGCGCCAGGTAGGGGCCTGCTGCGTGTTGACGAACAGCTTGCTGTCAAGCTCCAGATGGGTAGTCTCCAGCAACCTTTCCAACCCGGGACGATGCTCCATTTCGGGAGTCTTGAGTTCATGTCCCTCGACGGCAGCTACGACATGATACTCCTTCCTCCGCCGCGCGATAGCGACAATGGCGGCCGTCAGCCCGCCCGCTGGCGGCGGAATCAACGACGTCTTCGCCATATGGCGGAAGAACAACATCCGGGTTTGTCCCTCACCTCCCCCACCGACGGAGGAGGAGGCGGGGCAACCATGACCAAGCAGGAGGCGGCACCTCGTCGGCTGTCAAGCAAGTCGGCGACGCCGGCGCCCTAGCGGGGGACACATCGGGCTTCGACCTTGCGTCTGAGATGAAGACGAGCGTCGTTTCCCCGCATCACGCCAACCCCAAGCAGACGAACGACGCCAGCACGCTCGCGAAGGACTTGCTGGGCGTCACCCTCGTACCTGAGACAGCGGTGCAGTCTGCCCCTGACGCGACTTCGTCACCGCCCGTCGACCAAGAGGTACCGATCGATTCCCATCTCGTGCCTTTTGGATTCAGCTTTGACCCACCAAGCGACCTCGCTTCGGTGGAAGCCTTCATAGAGGCATGTACCAACCCTCCGGGGTACCATATGTGGTCGCCCTGGGACAGACTGACGGCCGTCTCGACCTACGGACCCTCGGGTTCCGAGGAAGATGACGAGCCTGACTTTTGTTGGGATTTCTCCGGGCTCGGTAACCCCGGTGCCATGCGGGACTTCATGACCGCATGCGACTACTGCCTCTCCGATTGTTCTGATGGTAGCCGCAGCTTTGGCGACGAGGACTGCGGCCCGAGTCGTGAATGTTTCCACGTCGATCTAGGGGGTCCCGGCGAAGGCAACCATCTTGGTATGCCGGAGAGCGGCGATCCCCCTAGGCCTGCGCCTCGCATTGACATCCTTCAGGAGCTAGCTGTGGTCCCAGTCCCTGCGGGGGGTCAGGACGCATAGCTCGAGCAAATCCGCGAGATGCAGGCCAGGCTCGACGAGGGAGCAGGAACACTTGAGCAGTTCCAGCGAAACATCGGACAGGAATGGGCAGGCCAAGCTCCGGCCGGAGAAGCGCGTCATCTACCCTAGGGCATCCAGCACCGCATTGCTGACGACGTCAGGGCAAGGCCGCCATCGGCTTCCAGTGGGGTCGGCCAGAACCTGGCTGCAGCAGCAATACTACTCCGCGCGATGCCGGAACCATCGACCACTGAAGGGCGGCGTATCCAGGGAGAGCTCAAGAATCTCCTGGAGGATGCCGCGGTCCGACGGGTCGAAAGCTCTGCCTCCCGAAGGCAGGGGTACCCCTCGGAGCATCGCGCCGCGACTTCTCGATTCGTGCGGTAAGCCTCGGTCCACACCGGGCGCACGCGCAACACGGCGCTTGTGGCCCCGGGTCGCCTCGGCAACGAGCACCACCACTGCGACCGTTGAGCCCACCTCGACGAGAGGATGCGCCGAGGCTACCACCCCAGGCGTGGGGGACGCTACGACAGCGGGGAGGATCGGAGCCCCTCGCCCGAACCACCCGGTCCGCAGGCTTTCAGCTGGGCCATACGACGGGCGTCGTTCCCGACCCGGTTCCGAACCCCGACTACCATCACAAAGTACTCGGGGGAGACGAGGCCGGAACTGTGGCTCGCGGACTACCGACTGGCCTGCCAGCTGGGTGGAACGGACGATGACAACCTCATCATCCGCAACCTCCCCCTGTTCCTCTCTGACACCGCTCGAGCCTGGCTGGAGCATCTGCCTCCGAGGCAGATCTCCAACTGGGACGACCTGGTCCAAGCCTTCGCCGACAACTTCCAGGGCACGTACGTGCGCCCTGGGAACTCCTAGGATCACTGAAGCTGCCGCTAGCGGCTGGGAGAGTCTCTCCGGGACTACATCCGGCGATTCTCGAAGCAGCGCACCGAGCTGCCCAACGTCACCGACTCGGACGTCATCGGCACGTTCCTCGCCGGCACCACCTACCGCGACCTGGTGAGCAAGCTGGGTCGCAAGACGCCCACCATGGCGAGCGAGCTGATAGACATCGCCACCAAGTTCGCCTCTAGCCAGGAGGCGGTTGAGGCCATCTTCCGGAAGGACAAGCAGCCCTAGGGCCGCCAGCCGGAAGACGTCCCCGAGGCGTCCACTCAGCGCGACACCAAGAAGAAGAACAAGAAGAAGTTGCAAGCGAAACGCAACACCACCGACGCGGACCTTGTCACCGCCGCTGAGTACAAGAACCCTCGGAAACCTCCTGGAGGTGCCAATCTCTTTGATAAGATGCTCAAGGAGCCGTGCCCCTATCATCAGGGGCCCGTCAAGCACACCCTTGAGGAGTGCGTCATGCTTCGGTGCCACTTTCACAAGGCCGGGCCACCGGCGGAAGGTGGCAGGGCCCACAACAACGACAAGAAGGAGGATCACAAGGCAGAGGAGTTCCCCTAGGTCCACGACTGCTTCACGATCTACGGTGGGCAAGTGGCGAACGCCTCGGCTCGGCACCGCAAGCAAGAGCGTCGGGAGGTCTGCTCGGTAAAGGTGGCGGCGCCAGTCTACCTAGACTGGTCCGACAAGCCCATCACCTTCGACTAGGGCGACCACCCCGACCGCGTGCCGAGCCTGGGGAAATATCTGCTCGTTGTCGACCCCGTCATCAGCAACGTCAGGCTCACCAAGGTCCTCATGGACGGAGGCAACAGCCTCAACATCATCTACGCCGAGACCCTCGGGCTCCTGCAGATCAATTTGTCCTCGATCCGGGCCGGCGCGGCGCCTTTTCACGGGATCATCCCCGGGAAACGCGTCCAACCCCTCGGACAACTCGATCTGCCCGTCTGCTTCGGGACTCCCTCCAACTTCCGAAGGGAAACCCTCACGTTCGAGGTGGTCGGGTTCCGAGGAACCTACCACGCAGTACTGGGGAGGCCATGCTACACCAAGTTCATGGCCGTCCCCAACTACACCTACCTCAAGCTCAAAATGTCGGGCCCCAATGGGGTCATCACCGTCGGCCCCACGTACCGACACGCGTACGAATGCGACGTGGAGTGCGTGGAGTACGCCGAGGCCCTCGCCGAATCTGAGGCCCTCATCGCCGACCTGGAGAGCCTCTCCAAGGAGGCGCCAGATGCGAAGCGCCACGCCGGCAACTTCGAGCCAGCAGAGACGGTTAAGTCCGTCCCTCTTGACCCCAGCAACGATGCCTCCAAGCAGATCCGGATTGGCTCCAGGCTCGACCCCAAATAGGAAGCAGTGCTCGTCGACTTTCTCCGTGCGAACGCCGAAGTTTTCGCGTGGAGTCCCTCGGACATGCCTGGCATACCGAGGGATGTCGCCGAGCACTCGCTGGATATCCGAGCTGGATCCCGACCCGTGAAGCAGCCTCTACGCCGATTCGACGAAGAAAAGCGCAGAGCCATAGGCGAGGAGATCCACAAACTGATGGCTGCAAGGTTCATCAAATAGGTATTCCATCCTACATGGCTTGCCAACCCCGTGCTTGTAAGAAAGAAAGGAGGGAAATGGCGGCTGTGTGTAGACTACACTGGTCTAAACAAAGCATGTCCGAAGGTTCCCTACCCTCTGCCTCGCATCGATCAAATCGTGGATTCCACTGCTGGGTGCGAAACCCTGTAATTCCTCGACGCCTACTCCGGGTATCACCAAATCAAGATGAAAGAGTCCGACCAGCTCGCGACTTCTTTCATCACACCTTTTGGCATGTACTGCTACGTTACTATGCTATTTGGTTTGAGGAATGTGGATGCGACATACCAAAGGTGCATGAACCACGTGTTTGGCGAACACATTGGTCGGACCGTCGAGGCTTACGTCGATGACATCGTAGTCAAGATGAGGAAAGCCTCCGACCACCTCTCCAACCTTGAAACGACATTCAAGTGTCTCAAGGCGAAAGGCGTAAAACTCAATCCCGAGAAGTGCGTCTTTGGAGTCCCCCGAGGCATGATCTTCGAGTTCATCGTCTCCGAGCGAGGCATCAAGGCCAACCTGGAGAAAATCGCGGCCATCACCAACATGGGGCCCATCAAGGACTTGAAAGGCGTACAGAGGGTCATGGGATGCCTTGCGGCTCTGAGCTGCTTCATCTCGCGCCTCGACGAAAGAGGCCTACCTCTGTACTGCCTCTTAAGAAAGACCGAGTGCTTCACTTGGACCCCCAAGGCCGAGGAAGCCCTCGGGAACCTGAAGGCGCTCCTTACGAACGCACCCATCCTGGTGCCTCCCGCTGCCGGAGAAGCCCTCTTGATCTACGTCACCGCTACCACTCAGGTGGTCAGCGCCGCGATCGTGGTCGAAAGACGAGAAGAAGGGCATGCATTGCCCGTCCAGAGGCCGGTCTACTTCATCAGTGAGGTATTGTCCGAGACCAAGATCCGCTACCCACAAATTCAGAAGCTGCTGTACGCGGTGATTCTGACGCGGCGGAAGTTGTGGCACTACTTCGAGTCTCATCCGGTGACTGTGGTGTCATCCTTCCCCCTGGGGGAGATCATCCAGTGCCGAGAGGCCTCGGGTAGGATTGCAAAGTGGGCAGTGGAAATCATGGGCGAGACAATCTCGTTCGCCCCTCGGAAGGCCATCAAGTCCCAAGTCTTGGCGGACTTTGTGGCTGAATGGGTCGACACCTAGCTCCCGGCAGCTCCGATCCAACCGGAACTCTGGACCATGTTTTTCGACGGGTCGCTGATGAAAACAGGGGCAGGCGCGGGCCTGATCTTCATCTCGCCCCTCGGAAAGCACCTCCGCTACGTGCTGCGCCTCCATTTCCCGGCGTCCAACAACGTGGCTGAGTACGAGGCTCTGGTCAACGGGTTGCGCATCGCCATCGAGCTAGGGGTCCGACGCCTCGACGCTCGCGGTGACTCGCAGCTTGTCATCGACCAAGTCATGAAGAACTCCCACTGCCGCGACCCGAAGATGGAAGCCTACTGCGACGAGGTTCGGCGCCTGGAGGACAAGTTCTACGGGCTCGAGGTCAACCACGTCGCCCAATGGTACAACGAGACTACGGACGAGCTAGCGAAGATAGCTTCGGCACGAACAACGGTTCCCCCGAACGTCTTCTCCTAGGACCTACATCAACCCTCAGTCAAGACAAACGACACGCCCGAGCCCGAGAAGGCCTCGGCCCGGCCCGAGGCACCCTCGGCCCTGCCCGAGGCACCCTCGGCTACCGAGGGTGAGGCTCTGCGCATCGAGGAAGAGCGAAATGGGGTCATGCCTAATCGAAACTGGCATACCCCGTATCTGCAATATCTCCACCAAGGAGAGCTACCCCTCGACAGAGCCGAAGTTCGGCGACTGGCACGGCGCACCAAGTCATTCGTCTTGCTGGGTGACGGGAAGGAGCTCTACCACCGCAGCCCCTCCGGCATCCTCTAGCGATGCATATCCATCGCCGAAGGCCAGAAGCTCTTACAAGAAATACACTCGGGGGCTTGCGGTCATCACACAGCGCCTCGAGCCCTTGTTGGAAATGCTTTCCGATAAGGTTTCTACTGGCCGACCGCGGTGGCCGACGCCACTAGAATTGTCCGCACCTGCCAAGGGTGTCAATTCTACGCAAGGCAGACGCACCTACCCGCTCAGGCTCTGCAAACAATACCCATCACCTGGCCGTTTGCTGTGTGGGGTTTGGACCTTGTCGGTCCCTTGCAGAAGGCACCCGGGGGCTACACGCACCTACTGGTCGCCGTTGACAAATTCTCCAAGTGGATCGAAGTCCGACCCCTAAACAGCATCAGGTCCGAACAGGCGGTGGCATTCTTCACCAACATCATCCATCGCTTCGGGGTCCTGAACTCCATCATCACCGACAACGGCACCCAGTTCACTGCAGAAAGTTCCTGGACTTCTGCGAAGACCACCACATCCGGGTGGACTGGGCCGGCGTGGCACACCCCATGACGAATGGGCAGGTAGAACGTGCCAACGACATGATTCTGCAAGGACTCAAGCCGAGGATCTACAACGACCTCCACAAGTTTGGCAGGCGATGGATGAAGGAACTCCCCTTGGTGGTCTGGAGCTTGAGGACGACGCCAAGTCGAGCCACGGGTTTCACGCCGTTCTTTCTAGTCTATGGAGCCGAGGCCATCTTGCCCACAGACTTAGAATACGGGTCCCTAAGGACGAGGGCCTACGACGACTGACGCAACCAGACCAACCGAGAAGACTCACTGGACCAGCTGGAAGAGGCTCGGGATGTGGCCTTACTACACTCGACGCGGTATCAGTAGTCCCTGCGACGCTACCACGCCCGAGGGGTTCGGTCCCGAGACCTCCAGGTGGGCGACTTGGTGCTTCGACTACGACAAGATGCCTGAGGGCGGCACAAGCTCACGCCTCCCTAGGAAGGGCCATTCGTCATCGCCAAGGTTTTGAAGCCCGGGACGTACAAGCTGGCCAACGGTCAAGGCGAGGTCTACAACAACGCTTGGAACATCCGACAGCTACGTCGCTTCTACCCTTAAGATGTTTTCAAGTCGTTCATATACCTCGTTTACATACAAATTCTAACCATCAAGGAAGGGTCAGCCTTGCCTCGGCAAAGCCCGACCCTCCCTCGGGGGCTAGAAGGGGGGAACCCCCTCCGTGTCAAAATTTTCCTCGGAAAAAGTCTTTCTGCTAGAATATCTTTCGTGCTTTTCGACTACTTCGGTAGTGGGATCATGAAAACGACGGAGTACACGTAAGCAGGCAAGGCCGACCGAGCCGAGGGATTCCTACGCCTCCGGGATACGGATACCTCACTCATTACCTTCCGTGAGAAGTAACTCTAGCTCGGATAAATGATTCTGCTACCGACGAGCAAGCCCTGATACTCGAAATAAGAGGAAAAGAAACGTAGCTTTACAACGCGACGACAGTATGTTTGGTCCTCGGCGGCCGCAAAAAACATATGCATACTACAGGCGAACCGATCCTGCAGGCTCAGACATCGATGGAGGGGGAGCAGCAGCACCCTCGGCGTCAACTCCACCTTCGGCGAAGTCCGACCGGGCCTCGGACGGCAACACGGTCGGAGGATCTCCGCTCCGAAGGACGACGTCAGCACCACGCCCGGGCCATCGTCGCCAGGGTCTCCTCCAGGAACCCGGCCCAAGCAGACGGCTCGGCCGGTCGCCCCAAAGCCTCAACCAGCTGTCCCCCGAGGACACCAGCCCGGCTCGTGGCCTCGGCAACTCGACTGCGGTGTTGGTCTCGCTAGTGGACGACCCGGCCAGGCCCCGGCCGACGAAGCTTCCTTTTTCGAGCCAACTCCGCCTCTGTCCACGCTGACACCGCTGCCCTCGACCCCGGCTCGCCGCAGAGCGGCCGAGGGTTTCTTTGACTAAGCAAGTGAAGCCTCGGGCGGCAAGGCCGACCGAGCCGAGGGATTCCTACGCCTCCGGGATACGGATACCGCACTCGTCACCTTCCGCACAGAGCAACTCACATTTGGTTAAGCGGTTCGGCTAGCCGACAGGCGAGTTCTAGTGCTCGAAAATGAGGAAAAACATGGTATTACACCCAAAAATACCTACATGTTCAGGCCCCGACAGCCACAATGAACAAACACCGTCACTCAAGGTGCCATTACAAACGGAACTCCGGTTCCGCCCCTGCAGGTATGAACAACCTCCACATCGGAGAGCCTGCGGGACGACAGACTCCGGGCGACTTGCTAGCAACCTCCACAGCAGCAGCCATGGTCCCAGGACGGACGCAGCCACCGGAAGGCTCTCGTTCGCGTCCCCACTCAAGGGACGCGAACCAGATATTAAAGCCAAAGAGCCGGAGGTCGGTCCGCGGGTGGCGCTGACGGTCTCGTCGGCGGAAAAGCCTACCTCTCCAGCTGCCACCACCTCAGCACCGACGGCGGCGTCCACCTATCCACCAACACCACACCGGTGGGCGCCGGCCGCTCCAAAGCGCACCGGCAGGTCCTCACTCCCATCCTCGCCACGAAAACGAGAATGGAGTTAGACCTCCCGGTGCGGCTGGCCACCATCGCCCGGACAAAGGACGGAATGTTGCACCCTGGCTGGGCAGCAACAGTTCGCCTTCCCCGGCATGGCTAGGGGGCGCCTCCTCCGCAGAGCTGGAGGATGGTTCCCACCCCTAGAAGCTGAAAGAGACGGGACGCCAGTCCACGCGAAGGCAGGCCCCGACTCGCCTCGCTCTCTGCCCCAGCAAGGATGATGAAGATCCTTGAAGCTGAGGGCGGGACTGAGGTCGCAGCCCAGCTCACTTCTCCCCACCATCGAACTGGTGGTCACCGTCTTGGGTGACCACCGGTGAGGGGATGCAGCCGGGCTGCCTGATGAAAATCCTTGAAGCCGAGCGATGGCTGAAAGGTACCAACTTCCGCGAAGTTGCGTTCCTCCAACGACAGCAAGACAAAAGCGACACGAGCGCTCCCCGTCCGGGGGCTCGGAAGGTGGAAGGACGCGATACATGGAGTGCGAAGACATGGTTGCCATCGAAGGGGTCACCCTCCTTTTAAAGGCGACTCTCCCCACTTGCGTCCTCAGTCGGCGCGGACTGAGTCTTCTCCAACACGCTCCAAGGTCCTCCCCCTACGACACGGGGGCTGGGTCCCACGCGTCATGCAAGCTGGCCCAGGACAGAAGAAGCCAAACCGCCGCGCGCGGAGCGCACAACAGCCCAGCGGTTACAAGCATTCCTCCACTATCGCCCGGACCAGCGGGTGAAAGGGCGGACCGCCATGCAGGCGGCATGCAACCGCACCAAGGGGGTGCACCCTTTCGACTTTGACGCGTCCAGCATGGAGGCCCAGGCCCACACGTCATGTAACCGGCGCGCCGGTTACTACGTGCGAGAAACTGCACCGCCACTTGCGCCAGTACCGCGCCTTCTCGACTGCGGAACTGGTGCCGCGACTCGAGGTGCATGGCCCAACAGTGCCAACCAAGCATATCGGTCACGGGTCAGTTAGCCGCGAGAAAAGGCGCGACGGTCGATACGACCAGAAATGGGCCGACAGTAATGGCGGTGCCAGGCGGGCGGAAGCAGCAGTCAAGTCGTCAGCAAGCTCACGCCCCCTCCTGGGACAGCGAGAGAACCCTCTCCCACGGCGTGAAGTCGACGCGCCCGTGTTCCGTTCCTCGAACGGCTCGAGCACGCACAACGGCTGCCCCACGAACCACTCGTCCTGTCGCATTAACTCTGCGGCAGGACAGGCGGCACCTTTGGCAGGCAAAGCAGGCGACGCTTCACCTCCGCCATGATGATCGCGTCAAAAAAGGTGTGCCACGTCATTCGATTTCGTATCCTTTTCCACTTCCTATTTCTCTCTCTTGCTACAGGGACCGGAAAAAGGGGATACTCCAAAAGGGATCCTTCTCCGTGAAGGAAGCGGGCCCCGAGCCCCCCTACTGATCAGAGGTTCGAAGGCTGGCCCCTCGGAAGGGTTCAACAGCCGCCGCAGAGCACTCGGGCTCCGCGCCCACTACTGGTCAGAGGTTCGAAGGCTGGCCCCCTCGGAAGGGTTCAACGGCCGCCTCAGGACACTCGGGCTCCGCGCCCACTACTGATCAGGGGTTCGTAGGCTGGCCCCCGAAGGGTTCGACAACTGCCTCAGAGCACGCAGAGCGAGGGATGACCCTGGGTACGTTCGATACATAACCAAGGCTCGGGCTACGCTCCCGAGGTACCCTAGGACATTTTCCGAGACCGACGGGAACGATTTTGTAACGGAATCCTACCAGAGGGAGGCATCGAGCCCTCGGACCCCGTCAAAAGGGGACCGGGTCCGGCGAATCACCCGCAGGTACTTTTGGAGCGCGCCTCCGGGCCACTAGCCGACCCCTAACGAATGGGGCACGGGCGTCCACTCGGATCACCCGCTAGCAACTCACTGGAGACACCATGTTCGGCGCCCTCCGAGGGCAACATGGTGCTTTCCCCCCTCCTCCTTGCGGAAAGGCGATGCAGGGGCGTATGAAAAAAGCTGAGTCTGTCCTTGACCGTCCTCTCGCTCTATGCGGAGGCTCGGGGGCTGCTCTCGCAAACCCGGCTCCGGCCAAACCGTTGACAGCGTCAACATACCAGCCCGAGAACTTGGGACCTGACTAAGCACCCGGGCAACGACCAATTCGCATGAGGGAACAACCAAACCAGCCGAGCCATCACGAAAGGCACTAAGACCTCGAAGGAGTGAAAACACTCATCCGAGGCCTCGGGGGCTACACCTGGCGGGTGCGCTCGCACGCACCCAACGGAACGAAATGCAACCGAGAAAGGCCGGTCCCCTTGCAAAAAAGTGCGACAAAAGCCTCCAAGCGAGTGCCAACACTCCCTTTGAGGCTCGGGGGCTACTGTCAGGGACCATAATTAGGGGCACCCCCAAGATTCCTAATCTCAGCTGGTAAACCCCATCAGCACAAAGCTGCGAAGGCCTGATGGGCGCGATTCAGGCCAAGGCTCCGCTCAAAGGACACGATCCCGCCTCGCCCGAGCCCGACCTCGGGCAAAGACAGCCGACCCCGGAAGATTCACGCCTCGCCCAAGGATCCCCTCAAGCAACGGACGCACCGTCGACTCGCCCGAGGCACAGCTCGGGTAGGCTTCGCGGAGAAGCAACCTTGGCCAAATCGCCACACCAACCGACCATATCGCAGGAGCATTTAATGCAAGGATCGCCTGACATCTTATCCTGACGTGCGCTCCAGTCGACAAGGCCGAAGTGACCGCAGTCACTTCGCCGCTCCACTGACCGACCTGACAGGAATACAGCGCCGCCTGCCCTGCTCCGACTGCCGTGCCACTCGCCAGAGTGAGGTCGACAGCGGCTAAGTCCAGCCTCGGGCGACATAGGAAGCTCCGCCTCGCCCGACCCCAGGGTTCGGCCCCCGTCTCGGCCTCGGAAGATGGACTTCGCCTCGCCCGACCCCAGGGCTCGGACTCAACCACGACTTAGAAGACGACGAACTCTGCCTCGCCCGACCCCAGGGCTTGGACTCAGCCTCGGCTCCGGAAGACGATGGACTCCGCCTCGCCCGACCCCAGGGCTCGGACTCAGCCTCGACTCCGGAAGACGATGGACTCCGCCTCGCCCGACCCCAGGGCTCGGACTCAACCTCGACCTCGGAGGAATCGCCACCTCGCCCAAACTCGGGTCCGGACCGGCCACGTCGCCAGGGGGGCCATCATTACCCTGCTCCTAGCTAACTTAGGCTACGGGGAACAAGACCGGTGTCCCATCTGGCTCGCCCCAGTAAACAAGTAATGATGACACCCCGCACGCTCCATGACGACGGCAGCTCCCAGCCCCTTATGTCAGCAAGGAGACGTCAGCACCGACAGCTGTACTTCCGCAGGGCTCCAGCTCTCCTCCGACGGCCACGACACCACATGAACAGGGCAGCAACACCTCTCCGACAGCCACGACGACATGTACATAGGGCACTAGCTCCTCTCTGCTAGACACGTTAGCACATTGCTACACCCCCCATTGTACACATGGGCCCTCTCCTTACGTCTATAAAAGGAAGGTCTAGGGCTCTTGTACGGAAGGTTGGTCGCGCGGGAGAACGGGCCGACGCATAAGGCTATCGCTCTCTCTCTCCCACGCGAACGCTTGTAACCCCCTACTGCAAGCGCATCCATCCGCCCTGGGCGCAGGACAACACGAAGGTCGCGGTTTCCCCTTACTGTTCTCCCCCCTTTGTGTCTCATCTCGCGCTGACCCATCTGGGCTGGGATACACAGCGACAATTTACTCGTCGATCCAGGGACCCCCGGGGTCGAAACGCCGACAATCGGGCGCGCGGCAAATGCTTTGTTGAGTGCCACCTGATACTCGGCAAAGAAAAGTCGTCGTCGCGGCTCTAAGTGACGGTTACAGAGCCTTTGCCGAGTGTCAGTTGGACTAGCGATTGGCAAAGAAGCCCTCCCCCATGGGCCCCTTTGCCAGTGCCTTCGTCGAGTGCCGTCTGGACTAGCTCTCGGCAACGACGGGAGCATCACTAGGACCCTTTGACAGTCTCTTTGCTGAGTGTCTTTCTACGCCGAGTGTTTCGCCCTCGATAAACAAGGTCTGTGCCGATAGTCTTATTTCGTCGAGAGTGGTAGTCGATAAAGAATACTTTTCCGAGTGTCCAATAAAATACATTCGGCAAACTACAGATAGGTTACTGACGTGTGGGACCGACCTGACCTTGACCCCACATGTTAATGACTGGACGTAACTATAAAGAATCTGACTAAGGAACTGTCAGGCAGTGTAATCATCCACGCTTGAGCTTGACTATCTTTATTTAAGGGGGTGTTTGGTTTCTAGGGACTAATGTTTAGTCCCTTCATTTTATTCCTTTTTAGTGTATAAATTGCTAAATATAGAAACTAAAATAAAGTTTTAATTTCTATATTTGGTAATTTTGGAACTAAAATGGAATAAAATCTAGGGACTAAACATTAGTCCCTAGAAACCAAACACCCTCTAAGTATTTAACTTCTCATGCTCTGACGAGGGAAGAAGAAGGCGTTGCCCGGGCAAAGGAAGCCCGTGTGTGGGAGAGAGGGAGGTGGACGGAGGCCCGCTGGGCGCTGGGCGAGCGGTACGGTAGCGTTGCTTGAGCTGGCAGCTGTGTCTCGTGGCAAGGAAAGGCTGAGAGGATGGCTTGGAAGCTAGCCCGGAGACCATGGGGCCGACGCGTCCGAGGTCCGACACATCGCCGTCATCTTGACCCCCTGGGAGGGGCACATCAGCGTCGCTTCCCAGCTGTGTCGTCCCGTCCGCCAGCTGCTCACTAGACCACACACACAGGAGTGGTGGCGCTGGCCTGGCGGTGGCGGCCATGGCCCATGGGGGTACGCGCGAGAGAATCGGCCGGCCGGCGAGCTCGATCACGGCCCGCACAGTGCGAGCGAACAAACCAGCGTGCGGCTGTGTGCGTCTCGGGCAGATCCGGCTGGCCGGCTTGGCTCATGTTGCCGCCGTGGGGGGTTCGGCCTCAACGGCTCCACGATCTGCCTTCACATCCGCGGCGGAATGCTATAGGCACTAGTAGAAAAGAGCTCAAAGCCTGCGGCACGTTTAACTTTTTACTGGCGGTTTTCGTTATCAAACGTCAGTGAAAGAAACAGGTGGGCCCGGTTTTAAAAACCGCCAATGAAAACCAATTTCCACTGGCGGTTGTCTTAACGCAACCGCCAGTGGAAATAGGATGTTTCCACTGGCGGTTGTGTAACACCAACCGCCAGTGGAAATTAGTTTTCACTGGCGGTTATCTTAACTTAACCGCCAGTGGAAACATCCTATTTCCACTGGCGGTTGTGTTAAGACAACCGCCAGTGGAAATCAATTTTCACTGGCGGTTTCTTAAGCCAACCGCCAGTGAACTGTCTGTTATAAATACCCCTCTTCTTCCCCCGACAGTGAACTGTATGCTCGCAGCCAACTTCCATTGAGGCGATTTTGGAGGTCCAGATTTCACAGAATACATGGGGAGAGGTTTTGATCTTCATTTTTTGGAAGAAGATTGCTAAGAAAGGTTGGTTTATGTTGCTAATGTCAATTTTTATTCATTTTTGCTCAATTTTAGCCACATTTTGGATCTAGGGTTTCACCATTTGAGAGAGAAAGTGTATAGCTAGGTTATTTTCTCTATTCCCTTAAATAAAGTTGTTTAATATGGTTAGATTTTGTCTATCCTCTCTCCTTTTTCATGGTTAGTTCTCAAATCCAGTTTATCCATGACATATTAAGTTGTTTAATGAATGGTTCATGTGTTGTGTGGAGAGAGAAGAAGATAGGTTTGGTAATTAAGATTGTTTTTATTAGTTGCTATGAAAGGTTGGTTTAATTATGTTTTAATTGCCAATTATTGTTCATCTTTGCTCAATTTTGGAACTAGGCGTTCACCATGTGTTTGAGAGAAGAGTATGGCTAGGAAAGTTTGGTTTTATGTTCCTCTTGCCAATTTTTGTTCATTTTCCTTAAATTTAGCCACATTTTGGATATAGGGTTTCACCCCTTCATCCTTCCCGACAAGAACTATAGCTCGCAGCCCAACTTCCAGTTGTGTTAGGATAACCGCCAGTGAAAAAAGGTTTTCACTGGCTGTTTCTTAAGCAACCCGCCAGTGAAATTAGTACTATAGCTAGGTTATTTTCTCTATTCCCTCAAATTAGTACATTTTGGATCTAGGGTTTCACCATTCGAGAGAAAGTGTATAGCTAGGTTATTTTCTCTATTAGTACTGGTTCCTAGCACTGGCGGAACTGAGAAACGCTAGTATAAATACGTTTTCAACCGCCACTACAGAGCTTCTGTGTAATAGTGAGGATTCTCGTATACTTCAACGACTGTACGGTGACCAGACATTACTGCGTACCGCATACAACAGTGAGCTAGCTAGCCAAGACCTGAGGCCCATTGGATTCGATCACTCTCGACGGTTGACGCGTCCCAGTCTCGTCAGGGTTAACCTGCTAGCAGCTCCTCTCCCAGCTAGCTGGTCCCGGCCGGTACGTAGTGCAGTGGTCGGTCGTCCTCCCTTTTGTTCTGCACCGGCCGGGCACTCGAATTGCTACGTAAGTATACATAGGCCACTCGCCACACGTTCCCAAGCACGAGATCTGAAATATCTGTCATGACTCATGATTGGAGGCTCTTCGCCGTCGTATGCAGCGTCCTTGGCTTCCCGCAGCGATCACGGGTTGCTGGACGCACGCATCAATGGGTTTGCTACAGTATAAGGTCCATGCGTGGTTTTGTTGCTACCTCAATTTTTTTTCATTTGTAGCGATCAACAAATATTCAAAAACGAAGGTATAAAACTAAAACTCGTATCTCGGCCGACTTGGTTTACTGGTACAGTGGTACCTCGTCTTTTGTTCAAATTTTGTAACCAGTCAAAGCAACAGTTTAGTTAATGACTGAGCTAGCCACCAGCTCACGATCGAGCTATCTGTGAGCTAAAATAAGGTAGGATAAAATATCATACTAGAAGCTTCAATCAATCCATGTATTCTTCGGTCCACTACCCAACATGATAAAACACTAATGTTGTGTTTTGGTCACGGGACATCTGAAACACACATTCTCCGACGTCCTCTCTCGTCCATCCAATTCTAACAGAAAACTAGAGATGTCACTGTGATGGTCATATGCTAACCCTCGATCTTCAATCAAAAGCCTTACCTAAGGGACCGTCTCATCATGCCCCGTCATTGCAAAACACACGGCACTACGGCAGTCACATACCCAATACAATAAAAACAGACCAATGCCTATCAATAGTTCAGGTTTTGATGTTTGATGATCAATATAATCATTTGGACTAACATTATTTGCTAGTGTCTTTGATTATAATTCAACTGATATAATCGTGGACTTGAATAAAGGCAAAGTGGTGATCAAGATGATCAACATTTTAAAAAAATGCATTATAACAATAACTGAAGATCTATAATAATATGCAGGGGTCCAAGACGCAAGATAAAACAAATCCAAATGCAAAGATCACAAAGAAACGAAGCAAAAAAGGTTTCATTATTGTCAGATTGAGGCGTTGGATCGTTCCGAGGAAGGCGTTGGTCTATACGGTAGAAGTAAACTCTAGTCGAACTGAAGAATAGGGCATCGGACCTTCAGCTAGGAGAGCGTCGAACTATAAGGTCGCATTGTTCATCTCACAAAGGCACCAAATTGTAGTTGTTTATAGGGCACCAGACCAATTCGGTAGAGTCTGATCATTGTATTAATTGTACTAGATAGACTTATAATCTTGCGAGATCACTAAGAGCACCTAGAGGGGGGTGAATAGGTGATCCTAGGAAACTTGAAAACTTAATGCCACAAAAACTTGGTTAAGCGTTAGCACAATAATGCCAAGTGGCTAGAGAGGAGTATTAGCAAAACACAATAACCACAAAGAGATCAACACAGAGATGGCACAGTGGTTTATCCCGTGGTTCGGCCAAGTCCAACGCTTGCCTACTCCACGTTGTGGCGTCCCAACGGACGAGGGTTGCAATCAACCCCTCTCAAGCGGTCCAAGGACCCACTTGAATACCACGGTGTTTTGCTTTGTATACTATATCCCGCTTGCGAGGAATCTCCACAACTTGGAGTCTCTCGCCCTTACACTTTGATGTTCACAAAGAAGCATGGAGTAAGGGAGGGATGAGCAACGCACACAAGACACAAAATCAGAGTGACAACACGCACACAAGTCGCAACAAGAGCTCACAACACAACCCGACGAGTTCACAACTCAAATAGAGCTCTAGATGCTATCACAAAGAATCAAATGCGCGGAATCAAAGTCTTGGTGCTTTGGAATGCTTAGAGAATGCTTGGTGTCCTCCTCCATGTGCCTAGGGGTTCCTTTTATAGCCCCAAGGCAACTAGGAGCCGTTGAGAGCATTCCAGGAAGGCAATTCTTGCCTTCAGTCGCCTGGCGCACTGGACAGTCCGGTGCGGATCTCTTTCCTTATTTGGCGAAGCCGACCGTTGCAGATTCAGAGCCGTTGGCGCACCGGACACTGTCCGGTGCACACCGGACAGTCCGGTGCCCCCTTGTGACCGTTGGCTCGACCACGTGTCACGCGCGGAATCCTCGGCCGACCGTTGGCCCGGCTGACCGTTGGCTCACCGGACAGTCCGGTGCACCACCGGACAGTCCGGTGATTTATAGTCGTACGCCGTTAATCATCTCCCGAGAGCGACGAGTTCGCCTGTGAATGGCTCACCGGACAGTCCGGTGCACCACCGGACAGTCCGGTGATTTATAGCCGTACACCGCCGTCGAAGTCCCGAGAGCAGCAAGTTCGCCAGAGCCAGCCTGCACCACCGGACACTGTCTGGTGCACCACCGGACAGTCCGGTGCACCCAGACTGAGCAGACTTTGGCTGAACAAAGCCATCTCTTTTCCAATTCGATTTCTCCTGTTTTCAGCACTTAGACACAATACATTAGTTCTCAAAACAATGTACTAAGTCTAGAAACATACCTTTAGACTTGATTTGCACTTTGTCCATCACTTGGCATAGATTTTCACTTAAGCACTTGTGTTGGCACTCAATCACCAAAATACTTAGAAATGGCCCAAGGGCACATTTCCCTTTCAATCTCCTCCTTTTTAGTGATTTATGCCAACACAATAAAAAGCAACTAAAGAAAGTGCAACATCAATACAAATGAGAACTCAAAATTGTTTTGATTCCAATTTGGCATATATGGATCACTCTTTGCCACCACTTGGTTTTGTTTTTGCAAATCAACCTCGATTTCCTATCTCTTAGTCAAACACACTTGTTGAGACATAAAAAGAGTCGTTCCAAGAGAATTTGATCAAAGATTCACAAACTCCCCCTTTTTCCCATAATCAACTACTCTCCCACAAGAAGCCAACTTTTGACAAACGAGACAACAAGATAGTTTTGACAAACCAAAAGCTCTATTCTACTATTTTCAAAATTTCTCAAGTAGTAGCTGATCCATTTATTGCTTTGGCCTTATTTTCTCCCCCTTTGGCATCAAGCACCAAAACAGGATCAATCTTGGCCCTAAACCCCATTGCCTCACCAAAATCTTCAAATAAGAATACAAAGGCAATAAGAGTACATGAGATGAACTTGGAATAAGTTACCCTCTCATCAGAGTGCAGTGGAAGTCTTTCATGGTCCAAGTCCACCTTTTCCCTTTCAAACCTCCTTTGAGACTAAATTAAGCAAACTCAAGCACATGGTTAGTCTCAAAGGGTCAAGTTATAGCACATCTCCCCCTTAATGTGTGCATCACTTGCAAATGGACTTGTGAGGTCCGAGGAGTGCTTGTACAACTTGAGCACCATAAGTAAACAACAAAATGCATAAGGAACATGATCAAATGCATAAACACATGTATGCTATAAATCAATCCAAGTTCCACGAATCTAAGACATTTAGCTCACTATGCAGCCTGCAAAAGGTCTTCTCATCTAAAGGCTTGGTAAAGATATCGGCTAGCTGGTTCTCGGTGCTAACATAAAACACTTCGATATCTCCCTTTTGCTGGTGGTCTCTCAAAAAGTGATGTCGGATGTCAATGTGCTTTGTGCGGCTGTGCTCAACAGGATTTTCCGCTATGCGGATAGCACTCTCATTGTCACATAGGAGTGGGACTTTGCTCAGATTGTAGCCAAAGTCCCGGAGGGTTTGCCTCATCCAGAGTAGTTGCGTGCAACACTGTCTTGCGGCAACATACTCGGCCTCAGCGGTGGATAGGGCAACGTAAGTTTGTTTCTTAGAATTCCATGACACCAGGGACCTTCCTAAGAATTGGCACGTCCCCGATGTACTCTTCCTATCGACCTTACATCCAGCATAGTCGGAGTCTGAATATCCAATCAAGTAAAAGTTAGACCCCTTTGGATACGAGATCCTGAAGCAAGGCGTAGCGACTAAATATCTAAGGATTCGCTTTACGGCCACAAGGTGACACTCCCTTGGATCAGATTGAAATCTAGCACACATGCATACGCTAAGCATAATATCCGGTCTACTAGCACATAAATAAAGTAAAGACCCTATCATGGACCGATATGCCTTTTGATCAACGGGCTTACCTCCTTTGTTGAGATCGGTGTGTCCGTCGGTTCCCATCGGAGTCTTTGCGGGCTTGGCGTCCTTCATCCCAAACCGCTTTAGCAAGTCTTGCGTGTACTTCGTTTGGGAGATGAAGGTACCATCCTTGAGTTGCTTCACTTGGAACCCAAGAAGTAGTTCAACTCGCCCATCATCGACATCTCGAATTTCTGCGTCATCACCCTGCTGAACTCTTCACAAGACTTTTGGTTAGTAGAACCAAATATTATGTCATCGACATAAATTTGGCACACAAACAAATCACCATCATAAGTCTTAGTGAATAAAGTCGGATCGGCTTTCCCAACCTTGAAAGCATTAGCAATTAAAAAGTCTCTAAGACATTCATACCATGCTCTTGGGGCTTTCTTAAGTCCATAGAGCGCCTTAGAGAGCTTACATACATGGTCGGGGTACCGTTCATCCTCGAAGCCAGGGGGTTGCTCCACGTACACCTCCTCCTTGATTGGCCCGTTGAGGAAAGCGCTCTTCACATCCATTTGAAGCAACCTGAAAGAATGATGAGCGGCATATGCTAGCAAAATATGAATGGACTCTAGCCTAGACACAGGAGCAAAAGTCTCCACAAAGTCCAAACCTGCGACTTGGGCATAACCTTTTGCCACAAGTCGAGCCTTGTTCCTTGTCACCACCCCGTGCTCGTCTTGTTTGTTGTGGAACACCCACTTGGTTCCCACAACATTTTGCTTGGGACGAGGCACCAGTGTCCAAACTTCATTTCTCTTGAAATTGTTTAGCTCCTCCTGCATGGCCAACACCCAGTCTGGATCTAGCAAGGCCTCTTATACCCTGAAAGGCTCAATAGAAGAGACAAAGGAGTAATGCTCACAAAAATTAACTAATCTAGAACGAGTAGTTACTCCCTTGCTAATGTCACCCAAAATTTGGTCGACGGGGTGATTCCTTTGAATCGTCGCTCGAACTTGGGTTGGAGGCGCCGGTTGTGCTTCTTCCTCCATCACATGATCATCTTGTGCTCCCCCTTGATCACACGCCTCCTCTTGATGAACCTGTTCATTGACTTGAGTTGGGAGATGCACCATTGTTGAGGAAGAAGGTTGATCTTTGTCGGGGACCATAATTAGGGGTACCCTCAAGACGCCTAATTCTCAGCTGGTAACCCCCATCAGCATAAAGCTGCAGAGGCCTGATGGGTGCGATTAAGTCAGGGGTCAGTCCGTACGAGCGACTCGATCACGCCTCGCCCGAGCCTAGCCTCGGGCAAGGGCAGCCGACCCCGAGGGGTTTCCGTCTCGCCCGAGGCCCCCCTTTTTAATGGCGGACACATCTCCGGCTCGCCCGAGGCCTTGCCTTCGCTAAGAAGCAACCCTGACTAAATCGCCGCACCAACCGACCAAGTTGCAGGAGCATTTAACGTGAAGGCCCTGCCGAAGGCGCCATAAGAAACTCCGCTCCGCCCGACCCAGGGCTCGGACTCGGGCTAAGCCCCGGAAGACGGCGAACTCCGCTCCGCCCGACCCAGGGCTCGGACTCGGGCTAAGCCCCGGAAGACGGCGAACTCCGCTCCGCCCGACCCAGGGCTCGGACTCGGGCTAAGCCCCGGAAGACGACGAACTCCGCTCCGCCCGACCCAGGGCTCGGACTCGGGCTAAGCCCCGGAAGACGGCGAACTCCGCTCCGCCCGACCCAGGGCTCGGACTCGGGCTAAGCCCCAGAAGACGACAAACTCCGCTTCGCCCGACCCCAGGGCTCGGACTCCGCCCTGGCCTCTGCCGAACGACCTTCGCCTCGCCCGACCTAGGAGCTCGGGCTCGGCCTCGGCCACGGAAGACAGACTCGACCTCGGCTTCGTAGGAGCCACCACGTCGCCCGACCTAGGGCACAGGCCCGCCACGTCAACAGGAAGCGCCATCATCACCCTACCCCGAGCCGACTTGGGCCGCAGAGAACAAGACCGGTGTCCCATCTGGCCAGCTTCGCTAGATAGGCAATGATGGCGCCCCGCTAGCCCTGTGACGACGGCGGCTCTCAGCTCCCTTACGGAAGCAGGGGGACGTCAGCAAGGATTCAACCGCTCCGACAGCTGTCCCTCCACCAGGCTCCGTTGCTCCTCCGACAGCCACGACATCACGCCAGCTGGGTGCCAAGATCTCTCCGGCTGCCACATTGGCATGTACTTAGGGCGCTAGCTCTCCCTCCGCTAGACACGTAGCACTCTGCTACACCCCCATTGTACACCTGGATCCTCTCCTTACGCCTATAAAAGGAAGGACCAGGGCCTTCTTAGAGAAAGTTGGCCGCGCGGGGACGAGGACGGGGCAGGCGCTCTCTTGGGGCCGCTCGCTTCCCTCACCCGCGTGGACGCTTGTAACCCCCTACTGCAAGCGCACCCGACCTGGGCGCGGGACAAACACGAAGGCCACGGGATTTCCACCTCTCTCACGCCCGTCTCCGGCCGCCTCGCTTCCCCCCTTCGCGCTCGCCCACGCGCTCGACCCATCTGGGCTGGGGCACGCGGCACACTCACTCGTCGGCTCAGGGACCCCCCGGTCTCGAAACGCCGACAGTTGGCGCGCCAGGTAGGGGCCTGCTGCGTGTTGACGAACAGCTTCCCGTCAAGCTCCATATGGGCAGTCTCCAACAACCTCTCCAACCCGGGACGGTGCTCCGTTTCGGGAGTCTCGAGTTCATGTCCCTCGACGGCAGCTACGACATGATACTCCTTCCACCGCCGCGCGACAACGACAATGGCGGTTGACAACCCGCCCGCCGGCGGCGAAATCGACGACATCTTCTCCGCGTGGTGGAAGAACGACATTCGAGCTCGCTTCGTCCTCTCCCCCGCCAACGGAGGAGGAGGCGGGGTAACCAAGGCTAGGCGGGAGGCCGCGCTTCGTCGGGCATCGACCTCGCGTTGGAGACGAAGGCGAGCGTCGTCCCCCCGCGACACGCTAATCCCGAGCAAGTGGACGACGCCAGCACGCTCGCGGAAAGCTTGCAAGACGCCGCCCTCGTACCTAGGACGACGACGCGATCAGCCCCCAACGTGACTACGTCGCTCCTCGTCGACCAAAAGGTACTGACTGATTCCCATCCTACATCATTTCGACTCGGCCTCAACCCGCCTAGCGACCACGCTTTGGCGGGCGCTCTCGTTGAGGCGAGTGCAACCCCTCTGGGGTTTCGTATGCGGTCGCCTTGGGACCGATTGACGGACGTCTTGACCTACGGGCCCTCCGGGTCCGAGGAAGATGACGATCCCAGCATCTGCTGGGATTTCTCTAGATTTGGCAGCCCCAGTGCCATGCGGGACTTTATGGCCGCATGTGACTACTGCCTCTCCGACTGTTCCGATGGTAGCCGCAGCCTTGACGACAAGGACTGCAGCCCAAGCCGTGAATGTTTCCACGTCGAGCTGGGGGATCCCTCCGAAGACAACCGTCTCGGCATGCCGGAGGACGGTGATCTCCCTAGGCCGGCGCCTCGCGCCGACATCCCGCGGGAGCTAGCTGTGGTCCCCGTTCCGGCGGGGGGTCACGACCCACAGCTCGAGCAAGTCCGCGGGGCGCAGGCCAGGCTCGACGAGGGAGCAGGAGCGCTTGAGCCGATCCGCCGGGACGTCGGGCAGGTATGGGTGGGCCAACCTCCGACCGGATAAATACGTCACCTGCCCCAGGGTCTCCAGCGTCGCGTCGCCGATGTCGTCAGGGTCAGGCCACCACCTACATCCAGCGGGGTCGGTCAGAACCTGGCCGCAGCGGCGATGCTCCTCCGCACGATGCCGGAGCCATCCACCACCGAGGGTCGGCGAATCCAGGGAGAGCTTAAAAATCTCCTGGAAGACGCCGCGGTCCGACGGGCCGAGAGCACTGCCTCCCGAAGGCAAGCGTACCCCTCGGAACCTCATGCCGCGACTTCCCGATTCACGCGGGAAGCCTCGGTCTACACCGGGCGCACGCGCAACACCGCGCCTGCGGCCCCGGGCCACCTCGGCAACGAGCACCATCGTCGCGACCGTCGGGCTCACCTCGACGAAAGGGTGCGCCGAGGCTACCACCCCAGGCGAGGGGGACGCTACGACAGCGGGGAGGATCGGAGTCCCTCGCCCGAACCACCCGGTCCGCAGGTCTTCAGTCGGGCCATCCGACGGGCGCCGTTCCCAACCCGGTTCTGACCCCCGACTACTATCACAAAGTACTCGGGGGAAACGAGGCCGGAATTGTGGCTCGCGGACTACCGCCTGGCCTGCCAACTGGGTGGAACAGACGACGACAACCTCATCATCTGCAACCTCCCCCTGTTCCTCTCCGACACCGCTCACGCCTGGTTGGAGCACCTGCCTCCGGGGCAGATCTCCAACTGGGATGACCTGGTCCAAGCCTTTGCCGGTAATTTCCAGGGCACGTATGTGCGCCCTGGGAATTCCTGGGACCTCCGAAGCTGCCGACATCAGCCGGGAGAGTCTCTTCGGGACTACATCCGGCGATTCTCGAAGCAGCGCACCGAGCTGCCCAACATCACCGACTCGGATGTCATCGGCGCGTTCCTTGCCGGCACCACCTGCCGCGACCTGGTGAGCAAGTTGGGTCGCAAGACCCCCACCAGGGCGAGCGAGCTGATGGACATCGCCACCAAGTTCGCCTCCGGCCAGGAGGCGGTCGAGGCCATCTTCCAAAAAGACAAGCAGCCCCAGGGCCGCCCGACGGAAGATGCTCCCGAGGCGTCTACTCCGCGCGGCGCCAAGAAGAAAGGCAAGAAGAAGTCGCAAGCGAAACGCGACGCCGCCGACGCGGACCTTATCGCCGCCGCCGAGTACAAGAACCCTCGGAAGCCCCCCGGAGGTGCCAACCTCTTCGACAAGATGCTCAAAGAGTCGTGCCCCTATCATCAGGGGCCCATCAAGCACACTCTCGAGGAGTGTGTCATGCTTCGGCGCCACTTCCACAGGGCCGGGCCACCCGCGGAGGGTGGCAGGGCCCGCAACGACGACAAAAGGGAAGATCACCAAGCAGGAGAATTCCCCGAGGTCCGCGACTGCTTCATGATCTATGGAGGGCATGCGGCGAACGCCTCGGCTCGGCATCGCAAGCAAGAGCGCCGGGAGGTCTGCTCGGTGAAGGTGGCGGCGCCAGTCTACCTAGACTAGTCCGACAAGCCCATCACCTTCGACCAAGCTGACCACCCCGACTACGTGCCGAGCCCGGGGAAATACCCGCTCGTCGTCGACCCCATCATCGGCGACGTCAGGCTCACCAAGGTCCTGATGGATGGGGGCAGCTGCCTCAACATCATCTACGCCGAGACCCTCAGGCTCCTGCGCATCGATCTGTCCTCCGTCCGTGCGGGTGCTGCGCCCTTCCACGGGATCGTTCCTGGGAAGCGCGTCCAGCCCCTCGGACGGCTCGACCTTCCCGTCTGCTTCGGAACGCCCTCTAACTTCCGAAGGGAGTTTTTGACGTTCGAGGTGGTCGGGTTCCGAGGAACCTACCACGCGGTATTGGGGAGGCCATGTTACGCGAAGTTCATGGCCGTCCCCAACTACACCTACCTGAAGCTCAAGATGTCGGGCCCCAACGGGGTCATCACCATCGGCCCCACGTACAAACACGCGTTCGAATGCGACGTGGAGTGCGTGGAGTATGCCGAGGCCCTCATTGCCGACATGGAAACCCTCTCCAAAGGGGTGCTAGACGTGAAGCGACATGCCGGCAACTTCGAGCCAGCGGAGACGGTTAAGGCCGTCCCTCTCGACCCCAGTGGCGACACCTCCAAGCAGACCCGGATCGGTTCCGGGCTCGACCCCAAATAGGAAGCAGTGCTCGTCGACTTCCTCCGTGCAAACGCTGACATCTTTGCGTGGAGTCCCTCGGACATGCCCGGCATACCGAGGGATGTCGCCGAGCACTCGCCGGATATTCGAGCAGGAGCCCGACCTGTCAAATGGCCTCTGCACGGATGACACCCGGGGGCTGCGCACGCCCCCGGGAAAGGCCGCTTGTCATCGTCGACGTTCTGGAACCCGGAACGCACAAGCCGGCCGACGATCAAGGCGGGGTCTACAGCAACGCTTGGAACGACCGACAGCTACGTCGCTTGTACCCTTAAGACGTTTTCAAGCTGTTCGTACACCTCGCTCCCGCGCAAGTCTCAGTCATCAAGGAAGGGCCGGCCTCGCCTCGGCAGAGCCCGACCCTCCCTCAGGGGCTAAAAAGGAGGAACCCCTCTGCGTCGAGATTGGGTGCACTTCTCCGCATCAAAAAAATTTTCGATCCAAAAGGGGCTTTTGCGATCTCCCGGCTATGTCAGAAGCAGAGTCCCGAGGGGCGAACGTGGGTACATGTAAGTGGCGAGGCCGACTGAGCCGAGGAACCCCTATGCCTCCGAGTTGGGGGTACCTCACTCATCACCTGCCACGAAAAATGACCCAACTCGGGAAGCCACCCTATTATTGACAAGCTAGGCCGGACACGCAAATTGAAAGAGAGGAGAGTACGACTTCATGCAGGAAAAACAAAGTGTTCAGGCCTCGGCGGCCGTGGCAAGACGCACATCCAACAAAAACTTTTCCAACAAAGAGCTAGACGCCGCCTTGGGAAGGAGCCGCGCTCTCAGTTCCGTCCCCACCGTCGGTAAGGTCCATCTCAGCTTCCGGAGACGGCGCAGGGGGAAGGATCTCCGCCTCGAAGGTGGTCGCCAGCATCGCGCTCGGACCTGCGGCGACCGCGTCGAGCCGCTGGATTTTCGCCAGGGCAGCTTCGTCTTCGTCAGAAAGACAATACCCCTCGCTAACCCGCTCCAGATCCACAACGTAATGGGAAGCGAGCACGGCGAAGGCCCGTCTGACGCCGTGGTATAGCGCCTCGCGGACTCTGCCGCGTGCGTAATCACCAAAGGCTTGAAGGCGGCTTTGAGGGGAGCTTCCTGAAGGGACATCGCCAGAGCCGAGGTTCTGATAAACGTCCGAGACGGCCTCGGACATGGCCGCGAGGTCAGCCTCCCTCTGCTCGGCAGCTCCAGCAAGCGCCTCGGCGAGCGCCTTGGCGGACTCGTCAAGGGCGGACTCGAGCTCTGCGAATGACCGGAAGAAAGACCTCAAGCACAAGCAGAAGAAACAGACAAGAACAAGAACCAGGGACGGCCAAGGCGTACCTCCGGCTCGGGCACGCTGCTCCGAGGTCGCGGCTTGGGCTGCGGCTAGGTCGGCCGCAAGGGTCTCAGCCCGGCTTTCGGCCTCGGCAGCCCGGCCCCGAGATTGGTCCCGCTCCTCGACGACCTGGACGAACTCCGACCGCTGCCGTTGCGCCTCCGCGCGCGCTGCTGCCGCCTCGGCTCTCAGGTCGGCGCAGAGCAACTGGAGGTCCGCTATCTTGGCATCCTGCTAAGAGAGGCGCGCGGTAGCCCCGGCAAGCGAGGTCCTCAGGGATCGCAGCGAGCCCCAGACACCGACCTCGCGGCGAATGAACGACGACTTGGCGGCGCTCCGATCCGTCAGATCCTGGGGGAGGGAGACGGGGCATCACGACGAACGCCTCGCTCACAGAAAGGAAAAGGTATGCCTGAAACCGTTACCTGGAGGATTTTGGGGACGTCCCTGCAGAGAACCTCCAGCGGCGACCGGAGCGACCCCACCGTCGCTTCAGCACGCTCGCGGAGCTCATCCCAGGACTGGTCCTCCTGTTCATCGTCGAGAACGAAGACAGGGTCTGAGGCCTCGCGGGTCCGGAATCGGAGCAACTGGCGCCGGGCCTCGGGGCTCCAGCGCACAGCGATGAGGCTGCCGCCCGGCTGGACGGATTGCGCGTCCACGCCTGCCTTTTCCGAGACACTGGGTGCCGACGCGTCAGCCATCCCGACGCTGGCAGCAACCGGCCGCTCTCCGACGGGGACGGCGGCGACTTCGGTGGTGGCAGGAGACAGCATGGCCGGCACGACAAGCGGGCTCGTGACCACGTCGGCGCCAGCCGTCTCCCCTATCACGATGGTCGCCTCGGCAGAAGAGCCCGCCTCGGGAGCCTGCTCCCCAGAGGCAGGCGACGCCCGAGCCCCCTGCGGTGAAACGCCCTGCGAAAGGGTCGGCTGAACGACAAGGCCCGGGGCGGCGCTGGCCGCACAGACCGACGCCTTAAGGGCCTTCCGGGGTGCCAGGTCGGTCTGGCCATGGCTTCGCTTGCTGAATAAAAAAAAGGTGGAAATTCACGGCCAAGATCTGTGAATAGGAAGCCAAGACGAAGACTTTCCGAGGTACTTACCCGCTCCGGGCCATGATCCACCGCGCCTGAGGGGAGATTTCTTGGATCCCGGCTCCCGAAACAGCCGCCGAGGTCCGCTTCGCCGGCAACTTCGGCGCCGCCCTTGCTTCGGACGCTCGGGGAGCAGATGGCCCGGGCACGGCCGCGACGACTTGAGGATCACTCCCATGCGCTGCCGGTACAAGCGACGGCCCCTGGGGAGTAGACGCCCCGACCTGGCCCTCCGGAGCCACCTCGGCTCCTCCAGCCGAGGGGTCAGGTGATCTCTCGGGCCGCCCCCGTGCCTCGGGCCGGGACCCCGACGCCCCGACTCCGGGAACTGACGGTGTCGGCCCGCTCGGGGGCTGGCTCGACGGCTCCTGACCGCACCACAAGCCGGGGCTGAGGCCGAGACGAGCGGCCATGTCGTCCTCCTCCTCATCATCGTCGTCATCATCGTCGTCGGGTGTCTCCGGCGACGGCTCCCTTGGGAGTCCTTCCCTCTCCTGCTGGCGACGGCGCTTCTCCAAGGCGTCCCGAACCCGCCTCCGCTCGCGGGCCCGGGCCTTCTCCGCGTCCTTCTTCTTCTTCTTCTCCTCCGCGGCGACCCGCCGCGCTGCCCGGTCCACCGCGTCCTCCGGGACCCGTGGCAGGGAGGGCTTGTGCCACCCCACCTCCTAAAGAAGGGGGGGAGAAGCCCAATCGTAAGAACCAGGAGCAACCCGATGTATGAAGAAGGAAGAAGCGAACACTCACCAGAGTTACACACCCCTGGTCGGGGCGCATCTGAAGCTGGGAGAAGGCGTGGGAGTCCGGCTTCCCCATCGCGGCCGCCACCCGCCACTGGAGGGCGTCGGAGGGAAGAGGATCAGGGGACATTCGTGACCCCTCCCAGTCAGCCTCCGGGGTCATCTCCCAAAGCGGCAGCCGCCGCTCCGCCAAGGGAAGCACCCTCCGACGGTGGATAGCGGCGACCACTCCCGCAGCGGTGAGTCCCCCCTCCCGCAACGCCTTCAGGGCCTGGAGAAGGGGTTCGAGATTCTTCTATCTCTCGTGTGGGGTCCCGTGACGCCATGCGTCGGAGGCGGCGGTGACTACCCGCTGGGAGAACGGCGGGAGCAACTCACCGTCATTCCGGAGGTAGAACCACCGGCGCTGCCACCCCTTGTTCTAGGACGCGAGGACGGCAGGGATGTACTGCGACGCCCGCGACTGCCTTAACAGGAGGGTGCAGCCGCCGGCCCGCACCGCCGCACGGACCTTCCTCTCCCCCGTCGGCAAGGCAAAAAGCTCGGCGAAGAAGAGATGAGTCCACAAATCCCAATGAGGGGCGATCCCCAAGTACCCTTCGCACACCGCTACGAAGATAGCGGCCTGCGAAATGGAGTTGGGGGTGAGGTTATGCAACTCCACCCCATAGTGGAACAGGATGGCCCGCATAAAGCGGCCCGTCGGCACACCAAATCCCCGCTCGTGGAAGGAGATGAAGCTCACGACGTACCCCGGCGGGGGGGATGGAGCGACTCCGCCCATGGGAGGAATCCATTCTGGCCGCTGCTCGTCGGTGAGAGGGCGAAGCAAACCCTCGCCGACCAGCTCCTCCAAATCGCTCGCCGTCACCGTGGAAAAGGGCCACGGGTCGCGCGGGGAGATTATGGTCACCCAATCAGCCATCACCAAAACGGAAGGGGTGGCGGCGCAAGGGGCAGGAAGGGCGTTTTTTCCTCTTCTCTGGCTAAGGCTTCTCGGGTTGCGAAAGCCTAAAGGGAGAGGCAGGAAGCGGAGCAAAGAACCGTCACCGGACCCTCTCCGGGGTATATAAAGACCAAGGCAAAGACGGTTCCAACGTTCCGTCCGGACCGGACGCGGGATTCAAAAAACGTGAAGCGAAACGGCCGTTTCTCGAACGGCTCGCGCACGCGCAGCGGCTGCCCCGCCAACTACTCGCCCCGTCGCATTAACTCCGCGGCTGGACAGGCGACGCTTCTGGCAGGCGCAGCGGGCGACGCTTCGCCTTCGCCGAAACAACCGCACCAAAAAAGGTACGCCGCGTAGTTTGGTTTTGTATCCTTTTCCCTTTTTTCCTCTTTCTCTATCTCTTGCAACAGGGACCGGGAAAGGGGGATACCCCGAAAGGGATCCTTCCCCGTGAAGGAACCAGGCTCCGAGCCCCCCTACTGATCAGAGGTTCGAAGGCTGGCCCTCCGCGGGGTTCAACAGTCGCCTCAGATCGCGTGGGCCCTACACCCACTACTGGTCAGAGGTTCGAAGGTCGGCCCCCCGAAGGGCTCCACGGCCGCCTCAGGCTACTCGGGCTCCGCGCCCATTACTGATCAGGGGTTCGAAGGCTGGCCCCTGAAGGGTTCACAGTCGCCTCAGACGCCGAGCGAGGGATGACCAGGGGTACGTTCGATACATAACCAAGGCTCGGGCTGCGCTCCTGAGGTACCCTAGGACATTTCCGAGACCAGCGGGAGCGATCTTGTAACGGAATCCCATCGGAGGGAGGCATCGAGCCCTCGGACCCCGTCGCCAGGGGACCGGGTCCGGCAGATCACCCGCAGGTACTTTTGGGCGTGCCTCTGGGCCCCTAGCCGACCCCCAACGAACGGGGCACGGACGTCCACTCGGATTACCCGCTTGCAGCTCACCGGAGACACCATGTTCGATGCCCATCGAGGGTAACATGGCACTCTCCCCCCCTCCTCCTTGCGGAAAGGCGACGTAGGGGCGTATGTAAAAAAGCCGAGTCTGTCCCTGATCGCCCTCTCGCCCTGTGCAGAGGCTCGGGGGCTGCTCTCGCAAACCCGGCTCCGGCCAAACCGTTGACAGCGTCAACATACCAGCCCGAGAACTTGGACCCCGACCGTGCACCCGGGCTACGGCCTGCTCGCATGAGGGAACAACCAGACCAGCCGAAGCATTGCGCAAGGCATTAAGACCTCGAAGGAGTGAAACCACTCCTCCGAGGCCTCGGGGGCTACACCCGGCGGGTGCGCTCGCACGCACCCACCGGAACAAAATGCAACCGAGAAAGGCTGGTCCCCTTGCAAAAAAGTGCGACGAAAGCCTCCAAGCGAGTGCTAACACTCCCTTCGAGGCTCGGGGGCTACTGTCGGGGACCATAATTAGGGGTACCCTCAAGACGCCTAATTCTCAGCTGGTAACCCCCATCAGCATAAAGCTGCAGAGGCCTGATGGGTGCGATTAAGTCAGGGGTCAGTCCGTACGAGCTACTCGATCACGCCTCGCCCGAGCCTAGCCTCGGGCAAGGGCAGCCGACCCCGAGGGGTTTCCGTCTCGCCCGAGGCCCCCCTTTTTAACGGCGGACACATCTCCGGCTCGCCCGAGGCCTTGCCTTCGCTAAGAAGCAACCCTGACTAAATCGCCGCACCAACCGACCAAGTTGCAGGAGCATTTAACGCGAAGGCCCTGCCGAAGGCACCATAAGAAACTCCGCTCCGCCCGACCCAGGGCTCAGACTCGGGCTAAGCCCCGGAAGACGGCGAACTCCGCTCCGCCCGACCCAGGGCTCGGACTCGGGCTAAGCCCCGGAAGACGGCGAACTCCGCTCCGCCCGACCCAGGGCTCGGACTCGGGCTAAGCCCTGGAAGACGGCGAACTCCGCTCCGCCCGACCCAGGGCTCGGACTCGGGCTAAGCCCCGGAAGACGACGAACTCCGCTCCGCCCGACCCAGGGCTCGGACTCGGGCTAAGCCCCGGAAGACGGTGAACTCCGCTCCGCCCGACCCAGGGCTCGGACTCGGGCTAAGCCCCAGAAGACGACGAACTCCGCTTCGCCCGACCCCAGGGCTCGGACTCCGCCCTGGCCTCTGCCGAACGACCTTCGCCTCGCCCGACCCAGGAGCTCGGGCTCGGCCTCGGCCACGGAAGACAGACTCGACCTCGGCTTCGGAGGAGCCACCACGTCGCCCGACCTAGGGCACAGGCCCGCCACGTCAACAAGAAGCGCCATCATCACCCTACCCCGAGCCGACTTGGGCCGCAGAGAACAAGACCGGTGTCCCATCTGGCCAGCTCCGCCAGATAGGCAATGATGGCGCCCCGCTAGCCCTGTGACGACGGTGGCTCTCAGCTCCCTTACGAAAGCAGGGGGACGTCAGCAAGGATTCAACCGCTCCGACAGCTGTCCCTCCACCAGGCTCCGTTGCTCCTCCGACAGCCACGACATCACGCCAGCTGGGTGCCAAGATCTCTCCGGCTGCCACATTGGCATGTACTTAGGGTGCTAGCTCTCCCTCCGCTAGACACGTAGCACTCTGCTACACCCCCATTGTACACCTGGATCCTCTCCTTACGCCTATAAAAGGAAGGACCAGGGCCTTCTTAGAGAAGGTTGGCCGCGCGGGGACGAGGACGGGGCAGGCGCTCTCTTGGGGCCGCTCGCTTCCCTCACCCGCGTGGACGCTTGTAACCCCCTACTGCAAGCGCACCCGACCTGGGCGCAGGACGAACACGAAGGCCGCGGGATTTCCACCTCTCTCACGCCCGTCTCCGGCCGCCTCGCTTCCCCCCTTCGCGCTCGCCCACGCGCTCGACCCATCTAAGCTGGGGCACGCGGCACACTCACTCGTCGGCTCAGGGACCCCCCGGTCTCGAAACACCGACAATCTTGCTCCAATTGTTCCTGTGGTCGCACATCGCCAATCGCCATGGTGCGTATTGCGGCCGTTGGAACGTCTTCTTCATCTACATCATCAAGATCAACAACTTGCTCTCTTGGAGAGCCATTAGTCTCATCAAATACAACGTCGCTAGAGACTTCAACCAAACCCGATGATTTGTTGAAGACTCTATACGCCTTTGTATTTGAGTCATATCCTAACAAAAACCCTTCTACAGCTTTGGGAGCAAACTTAGAATTTCTACCTTTCTTCACTAGAATGTAACATTTGCTCCCAAATACACGAAAGTAAGATACATTGGGTTTGTTACCGGTTAGAAGCTCATACGAAGTCTTCTTGAGGAGGCGATGAAGATGCACCCGGTTGATGGCGTGGCAAGCCGTGTTCACGGCTTCCGACCAAAAGCACTCGGGAGTCTTGAACTCTCCAAGCATCGTCCTCGCCATATCGATGAGCGTCCTGTTCTTCCTCTCTACCACACCATTTTGCTGTGGTGTGTAGGGAGCGGAGAACTCGTGCTTGATCCCTTCCTCCTCAAGGTACTCCTCCACTTGAAGGTTCTTGAATTCGGACCCGTTGTCGCTCCTTATCTTCTTCACCTTGAGCTCAAACTCATTTTGAGCTCTCCTTAGGAAGCGCTTGAGGGTCCCTTGGGTTTCAGATTTATCCTGCAAAAAGAATACCCAAGTGAAGCGGGAAAAATCATCAACTATAACAAGACCATACTTACTTCCTCCTATACTTAGATAGGCGACGGGTCCGAAGAGGTCCATATGAAGCATCTCCAAAGCTCTTGATGTGGTCATCAAATTTTTGGTGTGATGAGAGCTTCCCACCTGTTTGCCTGCTTGACAAGCTGCACAAGGTCTATCTTTTTCGAAATGCACATTAGTTAGACCTATCACGTGTTCTCCCTTTAGAAGCTTGTGAAGGTTCTTCATCCCCACATGTGCTAAGCGGCGATGCCACATCCAGCCCATGCTAGTCTTAGCAATTAGGCATGCATCTAGACCGGCCTCCTCTTTTGCAAAGTCAACTAAATAAAGTTTGTCGTCTAGTACACCCTTAAAAGCTAATGAACCATCACTTCTTCTAAAGACAGACACATCTACATTTGTGAATAAACAATTATATCCCATATTGCAAAGTTGACTCACAGACAACAAGTTATATCCAAGCGACTCAACTAAAAACACATTAGAAATAGAGTGCTCGGATGAAATAGCAATCTTTCCTAACCCTTTTACCTTGCCTTGGTTCCCATCACCGAATATTATTGAATCTTGGGGATCCTTGTTCTTGACATAGGAAGAGAACATCCTCTTTTCCCCCGTTATGTGGTTTGTGCATCCGCTGTAACACCCCAGGTGTTTATATTTTGCTCGACAACGAGTACGGATTTAAGCACGTAATCAGTGGATAAAACAGATGCTTAATTTTAATCATCTTCGCTTATCGCGATTTTAATATCGCATCTGTTCCGTTTGTCGCGAGTTCGACATCGTTTTTATTTATTCGGGCTCTTCCAAAATTTTCGTGATATTCGGAACATCGTTGTTCCGAAAATCGGTGCGTTCGTTGATTATTTAAAATTCGTCGCTCGCGCGAATACGAATTCGGAAGCCCGACTCACTCGGACGATTTTATACCGAATAGATTGAGAAGAACTCGACGGTTAAAATGTTCGAGGCAAAATAATCTGTGTCGCGCGTTGTCTGAGAAAAATCGTGCGCGAGATTATAATCCAATTTATTCTTCAGCATACTGTTTCGAAGACAAAATCGCGAATACGTTCGCAGATATTGTTTCAGCTAATTTCGGTCGAATCACGCCGAACAAATTATCAGTGCCGAAATCAGTTTATTTCGGTCTGTCCTTTCTTGCCCGGATCCAAAACTTCGGATATAAATAACGGGTGAAAATTCATCTGGCTCCAAAGTATTCATCAAAATAAATTCTATCCAAATATTGTTGTCGATCTTATTTTTGTACGACCCCTTTTATACATCTTTTAGACCTTAATGTCGTACCCAAAATATTTGCATTTCGCTTTTGTAGAAGAAAAATGGGAAATTTCTTCTCCCAAATATCTCCCACGCTGTTTTCTTTTCCCTATCCTTATCTCCCACACGTCATTTGCTCCAGCTCGATAACTACGCGTCATGCTCCCTCCTCTCCATTATCCTCAAGCGGACAGCCAGCCATTCGCTTGAGATTTTTCTCTGCGTCGTTGAAATATCTCACACACGTTCATCCTCCAGCCCAGCCGTTCTCCTTTATCTCCAGCAGTTCCTATCCGGTGAATTCCCAGCCGCTTGTGCCATCTCCAGCACGCAGCCTTGGACATCGCTTCGTCTCAGCTGCTCGCCGGCGCTCCTCTGCAGGCCACGCCCAGCTTCTCTCCTCTGGTCCCTGCTCTCAGCTCGGCCCTGCCTTTCTCTCTCCCTCTCGGCTTCTCTTCTCCACGAGCTCGCCCTGGCCCATGTTCCGGGCGAACTTGTCTCTAGCGTCGGCCGTCGTCGCTTAGTTTCAGCTCGGATCCGGTGTTCGGCACCCAGCTTCTCTGCTCGCCGGCGTTCCTTCCTTTCTGCGCACCACGTGTTCCATCTCCTTTCTGCTCCAGCTCGCCATGGTTGGCCGCGGGCCGCTCCATGTTTTTCTGGCAGCCGTGCGCGCGAAACTGCGCTGGTCGACGTCCTTCTCTGCGCGTTCGTCGTCCTCGGGTCCCAGCCCGACCCATTCGTGCACTTGCTCTTCGTCCATCAGGTTTCGTGCGTGCTCGCGTTTACCGTCGAGTCGTCGAACCCGTCATCCTTTGTTCGACCTCCACCTCACCAGCTCGCTCCAAACACGATTTCGTCATCGTTTCATGCGTCATCAAAAAATCCCAAAAATCGAGTGAAGACGAAGCTAGCAGCGCGATATTCCCCAAGCGCTCGACAAATTGCCTAAATCGGAAAATCGTTACCGATCTCGCGGATTCGTGTCAGCTGTGAAAATGGTAAGCTGATAAATTATTCAGAATAGTTCGATCGATGAATAAATTAATGTGCTAGTGCGATGCTCATTAAGGTGCTCGATAAATTGCGTAAGTCACGAAACCCTCGTCGACTTCGCAGTTCTTGCGATTATCGAGCCAGGTTCAGTTACAGCGAGTTATTTCGCTATTCCGGCCAATTAGCGGAATTAGTGTACCGAGTAGAATTTTGGTAGGTATGTGTGATGATAAAATATTTTAATCACTTATAAATATGTAGTATAATTTATAAGACAAGGGATTAGTTCATAATTTAATTAATTAACTGATAAGTTGTGATTAGGCTAATTGTATTTCTTGTGTATAGTTTGTTGTTCGTGATGTTTGCATTAGGTTCGAGAAGCGTAATTATTGCGTGTAGTCGTATAATAATAACTAGTGTTTCCGTACAAAATTGTACAACGCCTCGCCACTAAGTGTTTAATGCGCTATCGTATAGCACTATTTAGATTTGTGCTATTCCTGTCTATATGCATTCATGTGCATAATGCATTTCATTCAGGTGCGATAATTAATCACGTGATGCGGAAGACGACCCCAAGTCGAACCCAAGCGCGGGTTATTCCGCATGGTGATACTGATGGACGAATCTGAAGATGGATAATTGAACGAGTACCAAGACCAAGGCTGCTCGTCAAGCGGACGTCGTCTAACAAACACTAACGTAGTGTTTATCCCAGGCAAGCCCCGGTGCATGCAACCCCTTCCTTGTATTTTTAAATAATTTTTACACACTTTAAGTCTAGTGAAATGTGCATTAAGTTTATAGGAGTTGCTTGGAACCCTTTGATGCATTGCCTTCCTTGATATCCATACCTTTATAGATACTTCTGGTGAAGTATCAAAATCTGATTTACAAAAATGCTTAGCCCTGCTCAGA
This sequence comes from Zea mays, assembly GCF_902167145.1. Taxonomy (NCBI): domain Eukaryota; kingdom Viridiplantae; phylum Streptophyta; class Magnoliopsida; order Poales; family Poaceae; genus Zea; species Zea mays. The sequence continues at coordinate 20,668,200 of NC_050097.1, forward strand.
TCTTGTGGATAGAGGTTGTCTTTTGCATTAAGGCCTAGCTCAGGGGTTATCCTGAGGAAAGATGGCTTCTACCTGCAAGAATATTTTCATTGAGAGCGTGGTGGGATCTTACTGCAAAGTTCCCTTTGATGCTCTTTTCATCCTAGGAACATAAACAATCCTAAGGATGGAAGTACTTAAATCGGGACTTGGGCTACGAACAGGTGATGTTCTACCCAGGTTAGTTAAGGATTGGATGCGTATGTAGGCCTGTTGATCAAGGACTATCTTAACTAGCCACATGCCCTGGATATGGGACAGGGTAAGCTTGAACCCGGCTATTCCATACATGAAAAGACAATCGCGCACTGGGAGTGGAGAGATGGCGAGAGTGGCACGTACCCTCCTGGCAAAGGATCGCCTAAAAGGGGTGGTGTGCTCTCGGGTGGCGTGGACCTGTTCATGTAGTGGAGGATCCGTGGGAACGATTGACATATGCAAGGGTTAAGTGCTACATATGTCGTGTGGTTAGAGATCCTCAACTGAGTAAATCGATTCGGATCGCCGTTATATCCCCGGAGAGTGGAGACTTGATCGCTGCCCTGCAACCTAAGTCAGGATGTAAACATTATGAGTAAAAATGATGTTGTATTGATGAGATGGTGAAATTAGACTAGGTGCAACCAGAGTCTATTAATATTTAATCTGACGTTAAAATATTGAAAGTAAGGACTCACTTTAGTAAGCTATTTCTGCAAAAGTATCTAAGTTGATTCTTGCTAAGAGCCTCTCCTTGATTCCTAAATCCAGCATACCCTTGAGAGTCTTTTCTTTAGTCGGGTAAGTCTTGCTGAGTAATTCCATACTCAGGGTTTTATTCCCTGTTGTTTTTCAGGTTCTAACCTTGTGTTGCCGTGATGGTGTTAAGTGCCGGTGGGCTCGGCCTTCTTATAAGTCTAAGTAACTCTTCTATACTTCTTATTAAGGATGGTCACTTGAGCTAGCATATATTTTAAACTTATAAATAATTTATAACAGTTTAAAGTTATTTCTTTGAATCACCTTTGTAATCACTCCGATCATACAAAGTAAAATTTTTGTAACTTGTAAAATTTGGTAATAAGATTTCCGCTGCAAAGATGTTGATGTGTGTGATTTGTGTTTACTTAATCTCGCGGTTCTGGTTGTAAGTGGTTTATCCGATGTCCTTGGGGCAATCGGACGGATCCTGTTAAGTTATCTGGTGCACATGCATGGCCATCTGAGGTCTTTAGGACAAGGATAGGTGCATGTGGGCCCGATACCTTGGGAGGTTCTGCCACATCCGCTGTCGATAATCCAGCTTGAGCCCCCGGATGCATAAACCTGCAAGGCAAATTTAGGCTTGGGCCTTAGGTACCCAACTCATGTTGGGTCCTACAAGGTTAGTTACAATAGTCTTAGGGACCCAAATGCAAGTTTTGTCTCCCTTACATTTGGCCCCTAACTTCTTAGCAATTACCTTCTTACCCTTTCTACAAATAGCAAAGGAAGCATTGCAAGCATAATAAATTGTAGAAGGTTCATTCATTACTTTCCTAGGAACATGAACAACATTTTTTCTAGGCATAGCATTTTTCCTAGCAACATTTCTATCATGCATAATAGAAGAACTAGAAGCAACCATGGCATGAGAATCAAAAGCATCATAACTTCTAGAAGCATTCCTAGAATGTCTCCTATCATGATACATGAAAGCATGGTTCTTATGAGCACTACTAGCCATAGGGGCCTTCCCTTTCTCCTTGGCGGAGATGGAAACCTTATGGCTTGTTAAGTTCTTGACCTCTCTCTTGAAGCCAAGACCATCCTTAATTGAGGGGTGTCTACCAATCGTGTAGGCATCCCTTGCAAATTTTATTTTATCAATCTCACTCTTGCTAGTCTTAAGTTGGGCATTAAGACTAGCCAATTCATCATTCAATTTAGAAATTGAAACTAGGTGTTTACTACAAGCATCAACATCAAAATCTTTACACCTATTACAAATTGTAATATGCTCTACACAAGATGTTGATTTATTTGCTATTTCTAACTTAGCATTCAAATCATCATTTATGCTCTTTAAGCTAGAAATAGAGTCATGGCATGTAGACAATTCACTAGAAAGCATTTCATTCCTTTTAATTTCTAAAGCAAGGGATTTTTGTGCCTCTACAAACTTATCATGTTCTTCATATAAAAGATCCTCTTGCTTTTCTAATAACCTATTCTTATCATTCAAGGCATCAATTAATTCATTAATTTTATCAACCTTGGTTCTATCTAGGCCCTTGAATAAACATGAATAATCTATTTCATCATCATCACTAGACTCATCCTCACTTGAAGAAGCATAAGTAGTATTCCAAGCACATACCTTCTTCTCCTTCGCCATGAGGCATGTGTGACGCTCGTTGGGGAAGAGGACCGATTTGTTGAAGGCGGTGGCGGCGAGTCCTTCGTTGTCGGGGTCGGACGACGAACAATCCGAGTCCCACTCCTTGCCGAGGTGTGCCTCGCCCTTAGCCTTCTTGTAAGCTTTCTTCTTTTCCCTCTTGTTCCCTTGTTCCTGGTCACTATCATTGTCGGGACAGTTAGCGATAAAATGACCAACCTTACCACATTTGAAGCATGAGCGCTTCCCCTTCGTCTTGTTCTTGTTAGGCTGCCCCTTGCGTCCCTTTAGCGCCGTCTTGAAGCGCTTGATGATGAGGGCCATCTCTTCATCATTGAGCCCGGCCGCCTCAACTTGCGCCACCTTGCTAGGTAGCGCCTCCTTGCTCCTCGTTGCCTTGAGAGGAATGGGTTGAGGCTCATGGATTGGACCGTTCAACGCATCGTCCACGTATCTCGCCTCCTTGATCATCATTCTCCCACTCACAAACTTCCCAAGTACTTCTTCGGGTGACATCTTGGTGTACCTAGGATTTTCACGAATATTGTTCACAAGATGTGGATCAAGGACAGTAAAAGACCTTAGCATTAGGCGAACGACGTCGTGGTCCGTCCATCGCGTGCTTCCGTAGCTCCTTATTTTGTTGATGAGGGTCTTGAGCCAGTTGTATGTTTGGGTTGGCTCCTCTCCCCTTATCATTGCAAATCTCCCAAGCTCGCCCTCCACCAACTCCATCTTGGTGAGCATGGTGACGTCGTTCCCCTCATGTGAGATCCTGAGGGTGTCCCAGATCTGCTTGGCATTGTCCAAGCCGCTCACCTTATTGTACTCTTCCCTGCACAAAGATGCTAAAAGGACAGTAGTAGCTTGTGCATTTTTATGGATTTGTTCATTTATAAACATAGGACTATCAGTACTATCAAATTTCATTCCACTCTCAACAATCTCCCATATGCTTGGATGGAGAGAGAATAAGTGACTACGCATTTTGTGACTCCAAAATCCGTAGTCCTCCCCATCAAAGTGTGGAGGTTTGCCAAGAGGGATGGAAAGCAAATGTGCATTTGAACTATGCAGAATACGAGAATAATCGAAAGAGAAGTTTGAATTAACCGTCTTCCTTTTCTCGTAGTCGTTGTCGTCGTCCTTTTGGGAAGAAGAGGACTCGTCGCTGTCGTCATAGTAGACGATTTCCTTGATGCGCCTTGTCTTCTTCTTCTTCCCATCTTTACGTTTGTGGCCCGAGCCCGAGTCGGTAGGCTTGTCATCCTTCGGCTCGTTGACGAAGGACTCCTTCTCCTTATCGTTGATCACAATCCCCTTGCCCTTAGGATCCATCTCTTCGGGCTGTTAGTCCCTTTCTTGAAGAGAACGACTCTGATACCAATTGAGAGCACCTAGAGGGGGGGTGAATAGGTGATCCTGGGAAACTTGAAAACTTAATGCCACAAAAACTTGGTTAAGCGTTAGCACAATAATGCCAAGTGGCTAGAGAGGAGTCTTAGCAAAACACAATAACCACAAAGAGATCAACACAGAGATGGCACAGTGGTTTATCCCGTGGTTCGGCCAAGTCCAACGCTTGCCTACTCCACGTTGTGGCGTCCCAACGGACGAGGGTTGCAATCAACCCCTCTCAAGCGGTCCAAGGACCCACTTGAATACCACGGTGTTTTGCTTTGTATACTATACCCCGCTTGCGAGGAATCTCCACAACTTGGAGTCTCTCGCCCTTACACTTTGATGTTCACAAAGAAGCACGGAGTAAGGGAGGGATGAGCAATGCACACAAGACACAAAATCAGAGTGACAACACGCACACAAGTCGCAACAAGAGCTCACAACACAACCCGACGAGTTCACAACTCAAATAGAGCTCTAGATGCTATCACAAAGAATCAAATGCGCGGAATCGAAGTCTTGGTGCTTTGGAATGCTTAGAGAATGCTTGGTGTCCTCCTCCATGCGTCTAGGGGTCCCTTTTATAGCCCCAAGGCAGCTAGGAGTCGTTGAGAGCATTCCAGGAAGGCAATCCTTGCCTTCAGTCGCCTGGCGCACCGGACAGTCTGGTGCACCACTGGACACTGTCCGGTGCGGATCTCTTTCCTTATTTGGCGAAGCCGACCATTGCAGATTCAGAGCCGTTGGCGCACCGGACACTGTCCGGTGCACACCGGACAGTCTGGTGCCCCCTTGTGACCGTTGGCTCGGCCACGCGTCACGCGTGGAATCCTCGGCCGACCGTTGGCCTGGCTGACCGTTGGCTCACCGGACAGTCCGGTGCACCACCGGACAGTCCGGTGATTTATAGCCGTACGCCGTTAATCATCTCCCGAGAGCGACGAGTTCGCCTGTGAATGGCTCACCGGACAGTCCGGTACACCACCGGACAGTCCGGTGATTTATAGCCGTACACCGCCGTCGAAGTCCCGAGAGCAGCAAGTTCGCCAGAGCCAGCCTGGCGCACCAGACACTGTCCGGTGCACCACCGGACACTGTCCGGTGCACCCAGACTGAGCAGACTTTGGCTGAACAAAGCCATCTCTTTTCCAATTCGATTTCTCCTGTTTCCAGCACTTAGACACAATACATTAGTTCTCAAAACATTGTACTAAGTCTAGAAACATACCTTTAGACTTGATTTGCACTTTGTCCATCACTTGGCATAGATTTTCACTTAAGCACTTGTGTTGGCACTCAATCACCAAAATACTTAGAAATGGCCCAAGGGCACATTTCCCTTTCAATCACATCAATTGCTTTTGTATTATGGCTATCACTTTGTATTATAGGGAACAAGGCCCATGACATTTCAGTGGAAAACTCTATAGTGGAGGCAGTGGGGAGCATCCAAGAGGAGCCACTGCTGGAGCATCATATGTGCATGCAGAAGGATCAGGGCTATATACGAAGTTACTCGACCGAAAGCTTGGCTCTTGTGTGGGGCTCCAACAAGAATTAGTGAGAATTTTGCACTCTTCTTAATACCTCGGTAAGAATACTAAAGTCACCGATGAAAGTTTGTATCTCTATCACACTTTAAGCTCATGTATTTACATAGTGCTACCTTGGTTATATGTTATACCTTTTGAGCTTAGGTATAAGGTAGTGAATAGGTTTAGAACTTAATTAGGTTGCAAAAGTTTTTTGTGGTAGAGGTGTCTATTCCGCTTCCTCGGCGGTCACCAATGCTGCTCAATCATTTCTGAAAATTTGTATCTCTTTCCTGTCAATCCTACTATGCTGCTCATTGCCCAACATCCAAGTCGTATGTTTCCATCTGATGTTGCCCCCCTTTAGCACCTCTTAGACTCCACTTTGATGTTTGATGATGGTTAGGCTCCATCCCTATAGAAGACAATGATTCAACATATATCGCTTTAGCTGTTGCTCCAGCCATGTGTGTTGCTCATGTAGGGCACCACGAACACGCTCGAGTGAGCATGACTATAGCCATGACTCTTGGGTCTAATGGTTGTGGGCTTAGGGCCCTAGCGACATGACATATCGTTCCCTCGCGAGCCATGGTTTGCTATCGAATCATCCCTTCTAAGAGGCTAGGGTCGCACCCCGCCTTCCATGTTGTCATGTCATTATACTCTTATAGAATTCATAGTTAATACTTGTTTCAACCAAACAACTTCTATCTTTCCCACAACCGTCAACTCACAACATCTTCCTCAACTTGCAACTAGAATCTAATTTTTAGAAATTTACAACTCAACCAAGCAAAACCTTTTGTATGGATGATTGACTCTAGTGCAAGCAGAAGACTGTTGATTATATATCCAAGAGGTAATAATAATCTATGAGAACACTAATGGACCTTTAGGGTAAAAGTATCTACATATACAAAGAGACTAACATGCTAGAAGTGATACACACATCTTAACTGGTGTCGACTCTCTCCCTGTTGTTGTGGGTTCTCAAACTACCATCGTTCTTTCACTCGCTATGTGTGTGGTGCTAGCACACCGGCCTCGCGGTGATTTTATCCCTATTGTTAGAATATAAGTAAATAGTCCATTCATCTCTATTAATTTAAGCTTTTGGATTGAACTAATTAACTATAAAGAGCCAGAGGTCTCGAGCTTGAATCCTGGTTAACATAATTAAATAAAATAATTGGTGTTTGCTCCAATTCCACATCTGAGCCTTGAGAGAAGCTCAACATGATGGGCTGTTGGAACATAGGTGAATTATTCACCTATCTCTATCAATTTAATCTTTTGGGTTGAACTGGTTAGTACATGCAACTCAATACCGGTACATATAGATACTTTGGAGACGTTGTTGTTGGATTTATGAAGTTTTGATCGGTAATGAACGTGAAGACCACGGATAAACATGTTACTACTCCTGATACGCTAGGACGTGTGACTACTTCCACTGCATTCGCACTCTTTTTTCTACTATGTTACGCATACAATGTTAACAATCTTTAATCTTATCTTCTAATTGTATATAAAATGTAGTCTATATATGCTAACATATAGTGCACATATTTTCTTACATGAACGCCACCTGGTTCACGATGAGGAACAGCGCGACCGGGGCCTTGCATGCCATTGGTGCACAGCAGTGTGTGCCCTCTTGGCCACATCCAGAAAAGCAGAGTGAGCTTCGAGAGGAGCTCTTGATGACTCGATTGCTAAGTGCTTGTGGTGGTTGGAGACGGCGTTAGTAGGGTGTGGTATTTGTAAGTGGCCGAAACGAAGCGCGAAGATGATGTGATCAACTTGTTAGCACATGCATATGAGGTTGAGATGAGGATTCAGGACGCCGATGATCTGCTGGATGGGTTAGAACTAGCGAACAAGATTGCTGTAGTGGCGGACGCAGGTTAAGGTTTGCGGTTTACCCTACTCTATTCGCGATCTTTGCCATAAGCCAAACTAAGGCCCTGTTTGGGAACAAAGTTTTTGAAAACTACAGTTTTTGAAATACTATATTATACTTTAGTTATGACAATACCGTAGTTTATAATACCGCAGTTTTGAAAACTGAGGTCCAGAGCTAAGTTTAGAATGCCTTAAAACAACTATAGTATTTGCAATACTTCAGTTTTGAAAACAGAGATTTTACCCAGCTTGTCAAACACCATTATGTATATAATACTGCAGTATTTGAGAATACTGCAGTATTCTTCCAAAACTGCAGAAAAACTTTGTTCCCAAACACCCCCTAATCTTGGTCCATAAGAAGGTCCTGGTGACGATCGATAATGTCCAAACTTATCTGTGACTCTTACAAAAAAAAAATATGAGGTGAGAAAAAGAAAAGGCTCGATTAGCTGGGCAGGGCAAACTACTGCATGCGTATGAGTCCATAGTTCATGTGGGTTGGGCTCGACCATTATAACTATTTATGCCCATACAAAAGCCCACTTCTGTAATCTTATTGGAAACTTCTTGATGGGCTAAAACTACGGTGGGCCGTGGAATCTGCACTGCTACTTGATGCAATCGTCGTTCGTCGTCCCTCATTATTCGTCAGGCGAGTCTGGGTGTTGTTCTTGTTCATCAGAGTTTTATTTGCTTTTAATAGATTATAGTTAGATGCCCGTGCGTTGCAACGGTATACAAAATATTCAACAAATTGTTAGTGCACAAAAAATAACACCACATATTTCAGTTGCACCAAAAAATGATACATTCCCCGCTTGCAAGGTTAGGGCCGCATTTTCTTCCTACTTTGCACCTCAGCGAACAACAAAAACCAAAGAACCATACAGTCCATAGACGCACTTGCACACTTGAAGAAATAGTTAACCATGGCATGGAACTCATCAGTTATCCTCTTGTCAAACCTTTAGGAAATGCAAGCATGTTAGTCTAGGAAGAAATGTAGCTTACGCCAGGTAAACCTGCTGATTTTTTGGGAAATAGTTAACCATGGCATGGAACTCATCCCCACGAACAGAGAGCATTCCCCAACATCTCCCACCAGCAACCACAACATCTTCTTCCCCATCTCTATGTCTCTCACGCTCAACAAGCCACGCTAAGAACTGGTGGCACCGACCACCAGTCGGCCCTCCCTCTCTGGCAAAAATCACGGCGAGCGGCGGCCCAATCCTACCTTCTTCATTGATCGACAGTTGAAAAGGGAGAGGGAGAAGTGTGCATATCACAGGAAGATTACCACACGACGACTGGAGACCAGTGGGCACGTGACCGAGGCGCAGCTGGAGCCTGGAGGAGAGCTGAAGAAGCCGTGTCCAAGAGGACCGAAGAAAATGACGCCTGTTGAGTAGAAAGGGACGACGACGTCGATGTTGCAGACGACGACGTTGCGGTTGGCAGGGCGACCGCCAGGAGCAGTAGGGACAGTGGTGTGGCGACCATAATATGGGGAAGATGACGGCGCAACGAAGTAGCCGAAGAGTTCCTTGGACATGAGCGGGTGCTGGTGGGAGCACGGTGGGCACGGTGGATATGAGCATCGTGGGCAAGATCCACAATTTTTCTATTGCAGTACCGTCGACTTCAAGGGTGTAGGAGTCGAATCGGAGACAGCGACGGCAGGAGCAGGCTCGTCATGACGGCGCTTGAAGAGCCCAACGTCGCGGTCAAGGCAGCAGAGGGCGAGGAGGCCATCCTCGCGGTGGCGGCGCGAGGGGCTGAAGTCGACACACTGCTTGTAGGCGCCGCGCCTCATCGGACTGCCTGCGTGGGACGTGCAGCATGCCGGAGATGCGAGGTGGAGCTACGACGGGTGGCGTGTGGCCGACGTCCAGCTTGACGAAGACGACGCGGTCGAGCTTTGGGCGCGCGGCGGCGCGAGGACGCGCATCACAGGGAGGTGGTGGCCCTGTAGGTCAAGGGCGAGGGCCTTGAAGATGAGCAGGGCGATGTTGCGAGGGTCGAGGGCGATAACGCGGTCGCGCCGGGATGGGCGGGTGTGGCGTTGCGACGCGAGAATCGCGCTGGGATGGGCGGGTGTGGCGGGTGACGCTTGACGCGGATGGGGGCGAGGGCGCGCTAGTTTAGGGACGGGCCGACGTGGTCGCGGGGGTGGGGGCATTGAGTGTGGACGCTGACACTACTGTCTTAATAGAATAGTATAGATGTATGTTTATGAACTGAGAGTATGTTTATAATTTTATACGAAGTTGTACTCTACCTCGTCATATAAATAGAGGTACACTGTAATATACAGGGACACTTTTCCTTCTAAAGGAAACCTGGTTGCTAGTCTCCAAAGTTGCGACTCTCTTACCTTAATCGAGAAAGAATAATAAAGGGAGCATAACATTTAAGATTTTCCTTGAACATTTGTATATTATGTCTCAAAGGTTATTAATTAAGGTATCATTCCTCCTTCAATCTATCTTAAATAGATTGAAGAAATAAAGGTCTGTCATCTTTAAATGTGTTTCCCTATTTTAGTCTCATTTAAGAATCAAAGCAGGTCACCAACACACGCTAACAAACACATACTCTATATCGTTATTCGCAGATACACATTTCACTCCGGTGGTCGACAAGTTACACAAATTTAGTCTCGGAAATGGCCGATCAGTGACAGTTTTCATCTTGTCAACACATATATTCCCTGCGTCACAGACCACAAGCCCAAGTCCCAACTCCCAAGGGAAAAAACTGCCCACAAGAATTCAACAAATCACTCTCTCCGATGAGATCCTCGTGTACAAGATCATCATATCTACTGCACGACACAATGCATTTTGTACCGGACACTTTATTCTATTCTAAATTTCTAGCTGAATTATCTCCATCACCATTGATGGTTTCAGGCGCTAAGAACCACACAGTTGAGCAGACTCTCACTCCCCAGGAACAGGCACACCGGTCAAGTGACCTGAACTTGGTTCCGCAGGAAGGGCCTTCAGTCCTTTGGTTGAAGAAGACTGATGTGGTGCCGCAGCCTCTGCATCCCGAGCCGAATGCCATGGAGCAGCCTGTGGCGAAACAAAAGCACTGGTATGTACAAAAGAATCCGTCATGTTACACTTGCTATCCATCCTACAGCGCGTACATCTTCGTCTTGTACTCGCTGTTAAGTATCTCCTTGTCCGAGTCGACTGATCGGGACCACGAGCCGCGGGACTGGCTCGCGGAGGCCCTCCTGATCTTCCTGGTGTTCTTCTCCTCCAACCTGTGCGCGACGATGCAGTAGCACATGGAGCCGAGGGTGGTGAGCATGATCGCGGCGCCGATGCCCATGGTGCACCAGGCCAGCCACCAGTCGTCGTGCCCCACCACCACGTAGGTCAGCGCGATGAAGGCCACCGAGATGAAGAGGCACACCAGCCACATGAGCTTGTTCATCACGAACACCATCCGCTTCTTCGCCCTCCGCTCCACCATGATCAGCGAGGTCTGCACCACGACCACCGCGAGCGAGATGAAGAGGGCCAGCGCGTGGACATCCAGCGGCGGTAGTGTGCAATCAGGGTCAGGGCAAGTGCGTGGGCGACACGCTCCATGCCATCTAGGGGAGCTCTCGCGGCGGGGGCATCGCACGATGTGGGGCGGACGAGGGCGGGGGCACGGGGTTCGAGAGTGGGATTTGGAGATCTCGACGGAGGGTGTCTAGGGTTCACGAGCGGGATTCGGAGGGCAGATAGGAGGGAAACCGAGGGAGGATGACGGAGCGGGGTGGGGTGGGGGGAGGGAGGATGACACCGCACGTTGGGGTGGGGCGCGGGAGGCGGCCATTGCAGAGGTGGGCGGTGGGATTTTGGTAGTCGAGCGGAGCGCGCGGGATGAGGACGGGCGGGGTGGGGGCGGGGGCAGGGTGTGGACGCTGACACTAGACTCTTAATAGAGTAGTATAGATTGTACAGGCCCGTACCTGAGTTTATTTTGGCCTGGTGCAAAACACAAAGTGGAGGCCTATATTTATATAATATTGCAATTAACCATATGTATTTAGATATCATAACTATCATGAGCATTCATGTTAAACAGTAAAAGCCTTTGTTTCTTCTTGCGCTTTTCATTACCAGATTCATGTATTCTATTTCTACTAGACATGATAAATAATACGAATTCCTGTTTCATGAATTACAAAATAGAAAAATGAAATTAATTAACAACCTATCGATGATAAATCATAGATGGAGATTGGAGAATTAACTAACATAAACTTTAGTTTTATAAGTAAATCATTTGCCTATCGATTGCAATTTGCAAGCAAAGGAAAAAACAATGGAGTGTTTCCTGATCACATACCTGCAGTCTCGATTGGCTTGTTGCGTCGACCTTGCAACGTCCAGGTGCGGCAAAGGTCAAAGCGTCGGCAACGGCGAGATCACGGCCCCATAGTAGCTCGGCATCGATGGCGTGATGACTGGCGATGGAGCGTTTGTGGTGGCGGCGCACTCCCAGATCGGCGTCGTTTCAGCTAGCGAGATTGGCGGAACTACGGAAGGAAGAAACAAAGCCTAGAATTCCAATCGTAATGCACAAATTTGGAGGCCAAGTATATCCTGGACCAGCATATATGGACCACGTGTATATGGAGATTTCATAATTGGAGACCTACTGATATTGGTGGCCTGGTTCCGTCGGCCCAGTTGCACTGGGCCATATACGGGCCTGTTATTGTATAATAATAATAATTTATTTTTATGATGGAAACATTCTTGAGAAGAAAACAAAGGATGTGAGTTTCTTCACTCGGTTTTACTTAGAAGATTCGTATAATTAGATTGCTGCAAAACGAAAGAATAAAACTGTACATTGAAAGTGATCATTCATGTTTCATTGCATTTAGATTCTGGGAAACAAGAAAACAAGAATGGCCTCAAACCAAGAGAAAAGAGAAAAAAAATGATGCATCGTGCCTGGAAATATTCACAGTGGATCCGGCGCTAGAGTTGCAGTTACTTCGCATCTGCAACCGTGCCCTGACACAGTGACACCCCCTTCATCACATGGCAGCAAGCGAAAGCGATCAAATGGGATGAAGATATAGTATATCAAACCCAACGCGCGCACCCGTGCAGTTAACCCTAGGAGCGCGCGCGCACCCATGCATGCACTTCAGCGAGGCGTCGCAAGTCGCAACTCCTCAAAACCTCTCCTCACTCACGGGGTGGGGGGTGCGGGACTGCGGGTGTTCAAAAGCCAAGGAAACCGCCGCGCTAGCTACTATACTGCACGGGCACTCGACGTTGCGTTGCGTTGCGACACCGCTCCGTTCGTGGCACTTGCGCGAAACTGCAACGTCGAAAACGCGTCCACAAATCGGCGGGCTGCGCCCATGGACATGCCGCCGGCGGCGCAGGGACGGAGGGCGATCGCCGTGGTGGACCGGAAGCTTGACGAGCTCTGCGCCTGCCTCGACGACGCGATGTCGTCCAGGCAGCGGAGCCCGTACGCGGAGGAGCGGCTCCGCGCGGAGATCAAGTCGAGGGCCGACTTCCTTCGGTCGCTCATGGCCGCCGAGGTGGACTGCCACGGCGGGACGCGCCCGGAGCACCTGGCTGAGGCCGAGGCGCGCTTCGCCGTCCTAGAGGCCACGTTCGATCGGTGGGCGCGGCGCGCAGTCGCTGCACCTGAACCAGTCGTCGAGGAGAAGGAGGAGGAGGCCGACTCCTTGGGGTCCTCCCGGTCCACGTGCTCCTGCACCGAGTCGTGCCAGGAGGCGACGGAGGGGGACGCCATGCGCGACGCCGTGGAAACACGCGGCAAGGAGGGGACGTCGGATGGCATCGCCGAGGACAACGACGCCGAATGCGAGACGGTGGTAATCCGCAGGGAGGAGGCGGCGGCGGTTCCTGTTGCCAAGAAGCGGGATGAGGCTATGGGAACACGCGAGGAGGTGGCGCTGGACGCCATTGCCAAGAAGAAGGGCGATACCGATCGCGATGCCGCGGCGGAGACGGGGAGGAGGACCGTAGACCAGCGGCGCTGGTGGAGGCGGAGTGCTGCCTGGTGCGGTGCAGCCGGCGTCGTCGCGTTGGTCGCGGTCGGGTTGGCGGTGGAGTTGGTCGCGGTGGCTGACCACGATGTGAATGCTTACGTTGTTCCGACGTAGAAAAGACACCAAAAAGTACTAGATCAGGCAAGTTTTAAACTTTTATCTTGGTAGTATAACTCTTCGCTGTTCGTGCAGACGTCTTCTTGTACTCTTGCTTTGCTGCAAAACTTGATTCGACTTGCATTCCTGTTTGACTTGTCGCTGTTGAGCACAATCTTCGGTTCTGAAGTTTACTTTCAGTAAACCAGTTCTGGACGATATGAAATTTGAGCGTATGCCCCTTTTATTTTTTGGTTTCGACACATGACGAAATGAAAAAACCTTGTGCGTTTATACAGCTCTGAACTGCAGGTTCCTGATGCAACCTTTGTATTTCTAGATACAACAATTGTGTGCTGTTGGGAGTGAAGCTTTACTGAAATAAAAAAAAACCGAATGGAGAGCCTATTTTGGTGGAGACTACTATGGTGACAGTTGTAACACACATCTGCCTAAACATTGATGTCATTCATCAAGTGTCCTATGAAAACAGATGACATGAAGACTAACACTGCAAACACCAGGACCAGGGAGAATCCTTGTTGATCAGTTGGTCCTGTTTTTTCGAACAGTTCCTGAAACAACAATGAGTTCAGATGTTCATCTATGGCTAACTAATGGTAATGGATTAGTCACATGCATGCCGGAGCTAGCCATTGAGAACTGGCTTAGCCACCGCTTGTAATGTCTATTGAGGGAGAGCCAGATCCTAGCTTTCATATCCCTTTATATGTTGTTCTACATCTTCCTTTTATAACACAAGAGATGAGAGAGTTACATCTTTGCATGGACAATGAACCCTATCTAACAGAGGTCCAACTACTCCTATCTTGTCATAGTTGATGCACCGTATACAGAGTAAGCCAGTGTGCAATAGTGGTGAGTATCAGAGTATGACATCACACATTTTCAGATATGGGTGCCCACACCATTGAGTACGATGTAGTTAGACTGTCCGCAACCGTTCTCTCTAAATTTTCCCCCCTAAATGTTACTATGCAGCCACGTCAGCAAGATTCTCTCCCCTATATTTACCCGTCCTGCAACCGTCCCCCCTATAAATTCCCCTATATATCCCTCTACACATTAAATATACATTTCCACATAACTAACTTTATTTTCTATTTTCTTTCCTCTTCTTTCAAACGCTTGGCCGGCTACGCATTAAGTTTAGAAAATTTTTTTCAAGTTGATCTCCACTATTTCGTTGTAAAAAATTATTAAAAATCATTTCACTTTGTTTTGAACTATACACGCTGGGAACATTGACTATGTCCACTCATCCAAACATTTGAACAAAATACATACATCGAAGTGACAAATTCGTGTATATATTTGTATGGACAAAAATGGAAGTGCTTGATATTTTAAGTGTGTTCTCCTCGTGGACCAGGGCTCCTCTTACCGTGATCGTTGATCCGAACAAGTCATCGAACTCGTCAGCGAAGCTGCGGAAGAAGGCCTCGTAGGCCTGGAGCGGCGACTTGCCGACGAGCACGGCGAGCTCGTCGATGGCAAAGGAGAGGCAACCCACACGGCGGTGGCCGGAGCGGTCGGTGAAGAGGACGTCGGGGTCGGCGGCCGCCGCGTCGGCCACCCATCCGGGGAGCGCGTCGCCGTCGGTGCGGAGCGAGACGCGGAGGTCGAGCCCCGCGTCGCGGACCATGGCAGCGACGCCGCGGTACCCGACCCACTCAAACCATCCCCCGGGCCCGGGCTGCGCGACGGCCCAGGACACCGGCAGCTCCATGCCGTCGACGCCGAGCAGCTTGAGCGCGCTCGCCGAGACGGCCCTGGGGCGGCCCACGCCGCGGCCGTCAGAGACCACCGTGTCCGCGGGGAGGCCCACGAACAGCCTCACCTCGACGTCCTCTCCCTCGCCCTCCGCCGCCCGCTCGCCGCCGGCGGCCTCCTCGGAGACGAGCGCCCGCACGGGGCCCAGATGCCTGCTGCTGCTAGCCCGGACAGCCCCGCTGACCGCACGCCGCGCCGCTCCGAGCCGGACGGCGCCTGCTCGCTGCTGGCCCTGGTCGTTGCAACTGCCGCGAAGCAGCGTGGGGGAGAACAGTGCTCCTCCAGATCTGGCGTGAGAGAGAAGACGAGCGCCACCTAGGGGGCGCCCTAGAGGACGGCGTTGCGGGTTGAAGAGTTGTTCTGTAGCCCCTACGCGAGCTACAAGATTAGGGGAGGGGAGGCCAAGAGTGAACCGTTGCAACCAGTCTTAGTAGCTATTGAAAGCTCATGTACTTTATAGTGCTCGAATGAGGCATGCCTACAATAACATCGTTTGATCGTTACATCGTCTCTCGCAATAAATATGAAAGGCAGGTGCCATTATCTCTATTGCCTGGCACCATGCATCGCCGACCTGGTCAAGGACACAGGTGCCGTGACCGTGCTATCTGGAGTCATTACGGACATTTTAGGGAGTGTTTGTGTTTGAGGCTTCTATCTAAACTCCACGGCCCTAAAATTTGGCTAGCATGGAGATTAGCTTCTTGGATGTAGGACCTCAAGAATATAAGGCTGGTGTTGAACCAAGCCTTTTATAGATTTATCTTTTGTCGTTGTTGATAAACTAGGGAAGGACGTTGTATCGAAGTTATGCTTTTCCTCGACGCCAGTGGTATTGGACAAAAAATAGATATGGCCAAATAAATTAAAGCTAACAAACTGGAAATCAAAACACAAAACCAAAAACTTAAAGTAGCGAAAAACAAAAAATAAAATGATAAGGCTATCTCTTACATGTGGTTTGAACCCAAGATCTCTTAGGAATGCACCTCTGTTTATAAAGAATAACAATATACCTATAAAAATATTTTTGACAAGGTATACCCTATAAGACTATCTCTAATAGCATTATTCATTTTATCTCATATTTTAAACTTAACTCTATAAATAATATAGTCTACCGTGCTGCTCTATCTCCGACGGACCATTGGAATTGGTTTTGAGATGGGCCTGTGATCTGTGCTTGTTGCACTCTTCGAAAAAAGAGAGGGGCATGTGAGTAGAGATGGCAACGGGTACAAACCCGTCGGGTTTTGCTATCCCAAACCCGTACCCGTGAAAAATATTTACACCCATTAAAAAACCCGTACCCATGACGGGTTTGAAATTTTGCCCAAACCCGTACCCATCGGGTTTGCGGGTACCCACGGGTTACCCACAGGTTTTTATCTCCAATATGCTTATTCTTTTTATAATCAATAAGTATCGTAATGATTAATGAGATCATGGTCCAAAATTTATGTAATGAACAACGAGTTCATGATTTGGTATAAATAATATTAGTAGAGAGAATTAAATACAAATAATAAGTTGTATAATCAAATTACCTTGCACTAAGTTATACATCCACCACATATATAACGCTAGTAATAACTATAATAGCAAGCATGCAACACTATCACCAACTACTTATACATTCACTTTTTGATAAAAATTAGGGAGTAAATAGGTAGATAACAAGTTTGTTGTTCGTTTATAAAATAAAATGACAATATGCATTAGGTTTGTTCGGGTTTAAAAAACTCACGGGTTCACGGGTTTGGGTACTATAGGAACAAACCCATACCCATGAACCCGTCGGGTATACATTTATGCCCATTAACAAACCCATGGGTATGAAAATTGACCCAAACCCGTACCCTAATGGGGTAAAAACCCATCGGGTTTCGGGTTTCGGGTACCCATTGCCATCTCTACATGTGAGCGATCTCACCGATCATAAAGCCCATCTACAAAAAGAAACCCGCTTGAAATTTTATTGGTTTTGCCGAAATTTTCCAGTCCTAGTACACGGGCTACGGCAGGATCAGTTTTCTGACCGGTTTTTTAGATTTCGTTTAAAATTTAAAAGTTTCAAAAATTATAAAAACAGAAAATATGATAAACGAAATATTATTCTAAGTATTCTTATATACCTTATATTCATTTTTAAGTTTTTTAAAGTTAACTATTATTAGTTTTTTGTAAAACAACGAATTTCGCCAATAAATCACGGTTTACCGATGGGTTCTTGCTGACCTTACTTTTTAAATTTTTTAGAACATATACATTGAATTTTATCGAAAAAACCGAACCGCGCTCGGGATTTGGCGAAAACTGCCAGAGAGAACTAATATCCGGTGTTTCAAATTTGAAAATTCTAAACTGTTCTGCATTCAGCGAAAATCAGGAAAAATCGATCGGTTTTCGGTTCTAGAGGGGTAGCGGGAAAAGAGAAGAAAACGAAGTGATGAACTCTGTTGTGACCTGGCCCAGCCTCTCAGCCAACGCACGCTGCACGCACTCCGCCATGCCGGCCTGGTTGTCAATCGCGAACAAGCCCAACGCAGCCCCCTAATCATTAGTCCCAACGTGATTACTCAAATTCAACTGGTGGTCCACGTGACTCACAATTATCAGCTGAATGAATGCGCTAGCGCAACTAACGGTTTACGCCGCGTAATTTAACTGTCAGGTTCAGGGAGACTGGGAGAGAGGCAGGTGGTGAGAGCTGCTCACGTGTCACGCTCAGCTCGGCAGCTCAACCCAGTTAGGTCAGCTGAAACACCGTGTTCCTCGTCTCGCGTCTTCTTCTACTCCTCCCTCGTTCCCGTTGATGCGAGCGAAACAGATCAAAAAGGAGATTCGAGAGAGAGAAAAAAAACAGGAAACAAAAAAAATCCACCGCTCCCGAGGCACGGCGGCGTCGAGCGCGCGACACCTCCGGCGGCTCCACAGTGCCGGCGATCGAGCTCCGCCCGCCCGCGGATGCTCCGGGCTCGGCGCAGTAAGGCCCAGGAATCCACGCTCGTAGCCAGATCTCGGGGTGGTGCTCGGAAGTGGAGTTCGTTCGGTCCCTGCCTCCCTGGTGGGGATGGGGTGGTCCGCCGGGCTGTGGTGGCTTTTGGCGGCGGTGTGGGTGGTGGTGGCGGCGGCTGCGACGGCGGAGGGTGAGGTCGCGGTCGGGGCGGCGCCGAGGCGGCACGCGTACGCGTCGATGATGTACATGGGCACGCCACGGGACTACGAGTTCTACGTGGCCACGCGCGTCATGATGCTGTCCCTGCGCCGGCTCAGCCCCAACGCCGACCGCGTCGTCATCGCGTCCCTCGACGTCCCGCCGCTCTGGGTTCAGGCACTGTAAGCTCCCAGCTCCTCCCGTCTTGCTATTTGGCTCTTTTCGGGCGCGCCACTTTAATTGGATCGCTGGGCGTTCGGTAACGGACGCCCATGCCGTTGTTTGATGCGAACTTTGCTGTGCTAGGATCAGTTTGGGATGCGTTTTGAAGTGCTCGGGGTTTGACTTGATGCTTGCTTAGTTCATTAAGGCCAATTTCGTGATTATCTTCACGTTCGGTTGGGTCAAGTTCACGCCCACGCCGAATTTGGTCCTTTGGGTTGTCTGTCTCCACCTATAGGTTGATGTTCCGGTGTATGATTATAAATTGTCTCCATACTTGTTCAGTTCAAGTTTCATTGTATTCGTCACATTTCCTTAAACATCAGGACCATCAGGTGTTTTAGGCTCTAGCCGTATTTGAAGTGATTCCTCTCTTTTCATGGATCAAACCGTGCTGCACTTCTCTCCGGTACTATCTGAACTTCTCTGACTAGCCGGTACTTGTTATTGTCCCGACTTGTGCTTTGGGTGAAAGTGGAAGATTAGTTTGTTCGTGCTCTGGCTGCATCTTTGGAAATGGCCTCAGAATTCAAAGGTCTTTGCGTGCGTAGGTCCCTTTCATGTTGACTTTTGTAGTAAGGCCATCAAGTTTGTTGAGGTGAGTACATATGAGATATTTTGTTGACAAGCTACGAGACATGAGCTGCGAATTTCGTGTCCTGTTCTGTGAGTTTCGTCGATTGCAACTGCCATATTGTATAAAATGATGTCTGCAATGGGCTACTGACTTGGCCTATCTAAGGTGTTTACTGAACAGTTGTAATATTTGACCTGCTGATTTCCACTGCCTCACGATCTAGTAAGTAGTTAGCTGTAGCTGATAGGGTATGTGACTATAGCAATATATCAGTTGGACTAGTATGTAAAAATATGTCGTATTGTCCAAACAGCCACATGTGGATGTCGACTGGAGTTTATTTGTCATTGTTTTTTTTTCTTGCTATATATTTGTCTGTGCTATGGCTTATGACTCTGTCACTGTTTTCAACAACTTGTAGCTTGAGTGGATGCTCGTTTTTTGGAATCTGACTATTTTTTTTCTGTATCCTAGTGGTCCAACGTTCCTCTTTGTTTGTTAGAATATTAAATCTTCAATTGTTTGCTGTATTAAGATTTTTTTTTAATTGTGAACTTTAAAGAATAGAAACTTAATTTAACTTTGCACATAATAAATGGATAAATTTTTGCTGCTCTTCTGTATTACAAAACATGAGCACAGGTTGAGGTTATTATACTCTTGGTGTGTGGGCATCAAGAAATAGCAGCACTATATTTTATTGTTGGCACTAAAAAAGTTCTGCTAATCATGAATCGACAATAGTGGTTGTATAGAGTGACACAAAAGGTTAGGTACAAGACATCAATATTTGTATCTGTGAAGTTGCAATACGAATGTCATCATGTCAATTTATCCTGTGACACTGTTTTTTGAAACCATGCATCGAGCACCCCCTTTTCTTTTACGGCATGATGCTTTTTTGCTGGGTATCACTACAATTTATACTCCTATTTTAAGCATTGAACACACACTTATAGCGGCGATATATATTTGGGATGAAATATTTTTTTTCTTTTCCTGCAAAACTGGACTTGTTTGCTGCAGTTACGTGCTTTTTTTCAGTTTTTGCCTCTGTTAGTAATATATGCATTGAAACTTTCTTTAGGAAAAATGACGGGGTAAAGGTGGTCTCTGTGAAGAATTTGAAAAATCCTTACGAGAAACAAGAAAATTTCAACAGACGATTCAAATTGACTTTAAACAAGCTGTATGCATGGAGCTTGGTTTCATATGAGCGAGTTGTTATGCTTGACTCTGACAACATTTTCCTCCAAAATACTGATGAGTTATTTCAGTGTGGTCAGTTCTGTGCTGTCTTCATCAATCCCTGTATCTTCCATACAGGTCTTTTTGTGCTTCAGGTAGAGCTACTTACTTTGCAGGCATTCTCTTGCAGATCCCAAATTATGTTATTTCTGCCTTCGAAATGGTTATAAACAAACATACATTGCATCTAGCGACATTCTTTGATGTCCATTACTTCAGCATAGTGGAAATATAATACTGCCTTTTTGATAATTGATTCTTTATTGTTCCTTGTTTAGTAATGGAAATTTTATTTTGTTCACTACTTCAGGAGTTCATTGCATTTTTTACCTGATATCTATTAGCCTTCCCTCAGGAGTTTGGTGTAATTTTCGTTGTTACATTTCAACTCAATGTCCTCAGCAACACATTTTTTTTTGTTTTTAACCTTTGTTTCCAGCCCTCAATGGATGTTTTTAAGAACATGCTACATGAGCTAGCGGTTGGACGTGAAAACCCAGATGGGGCAGACCAAGGCTTCCTAGCTAGTTATTTCCCGGACTTGCTTGATCAGCCAATGTTCCATCCACCAGCTAATGGTACAAAACTTTGGGGTACTTATCGCCTCCCCCTAGGCTACCAGATGGATGCATCTTACTATTGTGAGTGCTTGTAGCAGTATGGTTATTCCACATTCTCAAACATTCTATGGTCCAGACTAACAGACTAGACTTTCAGATCTGAAGCTTCGCTGGAGTATTCCATGTGGACCGAACAGTGTGATTACATTCCCAAGCGCTCCATGGTTTAAGCCATGGTACTGGTGGTCTTGGCCTGTTTTACCTTTGGGGCTCTCTTGGCATGAACAACGTCGTGAAAACCTAGGGTGAGTGGTCTATTTTATTTTCCTTTTGTGATGCTTATTTCTATTGCTTGCTCAAATTCTGACCTTAGTGACATCCTACAGAATCAGATAAGGATGTCCACGTTATTATATCCTGACGTGGTTGGTAACATGTCATGAAGAAAAGCACTCTATCTTCTTTAGAATAAAGATGCATTGGGGGGAGCATTATGCCATTATCATGCCTGTTTGTCTTTTAGGATAAAGTTGCACAAGGCAAAAAAGTTGTCATGCTTTTTAAAATCTTTGCTGATATAAAGTTCCACAAAGTAGGGGATTCTCATAACTAAGGGTATAATAACAACTAGATTATTTTGTGGGGAACATATCTGGTGCTCAAAGGGGTACGGTGTTCACGTGCACATTTTAAATCTAGAACGTCCATCCAACATCTAACAGAAGCACTAATTTTACAAAGAACCCCTTTCACCTTCCTCCCTTGGTGGAAGGGGTTCTTAATCAATTTAACTGCAGCCGCTGGATGTGAGATATATGTCTCAGATTTAAAATGTGCACTTGAGACCCATACCCCTTTGAGCACCAGATATGTTCCCTATTTTGTGTGTGTGTGGGGGGGGTGGTGGTGAGGGGGAGAGGTCATGCTGGTTAAGGATGCTAACTTTTAGTTTCTGAAATGCAGAACATTTGTTTTGTTATAATATGTTAATGTTATTCAAAGCAGGTATTCATCGGAGATACCACTAGTATTAATTCAGGCTGTACTGTACATTGGAGTCATAGCAGTGACCCGACTTGCGCGGCCTAGCTTGTCGAAGATGTGCTACAACAGAAGAATGGAGAAAAACACTATGTTCTTGCTCTCCCTTCTCAGAATAGTGGCAGCTTGGTCCATACTTGCTGCCTACACCATACCCTTCTTCATCATCCCAAGGACCGTGCATCCGCTGCTTGGCTGGCCCCTCTACTTGCTCGGTTCTTTCTCACTTTCCTCCATTGTGATCAACATTTTCTTCCTCCACCCGATCACCGTCCTCACAACATGGTTTGGATTCATCGGCGCACTCGTGGTGATGGCCTTCCCTTGGTATCTAAATGGCGTCGTCAGGGCCTTGGCAGTGTTTGCGTATGCGTTCTGCTGCGCGCCCTTGATCTGGGCTTCTCTGGTCAAGACAATGAGCTCCTTGCAGGTCCTGATCGAGAGGGATGCATTCAGGCTCGGAGAACCTAACCAGAATGCCGAGTTCACAAAGCTATACTGAGGTGGGCACGGCAGATACGTATGGTTGGCCACTTCTGTTGCTCGGTTTGGACAGCTATCTCCATTCACGTTGGCAAATTCTGATGGGCAATTTCAATTGTACAAGTAAATCTGCAGCCTGGGAGCAAGAGGAGTTGTATCTTGTGGAACCCATCAGGAAAACCTCAAGAACCCATGGTTGTTGTTGTCTTGCACATGTAGGTGACAATGACATACAGGGGAAATTGGTGCGGGAACTGAAGAGGAACGGTCTGGGGCCAGTTCTTAGCTATTTTGATTTATTGTTCCTCGGAAAGGCCAAGCCATTTTTGGCTTTGTTTTGTACTGTAAATGATATGATCGGTTTCGTCACCAATGAAGAAGGGTTGGAAGTTCAGACGGCATGATGTTAGAAACAGTACTTCGTTTTTACCGTGGTATAATTGTGTGGCTTCTCCTGTACGTTTTATACCCCTTTCGTTTTATAACTGCTGTTCCTGAACGTTGGGGTTGTCGTTGCATGTGTGGACCTTACATTTAAACGAAAAGAGAAACGGACAGACTCACGATCACGGGGAGGCGAGGCGGGTAGTACAAAGCACAGAAAAGCAAAGCTCTCGCGATTCGCGAACATGGGCTGCACTGGACTCATCACCTGTATCACAGTCACTTCATCCTGATGAGGACGTTGGATTGGATGCGACAAGTATTCTGCGAACTCGATCTAGCGAATTTAGTTCATTTTTTAACTAAAACGTGACAGTAGTTAAAAAAAAGAGAATCGTATATTTTCAATTTGACAGATATGTTTCAAGCGGAATAGTATTTCGTGCGAAAAATGTTCAGTTTACTAGTACGTACCGGCCAAAAGCGAGCAAGTGGTCGTGGTGGCCCCCGCATACTACGCTACGATACGACTTTTCATTGTCTGAATCGGGGAGGAGCTGCGATTCTCTGGTCTGATGTGTCATTCTCGCCGAGCCTGCTGCCTGCGGACCGCCATCCGGCATTCCGGCGCTCCCCCAACGTTTTAAAAAAGCTCCAGGCTAGAGTGCTAGACCACGCAACGAGACGCTCTGCTACCCTACAAAACCGCACGCAAGCCGGTCATCACATCGCGCGCGCCCGTTCGCACCGCACGCTGGCTGCCCTAGATTTGCTCAATTTCCGTATGGGGTAGAGATCGTCCCGTGCGCGCGGCAGAGCTAAGCAGGCAAGTCGCAGCGTTCGCCAATTGGACACCGGACGGCCTCACGAGCGCAGACGGCAAGTGACCGTTGCGCTCGCCTAGCTAGCTGCCGCGCGCGGTCTGCGCCTGGCCTCTTGCGGCAATCGCAGTACAGTGCCGGTGGTCACGCCCCTATCGAGAAGCGGTACGGGGCCCCTTGCGAGAATACCCGGCGTCCCTCCTGTTTTCTGCTGCGTCCGCGACGTGTGGAACACAGGTAACTCGTTCGACCGTTCGTACAAAGCTACTAGGTGGATACTGTAGTTCTGCACTCTGCAGCAATACATGTACACGTACACTATGGATCCACTGTTTGCTGGGTTGCCGATCCAAGGCTAACTTTCTCCGTCTAGCTAAGACTGGAATTGCACTGTAAAATGCATGGCCCAGAAAGGCACTCGAGTACTCTGACACCGCACATACATATACCCGCGTTTTTTTTGACACGGCATCATGCATTTGCAGGTAGACAAGTAGGGTGCTCTACACCTGACGACGAGCAGACCAGACGTGGTTAGGAGTGAGTAGTGAGGAGGAGGTGCCCATGATGACCCAGAAGAGAACAAGGATGAACGACGATGCCTTTTAATCCCACACCTCGATCGATCGCCATCTACAACAACTGCTACAAAGAGAATAATGTACTCTCGTATGGCACGGACAGAAAAGCGCCCCGGCTTTGCTACTTGCAGGGCGGGGCCGGCCGCGGCGGCGTGGCCACCTCCGCCATGAGTCCATGACCATGCCGCGCCCGCGCACGCCCTCCCAACGCACGCGAGAGGCCTTTTGCCTTTGTGCGGCTGCTGCTGCTCTCGCCGTCGCCCCTCGCCCTCCCTCCCCCTCCCCGCCCGCGGCGTGCGCGTTCGTGCATGCAGGCATGTGCGCGCGGCATGCATGCGGGTGTACGTTCGTTCTTGGATCGTTGCTGTTGTTTAAGGTTCTCGACGCGGATTAGTTTATTCTGACCACTCTAGTTTCCGATTAGCGCAGCTCTTTGTAATATGCTGCGGCTGCATGCGAGCTGCCCTCTGGGGACGGCATGAGACCCGTATCTAGGATGATGCATGGCAGCGGCCGGGCGCGTTCTTACCGTTGTTCTTCTATCTCGTGCCTTGCGGTGGCATCTCTTGGCGGGCCGCCGCGCTCTGCAGTGACTTTCTTCTCACTCGCGGGGCGTGCGCAGTGCATGCACGCTACTACTACCTGCTCGATGTCGGCGCTCCTGTGACTGTCCTTAGTGTACGCTTGTGTCTGCATCCGATCTACCTACCCTTTCCCGGAGGGCCCCGGCCCCCACCGTCGATCTGGACCATGCATCGTCTAGGGATTTGGTAAAGCTGACCTGTCTGTCACACACATTTTTTCATGCACTACTGCATGCATGTTACATGTACGGTACGTAATACGGTATGCAGGGATCGCATGCACGCAAGAATTTGTTCGAGCAACACATGTTTTAGTGCTTCAGGACACCAGTAAAAATCAAAGGAAGCTGCGGGCGTTAAACACATTCTATTAACTAGCTAGTTAATTAACCTAGCTAGCTAGCAATGCAAGAGTGAAAAGTGTGAAACTGAAGAGAGAGCATGACCGTTGGCATCCGACCAAGGCAAGAAGTTCCAAATCACGCCCGACGGCGTCTGCAGGCTGGCCGGTTGCTAGGTTGCATTTGGAGCGTTCCCGCCTCTCTCTCGACTCCATTATTTCCGTTGGTTCTTGACCTCAGCTCGCTCCTCTCACTCACCTCTATATATGCCCCGCCCTCTTGCCCGTGTTGGTGGTACCCCGCGTCGCCCTCCGTCGTCTCAGCGTATGTTGTGCATGTGAAGAGAGAGAGGAAGAGGGTGACGAGCGAGAAAAAAGCTAGTAGAGTGATAGCTTGACAAGACGCATTGAAGCGAAGGCCACGCATACCAAAGCAACCTCACCATCGCTCGCAAGCTACTCGATCAAGGACATTATTGTCGCAACGAGCTAGCAAGAATAATCCGCGTTAGTTTCGCGAAGCGGTGGTACATATGGCTCGCATCCTCGTGCTGGCTCTGCTCACCATCGCGAGCCTCCTCCTGCCGCCGGTCGTCGCGAGCCAGCAGGCGGCGGCCAAGTGCGAGTACAGAAAGCACTCCGGCCACCGGTACAGGCACCCGGTGGGCGTGCGGAAGATCGTGGTGGACGCGGGCGGCGCCGGCGACTTCGTCTCCATCCAGCGCGCCGTCGACTCCGTGCCGGAGGGCAACACCGTGCGCGTCATCGTGCAGATCAACGCCGGCACGTACATGTAAGCTCGCTAGCTACAGTACTACTAATAGCTACCTCTACCCTCGCTCTCCTTCGTTCGCCATTCTAAGTATGTGTGTGCGTGCAGAGAGAAGGTGGTAGTGCCGGCGTCGAAGCCGTACGTCACGTTCCAGGGCGCCGGGCGCGACGTGACGGTGGTGGAGTGGCACGACCGGGCCAGCGACCGCGGCCCCGACGGGCAGCCGCTCCGCACCTACAACACCGCCTCAGTAACCATCCTAGCTAACTATTTCAACGCTAAGAACATCAGCTTCAAGGTGAGCAGCCGTTTGCCCAGCAGACCACCCAGTACGTGGCCGAGAGACGATGGTGCAGCAGGGGCAGGCAAAGTGACAAAACCTCTCAGAGAGTCACAAGTCTCTGGACTTTTGCTTCTAAACGCCGCTGTCTCTGTGTATCTCGTTCCTTTTCGAAAATTTTGAATCCGATCGATCCGCGTGTTTTCACACACTAAGCTAGCAAGATCGACGCTATCACGCTACTGCGTGCCCTGTATCTGTTGAAGTTGTGCCTGTAGGCTGCAGGTTGGCTGGGTGTGTGTGGCTTCAAAATTCGGCGGCGACAGGCATCCTGGACGAGCAAAACGCGCATTCGATCTGGCTGATTTTTTCGGTTGGCCGTCTTGGTCCAATGCAGCAGGGGCAGGCTCCTAACTGACGCACCTTTTCCCTTTCCAATGTCTCGTCTTGACACGCAGAACACAGCTCCGGCGCCGATGCCCGGCACGCAAGGAGGGCAGGCGGTGGCGTTCCGCATCTCCGGCGACAAGGCCTTCTTCTTCGGCTGCGGGTTCTACGGCGCGCAGGACACGCTGTGCGACGACGCCGGCCGGCACTACTTCCGCGACTGCTACATCGAGGGCTCCATCGACTTCGTCTTCGGCAACGCCCGCTCCCTCTACAAGGTGCGTAGTACCGCCGCCGCCGCCGCGTACGTGCGCTCACGCGCACTGGCTACTGACCGACGCCGCCCGTCAAATAACTGTGGAAACGCGCGCGCGCAGGACTGCGAGCTGCACTCGACGGCGCAGCGGTTCGGCTCGGTGGCGGCGCACGGGCGGCGCGACCCGTGCGAGCGCACCGGCTTCGCCTTCGTCAACTGCCGGGTGACCGGCACGGGGCGGCTCTACGTGGGGCGGGCCATGGGGCAGTACTCGCGCATCGTCTACGCCTACACCTACTTCGACAGCGTCATCGCGCCAGGCGGCTGGGATGACTGGGACCACACCAGCAACAAGAGCATGTAACGTTCAGCAGTTCATCACGCCAGTTACATTACATACCGTGCCGTCCCTGCGGCGCTAACGTCAGTGACTGTTATTGTTACCTCCTCGCCGGCGCGCACAGGACGGCGTTCTTCGGGATGTACAGGAACTGGGGCCCCGGCGTCGACGCCGTGCACGGCGTCTCCTGGGCGCGAGAGCTCGACTACTTCGCCGCCCGCCCTTTCCTCGGCAAGAGCTTCGTCAACGGATACCACTGGCTCACACCTGATGTCTGAAAAACACACAAACACACGCGCGAGAGTCAGGAGACACATCGATTACAGCAAACCAGATTAATTTATTCGTACAGCATAAAGACAGAATAAGACACCATTTACAAGCCACTGAATATGTATAGTGATCCACTGGCGCAGAAGTCAGATTCAAGATTCATTTCGTCTATAAAAAATAGTTTCCAAAACTTCGTCATGTGCAGTGTAAACTAGACAGTGAGCAGTGAGTCTGTTATGTCTCTGCATAGGAGACCTTGGATGTGCAATTCAAGTTGTTCCATTATGTTTGAATCTGCAAAGGAGCATGGACACAAAGTTTGTGAAGCACAGTATAATTTCAATATTTTCTAGAAAATAACCAAACATCCATATGACATAATAGTAAGTTCATAATCCAACGACAACATAGTGGCTAGATCTAACACGATCCAATGAGAAAAGGTCAACATAACCCAACGGCATAATAGTATTTTGCATGTTGGATTGTAAACGTACTATGACGTGAAGATGATTGATTATTGTTTACAAAATGTTTAAATTAGATGCATATGAAATATTGAAACATTGTTGTCAGCCCCTAGGTATGGATACCATAGGCACTACAACCAAACTAGGTCTACATGAAGAGGACAGGCCCCACCTTCGAGGCAGGGCAAATTGACAAGACCCCCTTGAGGCTCTGTTCGTTTTGTGCTGATCCATAAGGATTGAGGGGGGATCAAATCCCCTACAAGTCAAAATCCTCTTCAATCCATTCCAATCCACCTCAATCCCTATGGTTTTGGGATCAAACGAACATGACCTGAAGGGACATGGGAGAATACGTGGTCGAGATCCCCACCACGTGTCAACCCAATGGGAGGGTTCCTTGCCACGAATGCCTTTGTTGGGCTTCCTTTCGCAACGACATTCGCTGCCCTGAAACGGGATTCGGTTGCGACACATGATCTGATTGATTCCTTGTCCATGGCTGGTTCCGGTACCGTCACATGAATTCAAGGACCCGTTGGGCACCCCAGACCCTATCTACGAGGCTCCGGACCCATCCCGCATAGCTTTCTACAATCGTCAGCTCCATCTGCTCTCGGTGCTCCAACTGGGCCCCAAACCCCTTGGAAGGCGTCCATATCATCATGGTAAACTAATCCTCTGCCGTCCACCAGGCAAGGCCCAGGGGGCCACAACACTCAGGCCCTAGTAGGTGCTGGCCTGATAGGCTCCCGACGTGCCACAGAGATGCTTCCCCGTCCCTGTCTATCCGTCAGGAGAGAATTTCTTCTCATTTACATCCTCGTGGGAGAAGAAACTCATCTATTTCCTAATGGAAGAATTCTTCGCATGCAATCGGGGATCAGATCCATTGCCATCTTTAGAGGCAACACACCAACTCAGATAACTTCACACATTCTTACTCTCTGGCTCTAACTACCCAACTGTAAGAGGACTTAGCTGGTTGCTAGCAATGCAATTCATGTAAGGAGAACGAAGAGTATTATGCTTTGACGGTTGAACCTCCAAAAAACTCATGGCTCCTAGCTGTGTTCAGATGGGTGTCATAGCCATTCTCCGATGACCGAGCTAGGGCCCTGCATCGTGCATCGTGGTAGATAGTTGAGTAGCACTCTAAGAGCATCTCCAAGAGAGGCTCTAAACATGGTCCTATTTTAAATATAGGGCTCAAAACCATAAAACATCTTTCCAACAGCGGCCCTATTTTATAAAATTTCATCAAATGGTTATAGGGCTCGGTCTCTCGGGTCCTAAATATATTACTCATATACTGGAGCCCTATCCTCAATTTCACTTAATCTCTAACCATTTATTTTCTAATATCATGATTTATTTCCTAAATAGCATTATTTAAGGCCTGGCTATTGGAGTAAACATTTCTTTTGAGACCCTAAACATTCTAAATATGATCCTATTTCAAATTTTAGGACTGAAAGGGAATTAGGCTTACACCTAGTTCCTAAATAATTTTGGTGGTTGAATTGCCCAACACAAATAATTGGACTAACTAGTTTGCCCAAGTGTATAGATTATACAGGTGTAAAAGGTTCACCCTCAGCCAATAAAAAGACCAAGTTTTGGATTCAATAAAGGAGCAAAGGGGCAACCGAAGGCACCCCTGGTCTGGCGCACCGGACTGTCCGGCGTGCCACCGGACAGTGAACAGTACCTGTCCGGTGCACCAGGGAACTCAGACTCAAACTCGCCACCTTCGAGAATTTCCAGGGCGACTCGGCTATAATTCACCGGACTGTCCGGTGTACACCGGACAGTGTCCGGTGCGCCAAGGGAGGTCGGCCTCAGGAACTCGCCAGCTTCGGGAAACGCCAACGGATAGCCCGCTAAAATTCACCGGACTGTCCGGTGTGCACCGGACTGTCCGGTGCGCCTCCGAAGCAACGGTCATCTCCGCGCCAACGGCTCTCTGCCGCGCATTTAATGCGCCCTCTGCGCGCGCAGAAGTCAGAATCGCCCATGCTGGCACACCGGACATCAAACAGTACCTGTCCGGTGTGCACCGGACACCCAGGCGGGCCCACAAGTCAGAAGCTCCAACGGTCAGAATCCAACGGCAGTGATGACGTGGCAGGGGGCACCGGACTGTCCGGTGTGCACCGGACTGTCCGGTGCGCCATCGAACAGACAGCCTCCCAACGGCCACATTTGGTGGTTGGGGCTATAAATACCCCAACCACCCCACCATTCATGGCATCCAAGTTTTCCACTTCTCAACTACTACAAGAGCTCTAGCATTCAATTCTAGACACACTAAAGAGATCAAATCCTCTCCAATTCCACACAAAGCCCTAGTGACTAGTGAGAGTGATTTGCCGTGTTCATTTGAGCTCTTGCGCTTGGATTGCTTCTTTTCTTTCTCACTTGTTCTTGAGATCACAACTCCATTGTAATCAAGGCAAGAGGCACCAATTGTGTGGTGGCCCTTGCGGGGAAGTTTTGTTCCCGGCTTTGATTTGAGAAAAGAAGCTCACTCGGTCCGAGGGACCGTTTGAGAGAGGGAAGGGTTGAAAGAGACCCGGCCTTTGTGGCCTCCTCAACGGGGAGTAGGTTTGCAAGAACCGAACCTCGGTAAAACAAATCTCCGTGTCTCACTTGCTTATTCGCTTGGGATTTGTTTTTGCGCCCTCTCTCGCGGACTCGTTTATATTTCTAACGCTAACCCGGCTTGTAGTTGTGTTTATATTTGTAAATTTCAGTTTCGCCCTATTCACCCCCCCTCTAGGCGACTATCAATTGGTATCAGAGCCCGGTGCTTCATTAGAGCCTAACCGCTCGAAGTGATGTCGGGAGATCACGCCAAGAAGGAGATGGAGACCGGCGAAAAGCCCACTACAAGCCACGGGAGCACTTCATCGGAAGAGTCCCACACCAAGAGGAAGGAGAAGAAGAAGGACTCCTCCAAACGGAAGGAGAAAAAGTCTTCCTCTTCTCATCACAAAGAGAAGAAGGAAAAATCTTCTTCTCACAAGCCGCATCGGAGAGGAGACAAGCACAAAAGGATGAGGAAGGTGGTCTACTACGAGACCGACACTTCATCAACATCGACCTCCGACTCCGATGCGCCCTCCGTCACTTCTAAGCGCCAAGAGCGCAAGAAGTATAGTAAGATCCCCCTACGCTACCCTCGCATTTCCAAACATACACCTTTACTTTCCGTCCCATTAGGCAAACCACCAACTTTTGATGGTGAAGATTACGCTAGGTGGAGCGATTTAATGCGATTTCATCTAACCTCGCTCCACAAAAGTATATGGGATGTTGTTGAGTTTGGTGCACAGGTACCGTCGGTAGGGGATGAAAACTATGATGAGGATGAGGTGGCCCAAATCGAGCACTTCAACTCTCAAGCAACAACAATACTCCTCGCCTCTCTAAGTAGAGAGGAGTATAACAAAGTACAAGGGTTGAAGAGCGCCAAGGAGATTTGGGATGTGCTCAAAACCGCGCACGAAGGAGACGAACTCACCAAGATCACCAAGCAGGAAACGATCGAGGGGGAGCTCGGTCGGTTCCGGCTTCGCAAAGGGGAGGAGCCACAACACATGTACAACCGGCTCAAGACCTTGGTGAATCAAGTGCGCAACCTCGGGAGCGTAAAATGGGATGACCACGAGATGGTTAAGGTTATTCTAAGATCTCTTATTTTCCTTAACCCTACTCAAGTTCAATTAATCCGTGGTAATCCTAGATATACTAAAATGACCCCCGAGGAAGTTATCGGGAATTTTGTGAGTTTTGAATGCATGATCGAAGGCTCAAGGAAGATCAACGAGCTTGATGATGCCACCACATCCGAAGCTCAACCCGTTGCATTCAAAGCAACGGAGGAGAAGAAGGAGGAGTCTACACCAAGTCGACAACCAATCGACGCCTCCAAGCTTGACAATGAGGAGATGGCGCTCGTCATCAAGAGCTTCCGCCAAATCCTCAAACAAAGGAGGGGGAAAGACTACAAGTCCCGCTCCAAGAAGGTTTGCTACAAATGTGGTAAGCCCGGTCATTTTATTGCTAAATGTCCTATATCTAGTGACAGTGACCGAGGCGACGACAAGAAGGGGAGAAGAAAGGAGAAGAAAAGGTACTACAAGAAGAAGGGCGGCGATGCCCATGTTTGTCGGGAATGGGATTCCGACGAGAGCTCAAGCGACTCCTCCGACGACGAGGACGCCGCCAACATCGCCGTCACCAAGGGACTCCTCTTCCCCAACGTCGGCCACAAGTGCCTCATGGCAAAGGACGACAAAAAGAAGGTTAAATCTAAATCCTCCACTAAATATGAATCCTCTAGTGATGACAATGCTAGTGATGAGGAAGATAATTTGCGTTCCCTTTTTGCCAACCTTAACATAGCTCAAAAAGAAAAATTAAATGAATTGGTTAGTGCTATTCATGAAAAGGATGATCTTTTGGATTCCCAAGAGGACCTCCTTATTAAGGAAAACAAGAAACATGTTAAGGTTAAAAAGGCTTATGCTCTTGAAATTGGGAAATGTGAAAAATTATCTAGTGAGCTAAGCACTTGCCGTGAGATGATTGACAACCTTAGAAATGAAAATGCTAGTTTAAATGCTAAGGTTGATTCTCATGTTTGTAATGTTTCAATTCCCAATCCTAGAGATAATAATGATGATTTGCTTACTAGGATTGAAGAATTAAACATTTCTCTTGCTAGCCTTAGAATAGAGAATGAAAATTTGATTGCTAAGGCTAAAGATTTTGATGTTTGCAAAGTTACAATTGCCGATCTTAGAGATAAAAATGATATTCTTCATGCTAAGATTGTTGAACTTAATTCCTGCAAACCGTCTACATCTACTATTGAGCATGTGTCTATTTGTGATAGATGTAGAGATATTGATGTTAATGCTATTCATGATCACATGGCTTTAATTAAACAACAAAATGATCATATAGCAAAACTAGATGCTAAAATTGCCGAGCACAACTTAGAAAATGAGAAATTTAAATTTGCTCGTAGCATGCTTTATAATGGGAGACGCCCTGGCATTAAGGATGGCATTGGCTTCCAAAGGGGAGACAATGTCAAAATTAATGCCCCTCCTAAGAACTTGTCTAACTTTGTTAAGGGCAAGGCTCCCATGCCTCAGGATAACGAGGGCTACATTTTATACCCTGCCGGCTATCCTGAGAGCAAAATTAGGAGAATTCATTCTAGGAAGTCTCACTCTGGCCCTAATCATGCTTTTATGTATAAGGGTGAGACATCTAGCTCTAGGCAACCAACCCGTGCCAAGTTGCCTAGAAAGAAAACTCCTAATGCATCAAATGATCATGCCATTTCATTTAAAACTTTTGATGCTTCTTATGTGCTTACTAACAAATCCGGCAAAGTGGTTGCCAAGTTTGTTGGGGGCAAACACAAGGGTTCCAAGACTTGTGTTTGGGTACCCAAAGTTCTTGTGTCTAATGCCAAAGGACCCAAAACCATTTGGGTACCTAAAGTCAAGAACTAAACTTGTTTTGTAGGTTTATGCATCCGGGGGCTCAAGTTGGATACTCGACAGCGGGTGCACAAACCACATGACAGGGGAGAAGAGGATGTTCTCCTCATATGAGAAAAACCAAGATCCCCAAAGAGCAATCACATTCGGGGATGGAAATCAAGGTTTGGTCAAAGGTTTGGGTAAAATTGCTATATCTCCTGACCATTCCATTTCCAATGTTTTTCTCGTTGATTCTTTAGATTACAATTTGCTTTCTGTATCTCAATTATGTCAAATGGGCTACAACTGTCTTTTCACTGATATAGGTGTCACTGTCTTTAGAAGAAGTGATGATTCAATAGCATTTAAGGGAGTGTTAGAGGGTCAGCTATACTTGGTAGACTTTGATAGAGCTGAACTCGACACTTGCTTAATTGCTAAGACTAACATGGGCTGGCTCTGGCATCGCCGACTAGCACATGTTGGAATGAAGAATCTTCATAAGCTTCTAAAGGGAGAACACATTTTGGGACTAACAAATGTTCATTTTGAGAAAGACAAGGTTTGTAGTGCATGCCAAGCAGGAAAGCAAGTTGGCTTTCATCATCCACATAAGAACATAATGACGACCGACAGGCCACTGGAGCTCCTACACATGGATCTTTTTGGCCCGATTGCTTACATAAGCATCGGCGGGAGTAAGTACTGTCTAGTTATTGTGGATGATTATTCTCGCTTCACTTGGGTATTCTTTTTGCAGGAAAAATCTCAAACCCAAGAGACCTTAAAAGGATTCTTGAGACGGGCTCAAAATGAGTTCGGCTTAAGGATCAAGAAAATTAGAAGCGATAACGGGACGGAGTTCAAGAATTCTAAAATTGAAGGCTTCCTTGAGGAGGAGGGCATCAAGCATGAGTTCTCTTCTCCCTACACGCCACAACAAAATGGTGTAGTGGAGAGGAAGAATAGAACTCTATTGGACATGGCAAGGACCATGCTTGATGAGTACAAGACTTCGGATCGGTTTTGGGCCGAGGCGGTCAACACCGCCTGCTACGCCATCAACCGGTTATATCTTCACCGAATCCTCAAGAAGACATCATATGAACTCCTAATCGGTAAAAAGCCCAACATTTCATACTTTAGAGTTTTTGGTAGCAAATGCTTTATTCTTGTTAAAAGAGGTAGAAAATCTAAATTTGCTCCTAAAACTGTAGAAGGCTTTTTACTTGGTTATGACTCAAACACAAGGGCATATAGGGTCTTTAACAAGTCCACTGGACTAGTTGAAGTCTCATGTGACGTTGTGTTTGATGAAACTAACGGCTCTCAAGTAGAGCAAGTTGATCTTGATGAGATAGGTAATGAAGAGGCTCCATGCATAGCGCTAAGGAACATATCCATTGGGGATGTGTGTCCTAAGGAATCCGAAGAGCCTCCAAGTGCACAAGATCAACCATCCTCCTCCACGCAAGCATCTCCACCAACTCAAAATGAGGATGAGACTCAAGTTGATGAAGGGCAAAATCAAGAAGATGAGCCACCTCAAGATGATGGCAATGATCAAGGGGGAGATGCAAATGATCAAGAAAAGGAGGATGAGGAAGAACCAAGGCCGCCACACCCAAGAGTCCACCAAGCAATCCAACGAGATCACCCCGTCGACACCATCCTCGGCGACATTCATAAGGGGGTAACCACTCGATCTCGTGTTGCACATTTTTGTGAACATTACTCTTTTGTTTCCTCTATTGAGCCACACAGGATAGAGGAAGCACTTCAAGATTCGGATTGGGTGGTGGCAATGCAAGAGGAGCTCAACAATTTCACGAGGAACGAGGTATGGCATTTAGTTCCACGTCCTAACCAAAATGTTGTAGGAACCAAATGGGTCTTCCGCAACAAGCAAGATGAGCATGGTGTGGTGACAAGGAACAAAGCTCGACTCGTGGCCAAAGGGTATTCACAAGTCGAAGGTTTGGATTTCGGTGAAACCTATGCACCCGTAGCTAGGCTTGAGTCAATTCGCATATTATTGGCCTATGCTACTTACCATGGCTTTAAGCTTTATCAAATGGACGTGAAAAGTGCCTTTCTCAATGGACCAATCAAGGAAGAGGTCTATGTTGAGAAACCTCCCGGCTTTGAAGACAGTGAGTATCCTAACCATGTTTATAAGCTCTCTAAGGCGCTTTATGGGCTCAAGCAAGCCCCAAGAGCATGGTATGAATGCCTTAGAGATTTCCTTATTGATAATGGCTTCAAAGTCGGTAAAGCCGATCCTACACTCTTTACTAAAACTCTTGAAAATGACTTGTTGGTATGCCAAATTTATGTTGATGATATTATATTTGGGTCTACTAACGAGTCTACTTGTGAAGAGTTTAGTAGGATTATGACACAGAAATTCGAGATGTCTATGATGGGGGAGTTGAAGTATTTCTTAGGATTCCAAGTGAAGCAACTCCAAGAGGGCACCTTCATTAGCCAAACGAAGTATACTCAAGACATTCTAAACAAGTTTGGGATGAAGGATGCCAAGCCCATCAAAACACCCATGGGAACCAATGGGCATCTCGACCTCGACACGGGAGGTAAGTCCGTAGATCAAAAGGTATACCGGTCGATGATATGTTCTTTACTCTACTTATGTGCATCTCG
Source organism: Zea mays (assembly GCF_902167145.1). Lineage (NCBI taxonomy): Eukaryota > Viridiplantae > Streptophyta > Magnoliopsida > Poales > Poaceae > Zea > Zea mays. Next base: position 20,704,322 of record NC_050097.1, read on the forward strand.
ACCGGATATTATGCTTTCCGTATGCATGTGTGCAAGATTCCAAGCCGACCCTAAGGAAGCTCACCTTACGGCCGTGAAACGAATCTTGAGATATTTGGCTTATACTCCTAAGTTTGGGCTTTGGTATCCTAGGGGATCCATATTTGATTTGATTGGTTATTCGGATGCCGATTGGGCGGGGTGCAAAATCAATAGGAAGAGCACATCGGGGACTTGCCAGTTCTTGGGAAGATCCTTGGTGTCTTGGGCTTCAAAGAAGCAAAATTCGGTCGCTCTTTCCACCGCCGAAGCCGAGTACATTGCCGCAGGCCATTGTTGCGCGCAATTGCTTTGGATGAGGCAAACCCTGCGGGACTACGGTTACAAATTGACCAAAGTTCCCTTGCTATGTGATAATGAGAGTGCAATCAAAATGGCCGACAATCCCGTCGAGCATAGCCGCACTAAACACATAGCCATCCGGTATCATTTTCTTAGGGATCACCAGCAAAAGGGAGATATCGAGATTTCTTACATTAACACTAAAGATCAATTAGCCGATATCTTTACCAAGCCTCTTGATGAACAATCTTTTAACAAACTTAGGCATGAGCTCAATATTCTTGATTCTAGAAATTTCTTTTGCTAGCTTGCACACATAGCTCATTTGAATACCTTTGATTATATCTCTTTTATATGCTATGACTAATGTGTTTTCAAGTCTATTTCAAACCAAGTCATAGGTATATTGAAAGGGAATTGGAGTCTTCGGCAAAGACAAAGGCTTCCACTCCGTAACTCATACTTCGCCATCACTCCAAGCATCTCTCTATTCTTTGGGGAGAAATGAGAATCCAAAGCAAAAGGACTTCGTCTTCGGTATAATCTTAACTCATTTACTTATGACCAAAGGGGAAGATAGTACCTAAGGGCTCTAATGATTCCGTTTTTGGCGATTCATGCCAAAAAGGGGGAGAAATGAGCCCAAAGCAAAAGGACCGCACCACCACCACCAAATTCAAAAACTTAAGTGTTTTCCAAAAGTATTTTTCAATTGGTATCCTATTGTGTTCAAAAGGGGGAGAAAGTAGTATTTCAAAAATGATATATCAAAACCCTCTTGAACACTAAGAGGAGTATCTCGTTTAGGGGGAGTTTTGGTTATGTCAAGGAAAAGCATTTGAAACAAGGGGAGAGAATTCCAAATCTTAAGAATGCTTTGCAAATCTTATTCATTTACCTTTGACTATTTGCAAAAGAACTTTGAAAAGGATTTACAAAAGATTTTTGCAAAAACAAAACTCGTGGTGCAAACGTGGTCCAAAATGTTATATAAGAAAGAAACAATCCATGCATATCTTGTAAGTATTTCTATTGGCTCAATTCCAAGCATCCTTTACACTTACATTATGCAAACTAGTTCAATTATGCACTTCTATATTTGCTTTGGTTTGTGTTGGCATCAATCACCAAAAAGGGGGAGATTGAAAGGGAATTAGGCTTACACCTAGTTCCTAAATAATTTTGGTGGTTGAATTGCCCAACACAAATAATTGGACTAACTAGTTTGCCCAAGTGTATAGATTATACAGGTGTAAAAGGTTCACCCTCAGCCAATAAAAAGACCAAGTTTTGGATTCAATAAAGGAGCAAAGGGGCAACCGAAGGCACCCCTGGTCTGGCGCACCGGACTGTCCGGCGTGCCACCGGACAGTGAACAGTACCTGTCCGGTGCACCAGGGAACTCAGACTCAAACTCGCCACCTTCGGGAATTTCCAGGGCGACTCGGCTATAATTCACCGGACTGTCCGGTGTACACCGGACAGTGTCCGGTGCGCCAAGGGAGGTCGGCCTCAGGAACTCGCCAGCTTCGGGAAACGCCAACGGATAGCCCGCTAAAATTCACCGAACTGTCCGGTGTGCACCGGACTGTCCGGTGCGCCTCCGAAGCAACGGTCATCTCCGCGCCAACGGCTCTCTGCCGCGCATTTAATGCGCCCTCTGCGCGCGCAGAAGTCAGAATCGCCCATGCTGGCACACCGGACATCAAACAGTACCTGTCCGGTGTGCACCGGACACCCAGGCGGGCCCACAAGTCAGAAGCTCCAACGGTCAGAATCCAACGGCAGTGATGACGTGGCAGGGGGCACCGGACTGTCCGGTGTGCACCGGACTGTCCGGTGCGCCATCGAACAGACAGCCTCCCAACGGCCACATTTGGTGGTTGGGGCTATAAATACCCCAACCACCCCACCATTCATGGCATCCAAGTTTTCCACTTCTCAACTACTACAAGAGCTCTAGCATTCAATTCTAGACACACTAAAGAGATCAAATCCTCTCCAATTCCACACAAAGCCCTAGTGACTAGTGAGAGTGATTTGCCGTGTTCATTTGAGCTCTTGCGCTTGGATTGCTTCTTTTCTTTCTCACTTGTTCTTGAGATCACAACTCCATTGTAATCAAGGCAAGAGGCACCAATTGTGTGGTGGCCCTTGCGGGGAAGTTTTGTTCCCGGCTTTGATTTGAGAAAAGAAGCTCACTCGGTCCGAGGGACCGTTTGAGAGAGGGAAGGGTTGAAAGAGACCCGGCCTTTGTGGCCTCCTCAACGGGGAGTAGGTTTGCAAGAACCGAACCTCGGTAAAACAAATCTCCGTGTCTCACTTGCTTATTCGCTTGGGATTTGTTTTTGCGCTCTCTCTCGCGGACTCGTTTATATTTCTAACGCTAACCCGGCTTGTAGTTGTGTTTATATTTGTAAATTTCAGTTTCGCCCTATTCACCCCCCCTCTAGGCGACTATCAAGGACTCTATTTTAGGGTTTGTTGTTGGAGATGCTCTAAAAGCCCTTGTTGAATCTTTAAAGTGGCATTGACCTTGTACCCTCGACTGTCAAAAACGACATTTGTGTTGACCTTTATTCACATTATGTACTAGAATTTCGTGAATTATAATTGTAATTATGCATTTTACTATGTTTTATTTTTAATTTAGTTGTATTATATTTTTTCATGGGATGCCCCGATCGTGTTTTTCTTGTGTACAAAAAATTAGTGTTAAAACTTGATTAGAGTAGAGAAAAAGAGAAATTAGTTGATTCCTATTCTTGAGAGTGGTGTTGGTTAGATTCACCTATTTAAGAGTGGTATAGATTGAATTCTCTCGACCAAGGGAGTTGGCAGGGAATAACTAAGGGTGGGCATTTTAAAACTGAAGATCGAACCTGAATAGACCATTCTATTTGTTTTTTCAGGTTCGGTTCGTATATGTGTCATATTTGGGAATACATGTTAGGATTCAGTTTCTAACCTTTAAAACCCAAGTAGACCAAATAATCCCAAATATATAAAAAAAACTCTTAGCTTGTGTTGATATTATTTTATAATGTATGAAATTACTAGTTAAAAATTATGGTATCATCTTAATGATTATATATATAGTATGTATATTTAGAGCTCTGGTCTTCCAATAACTAGAAGAAGCCCTAGCTCAACGGTGTCATCCGGTTCAGCCGCACCAGATTCGGGCGACTATAAAAACACTCTAGGCTGTTAGGGATTAAGTTTTAGCGGCGACGACCCTGGAGGCCAGCGGCGATGGCGCTTCGAGGCGGGCAACCGGCGGCGACGCTCCCCAGATCAAGCGATAGTGACGCTCCAGAAACAGGCGAGCAAGTGCCGGCGGTGCTCCCAAAGCGGACGAGCGGCGACAACGCACCCTAGGCTCGGTGGCGATAGCGGTTGCGCGAGGCGCGATAGGCTTCAACATCGGTGATGGTGGCCCCGAGGGAGCATAGTGGCCACGGATCTGGGAGGTGCGCACGCATGACGGCGGATCCTAGAGACACGCACGCGACGTGGGCTCCTCGGAGCGCGTGCCTCAGAGTGGTACACGCTAGCCCCACCTCCTGCGATAGTATTACTCATTTTTTTATTGTCACATGTTATAACAATAGTACTTTTATGGTCACTTAGTATTTTTATTTAATTATTTATTACGTATATTTTAATAATAAATACTATTATTTAGTCTATTTAATAGACCGAATAGACTGAACTATAAATATCGATCTATTCGTGTTTGGTGTCTAAAATTATTTTAAAATTTTCGGTTATTATTTTTCGTAAACCGAAATTTCAAAACTGAACGGAATTATCGGAATGGACCGAATGCCCAGCCCGTGTCCTTGCACCGTCGTTGCCGCGGTCGTGTCAGAGATGTTCAATTCTTGGTCATGGCCGCCGCCGGAGGAGGTAGCCGCGAGGCGACGGTTGCGGCGGCGCTAGCTCGGGAACCCCGACGCTTTTTCGCGGGTGCGGCCGTACGGGAGAGAGCGCATCCTTGCCGTTGGAGGTTGGACAAAATCAATGCTCCTAGTTTGGTTGGGTGAATGGCAGGCTGGCTGCCTCCCCAGCAGCTACTGCCCACTAATACATTGGTCAAGCTGGCAAGCCGCCGCGCCACCCGCCCGCACTAGCCCACTCCGGAGTCCGGCCCTCGCCCTGCTCGCCGCAATGCATCACCGGTTCGCGGGCCTCGTGCCCACCGCCCGCCCCGCTCTGCCGCCGATCCACGGCGGAGTCGTCGGCCGGAGCTATCCGCCCGTCCACCGGTCCTTGGCGCTTCGCCTGGCGCCGTTTGCCTCCGCGTCTGTCCGACGCGCGTGCCGCCCCCTCGCCGTCTCCGCCCAATCCACCAGCCTCCGGTCTCTCCGAATCTCCCTTTGTCCTCTATACTTCTTGAAATTTTCTTATTTGTACTTCTTGGCTAACTGGACGTGTGGGAAAACTTTGGGATACGATCGGGTTATTTATTTGGTCCACGGCATAGAAGCAAGTGTAAACGCTTTGGAACATCTCCCGTGGGAATTTTGTAGCTATTCGGAAAGGGGATCTACTAATTTTGCCCATCTCGTAGCAGTCACTGCGCACACATCCATAGCAGTTAGTATGTGATTTATGCGTGTTGCTCGCTAGCTATGCCATCCTATCATGTTTAGCTACAACCTTTTACCCCCGATTCCTTCTGTAACGTTGATAATTTCGACGTCTGGGTGATCGTGGTTCTGGTTTCCTATTTCCTCAAAGACGCAGAACTCCTCCAAATTTGAACTTTATGATGCACATGGACGGTTGATGCTGAACCATTGCTAATTCTTTTAATTGCCAGGCCGGAGAAGTTTTTTGAAGTGGAGATGAAGGTGCGCGACTATGAAATTGACCAGTATGGTGTTGTCAACAATGCAATCTATGCTAGCTACTGCCAACATGGTGAGTTCTGTCCATGGTAAAAACTCGAAAGCTAGAATGGAGTGTTAGTACGCTAATATAATTAGTTAGTCTTATATTCTGCTATCATGGTTTGTTTCCGAAAATCTGATTCTTGTTTAGGTAGCATATTGAGATCCCATGTCTGATTCTATGCCTTGAAATTGAGCAGGTCGTCACGAGCTGCTTGAGAGCGTAGGCATCAGTGCAGATGCAGTGGCGCGCAGTGGGGAATCCCTGGCTCTCTCTGAGTTGAACCTCAAGTACTTTGCCCCTTTGAGGGTAAGGTGCTCCTTTCTGAGCCACGCAGAAACCAAAATTGAAGAAATTTAATGAAACTATTTCAGCTTGAAACCCTTGGATTGAACATGTCACCCCATAGCAGTTTCTCTTGGTTCTGATTTGCCCCTCTATTTTCTTTGGACTTGCAGAGTGGCGATAAGTTTGTTGTTAAGGTGAGGCTTGCAGGCATCAAAGGTGTACGGATGATATTCGACCACATCATTACAAAACTGCCTAATCATGAGGTATGCAGAACACCAACAAGTAACAACGTGGGTTTAAGTTCTTCTGCCACAATGTTATGTGTAGAGCTCTGTGGGATCTTGTCAACCCATAGTTACATGCAACTTTCTGCATTTATGTGCAACCTCCGTATACAGCGAAAGATACATATATCGCAAATTTTCACGACATGTTTCTCATGGCAGCTAATTCTGGAGGCAAAGGCAACGGCTGTTTGCCTGAACAAAGACTACTATCCTACCCGTATTCCTCGTGAACTATTGTCCAAGATGCAGCTCTTCTTACCCGTGGACAGCAGAGGGTCAAATGAAGACGTTAATAATCGGAATAACAGCTGCAACTAATTCTGGAGGCAAAGACAAGGGCTGTTTGTTCGAACTGAAGACTACCATCTCATCTCCAAAACTGTTTATGTCATCCAAGCTGCAGCTCCTCATCGAAGAATATAGTAGAATCCCTCCGTTCTTTTTTATTTGTCGTGGTTTAGTTCAAAAATGAACTAGCGGACAATAAATATTCGAGAACGGATGTAGTAGAATCTAGTCTTGGAGACTGGCGGCTGCTTGGTCCTGCAGTGCCAACGAAAACCACCTATGTATCTCCATCTCAGGAGCGCTGTCATAGAAGAGCACAGTCCATCTTCATTCTTTGTAACTGTTCACCCGAAACATTTGATCCGTTACTGCAGTCGTTTGGTACAGAAAGCTCTTCTTGCTCTGGAGGAATAATATGTGCTATGTACATCTGCTTGTTGTATTAGGAACATGAAAGGAAATTGTCGGAAGTAGGATCATGAGGTGCCGACGGATCAGGTGCGGGAATCAACTGCGTAAACATTGTTACATTTACTATGATGATCAGACCAGATATCATATTATGGATCAGGTGCGGAATCAACTGCGTAAATTATTACAAGAAAACAACCCATATACAAGAGAGAATGATCTAGGGATAACGTCAACACAAGATGCAAGAAACAATTGGCGTCCGAGTAGTTCATGTCATGGTTTGGTACATGCCACCTTGGTGTCACCACGGGTGAGGAGGCCGTGAGCGTGAGGGACGTACGAGTTTCATATTATGGATGCATTTAGAGCAACTTTAAAAGGTTGTGTTAGCGTCACAGATGCTTCTAGCGAGAAATAGCAGATATAGAGAGCAGAGAGGAAGCTAGCTGTAGCGTGGAGAGGGGTAAAGGAAGGAAGAAGACAAGAGAATAGACGATGATAATGTTTGTATTCTGATAATTGGTAATTGATATCCTCTTAGCATATACAACTGTTCTTTTATAGCCGCAGAAACCCACTTGTCCTCTGGCAATGGCCCCACATGGCAGCCACTCCTAACAGGTTGGTTGAATTTGCATATTGAAATGTAAATAAAATGATTCTTCAAATCAATTAGCTACTCAAAATGTTTACTTGTCGCAGCAGTTTTATTTTTTGAACATTCCGCATCATTTGTTATTTAACTAAAATACTCTCTCGTCTCAAATTAGTATTCGCTTTAGCTCTTAGTTTTTGTCTATATTCAAATGGATTATAATGAATCTAGATATATATACAAAACACATACATCAATTATTGTATGAATGCGGTAAAACTCTAAAACGAATTTTAATTTGGGACGAGAGAAGTATACATATATGCACATTTATACATATATAGAGGGTGTTTGGTAGCCGCACCAGGCTCCCGATCAGGCTATTGTAGGACCTAGTTCAATGTTTGGCCCACGGATCGTGTGCATTGGCCTAGCTCGGCCATTAGTCTGTCTCCATGTAAACATGAGTATTAGGCATTCATTTCTAGCTCGGTCCATTCGGAGCAGCGTGCGACCCGCAGTTAACTTATCCTAGCCTCTCGTGCCCTGGTGCAGTCTAGGATTTGAGCACTCCTCATTTACACCATCACTCATCTCGCTCATCTCGGATAGTTTGCTCCTCTGTTGTCTTATCGCCTCACCTCTTGTCTATAGTGTCCCTCTCCTAGCAAGGTGTGAGCGCACCCTATGCTCACATGAGGTGCAGGTTTGGGATGAACTTGTTCATGTCCTTCCTCTTCTCCATCCTTGGTGCTATAGTTTTTGCTTCATTCTTCTCCTTCGTCCTTGGTGCTACTATTTTTGCTTGATTCATGTACATTTCTGTTTATGCAAAGTTGGTTTTGTATAACCTTGTTATCTAACTACTATATGTAATGCACTCTAGTTCTTGCTGATGCTTTTAAACTTTGCTTCATATCTAGGGTTTCACATGTTTCATTATGAGTTGGTAGACATCTGTTCTTGGTAGATCTAGATGTTGCATACTTATGTTGTGGAGGCTAGGGATAATGGACCTGTTGTGAATGGTGAGGTTTTCCAAGAGGGTAACAACGATAGGGGACAACCTATGTTCCACTAGGATGTTGTTGTGTCTAGTTTCATTTTTAGCTGTTTTGCCGACCTTGTCAATGAGGGCGTCAATACTAACAAGGGCTTCAAGGAAGTTCATTTCAATGTTGTGGTCAAAGACCTCACAAAGTTTCTTGAGGTTCCTATAAGTTGCACACAAGTGTACAACCACCTTCGTAAGTGGAGGGCTAAGTAGGTTAGGATGAGCAAGCTGGAAGACATTTGTGGTGCTCTTTAGGGTGAGCCAAACTTCATGATCGCCTTTGAATAGGAGCACTGCAATGTCCATTGCAAGGTTAGGACATGGCATGCCTTATAACACTTGTTCATACCAATTGTATGTTTATGTTGACCTATATCTTATTCACTAATTGTAGGCATACCCAGAAAATGTTTTATTTCTTAACACTCTATAGTACACTACCAACCTAAAGCTATCTTTGGTAGTGGGCTAGCAACTGGTAGGTTTGCTATGGCCGGTCCAATGAACCACTTAGGATCCCTGTTGATGCAAACACTATTGACTTGGATGCTCACACACCTATGCAAGTTGAGGAGGATGCACTTCCTGTAGATATCAAGACTGTTGTTGAGACATCTAAGAAAGTGAATATAGAGACTTGAGAAACATTCCTAAAATCATTTCCACCTCTGGTATGGGCAGATTCAACTTGCGCACAAGTCTTTAACCGAATTGTACTTCTTGGAGAAAACCCCAATTTGATTTCGAGTTTTATGATTCGATTCTTCAGTTTTGATCCTTTGGTTCTCGAACTTCTAGAACCATCTTGTTTTCTCTTTGTCTCACTGCTCATAAAATTTCATCCCAATCAGAGCATTTTTTGTCAAGCATCATTGTCATGCAGAGGAGCGACACTACCGATTTGCATAGAGAAGTTCTAGTTTTGCTTCTTCTCAGACTTTCCAGTGTCTAAATTGAGTTCCATTTATTTTTATAGATTAATTATCCTATAATGAACTTGTTCAAGGTATCAACCTTCAATTGGTTGAGGTGTTCTTGGTTTTCTACCTTTTAAAAGTTTTTTATGTCATAGAGGTTTGGGATGAACATTTGGGATTCAAGCCAAGATTGTCTGAGCATAAATAATTTTTATTGGCTCCCATTCATCTTTTTTCTTTGGTCTCCTATTCGATCGTTCAATCGATACCAGAGCGAGTTACCATTTTATTGGCTCCCATTTTTATTGGCAACCATTTACCCTATCGCAATCACGAGAGACCACTCAAGTTATTACATTCTAAATCGAAAGGTTTGTGAGGTGAAGACCTCAACGATCAGAGTCACCCAACTATGAGACCCTCGTAGTGGATGAGTTTTTCAGTAAGCTCAAGTCCATTGAAATCGACCACTAGACTCAGGCTGTCTCCAGCAGATCGTGCATATGGTCATGCAAAACACTATTTTGCACCTTAGACTGCACTTCTCATAGAGTGAAGTTTGAAATAGGAGATGAGATGCGAGATAGGATGGATAAGATGTTGGAAACAGCCTAATACCCCAACATGACCCTTATCTCAGGAGGTGGTCCTTCCTTAGCTAACCTTTCACGTGCTTTGTCTCTTTGTGTGCCTATTGAAAGTCGCCTAGAGGGGGGGTGAATAGGGTGAATCTGAAATTTACAAACTTAATCACAACTACAAGTCGGGTTAGCGTTAGAAATACAAACGAGTCCGAGAGAGGGCGTAAAACAAATCACAATCAAATAAAGAGTGTGACATAAGGATTTGTTTTACCGAGGTTCGGTTCTCGCAAACCTACTCCCCGTTGAGGTGGTCACAAAGACCGGGTCTCTTTCAACCCTTTCCCTCTCTCAAACGGTCCCTCGGACCGAGTGAGCTTCTCTTCTCAATCAATTGGGAACCAAACTTCCCGCAAGGACCACCACACAATTGGTGTCTCTTGCCTTGATTACAATTGAGATGATCGCAAGAAAGAATGAGAGAAAGAAGCAATCCAAGCGCAAGAGCTCAAAAGAACACAACAAATCACTCTCTCTAATCACTAAGGCTTTGTGTGGAGTTGGGAGAGGATTTGATCTCTTTGGTGTGTCTTGTATTGAATGCTAGCTCTTGTAATGTAGTTGGAAGGTGGAGAACTTCGATGCCAATGAATGTGGGGTGGTTGGGGTATTTATAGCCCCAACCACCACAAAGTGGCCGTTGGAAGGCTGCAGTCGCATGGCGCACCGGACAGTCCGGTGCGCCACCGGACACTGTCCGGTGCGCCAGCCACGTTAGCAGACCGTTGTGGTTCGACCGTTGGAGCTCTGTCTTGTGGGCCCGCCTGGCTGTCCGGTGGTGCACCGGACAGGCCCTGTAGGCTGTCCGGTGTGCCACCCGCGCGTGCTCTGCTCCTCTGCGCGTGCAGGCACGCATTTATCGCGTGATTGGTTTCTTTCTCAGGACGTGCAGTTGTATCCGTGGAGATTTAAAGCGCAGTTTGTTTGGTTTCCTTTTCTACGCACACAGACTGAAGAGATGCAGAAACAGACCGTCAACCAGGCCAGTGCGAGATGCTGGAGATCTACGTACGCCGGCATGCAGGCCGAGCCAATGCAGTAGCTGCATGTAGCGGCACATAAACAGAAAATTGTTTTTTAGATTATTTTCCATTATATCTTACAAATAAAAGATTTAATCACCGAAACAATTTTCTATTCTTGTCTCTGAGATTTTTAGGAATAAAACTAGACGACAAATGTTGTATAACATTTAGAGATTTATTTATACACTTTTCTCTAGTACACGTCTAAGGCAAACAACCAAACACGAGCGGTATCTATCCTGAATGCATCAATACAAGCAACCAAACACAAGCATACGCACGGATTTAGCCTGTACACCGGAGACCTGGCTCCTCATATACAGGTCAGGCTACCACCATACAACAACCAAACAGACGGTTAATGCGTTGCAGTCGACCGTTGCGCGCGAAGTAGCCGTTGCTCCGCTGTTACACCGGACAGTCCGGTGTGCACCGGACATTGTCCGGTGACTCACCGGACAGTCCGGTGAATTATAGCGGAGCGGATTCCCGAAGCTGGCGAGTTTAGAGTTGCTCTCCCTTGGGGCACCGGACACTGTCCGGTGAATTATAGCGGAGCGCCTCTGAGAATTCCTGAAGGTGTTGAGTTCAGCTTGGAGTCCCCTGGTGCACCGGACACTGTCCGGTGCGCCAGACCAGGGCACACTTCGGTTGTCCCTTGCTCTCTTGTTTGAACCCTTTTCTTGGTCTTTTTATTGGCTTAATGTGAACATTTGCCACCTGTAGAACTTATAGACTAGAGCAAACTAGTTAGTCTAATTATTTGTGTTGGGCAATTCAACCACCAAAATCAATTAGGAAATAGGTGTAAGCCTAGTTCCCTTTCACCTATTTTAAAGGAGCTGGTTGTGTACCATAGGGATGAGGAGTTGGTGCTTGAGGCCAGTCGGTTTGCATGGTTTCATAACAAACACATGAACCAGTGGCATGGTAGGGGCAAAGATGACTGTTTTAACTATGGAGATATCAACCACTTTATCACCAACTTCCCCAAGATGAAGGGCAAGCCGGAGGTTGGAAAGCACGACTACCACTCAAGTCGGCTGTAACACCCATAATCTTACTTTAGGATTTATAAATGATGCTTCAAAAGATAAATAATTAAGATATCTATTAATAAGAAAACCCTCACTTTTAAAGTTACATCTCCCAAACTAAATGAGTTCTCTACATAAGGGATTGAATAAAAAGGATCGTCATAGGAATTAAATTACCCTTTGATTGAATTATAGATTTAGGATAAGTCCTCTAAAGATTTAAACTAACATACTTTCACTTTCGAAACTTAAAAACATCCATGACGAGATTTTTGATTGTGCATTTAAATTGGAGTTTGAAACTTAAAAACCAAACGTGAATTGGAATTAATTTGGAAACTGGAAAAAAAGATAAGGAAAGAGAAAACAAATGACAACAGAAAAGGATTAAATAAAAATAGGAAAAAAAACAAAACTAGCCCACAATCTCTGCAATTCGGTTGAAGCCCACGTCTCTTCTATTATTTTTTGATTTCTAGCCCCATACGACGTCATGCTAATGTGAGATCTGATGTCATCCATTAAATTAATCCCTCTCGAAGCGCCACAAGATCCTCACTGACCGGTGGGTTCATTTTATCACCAGTTCCTTCTCACGATGTGTCTCCATGTCGCTGTTGTGTGGACCTCGCCTGGCAGATTACCCTCTTCCTTGGCTAGGATCCGAATCAAGCGTGCAACAAACTCCAACAGAAAAGCGTAATTTTATCCTAAATTCTATCAAAGGTGTTGGGATCGGTTGTCTTCTCTAGCAGTATATAATGCAACCCGACGCACCTTGAACCAAAACACCCGTGTGCAACCATCTGTGCATCTCCATACGGAGCCTGGTTGATCCAGCGTAGAGACATAGAGAGAGAGGACGTGACTGCAGCCGTCATCCAGGTACGAAGCCCTTGCCCCCATCCCGTGCGTGCGATCAGGTGCTCGCCTGCACAGCCATGGCGGTGCCAATGCCTAGTTCCACCTTGCAGACGCACCGTGGTGGTCGAGCCCCTCTCCAGCGCATACAGCAGTCCATGCGGTAAGACCCGCTTCACCCCCAGCCGCCTAAGCTCGTGCGCGTCCCTGTCATACCCACCGCCACATGGAGATCTCCTTCGTGGCAGGGGCGTGCGTGCCGTGGCGGACGAGACCTCGTGGATCACCTCGCGCGGGGCTTCATGGGCCTGCTCCAGGCGCCACCACAGCTCCCATGGCCGCCAGTGCCGCACCCGTTGAGGCCTTTGAGAGCACCTAGAGGGGGGGGTGAATAGGTGATCCTGTAAAACTTAAACTTATAGCCACAAAAATCTTATTAAGTGTTAGCACAATAATTGCCAAGTGGCTGTAACGGAGTCTCAACAACACAATGCCACAAGAGATCAATCACAGAGATGACACAGTGGATTATCCCGTGGTTCGGCCAAGACCAACGCTTGCCTACTCCACGTTGTGGCGTCCCAACGGACGAGAGTTGCAATCAACCCCTCTCAAGCGGTCCAAAGACCCACTTGAATACCACGGTGTTTTGCTTGCTTTTTCTCAATCCCGTTCGCGAGGAATCTCCACAACTTGGAGCCTTTCGCCCTTACAATTGAAGTTCACAAAGAAACACAGAGCAAGGGGGGAATGAGCAACGCACACAAGACTTCAAAAGATCAGAGCAACAACACGCACACAAGTAGCAACAAGAGCTCGCAACACAACTCAAAGAGTTCACAACTCCACAAGAGCTCTATATGCTATCACAATGAAACGAATGCGCGAGATCGATGTCTTGGTGCTTAGGAATGTTGTAGGAATACTTAGTATCTCCCTCCATGCGCCTAGGGGTCCCTTTTATAGCCCCAAGGCTGCTAGGAGCCGTTGAGAACAAATCTGGAAGGCCATCCTTGCCTTCTGTCGTCGGGCGCACCGGACAGTCCGGTGCACACCGGACACTGTCCGGTGCCCGATTTCCTTCCTTAAACAGCGCAGCCGACCGTTGCAGATCTGGGAGTCGTTGGCGCACCGGACATGTCCGGTGCACACCGGACAGTCCGGTGCCCCCTTCCGACCGTTGGCCAGGCCACGTGTCACGCGCAGATTCCGCGGCCGACCGTTGGCTCGGCCGACCGTTGGCTCACCGGACAGTCCGCTGCACACCGGACAGTCCGGTGAATTTTAGCCGTACGCCGTCGCAAATTCCCGAGAGCGGCCTCTTCGCCCGAGGCAGCCTGGCGCACCGGACACTGTCCGGTGCACCACCGGACAGTCCGGTGCCCCAGACCGAAACAGCCTTTTTGCTGTACACAGCCAACTCTTCTCTTCTTTCTGTTTCTAACACTTAGACAAGTATATTAGTACACAAAACCAATGTATTAAGGCTTAGAAACATACCTTTACTTTTGATTTGCAACTTGTCCATCCATGGGCATAGATTTACATTTAAGCACTTGTGTTGGCACTCAATCACCAAAATACTTAGAAATGGCCCAAGGGCTCATTTCCCTTTCAATCATCCACTTCTCACCTATGCCTCATGGCTACCACATGTTGAAGCATAAAGAGAGTCATTCCAAAAGAGATTGATCAAAGATTTCAAAAACTCTCCCTTTTTCCCATAATCAGCCTTTCTCCCCACAAGAAACCAACTTTTGATAAAAGAGACAATACAAGAGTTTTGACAAACCAAAAGCTCTATTCTACTATTTTCAAAATTTCTCAAGTGGTAGCTGATCCATTTATTGCTTTGGCCTTTATTTTCTCCCCCTTTGGCATCAAGCACCAAAACGGGATCAATTTTGGCCCTTTAACCCCATTGCCTCACCAAAATCTTCAATAAGAATACAAAGGCAATAAGAGTACGTGAGATGAACTTGGAATAAGTTACCCTCTCATCGGAGTGCAGTGGAAGTCTTTCATGGTCCAAGTCCACCTTTTTCCTTTCAATCCTTCTTTGAGACTAAAGCATCAAAAACTCAAGCACATGGTTAGTCTCAGAGGGTCAAGTTGTAACACATCTCCCCCTAAACATGTGCATCACTTTGCAACGGACTTGTGAGGTCCAGGGAGTGTTTGTACAACTTGAGCACCAAAATAAGCAACAAAATGCAGAATGAACATGATCAAAGGCATAAGCACATGTATGCTACAATTCAATCCAAGTTCCGCGAATCTAAGACATTTAGCTCACTACGCAGCCTGCAAAAGGTCTTCTCATCTAGAGGCTTGGTAAAGATATCGGCTAGCTGGTTCTCGGTGCTAACATGAAACACTTCGATATCTCCCTTTTGTTGGTGGTCTCTCAAAAAGTGATGCCGGATGTCTATGTGCTTTGTGCGGCTGTGCTCAACAGGATTTTCCGCCATGCGGATAGCACTCTCATTATCACATAGGAGTGGGACTTTGCTCAGATTGTAGCCAAAGTCCCTGAGGGTTTGCCTCATCCAAAGTAGTTGCGCGCAACACTGACCTGCGGCAACGTACTCGGCCTCAGCGGTGGATAGGGCAACGGAAGTTTGTTTCTTAGAGTTCCACGATACCAGGGACCTTCCTAAGAATTGGCACGTCCCCGATGTACTCTTCCTATCGACCTTACATCCAGCATAGTCAGAATCTGAGTATCCAACCAAGTCAAAGGTAGACCCCTTAGGATACCAGAGCCCGAAGCAAGGCGTAGCAACTAAATATCTAAGGATTCGCTTTACCGCCACTAAGTGACACTCCTTAGGATCGGATTGAAATCTAGCACACATGCATACGCTAAGCATAATATCCGGTCTACTAGCACATAAATAAAGTAAAGACCCTATCATTGACCGGTATGCTTTTTGATCAACGGACTTACCTCCTTTGTTGAGGTCGGTGTGTCCGTCGGTCCCCATCGGAGTCTTTGCGGGCTTGGCATCCTTCATCCCAAACCGCTTCAGCAGGTCTTGCGTGTACATTGTTTGAGAGATGAAGGTGCCGTCCTTGAGTTGCTTCACTTGGAACCCAAGGAAGTAGTTCAACTCGCCCATCATCGACATCTCGAATTTCTGCGTCATCACCCTGCTAAACTCTTCACAAGACTTTTGGTTAGTAGAACCAAATATTATGTCATCGACATAAATTTGGCACACAAACAAATCACCATCACATGTCTTTGTAAAAAGAGTTGGATCGGCTTTCCCAACCTTGAAAGCATTAACAATTAGAAAGTCTCTAAGGCATTCATACCATGCTCTTGGGGCTTGCTTAAGTCCATAGAGCGCCTTAGAGAGCTTACACACATGGTCGGGGTACCGTTCATCCTCGAAGCCAGGGGGTTGCTCCACGTACACTTCCTCCTTGATTGGCCCGTTGAGGAAAGCGCTCTTCACATCCATTTGGTACAACCTGAAAGAATGATGAGCGGCATATGCTAGCAAGATACGAATTGATTCTAGCCTAGCCACAGGAGCAAAAGTCTCCTCGAAATCCAAACCTGCGACTTGGACATAACCTTTTGCCACAAGTCGAGCCTTGTTTCTCGTCACCACCCCGTGCTCGTCTTGTTTGTTGCGGAACACCCACTTGGTTCCCACAACATTTTGCTTCGGACGAGGCACCAGCGTCCAAACTTCATTCCTCTTGAAGTTGTTGAGCTCCTCTTGCATGGCCAACACCCAGTCCGGATCTAGCAAGGCCTCTTGATAGTCGCCTAGAGGGGGGGGGGGTGAATAGGGCGAAACTGAAATTTACAAATATAAACACAACTACAAGCCGGGGTTAGCGTTAGTAATAATAAATGAGTCCGCAAGAGAGGGCGCAAAACAAATCGCAAGCAAATAAGGAGAGTGACACGTGGATTTGTTTTACCGAGGTTCGGTTCTTGCAAACCTACTCCCCGTTGAGGAGGCCACAAAGGCCGGGTCTCTTTCAACCCTTCCCTCTCTCAAACGGTCCCTCGGACCGAGTGAGCTTTCCTTCTTCTCAATCAACCGGGAACAAAACTTCCCCGCAAGGGCCACCACACAATCGGTGCCTCTTGCCTCGGTTACAATTGAGTGTTGATCACAAGAGCAAAAGAGAAAGAAAGAATGCGATCCAAGCGCAAGAGCTCAAAAGAACACGGCAAATCACTCTCACTAGTCACTAGGGTTTTGTGTGGAATTGGAGAGGATTTGATCTCTTTGTATGTGTCTAGAATCGAATGCCTAGCTCTTGTAAGTGGTTAGAAGTTGGAAAACTTGGATGGGCAATGAATGTGGGGTGGTTGGGGTATTTATAGCCCCAACCACCAAACTTGACCGTTGGCTGGAGGCTTCTGTTCGATGGCGCACCGGACAGTCCGGTGCACACCGGACAGTCCGGTGCCCCTGCCACGTCATCACTGCCGTTGGATTCTAGCCGTTGGAGCTTCTGACTTGTGGGCCCGCCTGGGTGTCCGGTGCACACCGGACATGTACTGTTTGATGTCCGGTGCACCGGTATGGGCGATTCTGACTTCTGCGCGCGCTGCGCGCGCAATTAATGCACCGCAGGGAGCCGTTGGCGCCGCAGGGAGCCGTTGCTCCGCTGGCACACCGGACAGTCCGGTGCACACCGGACAGTCCGGTGAATTATAGCGGAGCGGCTGCCGCGCGAACCCGAGGCTGGCGAGTTCAGGAGGCCGAGCTTCCTTGGAGCACCGGACATGTCCGGTGCACACCGGACAGTCCGGTGAATTATAGCGCGCCGGCTTCCGAGAATTCCCGAGAGTGAAGAGTTGGAGTCTGAGTCCCCTGGTGCACCGGACAGGTACTGTTCACTGTCCGGTGGCACACCGGACAGTCCGGTGCGCCAGACCAGGGGTGCCCTCGGTTGCCCCTTTGCTCCTTTATTGAATCCAAAACTTGGTCTTTTTATTGGCTGAGTGTGAACCTTTTACACCTGTATAATCTATACACTTGGGCAAACTAGTTAGTCCAAAGATTTGTGTTGGGCAATTCAACCACCAAAATTATATAGGAACTAGGTGTAAGCCTAATTCCCTTTCAATCTCCCCCTTTTTGGTGATTGATGCCGACACAAACCAAAGCAAATATAGAAGTGCATAATTGAACTAGTTTGCATGATGTAAGTGTAAAGGTTGCTTGGAATTGAGCCAATAAAATTACTTACAAGATATGCATGGAATGTTTCTTTCTTATTTAACATTTTGGACCACGATTGCACCACATGTTTTGTTTTTGCAAATTCTTTTTGTAAATTCATTTCATAGATCTTTTGCAAATAGTCAAAGGTACATGAATAAGAGTTTGCAAAGATTTGAAATTGTCTCCCCCTATTTCAAATGCTTTTCCTTTGACTAAACAAAACTCCCCCTGAAAGAGATCCACCTCTTAGTGTTCAAGAGGGTTTTGATATACCATTTTTGAAATACTACTTTCTCCCCCTTTTGAACACAATAGGATACCAAATGATAAAGACTTTTGGAAAGCACTAAGTTTTTGAATTTGGTGGTGGTGGTGCGGTCCTTTTGCTTTGGGCTCATTTCTCCCCCTTGTTGGCATGAATCGCCAAAAACGGAATCAATTAGAGCCCTCGAAGTACAATCTTCCCCTTTGGTCATAAATAAGTGAGTTAAGATTATACCAAAGACGAAGTCCTTTTGCGTTTGAGCTTTTACTCTCTCCCCCAAGGAGGAAGTCCTTTTCCTTGATGCTCATTTCTCCCCCAAAGAAGAGAGAGTTGCTCGGAGTGGTGGCGAAGTATGAGTTACGGAGTGGAAGCCTTTGTCTTCGCCGAAGACTCCAATTCCCTTTCAATATACCTATGACTTGGTTTGAAATAAACTTGAAAACACATTAGTCATAGCATATAAAAGAGATATGATCAAAGGTATTCAAAAGAGCTATGTGTGCAAGCTTAGCAAAAGAAATTTCTAGAATCAAGAATATTGAGCTCATGCCTAAGTCTGGTAAAAGATTGTTCATCAAGTGGCTTGGTAAAGATATCGGCTAATTGATCTTTAGTATTAATGTAAGAAATCTCGATATCCCCCTTTTGTTGGTGATCCCTAAGAAAATGATACCGAATGGCTATGTGCTTAGTGCGGCTATGCTCGACGGGATTGTCGGCCATTTTGATTGCACTCTCATTATCACATAGCAAAGGGACTTTGGTTAATTTGTAACCGTAGTCCCGCAGGGTTTGCCTCATCCAAAGCAATTGCGCGCAACAATGTCCTGCGGCAATGTACTCGGCTTCGGCGGTGGAAAGAGCGACCGAATTTTGCTTCTTTGAAGCCCAAGACACCAAGGATCTTCCCAAGAACTGGCAAGTCCCTGATGTGCTCTTCCTATTAATTTTGCACCCCGCCCAATCGGCATCCGAATAACCAATTAAATCAAATGTGGATCCCCGAGGGTACCAAAGCCCAAACTTAGGAGTATAAGCCAAATATCTCAAGATTCGTTTTACGGCCATAAGGTGGGATTCCTTAGGGTCGGATTGGAATCTTGCACACATGCAAACGGAAAGCATAATGTCCGGTCGAGATGCACATAAATAAAGCAATGAACCAATCATCGACCGGTATACCTTTTGATCCACGGACTTACCTCCCGTGTCGAGGTCGAGATGCCCATTAGTTCCCATGGGTGTCTTGATGGGTTTGGCATCCTTCATCCCAAACTTAGCAAGAATGTCTTGAGTGTACTTCGTTTGGCTAATGAAGGTGCCCTCTTGGAGTTGCTTGACTTGGAATCCTAGAAAATACTTCAACTCCCCCATCATCGACATCTCGAATTTCTGTGTCATGATCCTACTAAACTCTTCACATGTAGACTCGTTAGTAGACCCAAATATAATATCATCAACATAAACTTGGCATACAAACAAGTCATTTTCAAGAGTTTTAGTAAAGAGTGTAGGATCGGCCTTGCCGACTTTGAAGCCATTAGCAATAAGGAAATCTCTTAGGCATTCATACCATGCTCTTGGGGCTTGCTTGAGCCCATAAAGCGCCTTAGAGAGCCTATAGACATGGTTAGGGTGCTCACTGTCTTCAAAGCCGGGAGGTTGCTCAACATAGACCTCTTCCTTGATTGGTCCGTTGAGGAAAGCACTTTTCACGTCCATTTGATAGAGCTTAAAGCCATGGTAAGTAGCATAGGCCAATAATATGCGAATTGACTCAAGCCTAGCTACGGGTGCATAGGTTTCACCAAAATCCAAACCTTCGACTTGTGAATACCCTTTGGCCACGAGTCGAGCTTTGTTTCTTGTCACCACACCATGCTCATCTTGCTTGTTGCGGAAGACCCATTTGGTTCCTACAACATTTTGGTTAGGACGTGGAACTAAATGCCATACCTCGTTCCTCGTGAAATTGTTGAGCTCCTCTTGCATTGCCACCACCCAATCCGAATCTTGGAGAGCTTCCTCTACCTTGTGTGGCTCAATGGAGGAAACAAAAGAGTAATGTTCACAAAAATGAGCAACCCGAGATCGAGTAGTTACCCCCTTATGAATGTCGCCGAGGATGGTGTCGACGGGGTGATCTCGTTGGATTGCTTGGTGGACTCTTGGGTGTGGCGGTCTTGGTTCTTCCTCATCCTCCTTTTCTTCATCATTTGTATCTCCCCCTTGATCATTGCTATCATCTTGAGGTGGCTCGCCTTCTTGATTTTGCTCTTCATCATTTTGAGCCTCATCCTCATTTTGAGTTGGTTGAGATGCTTGCATGGAGGAGGATGGTTGATCTTGTGTACTTGGAGGCTCTTCGGATTCCTTAGGACACACATCCCCGATGGACATGTTCCTTAGCGCGATGCATGGAGCCTGTTCTTCACCTATCTCATCAAGATCAACTTGCTCTGCTTGAGAGCCGTTAGTTTCATCAAACACAACGTCACAAGAGACTTCAACTAGTCCAGTGGACTTGTTAAAGACCCTATATGCCCTTGTGTTTGAGTCATAACCAAGTAAAAAGCCTTCTACAGTTTTAGGAGCAAATTTTGATTTTCTACCTCTTTTAATAAGAATGAAGCATTTGCTACCAAAAACTCTAAAATATGAAATATTGGGCTTTTTACCGGTTAGGAGTTCATATGATGTCTTCTTGAGGATTCGGTGAAGATATAACCGGTTGATGGCGTAGCAGGCGGTGTTGACTGCTTCGGCCCAAAACCGGTCCGGTGTCTTGTACTCATCAAGCATGGTTCTTGCCATGTCCAATAGAGTTCGATTCTTCCTCTCCACTACACCGTTTTGTTGTGGCGTGTAGGGAGAAGAGAACTCATGCTTGATGCCCTCCTCCTCAAGGAAGCTTTCAATTTGAGAGTTCTTGAACTCCGTCCCATTGTCGCTTCTTATTTTCTTGATCCTTAAGCCGAACTCATTTTGAGCTCGTCTCAAGAATCCCTTTAAGGTCTCTTGGGTTTGAGATTTTTCCTGTAAAAAGAATACCCAAGTGAAGCGAGAATAATCATCCACAATTACAAGGCAATACTTACTACCGCCGATGCTTATGTAAGCGATCGGGCCGAATAAGTCCATGTGTAGTAGCTCCAGCGGCCTGTCGGTAGTTATGACATTTTTGTGTGGATGATGGACTCCAACTTGCTTCCCTGCCTGGCATGCGCTGCAAATTCTGTCTTTCTCAAAATGAACATTTGTTAATCCTAAAATGTGCTCTCCCTTCAGAAGCTTATGAAGATTCTTCATCCCAACATGGGCTAGTCGACGATGCCAGAGCCAACCCATGTTAGTCTTAGCAATTAAGCAAGTGTCGAGTTCAGCTCTATCAAAATCTACCAAGTATAGCTGACCCTCTAACACTCCCTTAAATGCTATTGAATCATCACTTCTTCTAAAGACAGTGACACCAACATCAGTGAATAGACAGTTGTAGCCCATTTGACATAATTGAGAAACGGAAAGCAAGTTGTAATCTAAGGAATCTACAAGAAAAACATTGGAAATGGAATGGTCAGGAGATACAGCAATTTTACCAAGACCTTTGACCAAACCTTGATTTCCATCCCCGAATGTGATAGCTCGTTGGGGATCTTGGTTTTTCTCATATGAGGAGAACATTCTTTTCTCCCCGGTCATGTGGTTTGTGCACCCGCTGTCGAGTATCCAACTTGTGCCCCCGGATGCATAAACCTACAAAACAAATTTAGTTCTTGACTTTAGGTACCCAAACTGTTTTGGGTCCTTTGGCATTAGATACAAGAACTTTGGGTACCCAAACACAAGTCTTGGAATCCTTGTGTTTGCCCCCAACAAATTTGGCAACTACTTTGCCGGATTTGCTAGTAAGCACATAAGATGCATCAAAAGTTTTAAATGAAATGGCATGATCATTTGATGCATTAGGAGTTTTCTTTCTAGGCAACTTGGCACGGGTTGGTTGCCTAGAGCTAGATGTCTCACCCTTATACATAAAAGCATGGTTAGGGCCAGAGTGAGACTTCCTAGAGTGAATTCTCCTAATTTTGCTCTCGGGATAACCGGCAGGGTACAAAATGTAACCCTCGTTATCCTGAGGCATGGGAGCCTTGCCCTTAACAAAGTTAGACAAATTTTTAGGTGGGGCATTAAGTTTGACATTGTCTCCCCTTTGGAAGCCAATGCCATCCTTGATGCCAGGACGTCTCCCATTATAGAGCATGCTTCTAGCCAATTTAAAATTTTCATTTTCTAAGTCATGCTCTCTAATCTTAGCATTTAGTTGAGCTATGTGATCATTTTGTTTTTTAATTAAGGCTAGGTGATCATGGATAGCATCAACATTAATATCTCTACATCTAGTACAAATGGAAATATGCTCAACATTAGATGTAGAGGGTTTGCAAGATTTTAGTTCAACAACCTTAGCATGCAACATATCATTTTTAGTTCTAAGGTCAGAAATAGTAGCATTGCAAACATCAAAATCCTTAGCCTTAGCAATTAGTTTCTCATTCTCATTTCTAAGGCTAGCAATGGAAACATTTAACTCATCAATCCTAGCAAGTAAATCAACATTATCATTTCTAGGATCAATGCAAACATGAGAATCTACCTTAGCAATTAATTTAGCATTTTCACTTCTAAGGTTGGCAACAGTGTCATGGCACATGCTTAGCTCACTAGATAATTTGTTACATTTTTCTACTTCTAGAGCATAAGCATTTTTAACCTTAACATGTTTCTTATTCTCCTTGATTAGGAAGTCCTCTTGGGAGTCCAAGAGATCATCCTTTTCATGGATGGCACTAATTAGTTCATTTAATTTTTCCTTTTGTTCCACGTTAAGGTTAGCAAAAAGAATGCGCAAGTTTTCCTCCTCATTTTTGTCATCATCCTCATCACTAGATGTTTCATATTTAGTGGAGGACCTTGATTTTACCTTCTTTTTGCCGTCCTTGGCCATGAGACACTTGTGGCCGACGTTGGGGAAGAGAAGGCCCTTGGTGACGGCGATGTTGGCGGCGTCCTCGTCGTCGGAGGAGTCGCTTGAGCTTTCGTCGGAGTCCCACTCCCGACAAACATGGGCATCGCCGCCCTTCTTCTTGTAGTATTTCTTCTTCTCCTTTCTTCTTCCCTTCTTGTCGTCGCCCCTGTCACTGTCACTAGACATAGGACATTTTGCAATGAAGTGACCGGGCTTACCACACTTGTAGCAAACCTTCTTGGAACGAGGTTTGTAGTCCTTCCCCTTCCGTTGCTTGAGGATTTGCCTAAAGCTTTTGATGATTAGGGCCATCTCCTCATTGTCGAGCTTGGAGGCGTCAATTGGTTGTCTACTTGGTGTAGACTCCTCCTTCTTCTCCTCCGTTGCCTTAAAGGCCATTGGTTGCGCCTCGGAGGTGGAAGGCTCGTCAAGCTCGTTGATCTTCTTGGAGCCCTTAATCATGCATTCAAAACTCACAAAATTCCCGATGACTTCCTCGGGGGTCATTAGTGGATATCTTGGATTACCACGAATTAATTGAACTTGTGTGGGGTTAAGGAAAATAAGAGCTCTTAGAATAACCTTAACCACTTCGTGGTCATCCCACTTTGTACTCCCGAGGTTGCGCACTTGGTTCACCAAGGTCTTGAGCCGGTTGTACATGTCTTGTGGCTCCTCCCCTTGGCGAAGACGGAAGCGACCGAGCTCCCCCTCGATCGTTTCCCGCTTGGTGATCTTGGTGAGTTCATCACCTTCGTGCGCCGTCTTGAGAAGATCCCAAATCTCTTTGGCGTTCTTCAACCCTTGTACTTTGTTGTATTCCTCCTTGCTTAGGGAGGCAAGGAGGATGGTTGCGGCTTGGGAGTTGAAGTGCTCGATTTGGGCCACTTCGTCTGTGTCATAGTCCTCATCCCCTATAGATGGTACCTGTACACCATACTCAACAACATCCCATATACTCTTGTGGAGAGAGGTTAGATGAAATCGCATTAAATTACTCCACATAGCATAATCTTCACCATTAAAAGTTGGTGGTTTACCTAATGGGACGAAAAGTAGAGGTGTATGTTTAGGAACACGAGGATAGCGTAGGGGAATCTTACTATACTTCTTACGCTCTTGGCGTTTAGAAGTGACGGACGCCGCGTCGGAGCCGGAGGTAGATGTCGATGAAGTGTCGGTCTCGTAGTAGACCACCTTCCTCATCCTCTTGTGCTTGTCCCCACTCCGATGCGGCTTGTGAGAAGAAGATTTTTCCTTCTTCTCCTTGTGGTGAGAAGAGGAAGATCTTTTCTCCTTCCGCTTGGAGGAGTTCTTCTTCTTCTCCCTTTTCTTGGTGCGGGACTCTTCCGATGAGGTGCTCCCTTGGCTTGTAGTGGGCTTGTCGCCGGTCTCCATCTCCTTCTTGGCGTGATCTCCCGACATCACTTCGAGCGGTTAGGCTCTAATGAAGCACCGGGCTCTGATACCAATTGATAGTCGCCTAGAGGGGGGGGGTGAATAGGGCGAAACTGAAATTTACAAATATAAACACAACTACAAGCCGGGGTTAGCGTTAGTAATAATAAATGAGTCCGCAAGAGAGGGCGCAAAACAAATCGCAAGCAAATAAGGAGAGTGACACGTGGATTTGTTTTACCGAGGTTCGGTTCTTGCAAACCTACTCCCCGTTGAGGAGGCCACAAAGGCCGGGTCTCTTTCAACCCTTCCCTCTCTCAAACGGTCCCTCGGACCGAGTGAGCTTTCCTTCTTCTCAATCAACCGGGAACAAAACTTCCCCGCAAGGGCCACCACACAATCGGTGCCTCTTGCCTCGGTTACAATTGAGTGTTGATCACAAGAGCAAAAGAGAAAGAAAGAATGCGATCCAAGCGCAAGAGCTCAAAAGAACACGGCAAATCACTCTCACTAGTCACTAGGGTTTTGTGTGGAATTGGAGAGGATTTGATCTCTTTGTATGTGTCTAGAATCGAATGCCTAGCTCTTGTAAGTGGTTAGAAGTTGGAAAACTTGGATGGGCAATGAATGTGGGGTGGTTGGGGTATTTATAGCCCCAACCACCAAACTTGACCGTTGGCTGGAGGCTTCTGTTCGATGGCGCACCGGACAGTCCGGTGCACACCGGACAGTCCGGTGCCCCTGCCACGTCATCACTGCCGTTGGATTCTAGCCGTTGGAGCTTCTGACTTGTGGGCCCGCCTGGGTGTCCGGTGCACACCGGACATGTACTGTTTGATGTCCGGTGCACCGGTATGGGCGATTCTGACTTCTGCGCGCGCTGCGCGCGCAATTAATGCACCGCAGGGAGCCGTTGGCGCCGCAGGGAGCCGTTGCTCCGCTGGCACACCGGACAGTCCGGTGCACACCGGACAGTCCGGTGAATTATAGCGGAGCGGCTGCCGCGCGAACCCGAGGCTGGCGAGTTCAGGAGGCCGAGCTTCCTTGGAGCACCGGACATGTCCGGTGCACACCGGACAGTCCGGTGAATTATAGCGCGCCGGCTTCCGAGAATTCCCGAGAGTGAAGAGTTGGAGTCTGAGTCCCCTGGTGCACCGGACAGGTACTGTTCACTGTCCGGTGGCACACCGGACAGTCCGGTGCGCCAGACCAGGGGTGCCCTCGGTTGCCCCTTTGCTCCTTTATTGAATCCAAAACTTGGTCTTTTTATTGGCTGAGTGTGAACCTTTTACACCTGTATAATCTATACACTTGGGCAAACTAGTTAGTCCAAAGATTTGTGTTGGGCAATTCAACCACCAAAATTATATAGGAACTAGGTGTAAGCCTAATTCCCTTTCACCTCTTCTACCCTGAAAGGCTCAATAGAAGAGACAAAGGAGTAATGTTCACAGAAATTAACTAATCGAGACCGAGTAGTTACTCCCTTGCTAATGTCACCCAAAATTTGGTCGACGGGATGATCCCTTTGAATCATCGCTCGAACTTGGGTTGGAGGTGCCGGTTCCGCTTCTTCCTCCATCACATGATCATCTTGTGCTCTCCCTTGATCACACGCCTCCTGTTGATGAACCTGTTCATCGTCTTGAGTTGGGGGATGCACCATAGTTGAGGAAGAAGGTTGATCTCGTTCATCTTGTTCCTGTGGCCGAACTTCTCCAATCGCCATGGTTCGTATAGCGGCCGTCGGAACATCTTCTTCATCTACATCATCATAATCGACAACTCGCTCTCTTGGAGAGCCATTAGTTTCATCAAATACAACGTCGCTAGAGACTTCAACCAAACCCGATGATTTGTTGAAGACTCTGTACGCCTTTGTATTTGAGTCATAACCTAATAAAAACCCTTCTACTGCTTTGGGAGCAAACTTAGAATTTCTACCTTTCTTCACTAGAATGTAGCACTTGCTCCCAAATACACGAAAGTAAGATACATTGGGTTTGTTACCGGTTAGCAGCTCATACGAAGTCTTCTTGAGGAGGCGGTGAAGGTAGACCCTGTTGATGGCGTGGCAAGCCGTGTTCACGACTTCCGACCAAAAACGCTCGGGAGTCTTGAATTCTCCAAGCATCGTCCTTGCCAAATCGATTAGCGTCCTGTTCTTCCTCTCTACCACACCATTTTGCTGTGGTGTGTAGGGAGCGGAGAACTCGTGGTTG
The DNA here is from genome assembly GCF_902167145.1 of Zea mays. Classification (NCBI taxonomy): domain Eukaryota; kingdom Viridiplantae; phylum Streptophyta; class Magnoliopsida; order Poales; family Poaceae; genus Zea; species Zea mays. The sequence goes on from NC_050097.1 coordinate 20,731,064, forward strand.
ATCCCTTCCTCCTCAAGGAACTCCTCCACTTGAAGATTCTTGAACTCGGACCCGTTGTCGCTCCTTATTTTCTTCACCTTGATCTCAAACTCATTTTGAGCTCTCCTGAGGAAGCGCTTGAGGGTCCCTTGGGTTTCAGACTTATCCTGCCAAAAGAACACCCAAGTGAAGCGGGAAAAGTCATCAACAATAACTAGACCATACTTACTTCCTCCTATGCTCAGATAGGCGACGGGTCCGAAGAGGTCCATATGCAGCAGCTCCAGGGGTCTTGAAGTGGTCATCACATTCTTGCTGTGATGCGCTCCTCCCACTTGTTTACCTGCTTGACAAGCTGCACATGGTCTATCTTTTTCGAATTGCACGTTAGTCAAACCTATCACATGTTCTCCCTTTAGAAGCTTGTGAAGGTTCTTCATCCCCACATGTGCTAAGCGGCGATGCCATAGCCAGCCCATGCTAGTCTTAGCTATTAAGCATGCATCTAGACCGGCCTCTTCTTTTGCAAAATCAACTAAATAAAGTTTGCCGTCTAATACACCCTTAAAAGCTAGTGAACCATCACTTCTTCTAAAGACAGACACATCTATGTTTGTAAATAGACAGTTATACCCCATGTTGCATAATTGACTAACAGATAGCAAATTATATCCAAGAGACTCTACTAAAAACACATTAGTGATAGAGTGCTCATTAGAAATTGCAATTTTGCCTAACCCTTTTACCTTGCCTTGATTCCCATCACCGAATATAATTGAATCTTGGGAATCCTTATTCTTGACGTAGGAGGTGAACATCTTCTTCTCCCCCGTCATATGGTTTGTGCATCCGCTATCAATAATCCAGCTTGAACCCCCGGATGCATAAACCTGCAAGGCAAATTTAGGCTTGGGACTTAGGTACCCAACTCTTGTTGGGTCCTATAAGGTTAGTCACAATTTCCTTAGGGACCCAAATGCAAGTTTTATCACCCTTGCATTTTGCCCCTAACTTCCTAGCAATTACCTTTCTATCTTTTCTACAAATTGCAAAGGAAGCATTCAAAGCATGATATATTGTAGAAGGCTCATTAACTTTCCTAGGAATATTAACAACATTTCTCCTAGGCATATTATGAACAACATCCCTTCTACCAATATTTCTATCATGCACATATGAAGAACTAGAAGCAAACATAGCATGAGAAAAATCATCGTACGCATTATAACTCCTATAAGCATTTCTAGTTTGTCTCCTATCATGATATAAAAAGGCATGGTTCTTTTTAGCACTAGTAGCCATAGGGGCCTTCCCTTTCTCCTTAGCGGGAATGGGAGCCTTATGGCTTGTTAAGTTCTTGGCTTCCCTCTTGAAGCCAAGTCCATCCTTAATTGAGGGGTGTCTACCGATCGTGTAGGCATCCCTTGCAAATTTTAGTTTATCAAATTCATTCTTGCTAGTCTTAAGTTGGGTATTAAGACTAGCCAATTCCTTAGTTAATTTGGAAATTGAAACTAAATGATCACTACAAGCATCAACATCGAAATCTTTACACCTAGTGCAAATCTCAACATGTTCTACACAAGAATTAGATTTACTAGCTACTTCTAGTTTAGCATTTAAGTCATCATTAACACTCTTTAAAGTAGCAATGGTTTCATGACAAGAAGATAGTTCACTAGAAAGCACTTCATTTCTTTTAACTTCTAAAGCATAAGATTTTTGTGCCTCTACAAATTTGTCATGCTCTTCATACAAAAGGTCCTCTTGTTTTTCTAAGAGTCTATCCTTTTCATTCAAGGCATCAATCAATTCATTAATTTTATCTACTTTAGTTCTATTCAATCCCTTGAACAAACTAGAGTAATCTATTTCATCATCACTAGACTCATCATCGCTGGAAGAATCATAAGTGACATTGTTTTGATTACATACCTTCTTCTCCCTTGCCATAAGGCATGTGTGACGCTCGTTGGGGAAGAGGGATGACTTGTTGAAGGCAGTGGCGGCGAGTCCTTCATTGTCGGAGTCGGAGGAGGAGCAATCCGAATCCCACTCCTTTCCGATATGTGCCTCGCCCTTGGCCTTCTTGTAATGCTTGTTCTTTTCCCTCTTGCTCCCGTGTTCCTGGTCACTATCATTGTCGGGACAGTTAGCAATAAAATGACCAAGCTTACCGCATTTGAAGCATGATCGCTTTCCCTTGGTCTTAGTCTTGCTTGGCTGTCCCTTGCGACCCTTTAGTGCCGTCTTGAATCTTTTGATGATGAGGGCCATCTCTTTATCATTAAGACCGGCTGCCTCAATTTGCGCCACCTTGCTGGGTAGCGCCTCCTTGCTCCTTGTTGCCTTGAGAGCAATGGGTTGAGGCTCATGGATTGGGCCATTCAACGTGTCGTCCACGTACCTCGCCTCCTTGATCATCATTCGCCCGCTTACAAATTTTCCAAGAATTTCTTCGGGCGACATCTTGATGTACCTAGGATTTTCACGAATATTGTTCACCAAGTGAGGATCAAGAACGGTAAATGACCTTAGCATTAGGCGGACGACGTCGTGATCCGTCCATCGCGTGCTTCCGTAGCTCCTTATTTTGTTGATAAGGATCTTGAGCCGGTTGTATGTTTGTGTCGGCTCCTCGCCCCTTATCATCGCGAATCGTCCGAGCTCGCCCTCCACCAACTCCATCTTGGTGAGTAAGGTGACATCATTCCCCTCATGAGAGATCTTGAGGGTGTCCCAAATCTGCTTGGCATTGTCCAAGCCGCTCACCTTGTGATACTCGTCCCTGCACAAAGAGGCTAGCAACACAGTAGTAGCTTGTGCATTTTTATGGATCTGTTCATTAATAAACGAAGGGTTATCCGAGCTATCAAATTTCATTCCACTTTCCACAATCTCCCAAATGCTTGGATGGAGAGAAAATAGGTGAGTACGCATTTTGTGACTCCAAAATCCGTAGTCTTCTCCATCAAAGTGAGGAGGCTTGCCAAGTGGAATGGGGAGCAAATGAGCATTTGAGCTATGCGGAATGCACGAATAATCAAAAGAAAAGTTTGAGTTAACCGTCTTTTGTTTGTCATAGTCATTGTCGTCGTTGTCCCTTTGGGAAGAGGAAGATTCATCGCTGTCGTCGTAGTAGACGATCTCCTTGATGCGCCTTGTCTTCTTCTTCCCTTCCTTCCGTCTATGGCCTGAGCCGGAGTCGGTAGGCTTGTCATCTTTGGGCTCGTTGACGAAGGACTCCTTCTCCTTATCGTTGATAACGATTCCCTTCCCCTTAGGATCCATCTCTTCGGGCGGTTAGTCCCTTTCTTGAAGAGAACGGCTCTGATACCAATTGAGAGCACCTAGAGGGGGGGTGAATAGGTGATCCTGTAAAACTTAAACTTATAGCCACAAAAATCTTATTAAGTGTTAGCACAATAATTGCCAAGTGGCTGTAACGGAGTCTCAACAACACAATGCCACAAGAGATCAATCACAGAGATGACACAGTGGATTATCCCGTGGTTCGGCCAAGACCAACGCTTGCCTACTCCACGTTGTGGCGTCCCAACGGACGAGAGTTGCAATCAACCCCTCTCAAGCGGTCCAAAGACCCACTTGAATACCACGGTGTTTTGCTTGCTTTTTCTCAATCCCGTTCGCGAGGAATCTCCACAACTTGGAGCCTTTTGCCCTTACAATTGAAGTTCACAAAGAAACACAGAGCAAGGGGGGAATGAGCAACGCACACAAGACTTCAAAAGATCAGAGCAACAACACGCACACAAGTAGCAACAAGAGCTCGCAACACAACTCAAAGAGTTCACAACTCCACAAGAGCTCTATATGCTATCACAATGAAACGAATGCGCGAGATCGATGTCTTGGTGCTTAGGAATGTTGTAGGAATACTTAGTATCTCCCTCCATGCGCCTAGGGGTCCCTTTTATAGCCCCAAGGCTGCTAGGAGCCGTTGAGAACAAATCTGGAAGGCCATCCTTGCCTTCTGTCGTCAGGCGCACCGGACAGTCCGGTGCACACCGGACACTGTCCGGTGCCCGATTTCCTTCCTTAAACAGCGCAGCCGACCGTTGCAGATCTGGGAGTCGTTGGCGCACCGGACATGTCCGGTGCACACCGGACAGTCCGGTGCCCCCTTCCGACCGTTGGCCAGGCCACGTGTCACGCGCAGATTCCGCGGCCGACCGTTGGCTCACCGGACAGTCCGGTGCACACCGGACAGTCCGGTGAATTTTAGCCGTACGCCGTCGCAAATTCCCGAGAGTGGCCTCTTTGCCCGAGGCAGCCTGGCGCACCGGACACTGTCCGGTGCACCACCGGACAGTCCGGTGCCCCAGACCGAAACAACCTTTTTGCTGTACACAACCAACTCTTCTCTTCTTTCTGTTTCTAACACTTAGACAAGTATATTAGTACACAAAACCAATGTATTAAGGCTTAGAAACATACCTTTACTTTTGATTTGCAACTTGTCCATCCATGGGCATAGATTTACATTTAAGCACTTGTGTTGGCACTCAATCACCAAAATACTTAGAAATGGCCCAAGGGCTCATTTCCCTTTCAGCCTTGCTCGCGGTCGCCGCTCGGCTTGCCTGGCATGGGGAAGAAGACCATCCCACGATCGTCCGATCTTGCGCCAGCTATTCAAATCTTAATGGGCGGTCGAGATTGAACGGCTAGGGCACTGGCTCCACCCGCCGCGCCTGGGCCGTCGGATCTGGATCTGATGCTTGATAACCGATCGTGGTAATTTAAAATCTGAAGCGTCAACTATTGATCCAACGGTCTGTGTTGCGTACCAGTTCACGTAATGGGCGATCTAATCTGGGCTACCAGATTTCGATCGGGTGGCTGTCGTGGCCCGATGCCCCTTCATCGTTTATATTTTATAAAAGAAACCCTATGTTTTCATGAAACCAACCCGCCGTCCAGTGCGGGGGAATCCTGAGTCTTATGATCTTTTGCGTGATAGCCCCTGTAGTTTCTGATATTTATGCGCCCTGTCCAGAGAGTTAGAAAATCCAGTAAAAGTAATTAAGAAATAATTTTTAATGAGAAAATAAATGCTAGAAACTTGTGAAATTCATATTTAATTCATTTTAGCTCCAAATTGATTTATTCTAGTTGCAATAATTTTGTTTTACTATTATCTATCACCTAGTAACTCTGTTTAGTCATGAAACCTAGATCAAAATTATCCACTTGATTTATTCTATACTAGGTATTTAATAACTTCAGAAATTCATAACTTAATAATCGTAACTTCGAATTTAGTGGTTCTTGTTTCTACGATCTCGTTACACAGCGTAGAATATTATTATGTAGTTTATTCTTATGTTTGTTGTGATGTTAATTCTGCCTATATCATGTTTGTTTGTATTGCTACGACTAGCGTGAGGTCACGAGTCATCTGAAGATCATCCTGGTACCTGGAATCTCAAGTCCCAGGCAAGTTGTGCCCTTGATCACTTCTTTTTACCCACTCATGTTCTAATTAATCATAATGATCTGCATAGGTTAATTTTGATGGGACCCAATAGGATACCCTAGTTTGTCTATCTTTATACCTTGTTTACCACTGAACTTTCTGGGTAGTACTTGCTAGTGCTATATGTGGTTTTGGGTATGGAGATACATTATTCATGATTACACTTTTGTTATCAGTTGTTATTTATTGTTCATGATAAGATCATTATGTTAATTGGAACATGGAGAACCACCCGGGAAAACAGTGCTACCACAAGCGTTTAATGGGACGCCCTTGGCTGATTAATTAGGAAAGCTAGTGGATGACTACCTTACCCGAAAGGGGCAAGGGCAGTAGGGGAGTGGTCAGTGTAGGGAGGCCCTTGGGATGATTTTGCTGCGATGGCGGTCATGCGAGGGATTCCTGCATTGGAGCTTCCTGTAAACTGTAGCGGGTTTTTTGAAGCTAGTGGAACTTTGTAAAGGCCTCGTAGTGTTACCCTGCCTCGCCTCCTCGGTAGAGGTGTATGGGATTGGCCGTCTCTTGGCAGATGGATAACATGACTTGTGGGTAAAGATGCGCAACCTCTGCAGAGTGTAAAACCGGTATACTAGCCGTGCTCACGGTCATGAGCAGCTCGGACACTCACATGATTAAATTATGGAACTTAAACTCAATTTGTCATATGCATTGCATCGCAGGTGAGGTTGTTACTTTTGTTCTACTACTTAATTGGGTTGGTATTTACTTATACTTAGTAATTGCTAATAAAATTTTGACCAACTTTAAAAGCAATGCTCAACTCTAACCATCCTCTTTGGTAAGCCTTACACTTCACATGAGTTGCCACCTTTGGCGAGTTCATGCACATATTCCCCACAACTTCTTAAGCGATGAACGTATGTGAGCTCACTCTTGCTGTCTCACACCCCCCCACAGGTCAAGAACAGGTACCACAAGATGAGGCGCATGGAGGATGCTGCGATGTGTTCGTGAGAGGTCTAGGCCGTCGTCTCCTAGTCTACTTTGGGTTGCTGGACCGTTGTCTCCTAATAATGTAATTATTTATTTTGTATAGAACTCCAATTATATAGCAATGATGTGACATTCGATCCTGTGCCATGATTCATCATTTGTGTGAGACTTGGTCCCAGCACACCTGATGTTTATGTTCGCGCTCGGGTCTTGGTGCCCCTAAAACCCGGGTGTGACAGAAGTGGTATTAGAGGAATATTGACTGTAGGACGAAACCTAGATAGAACTGGACAACCATTATCTACTTACCTCGGCTACTCTGATTCTTTCTAAACTTCTCTTAATCTATTCTCATCTATTTCCGCTTTACTCTGATTATTCTTACCTTTTTCTTTTCTAAAGACAAAAGTGGATTTCACACTTTGAAATCATGTGCCTAAAGTGACTTTAGGCACAGGAGACCTAATCTTAGGAACAAAAAAACAAAACTATTTTTTGTATCTATTAACTTGAATGTTTGTTCTTATGATACTTGTCTGATTTGGATCTTTGATTGAGTGTGATGAGTTGTGGAGTAGTGTTCACAATTGCATCTACT